>NC_138749.1:41648777-42848777 GCF_965113315.1 Podarcis vaucheri
ATGAGGCAACATGTCTAGGAGTGCACTATAAATGCATTATGAATGGGACTGCCAGAAAAGTTATTTCTTCCAGAAAGCTAACAACAGCTGAACAATGGTTATAAAAAACTTTTGGGTGTGTATTATTGACTAGAGAGAACAGAGTCATTTCAGAGAGCAAACTTGATATTGCAGACGAGAGACAAAACTGTGGCTCTGAGATAATAAAATACACAAAATAACACTTCCCTGTGAGGGCCATGCAGATAATTAGCACCCTGCAGACGCTGTCTGATAGGATCCCATTATTCTTAGGTCCAAAGTTAGAACAATTTAGATAACTGAGTTGCAGTCACAAATGGAGGCTACTCATCTAGTAAGCTTTTAATAACTTCCTAAAAACCATTTATCAGGACATCGGTCTATTTACCTTTAAGTCCAAATATTAGTGGGTTTAGTGAAGATTAGTTTATTTCAGTGCAATTTAATTTTACATCAAAGGTCTGCCAAGGAAATGAAATGTCTGGGGAATGCGGGTTGCCTCCACATTTTGAAAACTTATTATAACCTTCAAAGAATACTTATATATAAGGGATTGGTCCCAAAGGGTAGTTGTTCTCCAACCAGATGATGTGGAACTTCAATTCCCACAATACGCAGCCATATCAGCAAATAGTCAGGGATGAGAGTTGTTGCCCAATACTATCTTGAAACCCACAGTTGAAGAATGCTGTCATAGGGAATGTCAAAAACAGTTAAGGAACCTATTCACTTAACTGGGGCCATAACTAAGCTACATTCTGCCCACCATAGTCTTGGCAGCAAAAGCTTGGGGGCAGATCGTCTGAGTTGTGAAACTGGCTTTCCTCCCCCTTTTCACAATGAAGAAGGCTGAGAAAAATAATAGAAAACAAGCCCTAAAAATTCTGAAATAATCTGAATATGTAATTTCTCCTGATACTGGTTCTAAACTTCCAGCATAAACCACCCTGGCTGAAGCCTCTTTAGCTTTTTGGCAATGGACATTCTCATCACATTCGTATTCTCACCCCATGTGCTACCCTGAGCACCATAAGCACTAAAACATGAGCATAGAAATGCGTATATCAACATTTATTTGTATGACACCTTTCCATTGTCAAAGCATGCTCAAGGCAGCTTGGATCGATAGATTAAGTAATTACAAAAACAAAAACATTTAAGTAGTCAAAAACAATAAATGAAAAAAATCTCAGCAATTAAACAATCCTCACATAATTCATGACAAGATTCAAAAATGAAGATGTGAAATGTAATAAAGGTAAAGGACTCCTGGCAGTTAAGTCCAGTCGCAGACGACTCTGGGGTTGCGGCGCTCATCTTGCTTTACAGGCTGAGGGAGCCAATGTTTGTCTGCAGACAGTTTTTCCTGGTCATGACTAAGCCGCTTCTGGTGCAATAGAACACCGAAACCAGAGCAGCACACTGAAAGGCTGTTTACCTTCCCGCCAGAGTAGTACCTTTTTATCTACTTGCACTTTTTTGGGTGTGCTTTCAAACTGCTAGGTTGGCAGGAGCTGGGACCGAGCAATGGGACCTCACCACATTGTGGGGATTCGAACCGCTGACCTTCTGATCGGCAAGCCCAAGCAAAAAATGAACCATCACCAAATGTAAATGTTACCACTCCCCCCAAAAAAACCTCCTAAACAACGCCCCACTCATTGAGCTTATGACCATAGTGTTTGCACTTGAAAGGCCTTAGTAGAGGAAGGTAGGTAGGTAGATATTTACACATATCTGAAATAGATAACAGGCATATATAAATGATATTTTGTGGACAAAACTCCCATCTGGTGTAAACAGGCTGCTCATCGGAATTGTAATGTGACGTCCTTAGCAGCTCTTTACCTGAATTCACTTTCTAATATAAAGCTTACTGCTTTGATGTGCCATTTCCCTTCATGCATAAAGAACACAGACATTTACAAGAAAATTAGTTGTGCCTATATTTTGCAAATGTCAAGCCCGAAAGAAAGCTCACCTGTTTGAACAAACTCCAGTTCTAGACTTTGCCTTTCCGTCCTTTTCTCCCATGGTAAAATAATATTATTCGGGAGAGAGACTGATGCAAACTTTCGATGTGAAATGAATGAATCCTCTAATGACAATGTCCGGATGTTTACACTGCCCTTGATGTTGCAATCAAAGTGAGGTGTCCGCCGACAGAAATAATGGACACATATACAGAATTATCTTCAATGCTTTGTTTCATTATTTTCCAGCTGAATTGCTCACACGAAATGCTTACAACATCAGGAATCATGGCTCACAGTGTTCGAGGGACACTGATTAAAAAAGAAGGTGACGATTTGTGGAGATAAATGTGAGGGTTTGGTCAAGTATCCGGATTAATTGCTTACTGGGATAATGAGGAACATGCACGGAGGCAATAACTTTCCCAAGGGTGACAGTATCTCTCTTACAGACAAATTAATAGTATGTATCCATGCCCCCTGCCAGCGCCCAACCCTACCTTAAGAGGATTCCTATAGCATTGAAATGAGCTTGTTTTCAGATACAACGCGCTACAAAACGTAGCTTTAGACATAGGGAAGGGGGACACATTCTATGAAAGCTATGTTGGCATAAAATGCAACATAATCAAAGACGGCACTGCAAATCTCTTCCCTAATTGCTCCTCCTGCTCCTGATGGTATTTGTAACTGCCCTTTCCTTTGGTGTGACAAATGGCAGTGCCTGAAAGAGATCAGCCACCTTTCTGACATTTTTTTCTATCCTTGTTCTTTCCCCATGTGCAGCATAATCCTCTGCATGTTTAATCAGAAACAAATCAATATGGCTTTGCCTTCACACCCGGAAAGAAGGCTCAAGACACCAAGCTGAAAGCGGAAAAAGATTATATTTATTAATATAACAATGTTGAGGATCTTTGGGGGGGGGGCAGGGACACACACAATTTTACCCAATATTGAACCAAATCAACATAGTCTGGGCAGGAAAATTCCTTAATGTGGGAATGATTATCTCTCTACCAATTCCAGGGCATGTTTCTGGTGCAACCTGTGGCCCTGCAGAAAGGATTGGAACGAATTATTCCTCATTGCTATGAGGATCCTGGGTTTGCCAACCCAAAAAGCATACCGTGGCCCCACTAGCTCAACGTTCAACCCAGCATTACATTTTTGAATGTTTTAAATTATTGTTGCTGATTATTATTGTTAAACATCCCAGTATCTTGCATGTACTATCCCTGCAGCTGTAGTAGCATATAATAATAAGTTACGGGCTTTTTAAAGATAATTCATTCCCAGTTATATCAAGGAGGAATGCTCTGGGGTTGTTTTTTTTGGAATTTCAAATTTAAAGATTATTATTTTTTTAGCTCATTGTACACAATTTCCCCAAATTCCTTTGCCCAGTTGCATTTCCACCATAGGTGAAAAAAATGTGCCCTCAGTTTCTAAACATTTCCAACAAATTTTTGAGTCTTTTTTATACATTTTGGCTAGTTTGACCAGTATCTAATACCACCTGTCCTGCATTTTCTCTTATCATGCAGAGAAGTTCATTGTTTGGTTCCATAATTTTTCCCATTTGCCAATTTCAACATCATGCCCAATATTGATGGCCCACTTAATCATTGCTTTCTTTGTAAGTTCATCTTTAGTTTCCCACTATAGCAGTAGTTTATATATTTTAGAAATTAGTTTTTTTATCCCCCCTCCCCCTCAAATTCTGAACCTTCTTGCATAAACCCTCTTTCCTTATCTTTTTTGGACTTCTGGTTAGTTTGAAAATATTGAAACCAATCAGGAATCCAGTTGGAAATCTCCTGACGATCTCTTAGTTTTATGTTGCCCTCTTTGTAATCAAGATCTTTGTACTTTCCCCAAATCCTATCCATATTTTTCCTTTTTACTGTAACAGCTTCTGCTGGTGAAATCCAACCAGGGGTCTTTTTTCCCTAAAATATCTTTATGTCTATTCCAAACTTTAAATAGGCTTCTCCTAAACATGTGATTAAAGAAACCCTTGTGAACCCTTGTTTTTTCGACAGGACTATACATGACCGGTCCTTAAAAATCTACATTGGCTCCCAGTAGATTTCGGAGCACAATTCAAAGTGTTGGTGCTCTCATTTAAAGCCCCAAATGGCCTCGGCCCAGTATACCTGAAGGAGTGTCTACCCCCCCCCCCATTGCTCAGCCCGGACACTGAGGTCTAGTTCTGAGGGCCTTCTGGTGTTTCCCTCAAGGTGAGAGGTGTGGTTTTAGGGAACCAGGCAGAGGGCCTTCTCTTTAGTCATGCTTGCCCTGTGGAATGCCCTCCAATCAAATGTCAAAGAGATAAATAATTGTACAACCTTCTGTAGACATCTGAAAGCAGCCCTTTCTGTAATGTTCTGTTACGTTGTTGTTGTGTTTCTATATATTATGTTGGAAGCCACCTAGAGTGGCTGGAGCAACCCAGTTGGATGGGTGGGGTACAATAAATAAATTATTATTATTATTCCAGCTTGCTTCTTGCTCCAGCTTCTAGCTTACACACTCAACTCTCATCTCTCTAATGACCAGCCAGTTGAGAGAGGTGGGGGCATCCATTTGTTATCTGACACAGATCCACTTCCTTTGTTCCCTTGATGGCCAATTGGCTATCACCTTACCTTGGCTATCACCCCACCAGGAAGGTAGTCTGGCTATTCCAGAAATCTGATTCCTTACTTATATTTGAACACTTACTGAATCCAGGTGTTAGAAGGGTCTCTCTTTCACACACACACACACACACACACACACACACAACTCATAACATGGGATGAACAAATTGCAGAAACACCATGTCAGTAAATCAGAATGGATGCTTATAGTTGTATAATCTTGCAAAAAAATCAGAACAAATACATAGTCTAATTCCATATCAACTTTGTTTGAGCAAATATGGATGAATGTGGAATAAACAGGTCATCTGCAGGCTTCCTAAACTACACGGGGAAACATTTTATAAAAGGCAGGATATAAATCTTCAAAATAAATTAATAAATTGCAAATGGCATTTGAAATATGTGTGTTGAGGGGAATAACATTTTTAGCATTCATGACTTTTCAAAAAAGTTTAGATACATGCGAGAGCTTGCTTCAGTGGGTGATTAATTGCAGGAGAGATACGGAGGAGTTATCTGTTTTCAACTGTTGTATCTGCTGCCTGAGGAAAAAAATGTCTTCAAACCTTAAACAATTCTATCTTCAGTTTATAATTTTTCACATACAACTCTGATTAAGGTTTACTTTTAATTATCATGTTTGCAGGATGTTTACACTAAAAGACAGGAAGAGGTTAAAGCACCACCCAAAGAATCCCAAACACAGAAGAGAAAAAGGGAGCATTCATTAACAGAAACTAGTAATTATGTAAAGCTTCCAATCCTGATGCTAATCACTAGTAATTATAGACAGATTTCAATGAAATGCCACAGAGGATAGTCAAATACTTGTTTTATGTCTGTACAAATATTTCAAGTATGATAAATTTCCTTTAAAATTCTGTGATGTATCAAATGGGACTGAAGCAGGGTAGAAAGCAAACACACAATACAATTTGATAGAGAATATGAATAGCTCAAGCTGAGTTCTCACAGAGGCATGATTAAGAGCATGGATAGGCAAACTAAGGCCCGGGGGCCGGATCCGGCCCAATCTCTGCCTAAATCCGGCCTGCAGACGGTCTGGGAATCAGTGTGCATTTACATGAGTAGAATGTGTGCTTTTATTTAAAATGCATCTCTGGGTTATTTGTGGGGCATAGGAATTCGTTCATTTTTTCGCCTTCAAAATATAGTCCAGCCCCCCACAAGGTCTGAGGGACAGTGGACCAGCCCCATGATGGAAAAGTTTGCTGACCCCTGATTAAGATGAATAGAGGTATTTGGGTGGGAAAAGACACATGAATACTGGAGACTACCAGTCAGGTCATATATCCACAGAGCAGTGACCACAGAAGGAATGACTGAGAGGAAGAATGCAGAAAGGAGAAATGCCATGGTACACCAAGCAGTCATCTTCATCTGCCCCAGTTGCAATAAAACATGTCTTCTGTACTAGTCGCTACAGCAGGCACTGTAACCTTCCAACAGTCTGACTTCACCCCCAAAGGCGCATTTGGGGTTGCAGTGGTGGGTACCGCCAGTCGGCCTCCTGCCCACCTCCATATTAAGTCAAAATAAGTTGATAGGCAAGCCATAGAATTGCTATCTTATTCTTGACAGAGATTATTTGCTGTTAGGAGTGAATGAAAATCCCCCCCTTTTTTTTGAAGCCCCAGACGCTATGGAATTTGGTTGTGGTTTTTGTTCTTTTCATTGGTGAGAATCAATGGAGGAAAGAATGTGCAAAACTCTAATCTTCCTGGCTTCTCAAAATGGCAGCTGCCCGTTCTGTTTTAATAATGCCTAGAATGATGCCACTTCATAACACAGCATGCAGTGCAACACTCAAGAGGGAGCCAGTGTGGTGTAGTGGTTAAGAGCGGCAGTCACGTAATCTGGGAAACTGGGTTCATGTCTCCGCTCCTCCACATGCAGCTGCTGGGTGACCTTGGGCTAGTCACACTTCTCTGATGTCTCTCAGCCTCACTCACCTCACAGAGTGGTTGTTGTGGAGACTTTGAGACTCCTTAGGGTAGTGATAAAGCGGGATATCAAATCCAAACTCTTCTTCAAGAGAGAGAGAGAGGCGGGTGGCAATAAATTTTAGCTGCCACTGGGGGATCACTACCCCCCCCCCCTCAACAGGACTCAGAAAAACACATTCCAGGCAAAATAAAAATATTGTCTGCCAGTCAATGGGATATTTGCAGGACTGACAATGAATATTGCTCACTACTCCGAAAATTCATCCCACACTCCTCAAAGGTGGTATCTGAAGAAGTGTGCATGCACACGAAAGCTCATACCAAGAACTAACTTAGTTGGTCTTTAAGGTGCTACTGGAAGGAATTTTTTTATTTTTCCTCAAAGGTGAAACAGTGACTTTATCTTTTTTGCTTCTGCCTTTTCCTCTAAATTTGCCAGAAAATAAATTTCCTCCCCACACTAAGCATTTTTCAACACCAGGTTCACCCTTCCCAAATATTGAACTGCATTGGCTGTATCTGCTGGATTTGTGGCTCCCATAAAGCGGTTAATGCACAAAGGCTCTGTCCAGGACAACAAGAGTGCCGCTGCTAAGGAGCCATGTTTCAGTACTTCCTTATGTGCACAAGGAGTCCGCTACTTAAAAGCCCGTTTTGTAAATGGGGGACAGAAACTATTTAAAGGCTCACAAAAGCAGCAGATGAGGTTTATCTGGTGATCAATAGAGGTCAGATTCATGGTAAGACCTTTCCTTCTGAAAAGGGGTCTTTTGATATTCTACCTGTTTTTGCAAACCTGTCACATTACTTAGTTCATGTTCATTTATCTGTTCTTTGCAAAGCGCTGTGATGTTTTATGTCAGAAAGAGTGCTGGATTTCATATCAAGTGACAGCAGAGCTGCCTCCTGAAGTCTATTTGACTGGCAGCTGTTACACACATAGGGCACCCCTGCTGTGACAGAATGCTTCACACTTGTTTACAATTCTCCTGAAAGAATGCATGATATGCTTAAAGAGTCCCGCTGAGCAGCGGCAAGTCTTGAATAGTGCTAGCCTCGTAAGTGGCAATAATTTAATGTTTAATTTAACGCTCCCAATTCTTACAATCAGGTGCCTTTTCTTTGCCATTTTGCAAAACACAGCTAAAATATAGTAAAAAATGTAACAAATCCTTTGAATGCACACTTACCTCTTCCTCTTCTCACCCATCCCCCTCAACCACACAAAATGCAGGCTATATTTTAACGTTGCACTTAATTTTAAGAAAAGAAGGCTGTTGTCTTTTCAGAAGAGAATACTGAAGAAGGTAGAGTTAGATATGCATTTACATCTATGAGTTAAATATTTCCTCTCAGATTTTGTATTATCTATGGCATAATATCATCAAGGTTTAAAAAAATGAATTTAATCCTTTAAAGTTCTGTTTAGGAACTCGACAAACTTAATGCAATATTTTTTGTACTAAGAGACACAATAGACAGTACATATTAGGTCTCTTCAGATTTTGAACTGTTAGCACTTATAACTATACATATGTTGTTTGTATATACACTTTTCTACTTCCATATAAAAGAGAGTGAAGGCTGTGTCACAAACGACACTTCTTTTCTGTTATTTCTCATCTTTTTCTATAACACATCTAGTAAGAACATTCAATTACCCTTTCCCCTCATCTTCATGGGGTTGCTGTGAAGAACAAAGCTTTTGAGGTACGTCTATAATAGGGGGAGAAATTCCATGACTCTGTCAAACGGCAAATTACAATGCAGCTAAAGCACTGAAACTTGTGTTTAGATTATTCAGAAACTCTCTGAAAAACTTGGAATCATGGCTGTACAATCCTTGTCACATTATCTATCTACAGAGGGCCTATGAGGCAAACTAAAGCAGCCACCTCAGGTGGTGGAATCCCATCCCTGCTACTGTGTGACCCCAGTAAGCGAGGCTTCAGTGGAAAGGCAGTGGCGGCGGGTGGAGTAGCACATTCCCCTTTTGCCACCCGAGGCTGCCATGCTGCAATCTGTGTGGCTGTCAATAGGCAGTCACACCAACTTCAGCATGACAACAGCAGGGGGGAGTGAGCAAGCAAACCAGGCAAGCCCCCATAGAGCAACTGAGCTCACCAGCACAGTCTGCAAGTGAGCAAGGCAGGTGACGCAGGCAGGTACTCTCCTGTTCCCTGTGGTATTGTTGCCATTCAACTTCCTGCTTGCATGCATGCTTAACAGGGCAAGGGAAAGCCAGAGGCCTTCATGTGCTCCTTGTCATTGTTCCTGCCACCACCCACAGTTCACCCCGAATTCCCCTACTGTCCTGCCAGAGTGGTGCATGCTCTAGTTATCTCCCACTTGGACAACTGCAGTGTGCTCTACGTGGGATCACCTTTGAAGGTGACCCAGAAACTACAACTAATCCAGAATGCGGCAGCTAGACTGATGACTGGGAGCGGCCGCCGAGACTACATAACACCAGTCCTGAAAGACCTTCATTGGCTCCCAGTATGTTTCCAAGCCCAGTTCAAAGTGTTGCTGCTGACCTTTAAAGCCCTAAATGGCCTTGGTCCAGTATACCTGAAGGAGTGTCTCCACCCCCATTGTTCTGCCTGGACACTGAGGTCCAGTGCCAAGGGCCTTCTGGCAGATCCTTTACTGCGAGAAGTGAGGTAACAGGGAACCAGGCAGAGGGCCTTCTCGGTTGTGGCACCCGCCCTGTGGAACGCCCTCCCACCAGATGTCAAGGAAATAAACAACTACCTGACTTTTAGAAGACATCTGAAGGCAGCTCTGTTTAGGCAAGTTTTTAAAGTTTGATGTCTTATCATGTTTTTAATATTCTATTGGGAGCTGCCCAGAGTGGCTGGGGAAACCCAGCCAGATGGGTGGGGTACAAATAATAAATTATTATTATTATTATTATTATTATTATTATTATTATTATTATTACTGCCACCTCACAACTTGCCCCAATTTTATGATCCCGCTGTGACTGTCAATTGCAGAAGAGAAGGGGCCGAGGAGGAAAAACACGCTCCGCCTTCACCCATTTCCGTCATTGGTGGGATGGAAAGGGGAGATATGTCTTCTCCTCTTCATTCCCCTCTCCTCCATGAGTGGCAGTGGGATCTTGTGACTGGAGCAAGTTGTGAGGGGATGAGTAGTTTGGTGCAAACTGTGGAGCAGGGGGAAAGGACAATTGGGTGGAGATGTCAGATAGGCAAAGGTGTGGCGTTTATAGGAGGTGTGAGGAGACGGGCAGTTTGGGTGAAGTTTAAAGGGTGGTGAGTTGGCAAAGAAGGTGGGGGATGCTAAGGGGGTGGGGTAGGTGGGGCTGGCAAGCAGCGTGACCAAGGCAGCTGCCCCAGTATGTAGATATTACAACTGGGATTCCAAGAACTACCTTAGGCATTCCTAAAGGCATCTGGAGTTGAATCTGCTTCCACATATATTACACTATCTGGACGACCTCACTTCAGTTGCTTTCTGCATGGCAGTGATGTCCTGGACAGTGATTCACTAACACTTTTATCCTAGATTTCCATATCTGTTGAGAAATCCAGCCCTGTTTCTCAAAAGGAGGTTCAAAGAGATTGAATGGTGCTCACAGAAGAAACAGGGTGTGTCAAAGTAAAGAAGATTGTCAATAATGTAAATATTACATTGACTTTCATTATTTGCAATCTGTGTATATATCACTGAAAGCCATTCCCATAGGAGTATCTGCTGTGATTCTAGCTGGAACTTTTGATGGTATAATTTGTTCACAAGAATGGTAAAGTTTCCCCCTTTAGATAAAAAGTAGCTCCTTTTCATTGTGAATGAACAATGAAAGTGCTATCTTCCTCTCATGGACCTCCCAAGGTTTAGTTTCCTTCTTTAGACATATCAATACTGTAATGTTCACTGTGTTAGAAAGTAGGAAGGGCATCATCTTAGCGACTATAAAGGGGATTGTTTATTCTAGTTGTGGGTTGTCAAATTGCTCAGGTGACTTATTTGAAATCTTACTTCTTACCTAACATACCAACATGCCATACAACTTGAATTAAGTTCTACGCTGTCCCATGAAGTCAATGAAGCTAACACTAGTTAACTAGAGTTGGGCAGCCAATAACCTTGTGCATTATATTGCTGCCAGGCAGGTGCTCTGTAAATCATGGCCTGGATAAAGAAGTAATGATAGAAATTGCTGACATGACTATTTGTCCCATTACTGATTCACGGCACTTGGCACAAGGATTACATTTTCAGCAAAAAAGAAATAAAAGAAAGAGCTTGGTACAACTTCAGTTCTCTGACCAGACATTTTAAGTAGAAGAATAGCAGGTGATGGATAACAACATTCCTGTCGTAATAGTTCAAATGTATGTAAAACACTTAGATCTTGCAGCCGTTTTTGGAATTTTCCATAGACACAAGAGTTCACAAATAATTAAGAACTGATTTCGTATTTCACTATTTTGTGTTATTTAGCATCTTCTACTTTATTCTGTTAAAATAATATCAATGCAATGTCATGCTATTATATATATTATTTTTTAAACACGCAGTTCACCTGGAAGTTCTGCTCATGGCCCTTTGCAATTATGGGAGGTGTAGAGGTGTATGGCTTGGGTCTTAAATGTAATATGATGTGCTTTATTCACTCTTTAAACTATGTAAGGTATCAAGTAATAAATAGGAAACTATTTGTTGTTGTTGTTCTAAAAACTATTTTATGATGACAGAGAAAATGCTTTGAGATGTGTGAAATAACCATTTGTTTCTTGTCCCTAGACAAATAAGACACCTATGTGATAACCCCATGCAAATTTACTCAGAAGCCCTACTGAGTGTAATGGAAATTGCTCTTAGGTGGGTTTGTATAGGGTTACATTCTTAAAAAAGATACAAAGACTAGGACAAAGTTGGTTGCAGCTAATCTATGGCATAGATGCTATGGTAGGACCAGTTTCCTATGTGCAACAGATAATTAAATTTCAGAACTGAGAATAAATAATTTCACTTTTGTTCAGTGCTTTTTTCTGGGGGTGCTCAAGGGAACACAGTACCAGCACCCTTTTTTCTTGAAGAAAAGCACTGGCTTTCTTCCTGTTTAAATCCATGGGAGTTGACAGTGCTAAGCTTTGATGGACTGTACAGAATCTGTACCTCTTAAAGCAGAGTTTGGAAACCTGTATTTATATTAATATAAAGTAAACAGAAATAAAGAGTTTTAAGTAAAAATAAATAAGAAAGATAAGGGGGCAGAAGAAAGATAAAATAACACAGGGGGATAGAAAACTATATTAAATGGATTAATTATAGTAATGCAAGTAGACTAAGGAAAGCCCTCTATAAGGCTCATATGCATAGCAACAGGGGTCTGTCCCTCCTCTGTCCCACCTTCTAGGGGGAGAGAGTGACTGAGAGTGGGGTAGAAAGAAAGAACAAGAAAAGGGTGACCCTATTTACTTTTGGTTCTGGCCCAGATCATGGTTGGTTTAGATCTTTCTACAAAACATCTCAGCTCCAGAATGAGGGGTGTTATCTGAACGCTATCAAATTCAATGAAAATCTAAACCTTGATTTATAGCCTTGGCTATAAGGTGACGGTAGAGTCAGGAGGGACAGATGAAATAACAGTAAAAAATATTTGTAATGACTTCTGCTTCCTCTTAGATGCAGACAAACAATCCTTACCACACAATCAAAACTATAACCATTCCAAAGCCATTAGTCTCAATAGCCTGATTCATCTATAGAATGATCCACAACTCTGGCATATGCTGGGCTTTTATTGTCTACATCATGCTCCTCAATTACCTAGCCTAGCAAAATTATTATTATTTTTTAATCATCTGCTCTCTTAGCTAGTTGCTTAATGAGTAAAATTACATTTTCAAATTCATTCAGATATCAACAGGAATGAAATGCAATATGTAATAAGCAATGATGTTGGGCAATTTCATTAGTTATTAAACAACAAAGAAAACTGAGGAACACATCAAAATGAAACCATTTTAGTGATGGTTGAATCTCCCTTGGCTTAATTTGTAATTGTGAGCATCATCTGTGAACATGGGGTGGGGGGTGGGGAGAGCACTAGAAGATGATTTTCGGGAGTTTTAAATTTCCTATCCTTTTATTTATTTATTAAAATCGTCAGTCATTTTATCTTGCCTAGGGAAACCCAAAGCAACTTACAGCCTCAAGAGACAGTAATGGATACAGAAGTAGCTGCAAGCTGTGTACCTGCTCCTTCAGAAGGTGTGTCTGTCAAGAGCTTGTCCTACACTCAGTAGGACCCTGGCAGAGACACATGCCCGACTTGCATGTTCTCACCCTCCTGGTCGATCGTTTGGAAGCTTTGGGAGCTTTCTTGAGCCCGAACATCACAGCGACCGATGCCAACAGACATCGGCATACTTAGGGATCTGCAGTCTTCGCAGCTTGCGTGACAGACCTCAGCAACTCAGCATTTGGGCTAATCTACTTTACAGCAGCTTAATTTACACTGGTTTGCTTTACACCAGCTTCTTGTACATCAGTTTGCTCCTTTAGATATTTTTCCCTTTCTTTGTGGCTATCAACATGCCTGAAAGTCAAGACACTGAAAACCTAAGGTAGTCATATGAGCAGACCTTGCATGTCATATCTTGCAATGTCATATCTTAACAGCGGTTTTCTTTTACAAGTTATTGACTCTGTGTTAATAAGGTGAAAGTCCCATATAATATAAATAAATGCAGAGGAATAGTTTATACTTTGTTTCATTTGTTTTGAAGTTTTTCCATCTAAGGAGATTTCATTAACTTTCTAGATTCTTAGAAAAGAAAAGGAAAGCTTTAGGTGGCTGGCCAAGAAAATGTAAACTGAATTTGATTCAATTGCTGTCTAATCTGTTATTTTTCTACTGAAATTAAATTTGTAGAATTTGGACACATTTCCTGCAAGTATTTCAATGTCCTGCCGGATTTTGTCCCTTTTTGTGGGTGGGGAGGATGAAATACATTCCAACTACAGTTGATCTATTCTATAGTTAGCTTTAGAATATAGTCAAGTCCTCAGCTCAGTGAGAGATACTTCATAACAACTCTGTTTAGGATTAAAGAGGAATTGTATTATTACAATGGGGGGGGGATAAGCAGGCAAAGCAATTCAAACCTGGTGCTTCGGAGGAACCAAACAGAACAGCGACACTGACAGTGTGGTGTAGTGGTTAAGTGCTGGACTATGACCTGGGAGAGCAGGGTTCGAATTCCCATTCAGCCATGGTACTCACTACGTGACCTTGGGCCAGTCACTAGTTTGCAGCCTAAATTACCTCCCATAGTTGTTATGAAGATAAAATAGAGAGAAGAGAGCCAGGTACATCACTTTGACCTCCTTAGAGGAAAAGGTGGCATATAAATGTAATAAGTAAACCGAAATGAAAGGAACCATCATTTCAACCAAAACCCTGCTGCCTTGTGCTGGCCAAGGTGGAAAGTGGAAGGCAGGTTTTTGAATATTATTTTCCCTTACACCAGCTCAGAACTGACATAGCTGCAGAGTCTGTGGTCAGGCTTCTGGTGGAACCATGGGGCTTTGGATCCAGTGATCTAAAGCTGCTGGTATCCCACCTATGCCGTGCAATGCCTTTCTTTAGAGCTTTCTGTACACTACCCCCAACAGGAGAATGACCAGTGGCAGCTGATCTTCTACCACGGCAAATTTTGGGGCTACCACTGCAGGGAAACCCCTCCACCAATGGTGATCTCCTCTGCCAACAAAGGCCAGTGGATGGAATCCTATGTGTCCATGCCCTCCAACATTACTCCAGTGAAAATAGGGATGTTCTACTGCATCGTCATCATTTTTTTATTTATACCCCACCCATCTGATTGGGTTGCCCCAGCCACTCTGGGTGGCTTCCAACATTCATAAAAACATAAAAAAAAACACTAAACATAAAAAACTTTCCTATATAGGGCTGTCACCAGATGTCTTTTACAGGTTGCATAGTTCCTTATTTCCAACATTGCTCCAATGAAAATAGAGACGTCCTAAGGAAAAGAGGCACATTCCAGAATCAAATCTGAAACCAGGATGGCTTCTGTAAATCTGGGATTATCCCTGGAAAATAGGTACACTTGGAAGGTCTGTGTATCATCCTACTGCCATCAACATGGCAGGAGATAGGATTGTGCTGTTTAAAATGAGACTGTGTTTTCATTAGCATAAGCTTTACACTTCTATAAGCGTCTCTTTCTCTTTTATTACTATCTTTGGGCTCATCTAGACTTCTGTTTCTGCTGCATTTCTAGGCACAGGTCTGGCCTTTAAAACTCTGTGTCTGAATGCGGCTTTGTTTGTTTGTTTTTGTCCTGATGCTTTCCCTGGGAAAACCCATGTTTTAACACTGGTTTTCCAGAGATTGTTATTTGCTCCTGTTCAGTAGTAATTTTCCTGGGGGAAATGGGGGGGGGGAGCTCTCAGACATGGAGCTTTAACATAAAGACCTGTACCTGGAAAGTGCAGCACAAAAGAAAATCTGGATGAGGCATTTGTTGAAGTAAGAAGAGCAGAACTGCATCAGGTCACACAGGTTTGGATTTTCTTGTTGCACAGTTTGGATTAAGAAGGGGAAAAGATAATATACATTGTACACAGTTAGAATATAGTCATATACACACACAGGTGTTGGTGCTCCTCTGTATTCACCCACTGAGAACATTTAGTGGCCTATTTAAAGGGGCATCACTACTCATCACCCGTCACCCAATTATAGCTGTCTACCTCAGTACCTTTGAACTAATTTTCTGCTTAATTAGTTCCAATTCTCATTGTCTGGCAGACAATTCAGACCCCTTGAGTGAGTACCTTCTGGTCTGAAAACCTGTTAATATTTAATACTTCTCATTGTAATATATTTTTCAAATGTTCTTCTAATGGTTGTAATGATTATTTCAAGGGTGATCATTTATTTTGATTTAATGCAACCCAGAATTATAATGTTAATATCTTACTATCTTCTTGGGTGGCAGAAGCAATGATCTGATTCTACTATGAGCCTTCATGTTGACATTTTTGCAGGAGAACCTGATGAGAGAACATGCGTTTTTATCTCCTCTCACCCACCATCTTTTACCAGCTATATGCTTTTCCATTCTTCAAATACAAAAAGGGGGCTAGTAGAAGGGTATAAAGGGGAATGATTTTAATGATGAATATTGCAGGGAGAAGTAGTGATCGTTTTTTTTAGCTACTGACACAGTCGCGTTGACGTTTTCCTCCCCACTAAAATACACATTTTGTAGCAGGAGAGTAACTACAGCAAATTGAATCATTAACATTGACCTTCATGAAAAATCAAAGCCAAGAGTCTGAAAAGTCCCCAATTATTAAAAAGACCTGGAAATGATGTTGACATTTCAAGTAGGCCAAGACTTCTGTTAAGATACTCAAGGATAGTTCCTGCTCTTTCCATGCAGACATGCTCAGAGCTGCACACACAGCAACTCTCTGGACCAGCTTGAGGTTGTAAAATCATGGTCTTCAGTGGGGTAGTGAGTGAACTAACCTTCAGTGAACTTACCACAGATATGCTCATCTGGGAAAGGAGCAGGTATTGAGTTCTTCTGGTAGGTCCATCTCAACAATTTTGATCTATAGCAATAGGTTAGGACAATCTCTGCTCCTAGGGTTGCAATATGGCACCTAATTTCTCAGTCATCCTGACATTTACTTTATCACCTAGTCAAGTATTCATTTCCCAAGCTGTAGGAAATATTAACATAGTCACCAGTAGATGAGAATCAGTGTCTAGATGAAGTACTGATTCAAGCGAAAGGAAAGGGTACTGGTTTTCAGGTCTCTCTTCACTTACGTGCTAGAGAAAGAAAGAATGTATGTATATGGCCTAGGAAAGATGAAGCAATCAAAGATCACCAGCAGCTGTTCTTCGTGTTTCTTAATCTAGCCTTTGTCCACAGCAAGGTCATTTACCTTTTTACCATTTACCTATACAAACACATCCCAAGCCTGCTTGCAGCTCAGGTCATGTCTTCAAAGAACTTTCCCATATGCCTGGAGGGATGCTCTGGAACCCCAAAGGGTATGTGAGAAGATTTTGTGGGGGAAAGTTGGAAATTAGCTTTAAATTATATACTGTCTGAACCAGGGATGGATGGTTTTGTCCATTTCTTGCCCATGCCACTTTTGTATGTTTCAATCCATAATTCTGCTATATGCCATTGCTGCATTAGTATTTGATTTAAAGAAAAAAATCTCTTCACAAAATATGAACTGTATTTATATACACACACACTTAAACATATGCAACAGCATTATTATTATTATTATTATTATTATTATTATTATTATTATTATTTCAACTTATACATCACCCTATACCCGGAGGTCTCAGGGCAGTTCACAACAAGACCATAACATGTAAAATCTAACCAAAAGCAGTAAGCCAATAACCTCATCCCCCTAAAAAATACCACATTCTAAAAGGGTGTTGGATGTCAATAAGATCAACCAAAGGCCTCGTTAAAAAGGAACATTTTTGCCTAGTGCCTAAAGGTATATAATGAAGGCGCCAGGTGAACTTCCTTGGGGAGAGCATTCCACAGATGGAGAGCCACTGCAGAGAAGGCCCCGTTCTCATGTTGCCACCTTCCGGACATCTCAAGGAGGAGGCACACGAAGGAGGACCTCAGAAGATGATCTCAGGGTCCAGGTAGGTTCATATGGAAAGAGGCGGTCCTTGGGGTATTGTGGTCCTGAGCCGTTTAAGGCTTTATAGGTCAAAACCAGCACTTTGAATTGGGCCTGGAAACTAATTGGTAGCCAGTGCAGTTGGACCAGGATCAGTGTAATATGCTCAAACCGTCTTGCTCCAGTGAGCAAGCTGGCAGCCGAATTCTGCACTAGCTGAAGTTTCTGAACTGTCTTCAGAGGCAGCCCTACGTATAACACATTGCAGAAATCTAATGTGTAGTTCACAAAAAATCTCAACATAGCATTAATGTGTGGTTCACCAAAAAATAATAATCTCAGCATTGTATTTAAATGTGTACTGCGTGATATTTAAGTGACCTTTAAAGTGCCAGAAAGGCACTGCAATATGCTACTCTAAAATCTAGTGGAAAGACAAGTTTTAATCCACCACAGTGAGGATGCTCAGGTGTGGACCTGGTCATTTTGTATATGAATTTGCAACAATCAAATTCCTCAAGAATTTTTAGCCAGTATGGACCAGTGGAAGACTGACATAGTGGGCAAGCTACCAGCAACCTGCAGAGACTCCTTGTGTGTATATGCTACAAATTATTAAGCCGCATAGACACATGTATGTATGTATGTATGTAAACACACACACACACATTCTTCTTCTTCTTCTTCTTCTTCTTCTTCTTCTTCTTCTTCTTCTTCTTCTTCTTCTTCCCAAGAACAAGGTGCTAATGTTTCTCTTTTTTTCTAATTCATGCAACAGTTGCTACACATCTGATGACAATGTTAATCTACTCTACATTTTGGAATGTTCTTTGTGCATTCGAACATTTCTTGAGACATCTTAACTAGATTTTGCGAGGTGGTTCCTGAGATCAAAGAGCAGGGTTTCATCTATGTTCAGAAACAACTGGACATCGTTTTGAAGCAGAATGGTGGCACGAACCTTTAAAAACTGCACTGATTTTAACCCACAATTTCAGCACTGATTTTGTTGTGCTTGTTGTTCCTTGGAATTCCTAAGCGATGCCAGGTATGAGGCTGCCAGTAAAATATGCAAGAACAAGGAAAGCAAGAATAACTGTTCAAAAGCAAGAAGGACTGCAGTGAAGTGAAACAATTGCACAAGAAAACCAGGCAGGTTAAGTACCTCAGCATTCAAAAAGACACATATTAAGCACACCATTCCCTTTCAAAATAGGCTGCACATCTAATAATAACTATTCCAGAGATGTAAAGCTTACAGCCTACACAGTAATAAGTACAAGTTGATTTGAATCTTAAATCAAAAAGGGATTCTATATTCAGCTGCAGGATACCCCTAATCCCTATTTTATGCATTACTAATTATTAGTAGGTAGCTATGTAACTCAAAGATAAGCTATCTCTATACACCTTCCAAGTACCCATAAGGTAATTTAATCTATTTTTTTTGTCACTGCGTTGCACAACTGAAACGTCAAATAAATTGATATAAGTATTTTGTGCAACACTTTAGCATTTCTAATTTCTAGTGGATTTAGTAGTGTAGAGTCCCACAGCACTCTTTTATCCTGTAAATGGACTAAATATAGTGATGTTAACCCATTAACAGAGAGGCTTCCTTAACTTGTGAGTATTTCACTGTATTTTTGTACAGTAGGCTCATTTCTACACACATTCACGCACCTCTCTGTAGCCTCTGTACCATCCAGGCCAATAATAATAATAATAATAATAATAATAATAATAATAATAATAATAATATATTTATACCCCGCCCATCTGGCTGGGTTTCCCTAGCCACTCTGGGTGGCTCCCAAGAGAATATTTAAAATACAATAAAGCATCAGACATTAAAAACTTCCCTAAACAGGCTGCCTTCAGAAGTCTTCAAAAAGTCAGATAGTTGTTTATTTCCTTGACATCTGATGAGATCCACAGGGTGGGCGCCACTACCAAGAAGGCCCTCTGCCTGGTTCCCTGTAACCTCATTTCTCTCAGTGAGAGAACTGCAAGAAGATCCTTGGCGCTGGACCTCAGTGTCCGGCCTGAACAATGGGGGTGGAGACACTCTTTATCAGAGCAAGGACACATTTCAGCCATGTACAAACTCTCAGGGAGGGTCCAAAGTATGGGTACCTTGTGTACATGGCTGTGCACTGAGCCATGTTAGATAAACCAATACCTCCATTAATATAGCTGCAGTATAAGTGTGGCAGTTTCCAGAATCATGACAGATTCCCCCCCCAACTGCCCTTTGCTTCAGGCCTGAAAGAGAAAACCCGAGAGAACAAAGCACTATTAATTACCTCCCTGACACCAAAGACACGAGAACAGTGCATCTCACTTCACAAGAATTTAAAACAAAAATTATCTGGGGGAGTAGCTCCTTTTTGTAATTTAAGGCCTTTAATTCCCACAGAAGCGCTGGCCAAGTCAATATGAAGGGAGAATGAGATTTCCCAACTTTATTCCCTTTTATGGCTGGCTTTTGGCTCCCTGGAGCTGAATTCGATTAGCTTGAGCTTCATAAAATACAAACACATCCCCACATCCCTTCTAATTTACGGTGCCGGGGTATTTTGCCTTTCATTTAATAAAAAAGTGAACATTCACCTGAGAATCAGCATGATTTGGAATAGCCCTGACTCGGGAGAGAGGGGCTTCTCTCAAATGCAGAAAAACCCACACAAAAACTCCGGTAATTACATTTCCGTTGCTGCAGCATTGCAGCATGATGACAAAATGCTATGCTAGCTCTACAGGACATGTTAAAGCATTTCCATTAGGGCCATAACCATATCTCCATTATACATAAGCAGGCAGATAATAAGTGTTTTTGGAATGCATGAATTATTGTATCTATTATCTGAATGGCAGAAAAGCCAGATCAGAACAGCTCTTTGGGGTTGTGTGTTTTGTGCATTAGGAAGGTTATTGTTTCATATTACAAAAAGGAAAATGGTGGCTCCAGGTCCTCTGACAATACATTTATGTAGAACTGGAATAGATGGAGATACATCAATTTGCACTGGGCCACAGCTAATCAAATCACATGGGCACTGTGGGATTCTTCTTCTTCTGTTAGAATTCCACTCTAGCCCAAATCTCTACCCCTTTTAAACTTCAGGTGTTGTGGCTTTAACTTTTCCTGATCTCTTCGCATCCCACACTCTAGGTTATTGCAACATTGACTTGATAACCTCCAGTGGTACCCTTGATTTTTGCAGTAAACCTCTGCATATACCTGAACCATATTTACAGTCACCATAAACTTGATTCTGGCTGCATTCAAAACTGTAGACATCCCTGATGCAACACAACAAGTATTCCCAGGCTATTGGGAAAGGAAAATGCATTGAGACCATCATTATTCAAATAACCCCAACATGGCCATGTCTACACCACTGCGCCAAACATTTAAAGCACTCTTATATCAACTGAAACAGTCATGGCTTACCAACAAAGAATCATGGGAGCTTACCCTCAAAGAGCTACACTTCCCAGAGCTCCCTGGGAAAGGGGATTGCCTCTCTGGGAACTAAAGATATGTGGGAATATGGGGGTTTCCTAACTACTTCCAATACATTAGAAGCATGAAACCTGCTAGGGAGGTGGCCAGACTTCTGGATGACAGGAGTAGAAAATGTGTGCTGAGAGAGGAAAGAAGATCGCAGAGAAGCAAAATGAATGATTCACATTTGTCTTCCCAGAGCCTGAATTAACTTTTTTGGAAAGGGAGCCTAAAGATTTTTGGTAAACAGTGGCATAAAGTGGGGAAGCAATCAGGACAGACAAAAGGAAGTAATTCTTCACCCCGTACATAAAGTATGGAATTCACTAACACAAGATTAACAACAACAACAATAACCTATTATTTACACCCCATCCGTCTGGCTGGGTTTCCCCAGCCACTCTGGGTGGCTCCCAACAGAATATTAAAAACATGATAAAACATCAAACATTAAAAAACTTCCCCATGCAAGGCTGCTTTCAGATGTCTTCTAAAAGTCATATAGTTGTTTATTTTTTTGACATCTGGTGGGAGGGCGTTCCACAGGGTGGGCACCATTACTGAGAAGTCACTACCAATTGGATGGCTCTAAAAGGATTTTAGACAAATTCATGTGGCATGTCTGTTGCGGATAGGTTTACCAATGGCTCCTAGCTAGGATGGTTGAGGAGAGCACAACTGGTGAGAGTGCTGTCACTCTCATGTCCTACTTGAAGATTTCCCATGGGCATGCATGAAAAGGACAGTGGACTAGATGGGTCTTTGGTTGAACCAAAAGGGTTCTTTTATGTTCTTCCATTGTGTTCTTAGGATTCTTTGTTTTAATTCTCAACCCTGAAGACCTTCTAGGCACTGATTTATATTGAGTGGGACATTATCATGCTTATAGACCTACAGAAAAGAATGAACTTTAGGATAGCCATGACTAACCTATGTACCATTGATTTAAAATGTCTGCTGAAAGCATGATTAAATCTTGATCCAACTTTATTTGCTTTAGATATTGTTATATATGGATATAGATAAAATAATATTTCACCAAGTTTACAGTCTGCTTATGAGAATTGGACACAAGGTGATTACATGATTGAGAACAGTGTTCAATATCAACTAAGATTTTCCATTCAGTATGCAAGTTGCTGTTGAACATCATATTTTTTATATAACTTTGCAGCAAAGTTGTCTTAAACACTCATCTTATATTCCAAGCACCCGAATCAGAGTAGAAGTAGATGAAGAGGAACATGATAAATAGATTTCAATTTTAAAGTAAGATATATTATTTTTCACACCAAAGGACAATTTGTGAAAGGCACAAGGCAGGATGTGGCTCTGATGCAAGAATCTCATTCACTGAGCTTCAATGTGATGGTGGTGCCTCTTTAAACATCGCCACTGTATTAATCACTAGAAAAGTACAGATTCCAGATCAAGTCAGCTGACTTCCCTCCTGTGTATTCACATAAAGGATGTTTCTCTCATCCAAGCAATTTTGAAGGTGACAAATATTACTGATGCTGAATTTATGGGAATGCTTGTTCCCTGTTTATTAACTCATCTATCTTGAGAAATAAAAGGACCAAATGGAAAGACAAGTGGGCCTTTTTCTTATCTACCTGTCAACCCAATGTTGCCCTAAAATAATCAATATCGATAATTACTAAACTTTACCAGGATGTTTTAACACTTTAGTACCCTTATTTTGATCTGCTACTCCCCCCCCTTTTTTTTGAGTATGAACAAGCAGCAAGGTAAAGTTTTTATTACTGTAGTGAGTGGACCTTCCTATTCCCCTCCAAATATCTTACTAAATTGGCAGGCTAAACAGACAAAAAGTTATTAACAACAGTAATTTCTGAAGCCCATGATCCAGCAATTCTGATGTTTCATAGCAACAAAGGCTTCAACCTTTTTTGAACAAGCTATGCCATAAAAAATCCTGCATGCATTCCACCACCATATACATAGTACACCTGGAATTTTTTTTTTGTAACAAAAAATGGCATAAACTTTCATGTGCGGTTTTTGGATTATGGCAGTTGGACTGGTGACTGGGAGTGGCTGCCGAGACCACATAAAACTGGTCTTGAAAGACCTACATTGACTCCCAGTATATTTCTGAGCACAATTCAAAGTGTTGGTGCTGACCTTTAAAGCCCTAAACAGCCTCGGCCCAGTATACCTGAAGGGGCATCCCCATCCCCATCGTTCAACCCGGACACTGAGGTCCAGCGGCGAGGGCCTTCTGGCAGTTCCCTCACTGTGAGAAGTGAAGTTACAGGGAACCAAGCAGAGGGCCTTCTTGGTAGTGACGCCCACCCTGTGAAATGCCCTCCCATAAGATGTCAAAGGAATAAACAACTATCTGCCATTTAGAAGACATCTGAAGGCAGCCCTGTTTAGGGAAGTTTTTAATGACTGATGTTTTAATGTATTTTTTATCTTTTGTTGGAAGCCGCTCAGAGTGGCTGGGGAAACCCAGGCAGATGGGTGGGGTATAAGTAAAAAATTATTATTATTATTGGATTGTAATATAAGAAGCCTTTTTTTACTGAGTATAGTGGGTGAAGAGATACCAAGGAAAGATAAAAGACTGTTCATGTATGCAACAATAGTGGCAAGAACCCTTTTAGCTCCAAAATGGAAGCAACAAGAAGTACCAATGAAAGAAGAGTGGCAGATGAAAATGATGGACTTTGCAGAACTGGCAAAGCTGATGGGGGAAAATCTGAAACCAGCACAATCAAGTATTCCAGAAAGACTGGAGTAAATGTATACAATATTTGAAAGATCATTGTAAGCAATTAACAACACTAGTAGGGTTATCTGAAGATTTATAATGAATTTTTTTTCCCTTTCTATATTTATTTAAACTTTGAGGTATTTTGTGATGAGTTATTAGAATTGAAAAATATATATAATGCTGTGATATAAAGGTTAACTTTGAAAGCCAAGAGGTGGGAGGGATGGAAGTTGATAGGCTCTAAAGAGCCAAAGAGGTAAAGTGGATAATAATGATGTGCTTATATATTTTTAAATGGAAAATTAATAATAAAAAATAAAAGAGAGAATTGATGGTACCAATTTTTGTTTGGGAGTATTGTAATCTAGGATTACTCCCAATCTTGGTTGGAAGTTAACTTTGAACAAGGCCTAAAATCAATGAAAAATGGGGACACTTGGGCAGTCTATCTAGATGACTTCCTCCACAGTTCAAAAGACATGATTGTCCTTGTGGGTGATATCCAACATACTGCTCCCTCATTCTGTCATTGCACAGATTTTCCTTGTACAATGGAATGTGTTCTCGCCCTGCGCACCCCATAATCTATTCTGGGGGTTCCTCCAAGCCTCTGGAGCAGATTTGGTGAGACTGTGGGGAAGATGGGGTTAGGAGAGGGAGGGGAGTGCTTTTATTGTGCTAGAAATCCTTGTGTTGACAGGATGTGGTAGTTGATCCCCCCCCCATTCACCCAAATAAGAAGAGTCTATTTTGGATCTCTACTAAAAGCAGTCCCATTCTAGAATTGAGAAGTATATCAGCCATTTATCAAATTCTTAGTATTCACATATAGATGGTTATAAAATCTGCCTTTCTTGGTGATATCAAGATAATGGTTTCTCCCTTCTTTCAGGCTTATCCTAAATCAGTTTTTGTCTACTGAAAACAAGGGAGGCGAAGTGAATCCAGATGGAAGGAGCAGATTCACAGTTGGCCTATTCACTTTGAACCACTTTGACATGTGCTACCCACCTGTCGATCTCTTGACATGTTTTTTTTAAAAAAAAATTACAAGAAAAGTTATCAGAGAGGAAGCCAATATTTCACTTAGTGACACCGTATTATAATATAAAAATGTTTTACATCTTTTTGTAAAACACAGTTATGTTCATTCACTTTCCACATACTCTATTTAATTTAGAAACACTCTTTGTGTAATTGCCAGATTGCAAAGAAAATAATCCAATAGTTCATTTTTTTTAAAAAAAAGTAATCACAAAAGCAACTGAACAAATCCAATAGAGCTCACATGTATTTATGTCTAAGATGCTTTCAACAGAATGAAGCAAGCCTGATCGGTTGGCAGATGGCACATATGAGCATTTGATTATTGCACAGCTATTTCACTTAAAAGCTATACACAGGCTGAATTCTTGAACAGGCAGTCCTTAAGCAGGTTAAGCAGAAGTGGTGGGAAATGAGTTATGCATGATAAAGACTCTAGTATTCAAAGACAGATATAATGGGGCATGATGAATTTTATTCCATATCTTTATATTATGGCAGCATTTGTGATCCAGAAGAATGGCACAAAGAGAAATGCTTCTGGATCCATCAGAAGCACCTTCACCAACCTAGTGTTCTAGTTGTCTTCTAGCACAAGCGTGCTGGCTAAGGCTGATGGGAGTGATAGTCTGAAAGCTTATCTTACTAGATAGCTTCTATATAAGCATCAGTTGGCAAAGGCTGTCTTAGAACAAAGATGAGAATAAAAATATTAAAAAGTGAAATATATATTTAATTTATCACTATTTTTTCTTGAAACAAATATGGTCTATTTTCTCTTTGTGATTCTTTAAGAACACAATTCTTACAAATGTATGTTCATTTTCTTCACTCCGTCATCCATTCAAAACATATAGTGCTGAGGAGCTATTGTAGAAACTTAAATCAGTTTATTACGATAATCTAATGCAATCATAATAAAAATCAGTGCAACCCATAATGCCACTATCTAAACACCAGATTAAAAAAAATCTGTGTACAGATATAATATGTGCAGTTTATAGAAACGGCTATGTACAGTCAGATCCAGAAGAGATAAGCAGCTTCTGCTGAAGTGCAGACAATTACTTGACCCAAGCTCAACCCATATAGCTTTCCCCCATCTGCCTTCACAAAAAGGGTTCCTTGAATTAGGCTCTACATCTGGTCTCTAATCTGGTACCATTTTTACAATGGACATAGAACAGCTGCAGTAACATGATAAAAGTCCATATGACATGTGTAGCCTGTTGACTGAATCTGGTTGTGTGACATTTCCATGGAAATAATCTAGTATTACCTAAGCATAGTGCTGTGGACAGATGCACGCAGAAAAGTAGTTCATTTTTTGCTTTTCTAATACATATGTTTGTTCATGATTGTGAAGACCATGGGCAAGGACGGAAATTATAGTTCTCACAGAGAGTTCACTGTAGATGAAATTCACAGCCTACTTTAACAGTTCTTAAACATAGACTTTTGCTAAAGTCATTTCTAATTGCAACTTTTAAACACTTCCGGGGGGGGGCGGTAATCGATCACAGTGATTAAGGATTATTCCTGGGCACCAGTTTGGACGTTCTTGAGTCTATAGGCTGCTTTAGTAATTAGTTTTGGGGGTTGAATAAAACCCATGTGGGGAGAGCTTCAAAAAGGGAAATGGATACAGCCCCATCATAATTCCTGAAGATGTCTGGGAGGTTTCCTGTACTCTGATTTTCCAGGGTTCTAAAATTTGTACAGACCTTCCATGTGCACAGGAGGCTCTCAGATCAGGGAGTCACCCTTCAACTCATTGTTCTGCGCCTGTCATTCAACTAATGATGGAAGTGAAGCTGTCACATTTGATCCCATGGCCTCTCTTACAAATTTACTTAACTCTCATAATGAATGCCTGAAGAGGGCTTATGTGTGATAAACTTGCATGAAGAAATGTGTGGAGCAGCAACCACAGAAGCAACCACAGAATAATCAACCATTGCTAGCTAGTCAACAAAATACGTAGATAGATGTGGTGCAGTTGGCAAAGCAAGCTTGAATTTTCCAAAAAGTTTTTGACAAAGTACCTCACTAAAGACTCCTGATTAATTTTAGCACTCATGGATTGATAGGAAAGGTCCTCTTGTCAATTAGGGACTGTTTACATAAAAGGAAGCAGAGACTAGGAATAAATGAACAATAATGGAGGGATATAGAAAGTGGAATTCCCCCAGTAATATGTACTGAGACCTGTCCTTTTTTGTTCAAGTTAGGGGTGACAAGGCCAAGTTTGCTGATTATACTAAGTTGGTCAGTTGTAAAAATGGCAAATTCTGTGCTAGGGTTCATTAGGAAAGGAATCAAAAATAAAACCACCAAAATCCTAATGCCATTACACCAATCTATAGTGCAGCTGCTTTTCAAATCCTCTCTACAGTTCTGGTTGCCTTATCTCAAAAAGAATATTGTCACATTGGAAAAGGGCCACCAAAATGTTGACGAGGATGGAACGACTTTTCTATGAGGAAAGGCTACAGTATTTGGAGCTTTTTAGGTATGAAAAAGCAAGTAGGAGGAAACATGATAGAAATGTACAGTGGTACCTCGGGTTAAGTACTTAATTCGTTCCGGAGGTCTGTTCTTAACCTGAAACTGTTCTTAACCTGAAGCACCACTTTAGCTAATGGGGCCTCCTGCTGCTGCCGCGCCACCAGAGCACGATGTCTGTTCTCATCCTGAAGCAAAGTTCTTAACCTGAAGCACTATTTCTGGGTTAGCGGAGTCTGGAACCTGAAGCGTCTGGAACCTGAAGCATATGTCACCCAAGGTACCATTGTATACAAATTACAGATGGCATGAAGAAGGTAGAAAAAAAGCTTTTCTCCCTCTTTTGTAAAACTAGAACGGGTGGACATCCAATGAAGTTGAACAGTATGCTTCTGAATACCAGTTGCAGTCCCTCAAACCTGTGACTAAGATCTGGCTGCCAGGGATGGAGGCGGAGAGCCACAACCGTCACTCCCTGGAAAAGAGATGAGCAGCCATTGCTGGCAATTACAGGTAGAGAGAGTGCCTAGATCCTGCTTGTGAGCTTCCCAGAGACATTTGGCTGGCCAGTTTGAAGACAGGATGTTGGACTAGATGGGCTACTGGTCTGATCTAGCAGTCTCTTCTTATATTCTTAACCCAGCTGGAACTATTCTGTCAAATAATGTCAGCTGGAAAATAATCTGTTGTTGAAGACAAGACATACGTGATTAGGATTCATGTGCATGTATGAACGTAGGTTCTCAGTGAGACAGGCTTCGACAGCAAGTTCTGCCATCCCATTTCACAGCATCCCTAATCCCTCTAACCTGCATCAGAAGTGAAAGATAGGTTGGAATGTATTACCGCTTGACAACTGATTATAAACACAAGCTTTCAGGTCAGCAAATAATATTTAGTGAAGTTGGAAGTGCACTCTACAGTATGCTTTCCATTTAAAATCAGTGAGAATCTTTCTAAATTCTTGGCCAAAACTGAGAGGGCAAAGACAGTGAGATATTATTAGAAATTTATTCACTCACTAAGACCATGGCTATGGCTTGGTGCCAAGATGTCATTCATAAGACCTGCCAACCAAAACTCTTTTATTGTGGATGTCAAACTGACCCACTGAGATGGGAAATTTATTGGAATTTCTTATGCAGGGCCCTGTTGTGAGCTGAACTACTCCCTTTATATTGAATCATCTTTTCGGCGGTAATCCAGCACATGGTTGAAAATCTGTTATTAAGGCACTTGTCATCGTCTCTCTGTGCGCATAATCTAAAAGCTCCAATGATCTCATGAATGGCAGAAGAACAAGGGTTGTGTGTGTGTCCTCTTAGAAATTTTCCCACAAACAATGAAATGTTCTTGAACTTCCCTGCAGGTTTAAGTTTCATCTGCTTCTGTAGTCATATGCCCTACAGATACAATGGTGGTGAAACAGGGCACTTCCCTTTTGCTCATTTCACATGGAACACATTAAAGCATTTATCTATGTAAAATCTGAGCCACATTTTCAGTGAGGCTCCCTCACTCCTAGTCCCACACATTACTATCAGGGTTAAAGTGCTTGTCAGCATAATGTGTATCAGTGTGAAAGTTCATGTATGCTGTCAAAAGAATGCAAAGCATATGAGAGGCAGGCCTGATATAGTGGAGCTAAGGCTTTATTTAAAGAGAGGCTAAATGAAGCAATATTAATTAATGACTTTACATTTCCTCCAGCCTCACGGAATCCTTTGAGATTTTAAAGACTTAACTAGGCCATCATGGCAGAATTAGCATCCATGGGTGGCTTGCCTCTACTTGCTCACAGAAAGACTCCTGCCCCAACTTAAAACAGATGCTCACCAGCAACACATAGGCTGCATGATGGCCTTCAACACCCGTTCTTCGTGCTGTGTTGCGTGTGTGTGTTTGCCTGCATCCCGGGATAACATGTCATGCATCTGATGAAGTAAACTGTAGTCCAAGAAAGCTTAAGCTATAATAAATGTGTTAGTCATTAAGGGGCCACAAGAATCTTTGTTATGCGACAACAGACTAGCACAACTGCCCCTCTGGAAAAATATGTATTGTGTGAATAAGCATCTTCCTAAAACTTTTGCAGATCAATTTCAGAGGATGGTCCCCAAGTTCTGATATTCTAAGAGGGAGAGAAATCTCTCTGTGTCCAATCGGTCTTCTTTTTGACATTTCTTCTTCCAGTCCCAAAAGAAAGATAACAGAAAAATGAATATGCATACCCCCTCTGTTTCTATTTTTGTTATGAGTCAAGGAAACCTACTCAGTGGATTTGCATTTGTGCACAAACTGTGATAGAAAGGACCTTGATCCATTAACTTATCCATTATACATATATAATTATGTAGCCTTGAATGACATAACAGGCAGCACCATTATCATTGTGATGAATTCTAGACCTGCAAAGTCATCTCTTCTTTTCTTCCTCTTCTTTTGGCCACTGCCACATGTGGTGGAAACAACAGCAGTGCTCATCTTTCAGTGGCCCAGCCACCATTTTCCTTTGGTATTAATGCCCCAGAGGTAGAATTGTGCATGTTGAGGAGTTTGGAATGGCAGCTCTCACCCCCCGAAAATGCATTAAAATCTAATATATCAATAATTTAGAGTCTGTCTGCTGGAGCAGCTGAAAACATTTGAACCACTGTTACTCACCAGATTGGAATTTCCTGCAATTGTGCTTTCCTAATATAAAAAGAGATGCCACCACTGGTGAAAGGAATTTCCTTACCGATGTCCTGAATCATTTATAAATTCAGGTTCTTAACTGCTCTTCAGCCTGTTTATGCTCACAATCTGTAATTGTCTCTGACTTTGTGATGTCCAGTGGTATAATCTTCATCATCATCCAAGGAAACCCACACCTGCAAGTTATGTTTTCTAAATGATTTATAGAACCCTTTGTTAAGAGGAATGTTGTCAGAGGAAGATTGTGTTTTATTTGAAGTTTGGATGGGAGTTTGATACTATTACAATTCTCCTTCCCGCGCCTCTTTATTTCTTAGTCTATTTCAGTTTCAGGTTTGCTCTCACTAGATAAATTGTAATACACACAGAGAAGAATTCCCGCTTTGTTTTGAGATCTCCTGTTGAATCTCCTGAGTCTCTCTCGGCACTGCAACCATCACAATGTAACATAGAAGGCGAGGTAACTGCTTCCAGACGTCCAGAGTTTAATGTCAACACAAAGGGCCACTTCTCGAGGTTATTTTAGCATTATTGAAGACCATACAACTACATCGCTTGGAAAGGGTCCCACAAACACAAGAAATGTTGGGCTGCAAGGGAAGGATACAGTACAGAACATATTCCTGAGCCAAAAGTGCAGCTTATATGTGTAGGAGAAGCACAAATTGAGGAAATGCCCTATAGGATGATAACTTATATCTACATTGGCTCGTTTGTTGCTTGAAAAAATATGGCAACGATAAATCATATAGGAATGAGCAACACTAAAAATATACTGCTAATTAAAGAAAAGGTTCTTCAATCGTTCACAGCACTCCACACTACAATGCATGAATTTATTACTACTGTTCTTTTTTTGTTAATGATGAAGGGAGAAAAAGAGGTTAACACAGCAATCCTTCCCAAAAGCTACATGAAAGAAGGTTTTCACATGCTGGAGCATTCGGTAGTTGTCTGAAGTTTCATAGGAACACACACACACACCCATCAGAAAAATCACCCCATCATATTGCCATAATTGCTGCATGTTTAAAACAGGGAATTAGTAAAATATATAATCTAGGGAGTCTTTGCATCATTTGGACCATTCTACCAGTGTCCCATTTGCATCCTTAATTGAAAAGAGTACCTAAGCAGTAACACCTTAGCCTGCTATTTTCATGCCACTTGATTGTTACTTTGTACCAGGCATGCAAATCAAGACATGTCTGAAGTTTTTTTACAAAAAAAAAGTATCTTAGGAGACGGTTTATAATTATTAGTGCTTGAGAATCAAACTATGCAGAAAACCACCTTATCATGAAATAATTGACTAATTGCTTCAGATTACTTTCTGGCTTCTCTTTACAATACTTAACATGGTGACACAAGCCATTACCTTTATAATGTCTACTTAGCTAGAAAATAACACTTAGAGGATCTATAGATGTACAGCAAATCAACCATATCCAAATCACTTGTCTGCTAAGCTGGTGATTTAAGACCTAAAGTTGCAATGACTATGGAAGTAATGCTTTCCTAAATATATGAAATATCAAAATGTCAAGGTGTATACACATGACAGGGGAAAGGGGTTTTGTTGGTTCATGCATTGTTTGCATTAGCCCTACACTGTGGCAACTGAGCATTATCTAGTCCAGTCCATATACATCATCAGCAGCAAAAACAAACAGACACTTTTTTCTTCACCACCTCACCCCCCTTTTTTTACTCCTCTTCCCCTTTTTACACAACTGGATTTGGAAGGACGTTTTTGTATCCTTTGATGTTTGCTAATCTTCATTCCCTTTTTTCTTCTTACCAGAGAGAAAAAGAAAGTAGGAAGATTGCTCATGCTAGAGATGGGTGAATTTCTTTTCCCCAAGATGCTATTTCCCCCCTTTCAAATCTTAAGTTTCGAATCTCCACATTTCCTCCCCAGTTTGTGATATTTTCCAAAGAAAGAAAGAAAGAAGAAAATTCATGAAACTTCATCAGTATCATTGTGCAAATTCCTCCTAACACACATTTTCCCATGCAGTTTGGCTTAATGCACACATTTTTGCAAAGCAATTTCACCTGATATAATGCATTTTTTGCTAATATTTTAAATAATATATTTTAACCAATATATGCATTCTTGCACACTTGGCTGGAGAAATACATTGCAAAATCTGAAGAAGTGTGAATTTCAAAATATGGGTCTATTTTGGCTTGCGTATTTTTATTTTTTTATTTTTTTGAGAAAGTGGATTTGGCAGGTTTGCCTTAAAGACAAACGGAATCAAATCTCTCACCCAACCCTAGCTCACACCCCCTTCCCAAGCTCCATGTGAATGGACCCCTGTCTCGGCCATCTAATCACCTTTCCTATAGATGGAAACAAGCTGGGGTTGAGACCCTAGTGCAGGAGGGCCATTGCCACTGGGGGCAAATCCTGGAATGGACCCAGTGGACAACAACAAATGTCTTCTTCTACATCCATCACAGTTCTGTGGTGCTGGGCCAGGGGGCAGGGAGAGTGAGAGAAAAAGAAAAATGATGCCTGGATAAACAGGAGGCTGGACTGTGGTGATCACACAGGGTCCCCAGACATTTAACGGTCTATTGATCCCTGTGCCACCATTGTGCTCGCTTCCCCGTTGCCACCAACCCATTACTCTCGGGTAAAACACTGAGTCCAGACAGCTGTTTAAATTTGAACCAAATAAACAAGTTTATTTTATGAACATTAACAAGTTTATGGTTTCTCAGATAATATTCCTGTCAGTTTCTTAACTTTAGTTTCTTTACTAGCCTATACCTTCCTAATACCTTCTGACTAATTATATCAACTGTTTGACTGGCTCCTCTTAACGGATCCTCTCACTCTCTCACATCAGACTAGCCCTACCCACAGACTTATCCTCTCTGTCTCTCCTCTAACTCCAGACTGACTTCATAACCACCCTAACTCTAACTCCTCCCCTTGGGTTCCCATTGCTTAGTCATTTTACAATAGTTAACCCTTTCCTTATGAACCCAGTATGATGTCACACAACTAGGAGGGCAAGCGCCACATGGACACACACACAGAGGCATATATGGGCAGCAGACGGTGAATTAACTCCACAAAGGTAGCCCACATCTCTTCTCTCTCTCCCCACTCAAGGCTTTTCCTGTTCACCTTAAATTTGATAGCACTTTCCAATGTTTTGATCTGCTGTACACCACAGTAGGAGGGTCTCAGGGCTCAGTGGAACTGGGCACTACTTATTTTGCTTGCTTACAGAGTCCCCTCTCAGCCGCCCTCTCTTCCAGTCCCCAGACCACCTCACCCTTTCCTTTCCATTTCCCTTTGCTGCTGCTTCTTTTTCATCTCTTTCAAGGCCCCTTCACTCATGCTTTTTAATATTCAGGATTCAACACATCATTAGTCAAAATGGTTTAACGATGTGCAGGTTGTGATACGGAGTTTTAAATTTATGTGAGCTAATGTCCTTTTCGTTAAAAAGACAGAGATTGGAAGAGGCAGTGGCCTTTAAGTTGACTCTGGTTATTTCAGTACAATGCTTATTTCTAAGGAAAGAGAGAGAGAGAAAGAGAGAGAGAGAGAGAAAGGGAGGGAGTTAGATAGATACAGGGGCTCAGCCTTTGTTTGAAGTCAAATCTGGCCTAGAAAGCTTTACTTCCAATACCTGTTTGTGAATGGAAGCACCAGTTATGCTACATCGGGTCAGCAACTATTTTGAGCCTGTGGGCAAACCAAAGAACTCTCATTGGAACTACAGAAACACACAATCGAGCACACATCACAATCTGTTCTATGGGCTAATCTTCATTTCAGCAGGAGGCAAGTGCATGTTAGTGACTAAATGGTAAAGGAAACAGCTCTGCAAAAAGCACTCCCTACTTTATTATTCACACAGGTATAAAGGTAAAGGTAAAGGACCCTTGACAGTTAAGTCCAGTTGCGGACCACTCTAGGGTTGTGGTGCTCATCTCCCTTTACAGGCCGAGCAAGCCGGCATTTGTCCACAGACAGTTTTTCCAGGTCATGTGGCCAGCATGACTAAGCCGCTTCTGGCGCAATGGAACACCAAAACCAGAGCAGCGCATGGAAACACTGTTTACCTTTCCACCATAGCGGTACCTATTTATCTACTTTCACTTTTTTGTGTGCTTTCAAACTGCTAGGTTGGCAGGAGCTGGGACCAAGCAATGGGAGCTCACCCCGTCGCGGGGAATCAAATCACCAACCTTCTGATCAGCAAGCCCAAGAGGCTCAGTGGTTTAGACCACAGCACCACCCACATCCCTACTTTATTATTCACACAAGTATACTATGTGTTTATTGAAAGTCACCTTGGTGATACTATTATTGGGTTATTTTCCATGATTGTACAATGAATATATCTCTGTGGGTATTATATGCACCAGGGAATTGGTACAACATGCAAGTGTTAAACTCCTGTTCCCCTAATTCAGATTGCCCTCCTCATCTGCTTTTAGGGAAGGAATCAGATCGAACTGGTTCTCAGTCCTCGGTTCATGACAACAATATGTCATGTGCCACTTTAAAGAGTACTTTTTGAAAAAAATTGGTATGGCTTTTGTGAAGCAATCCGGTCAATTTGTCAGATACATAGAATCCTCAGTTGAAAGATATATAACTGAAGATAACACTTCATTGATCTGACAAAGTGGACTCTGGTCTTCAAAAGCTTATGCTGCAATAATATAAATATTATTGGATTTGGAGAAGACCACATGTTTCACATAAAAAGGGCCTTGGTTCAATTCCCAATATCTCTTGAGACTTGATGTAGATCCTGGTTTGAAACTCTGACGAACCACTGCCATTCTTAGCAGCCTGTGGACAATGCAGAGTTATATAGGCAAATTGACTGAAATGGGGCGACTTCCTATGTTTCTTCTCAATATACCCCAAAATTGATTGATTGCTTGTTTATGCTACAACAAGCACACCTATGACTTTGTGAGTGCCAGTATAGACAATCCTGCAACTCTGGAGGAAATCCGCAAATATTTGTGTGATACTAAATATACTAAAGATGTCTCAAGATTCTCTAATTTAACAATGATAGTATTATTAATAATTCTGAATATATTTGGTTTAGATTTATTTTTGCAGATCAGAATAATACAATATCTACTTTATGTCATTAAAAAGTGACTGATGGCCACACACCCCTTTTCTCTGGCTATACTGTCCCTTTATATAAATTTTATATAAATGCATTTTAGTATAAATTTGATAGATTTTTTTAAAAAGTTTGTTTTAGGGTATCGTGTGACTTATATGTGGCCATCTCACTTGATCTCATACATTCTTCTGAACACCTGAATAATTGTTGTCTGGGTTTTAGTTTATATTCTTCCTTAACTTTGTTGTGGCTACTTTTGTGATAGCATTAAAAAAATAGCTGCTTGCTCAAGGTGTTTATCTTTCATCATTTTGTCATTGAACATAGGCGACTTTATTATTGCAGAAAGAATTTGATTTCAATAAAGTACACTTACCTAGCTTTGCAACGACACAATAAGAAAATAAGCTGCTGTAAACTGATATCCCTGTTTAGCAGAAAATGATGGGATTTGCCCTTGAAAACAATAAAAATGAGAAGTTTTCTACAACAAAGAATGCAAGCAGTGGAAGATAATGACATAGGTCCCAAACAGAAAAGAGAAACATCACTACTTACATCCATCTAATCTAATGTGACACTTGCCCCCTGCTTCACAAAAGAAGCAGCCAAATAGTTAACATTACATGTGAACTTTTCTTCCTCTCCCCTTCGCACACTTTATCACATGCTTCATAATTTGGTATTTTGTAAACAGGGGTGCGAACTTGAATTAAATATGGGGGAGCAGGTAAGCCACAAGACATCACACACACACACACACACACACACACACACACACATCATTTGAATGGCAAATCCCATCAACTTGGGGGAGCCCAGCCTCAATTTTTTTATCGAGGGACGAAGGGAAAATGAACAATCAGGGGCACATTGCTTGGGTTATACAGTGGTACCTCAGTTTAAGAACAGTCCGGTTTAAGAACGATTCGGTTTACAAACTCTGCAAAACTGGAAATAGTGTCCGGTTTGAGAACTTTACCTTGGTCTAAGAATGGAATCCAAATAGTGGAAGGGCACCAGCTGCGGGAGGCCTCATTAGGGAAAGCACACCTTGGTTTAAGAATGGATTTGGTTTAAGAACGGACTTCAGGAATGGATTAAGTTCGTAAACCGAGGTACCACTGTACTCCCAATTGTTGCTTTGCAGCTGAGGCTGACAATTGGCACTATTTAATTTTAGCACTGAATGCAAGCTTATTACACAACTGTATTGCAATGATAATAAACAAACAAACAAACAAACTCTGCTGCTTCCCACTTGGGAACCCTCAGTCAAAGCTGTATGCAAGTCACAACTGCAAATATCACGTCAGTATAGTCTCTTCATGTAATATGTCCTACACAGGAAATGAAACATTTTCTACCCGAATCTCATACTCCATTCAAAACCTGTTGTCAAAAAAAACTGCATCTGCATACTCATAATTTTGGAAGAAACCATCATTTTCCATCTGAAATCCCTTTTCCGTTGCCAAGATTAGCCTCATCTGGGCCAAGAAATGGACTTTAATATGGCAAAGTGCTTTAAAAACACACAACCTAAATTGTAGGAGAAATACTATAACATTTCCAGTTTCCCTGGCTGTGATGAAAATAGGTTCTCAACAACTTACATATTAAAAAAAAGACTCTCCTAGTACTCCTCTGCTTCTGCTTTAATTCATTTGAGGCTTGCAATGCCAACTTGTACTGTAGGTCTTACACCCTTGACACCATTTTACTTCTGATTTCATTTATGTCTTCTCACTCTTTTCACTGAAAAGTCAATAGAAGTCCACTGCCTTTCTGTTTACAAAATCACTGCTCCATGTACAACAGAACTGCACTGCGATTTGAAGGGAGAAAAGTGTTCCCCTTTCAGTCAATGTCTAAAAGCTAGAAAATAACACCTTTAAGCCATGCTGTGACAAATTGAAGCTTTCGAGGAGAATCACATTAATTCCACATTGGGATAAAGGATGTACACAGGGAGGGGGGGAAGAGGTACGGTACCACTTAAGTCTATTTAAGTGATAATCCTTTAAAATTAGTTTCAATGGCTTTGCCATACTTGTAAACTATTTAATAGCAATGGGCAACTAGTTAAAATGTTCTAGTTAAAATAGTTCTTATGCAATTTTAACTAGTTTAACATCACTGTTGGATATCTTACTGGTGTGATAGTTGACAAAGGAAAGAACAGACTACATAGAGTATTTGGAGTTTAATAAGTATGGCAGGGGATCCAATTAGTCATCCTAGATCACATCCACACCCATACATTTAAAGCACTGTTACACCACTTTAACAGTAATTGATTCCCCCAAAGAATCCGGAAAACTGTAGTTTGTTAAAGGTGTTGGGAGTTGTAGCTCTGTGGGGGGTTTCCTAAGAACTCGCAGTGCCCTTAACAAACTACAGTTCCCAGGTGTGATTTGGAGGAAGCCATGGCAGTTAAAGTAGCTTGCTTTAAATGTATGGTGTGGATGTGACCTTAGCAGTAAAGTTCTAGCAGAAGCAGCATCCACTGATGGTGGAGAAAGGATCCATTTTTTGCAGATTCCACCCCTCCTCCTAGTACCACAAAAACCTGTTCTGGAGGATTGGGGAACCCATCAGCACTCCCACTGAAAAACTGTTCTAGAGCGGGTTGGTGGACACTCCAGAACACATTTTCAGGGACTGGATCCAAAGCCTTGAACTGTAGCACCAGTTGGATACAATCTGTGATTTTTCCAAGTTTCCAAAGACTGTGAATCTTGGCCAGGGAATAACTGAACATATGATGGGAATAAAACATTAAAAATTACCTTAATAAGAAATCAGTTTATTAGAAAGCAACTCTTACAATGTACTCCAGGGTCCTATCTTCTATGTGATTTGTCTTTTATCCAAAAATCCCTAAAAAGACTTGCTCATTTTGAAGAGAGATCTTAAGTATTACACACGGTTATGATCTTATCTTATACACACACAAGCGCCAAATGTGTTTACAATCTCCATATTCACATTGGAAAACCAGGTGGAGAACATATACACACAGAGACATATCATTAAAGCTCCTTGGGTATTGAACACACCCAGCGTTCAATATTCCCTTAGTCAGAAAACCTAAAACTAGTACAATGTGTGCTGTAATTCAAGATTACTATAGACATAAAAAGTACTGAAGAGTCTCATCCCTTTAATATGACCTTATCTCATCTTATCTCCCCAGAAGCTTAAACTGTAAATTTGAGCCAGTGCATTTCCAATTGCCTTAAGCCCTTGCAATTTTCCTAACATCCCTAACATCGCATAATGCAGTCAACGTCTCCCAAATTCTCCCAGCCTTTCCTTAGCCCTTCTCACTCCAGTGTTGGGCTTTATCACCAGTTATAAATTGCTTTGAAATTCAATTTCCCCCACCTCCAATTTTGCCCCTGGAGGCATCCAAGTTATCTCGCTCTCATTCTTTCGCCTTCTCTCTTCCTTCATTATTTGCCTTTCTTTAGGGTATATCCAGATAGTCCTGGCATGACTGGATGGTTTTACATATCTTACATCTATCACATAATAGATGCAATACGGTTTTATATAGGATGTGTTGTACCCACAATGTCTCAGGGAACAGATAATTCTCAGAGTGGTCATGGCAGGTAGAGAGGCACCTACCCAGGAACAACACTGCTGTTCCAAGTGACTTAATCCCAAGATCCCTTGTAATTTAACAGATAATAATGGGGGAGGGTGCTACCCAGTTTATAAACTGGAATTCCCTATCACATTGCAGAAGTTTTTGAGGTACACATCTCAAAGTGTCTCACTGAACGTCTAAAGGCATGTGTGTTCCTTGTGCCTCATTTTTCTAAGGGTGGAGATCCCCCCCCCATATCAAGAACCTTTTAATGCACCAGGATATTGGTGAAACCCTACACAAAAACCCTTGCTACAACTGTATGTACCATCACATTGAAAGTGCTTCTTTGCAGTGTTTTATCAACATTCATGCATGCTTTTGTGATGAGTGAAAGAATGGCTGTACCTCAGTGGTAGAGCATCAAATAGGGGCACTCCTAGGGGTCCCTGCAGGGTCTTAAAAGCAGGTGGCTCTTAAGACCCTGCGAATACAGCAAAGGAGGTCGAACGTGATCGGTTTCCTACCCTCTGTGTTCAGGAGTTTAAGTCTACGCCAGCCTTCTATAATATGGTTACCAGGAGTTGCAAATCTGTCCCCAGACAAAATCCGTCCCTGGAATGTCCCCGGATTTCATTTAATGTCTCCGGATTTATATTTTAAGTGTTGTAGATTTATTAGTAGGGAATGAATGTTGTCTGATTGGTTCAACAGTACAAGACACATCATATGGGGACTTCTGGCAAGGCAAAATGGCGGGCGCCACGGCAGTGAGCAGCTCGTGAAGCCAGCCAGAGCCAACTGCGCTACCAGGCTGGCTCTGAGTTGCTGAGACTGCCGCTGTGGAGACGCCCGGCACATCAACTGGGGAAACCGCTGACACACAGCCCCACAACCCAAATCGAGGCGGGAGCGAGAGCGCCTGGGCACCTGGCTGACCGCCCAGCGGCACTCCAGGGCCAGGAAAACCCCAGAGCTGATGCAGGGAGGAGGAGAAAAGAAGGAAAAGGAAGAGAGAGAGAGAGGGAAGAGAAAAAAGAGGGGAGCACCAACCTTGCTGCCACTGCTGCCGCTAAAGAGGAGAGGTAGAGCACCGGGAGGGCAAGGACACGTGGCCGAGCCCAGGCCCGACCCAAGCCTACTCCATGGAGGCTAGCATTCCAAGAGAGCAGGCTGGGGCCCAGAGGAAGGCCACACGACAGAGGAGACCACAGAAGAGAAGATATTACTTCTTTTAAAAAACACACACAAACAAACCATTTTTAAATAATTTCTCTCTCTCTCTTTCTTTTTTTTTAACGTGTCCCCGGATTCTTTGAAAAATGTCTGGTAACCTTATTCTATAACCCTGTGCACCACGAATGCTGAACAGGGATCAACAGACTAGATACATTTGCTGAAGAAGGCAATAGCAGCAGTTCATATAGATAACATTCTAGCCACACGTCCAAGCCTTCAGAGGTGCACCAGCTATTGCAAGACCTGATCCTCAGTAGGTGGCTGAGATGGCCCAATGGAAAGTGTTTTTGCTGCAGATCACTGCAGGGGCCCCGATGCCTGGCCACAAGACTGCCTAGCAAAAAAAGGTGAGCGGACTTCCCAACATGGTAATGTCCCCTACCTGAAACCTTGGGGGACCACTGCCAGTTGGTGTAGCCAATGCTGAACTAAATAGACCAATGCACCGAGTCAATATAAGGCAGGTTCCTGTGGTCCTGAGGTATTAAAAGAAAACAATTAACTGGAAGTACCAGATAGTAAACTGTGCTACCTGCTTTCCATTTTGTAAAGAGGATCAGGTGATAAAGAATTCCAAAATCCAGAACCAGATCTAAGAGAATACGTTTTTTGGAAGCTAATTTAAACAAACAAACTCACAGTTGATGATGTTCTCTTCCCACTGCCCAACCCGCTGGAAGATGTGGTTTTATGCAAGAGTGAACATTCTGGAAATATGCAACACAACTGGAGATGCCCAAACCACCGTGTTCTGTTTCCAGAACTCGTTATTCTTTTAAACTCTGGGCCTTGCACCAACTTGAAATACCAAATTGTTCTCCAACAGTATCCTCTACAACTTAGCTTCTGCAAAGAGATATTTTTGGAGTCCCGGCAACAAGACCACCATATAATTGAGACATTTATTAAAGTTCTTGGGCTAGTTTGCTCATTTTGACAGCTAGCAATAACATCAGGATCTTCATCAAGAAACCTTTCTTTGAGAGACAGTGACAGAAGAGTGCACCAGCAAGGTTGACAGCATGACTGAAACACAGGTTTCTCTTAATTCACCCGGAGGGCCATCGCGATCAATGGGAATGAAATTTCTTGTGGTCACCACATTTACTGCAGTACACTTAGGTTTATTGCTCTCTAATTAAAGTATGAGTTATTCTGATACTGCACTCATTGTGTGGTGTGATAAATAATGAAGCATCAAGCACATCAGGAGTACAACTATACCTACATTTGTGGTGTTTTCTACAGCTTGTTATAGTCTTTATGAGCCTTTCCAGACAATGGGGAAAATACTTGTTTTCTTAGTTTGTTTTCACATCTATACTTCTGCCACTGCTAGTAGTGCCATATGTCACCCCTATGTAATGGATTTTGGTAGCTTTGTTCCAGGATGGATAGCCATGTTCTTATTTACCATTGTTTTTAAAAAGCCATAGAGATTTTCAGAGCAGCACTGAACAGGTGAAGTGCCCATATTTTTAAATTTGATTTTAAAAAATACAATGAATAAAGAAATGACCACCAAAATGGTGGGATTTTTTTATTTCAGAAATCCTTAACAATGTTCAATACTTTATGTTTAATAAATCCATGCACAAGCTCTAAATATTTTTTTGAAATTTAAAATGGTACATAAATTCATGTAGTCATTGAGTGCTGGATGCTTCGCTTGAGATTCCTGTATTTCAAGGAGTTGGACTAGATGCTCCTCAAAATCTCTTCTAACTCTATGATTCTATTATCACTTCTTGACAGTTCAGGCACTAGCCAATAGCTCCCTGCATCACTGTACAGTCAGTATTACAGTTTATGCCAGTAGTCAATAACAATAGATGTGGTAGCCAAGAGGAAGCTTCTTCTGTGTGCAGCCAAATATAGTGCAGAACACACAGGGACAGTATAGCAAGGAAAGGCATCAGTATCCTTACGACAACAATTATTTTGGTTAAGACATTATATGACATTTTCAAACCGTACTAAAGGGAGGAAAAGAAGAGAATAGTATAAGTAACAGCACAGTTTAGATACAATGCCTAAAGACAAAACATGACTAGAAATGAATTATAATGGAGCTTCACACAGAAGAGAAAGCCAAGGAGTACTTCCTATTCTATTCTGTTCGGAGGAGAGATGCAATTTGTTTTGCCAGTTCACCCTTCAATATGGTAATGAAAGGAAATTAGGACCCCATGTGTCCAGGCAGAAATTCACAAGAAGCAATAGCATAAAATTGGTGGTCAGCATGTCTTTTCCCCCTTACTTCATATCAAAAATATTGAAAGTTTCGCTGGCTGCAGGTGTCTTTCGACTAGATGAGTTTATTCCTTTAAAAAGTGTAATTTACTTCCTCTCCCATTGCTTTCTTATTTTCCTCTCGACTCCATTCATTTGATCCCTCTCAGTTTTATGCCTTGATTCCGATGCCCTTTTGGCTCCCATCTTCTTTTCCCTCTACAGCTACCTGTGTAGGGAAATGGAGCACTTGATCCTGCCAGCCTCCTTTCACCTCAGAGGTAAGTTCCATTGACTTCAGTGGATCTTACTCCCAGGTAGAGATGGAGGAGTAATTTGATGCAGCTCACATCTAAAGGTGAGCCTACCTAATTTACACACTGCAAAACAAGGCACGAACTGAAACAGAGCCATCCTTTGTCATCCATACTTCTGTGAATATAGCCATGAAGTTCTCCAGGCAAATAATGTGTACATAAATGTATTTAGCAGGATGACGTGTGCATAAAAATATGTGAATTAGTAAAAATAGATAAAATGTCTCATATTGGGGGGAAATGAATTCTAAAATATGTATATGAGAAGAAATTCACACTAAAATACTGATTGATTTTCATTAGGACTTTAAAAATAAAAGCAAATTGATGTGGAAATGAGGGAAACTGAAGAATAGGAAACAGCCTTGGCCTAGGATACTTGAAGGAGCATCTTTACCCCTGTCACTCAGCCTGGACATTGAGGTCCTCCTTCTGCTGGTTCGCTTACTGCACGAAATCTATGTTTTTCCTCTCTAAGGAGACCTGAGGGAGTAGGCTAGAGAGAGCACCATCCCATTTTGTGATTGTCATCCAGTTGAGGCAACTGCCAATTCAGAGGATTATATTTGAGCTTTCACACAACATAAAAGCCACTTTCAGAAAATCAATAGGATATAGTGCATGTTTAGCACTGAAATCTTTGTTATCTGATTCCAGAAAGAAAGAAAGAAATCGGTTTGCAGCCCCATTAACCTGGAAGTTAATGGATGAAATTTGGGATACAGTTCTTTCCTTCTGTTTTCATGGTGAAGCAGAAGCACGTATGCATTGAAAGTGTGGGAGAGGAGTAATGTTGTGCGATGACATTTGTTGTTGGTCACACCATCCCAACTAGTGTGAATGAAATTTAGCGTGACATGGCAGTATACTGGCCAAAAAGCCACAATTCCATAACCCAAGAGTTACTTCGTTGGAATATTAGAAAACAGGAATGGAGTGCTAGTATTGTAATCAGGAAAACTAACAGTTTTCCACACCTCTGAATGCTCTGCAAGTATATTCCAAAGACCCAGGTGTGAATATATGTACAACAGACCATTCTTAAAGAAATTGGTCTCTGCTGTACCTTGATTTCCCAGTGGAAACAAAACCTTAGATGAACACTAGGAACCCCCTGGAATCTTGCTACTGCTGAGCAGAAATTGGGGATGGCACAACCTCTGTAATAATACGTTCATTCTTGGAACCATTGTTGAAGCTGCACAGCCACATGAATGAATGGAATGCCATTTGCCAACCAAGGTAGAATGTGGCATCCAAATTCCTGATTTTTTATTTTTTTTTACAAATGCCCCAGGGGTATATAACTCATGACAAATGAAGCAGTAGTGATAGGGGATACTACTTTCAATTTTAAACAATGGCTAATTTTAATTGTATAATATTCTTTTCAGTAACAATGTCTAATTAAGGCATTTGTTAACGTTGTATAATGTTAAACTAACAGGGGGAGCCTAATGGAGTTCTATTGGAATTTTTTCCATTAAATTAACATTATGGACTTTTAATGGGTGTCTTAATTAGATGCCGTTATTAACAGGGATGGTGCACAAATAAAAATCAGGCTCAATGTGCACATAATGCTTCATTAGCACTCACTGTGGGGCATGATCAAAATGCCTCCGTCTACCTAAAAAAGCCCATCAAAAAGCTGGAACCTAGTTGTGCACAAACAGGTATAAATTTTCACTTTTTGTTGTTGTTTACTGAACGTATAGATATTGGTTGAAAGTCTGCTTCCACTAACACCTGTACTGCCTTGTTAAAGTTAACGAGGTCTTGCCAGTGTAATGAGAACATTCTCTTCCAGCTTTCTGCCAAAAGGGTTGAAGTGGCAAATCGCCTGACATTGCATTTCTCCAAAGCTTTGTTTTTAACTCTCCTTTCGCTTGTTTCTCTCATTCCCCTTCGTTAATTAGAATGAACAATGTCAGTGCTGGTGGTGGAGCTTTGCGCATTTCCCCATCACATTTTGGATTCCTATTCTTAATTGCACAGCAGCCATCATTTCAATGAAAGTACAATAGCAAGAAACACTGTGAGCAAAATGTATTATTCAAATAAAATAACAAAACCAAGAATGGAGAAATGCAGTGGTGGTAGTGATGGGTTTTTTTAAACAATCATGACAAAAAAAAAAGTTATTTTTCAGCTTTCCTGTATAGATCTTCAACTCTTCAAGGCATTTTTTGTTCTATTTTTTCTTCCAAACAGACTGTGTCCTGCTGCTTTAATAAGACAGTGGTTTGAATAAAAAGTTACTTCAGTGTTGCAAATCTCTGATTTAACTACTGAACTCACTGGAGTTATGTAGCAGTTCAGGGATGGAGAACCTGTGGCCTCCCGGATGTTATTGGTCTCCATCTCTCATCATCCCCAGTCACCATGGCCAACAGTCAGAGTTGATGGAAGTTGTAGACCAACAATATCTGGAACGCTCCATCTCTGCTGTAGCCGAGTCCATATTTCCCTCTAAAGAGGAGCATTTGCCAATGTCAACTTTGTAAGCCTATACATGATTACACAGAAGTAGGTCACATTAAGTACCATGGGACTTACTCTCAAGGAAGTGTATATAAAATTGTAGACCTAAACTGCTCCTTAAAAATGTTACTGAAGTAGAACCCTTTTCAATCCATTCAGGGATACCTCTGTGCAATTTCTTGTTATTTTCCTAAATAGCTCAGTTGATAGAGCATGCGACTCTTAATCTTGGAGTCATGGGTTCAAGAACCATATTAGACAAAAGATCCCTTCATTGCAGGGGGTTGGACTAGATGACCCTTGCAATCCCTTCCAACTCTGCAATTCTATGATTCTAAATTAGTTACTTCCACTGAATGAAATACCATGTTTGAGGGCATGAAGTCAGATGACCACAGCTGTAGAATTCTCTGGGATACCGCTATATATATTATTGGAGGCTACTTCTCCTTCTGAAGGAAAAAAGGTAGAATATTATAGTAAAGAAATAAGGAGTTACCCTTCAGCAACCCTCACAGAAGATCTTAGCATGGTTTGCTTTGGTCCATACACACAGAAATGATGAAAATGTCATAGGGTGATGACTGTCCCAGTGGAAGAGCAAAAAGTGTGACATGTGTTGATGTAACTAGAGGAGCATTAAGTGCAAGCCAAGAGGGATAGATCCATCAGACCATGCACTGTGTCTGCTTCAAATTCCATCATTTATTAAAGCTGGCTTTATTGTGGCTGAAATAGTTTTATTGGTCTATGTGTAAAGCCACCTTGAACACTTCCATTTGTTTAGAAAAGCATATAAACCACTAGATTTTTTAAAAAATGCATCAATGTGGTGTAGACACAAGTCACTAAAACAAAGAAACAAATAAATATGGACAAATTAATTTTGTCTGCTGGTAAATAAGCTATAATAACCCCATGGTAAGGGGGGGGGAGGAGAGTCCTCTTCCAATTCTATATAAAGCAAAGTTGAAGGCAAATCTGGAACAACACTACTTGAATTATGATGGAAATGAAAATAAATGAAAATAGATTATCTCAGTGCTTTTTCTGGGGGGACATAGGCATACGCATACCCCTAAACATTTTGTGAATCTAACGGGAGAAGAAACATATATATATATATATATATATATATATATATATATATATATATATGTTTGTTCTCTAGCACGGTGAATTGTCAGTTTTGTTGAATAGAACAGTGAAGAATCAGTTTCGTTGCTACCCCCCATAGTGGCCTATGAAATGGTGATTTTCTTGAGTCAAAATGCGAGCACCCCTAAAAAAAAATTTAAGAAAAAAAAGCACTGGGTTATGTAAATTTCTCAGTAGTATGTCACATATCTAAAACACTGAAACTTGTTTCCTTGATGATTGATGTGGTGCAAACAGAATAATGAAGGGACTCTGATGTTAAAAGTTAGAGGAAAATATACAGCTTTCCCAGGTTCTAAGTTTGAAAGTTGAGTGAAGCAGCTTGAAACGGAAGAATGCCAGCTTTCCCCATCTTCTCACTTGGGAGACACTTAGAGTGAGCAAGGTTAATCTCAGCAAAACGATTACCCACCCGTACACATGGAATGTACTCCACAGTGAGATCCACAACATGCTGTCATTATAGTCCTTCAGAAATACACCAGCAGTGTGGGGAGGGGACAGGAAATAAATGAATATAAATAAATAATTGCATGCCTGCATGTCACATCTTTCCCAAATACAGTTTGTTCCAAGAAGATTGTTGAGGTGGGGGGAGATGAAATACAGTAGGTTGCATCCAGACTAGGGGACAATCCTATGGCAATAACTGCTGGGATTAGCAGCTTGAGGGGTTGCAGCACTCATCTCGCTTTTCAGGCTGAGGGAGCCGGCATTTGTCCACAGAGAGATTTCCTGATCATGTGGCCAGCATGACTAAACCACTTATGGTGCAATGGAACACCATGATGGAAAACAGAGCGCACGGAAACGCCATTTGCCTTCCCGCCACAGTGGTACCTATTTATTTACTTGCACTGGCATGCTTTCAAACTGCTAGGTTGGCAGGAGCTGGGACAGAGCAATGGGAGCTCACTCCGTCGTGGGGATTCGAACTGCTGACCTTCTGATCAGGAAGCCCAAGGTGCTCAGTAGTTTAGACCACAGTGCCACCCACATCCCACTTGCCAGATCTATGTTATACCCACAATCCCTGCCTCTTCACTATACACACTTAGCGTAGACCTTAAGTGCCTATTCTAAAAATATATGTCTGGATCTAACTCAAATAATAAAATATCAAAAATAGTATCCATCAAAAATAGTATTTATCTATCATCTACTATCTATCTATCATCTGTCTGTCTGCCTATCTATATAATCTATCATCTATCTATCATCTATCTATCTGTTATCTGTCTGTCTGTCTGTCTGTCTGTCTGTCTATATCTATCATCTCACTGACAGTTCAGCAATCAGTAGTTCATTTAAAATATATCAAAATATCATAGTGGCATATTCAAGTAATATATATTTGTGTCTATGCTATCTTAATTCTGTGACATCTATCTTAACAAAAATATGTCACCATTGACTAAGTTTTGATCTGACCGAATGAAAAGAGCCATTGGTTCCAATTTCAATCCAAAAATCACATTGAAATTTATAAAGCTTCATTTCTCAGGTCACTTGATCACCTTCATTTACATTCATCATCTCTGACACTAGCCACTTTTCAGTGGTTCATTCATAGAGACAGTTGTCAAAATACAGGCAAATCAAAACAGAGATATGGCACAGAATAAGGCACACTAAATTAAAGTGCAGACAATGACCAAATAATGAATATGAATATTATAGCTCAAAATAACTTCACCAAATATATTATTTAGTCCTCAAATGAGGCAAAACCTGCGGTTTTAAACCACAACAGATTTTTCCTTCGGGTATATTTTTAAAACATTATGCTTCCCCCATTTGGACCAGCAAAGACCAGTCTCAGAGGCACATGAGCGCATATTTTGGATAGCTCCAAAAGTTGCAGCGCAGACGCGGAAACGGCCAACAAAACCCACTGTTTTTCTTTTGAATTGGTATTCACTAAAATAAGTATGAAATATCAGGTTGTCCTGCCTAAATCATTACATGTACTGTGCCTTATTTCTGCCGTTTGCTCAGCATGGGCTGTGTAAAGCATTTGCAAAGAGATATGTTTAAAACACATATATACATTCCAAGGCTATCTAATGCATTTAGCCTTTTTCTAAAAATGAGGAAAACAGCTGTTTATGTTAGGTTTAAAATACTTTGCTTACCTCTGTGGAAGAAACAAGTAATTGCTCATGTGTTCACCAGATGTGCTGATATGTCAAAACTTGAACATTCCTTATAAATAGTCCTGGACACTGTGTTTCATTTAAATGGAGGGGTTTCTTTGTATGGGGGTCCTTCCCCATTCTTTTGAACTAGACAAATCTGATATCTGCTTTTTGCGTGGCGAGTTCCCGCCTCTCCCCAAGGAAATAAAGACACAGGACACAAGAGTTCAGGTTAATGGGTCGAATTAGGCCACAACTTTATTGATTACAGGAATTGAGCGGTATTGGCCTTAGGCTTTGGTCCTAACTATTAACCGGCTCTAAGCCAGAAGGGTTAATCACCAGTGGGAGGAGTCCTGCTGAGGCACATCAACTAGGACCTCCCACGCCGTCACCGCGTGGGGGCGTGCCATTGGCCCACACCTCCTTAGGCTTAGGACAAGGCCATGCCCCCTGGAATCATTTACCGGACTACCCTTGTTTGGGGAAGGTGATGGCGCTCCTTCCCCCTTCATTTGCATAATAATAGAACTGTACCCCCACCAATGCCCAACCGCCAATACCGAGGAGTGGTGATGGTTTTGCTACAAGGTAGGCGAAAACCAAATAGCCGGTGCCAATCTGCCATTTGGGAAAATTCCTACCACGCCCCTTGACGGTGACCAACCGTAGTTCATAGCAACGTCATGGAACCTAGCCTACCTAGTCTAAAGGGTGGGATGGGAGGGAAAACCGGTGCCCCAGGGTATGAGGTGGACGGGGATTCCCTTGTTATAGCGGGAGCTAGAGCAGCCCCGTGCGTGGAGGGGAGGGGCGTGAAGCCCGCAACCCCACCTCCTTGGCCAGCACGGAAGTGTCTTTACCAAAAATGTGTTCGTTAACCACATGCTTAATATAAGAAGAACAGAAGAACTTTATGGAGCTAGACTGTTTGCATCTTTCTTGTGCATGTAGTTTTTATTTTATTTTATGTTTACAAGAATGTAACCACTTGATACACTTTCAAAGTTTTTAGTAAGTAAGGTCTAAGGTCTATCCCTCTGAAATGCATAGGCTTGAGAAAGTGATTTTACTATAGTGTACATTTTAAATCAAACTGACATTCTAAAGTGAACCATTTCATTTTTTAAAAATGCTTTAAATAATGAAAAAGATCTTTGTATTTTATAATGTCAATACTATATTCCTCTAGAAGCAAACATATATATTTGTCAGCTCTGAGGGCCTTCTGGCTGTTCCCTCAAGGTGAGGTTACAGGGAACCAGGCAGAGGGCCTTCTCGGTAGTGGCGCCCGCCCTGTGGAACGCTCTCCCATCAGATGTCAAGGAGATAAACAACTATCTGATTTTTATAAGATATCTGAAGGCAGCTCTGTTTAGGGAAGTTTTTAATGTTTGGTGTTTTATTGTGATTTTAATATTCTGTTAGAAGCCGCCCAGAGTGGCTGGGGAAACCCAGCCAGATGGGGGGGTTATAAATAATAAAAATTATTATTATTATTATTATTATTATTATTATTATTTCTTGTGTGTCCTGAATCTCCCACCATTCTGTTGTATTAGATGACCTCAGCGTCTATAATTATGAGACAGGGAGTTAAATGTTCAGCACCGCTTTCACCAGCCCCTTATCAGCCCACCATGTAAAAATACATTTCCCTTCCCTTCCCTTAACTTTTGAGTGGCAGAGGGAAGAATGCATGCACATAAAGTTGAAAAAGATGGGGGGGGGATTCCCCACACACTTACCCAACTTATCTTCCAAGTGCTGATGAGTAGCTCATGTGAGATCTATGCCTTTTCTGTTTGTAAGTCTTATGAATAATCTCCATCTATCTTTTTACCAAGGGGAAAAATCATTAAAGAAACTTAAAACAAAACAAAATCTGTCAAATTGATTCATAACATCATTATCTTAGAATTAATTATCAGAAGTTTTAGGGGACAACTCAGCCAAAGATAAGGACTTTTAAGTCCCATTGATTTGAATGGGAGGTACGTAAGCATGTATTTAACTCTTCCGTTTGAATCAATAGGATTTAAAGGTGTTTGACTATGGCTGAATTGTGTTGTAAAGTTTTTTAAAAATATCCCCCAGCGTCAAATTTCAAGGTAAAGCTGAAAACAAAATGAGTTATCAGCAAGCTAATCCACACGTTTAACAGTACAAATCTCCAACTTCTTTTGAATGTTATGCTACTAGCATCCTTAAAATTTTAGAGTATGGAATTGTTTTTGCCTCGGTGTGTGATAATTTATGGAACTGCCAGCATACTGATCATAGTTATTACAGACCATATGCTCTTTCATTGCATTTTAACTCTTCCCCCAACTGCTTGCATTTAACACATATATGGCTATGACAAGCTCATATATCTGTACCTTCGTAGCTGGCAGAGTCAAAGTATTATGAAATGCACTTCCTTAAAAAATTGAAGGATGCTGCATGGTGTTATATAATGGAAGCTGCTGTAAAAGGTCAAGGTAAAGGACCCCTGACAGTTAAGTCCAGTCGCAGACGACTCTGGGGTTGTGGCGCTCATCTCGCTTTACAGGCTGAGGGAGCTGGGGTTTGTCCACAGACAGTTTTTCCAGGTCATGTGGCTAGCATGACTAAGCTGCTTCTGGTGCAATGAAACACCGAAACCAGAGGAGCGCACGGAAACGCCGTTTACCCTCCTGCTGGAGTGGTACCTATTTATCTACATGCACCCTTTTATTGCATGCTTTCGAACTGCTAGGTTGGCAGGAGCTGGGACCGAGCAACAGGAGCTCACCCCTTCAGGGGGATTTGAAGCGGTGGCCTTCTGATCGGCAAGCTCAAGAGGCTCAGTGGTTTAGACCACAGTGCCACCCGTGTCCAATGTAAGCTGCTGACATCCTATGTGTTTGTTTTTTCCACATGCTTCAGCACTCTTAAGTAGTGAGATTTTTGCCTTAGTGGGTTTTAGGCTTCATTAAATGATAGCCTCATTTAACCAAAGGAACTATCCAACTCCTCTATCTGTGCATTGAAAAACAATGTGTCTTATTTCCAAATAAGCATGAGTAGGACTGGGCTACACACCAAATTAAAACAATCCAAATTTAACTAATCAATTAACTACTCTCTGATGTACTTTTTGGATTGTGCAGTTTATTTTTAGATGATAGATACATGTTGATGGAAGCATTCTGAAAATTAAGCACTCTTTTCTGCTGATGAATCTTGTCTTTCTTGCAAGATATCAGACACCCCCCCCCCAAAAAAAAAAAGCAGAAAAAGAGAAATGTTGAAATGATTAGAAAGTCTCTTGTTCCTTTCATTTATCAGTAGCATGAGCTGATGAAGCTATGTTTTGATTAACTTGCCACTGAGCCAGAAGTCAAAATTTGAATCAAGCTATTCCATATAGTATTCCTTGAATACAAAGCTAAATCACCAGGAGTAGCCTTTGTAGATGTTCTAGAATATTAGATGCTAATTCTATGAGCCCAACAATCCTGAATTCTTCTTGCTTGCTTATTCCGCAGATTAGCAATCTTCTGGTTTATAAAAGTTTAGACATGTATTTTCAGCACATGTCTGAATTTTGCAATTTGGAGGTGGGCAATCTTCTTGCCTCCAAAGATTATTCAGCAGCAGGTGGGTGGTAGTTGTCAGTGGGCATGGACAGCAATGGGTGTGTAGCCATGGATGACACCTTTTACAACCTCATGGAATGCACATGCGCATTCTCTCTCACACACATACACAAAGAGAGTTTAAATGCATCAGGATGGCTAGAGAGTATAATCTCTACTGCCCAGCAATCCTGAAACAGCACACGGATACGAATATTAACTGCATTAGGTCCACAGGTAATGATGATAGAGTCTCCACTCTCCATCAGTTCCAATCCTGTACCAAGTGAGATCCATATCGTGCCTTCACTGTATCTTTTTGGTGCCAGGTATGGATTTACATGAGTGCTATTTTTCTAGAAAAAGAGGTGCCGGAACTCACCATGAACATCTCCTTTGTTCTCTTATACAGTCATACCTCGGAAGCCAAACGGAATCTGTTCCAGAAGTCCGTTTGACTTCTACAACATTTGGAAACCAAGATGCAGCTTCCAATTAGCTGCAGGAAGCTCCTGCAGCCAATCAGAAGCAACAGAAGCCCCATCAGACATTTGGGTTCCAAAAGAACATTTGCAAACCAGAACACTCACTTCTGGGTTTGCGGCATTCAGGAGCCAAAACATTCGACTTGCAAATCGTTCATTAACCAAGACACAACTGTAATGGCAATGACGCCCACCCGAGAGTTGCCAGAACTGAGTTCCAGTGAGTTCTGGCTGAAAAAAGCCTTGAATTTATCATTCCCCCCAGGCTTTCTGATAAACCGAGATTATATTAGTTGTGTTCTGTGATAGTTTGATGTGGTTGTCATGGGGTTTCATTTTGTTTTTATGACACTTATATTAATATTTAAAAATCTGTTGCAACTTGCTCATATACCTTCAGATAACAAGCTAGCAAGTCTAATAAATAATAATTGCACTGATAATTACATACACACACAAACATATAGAGACTCCACCTTGAATTTTTTTTAGCCTGGAAAGGAAGCCTATAATATTTTTAAACAAATAAATATAGTACATTCAAAGCAGATGCCTTTACTTCTGTGACACAGTGCTATATGCTTGACTCATTGCTTATAAACACAATTTTCTTTCCTAAACCAGACTCTGCTCTCCCAATTTGATTAGCTGTTTCAGTCAGGAGTCAAATCAGGAGTCTAACCCTAACCACAGCAAATATATACAAAATAATTTGACTATTCAGATACTGAACAGTACAGTAGATGTATTTTCTCTCCTAATGTTTCCAAAGCCCATCTGTCTTCTTCAAGCATCCTGACTGGAATATCACTTCCATGACACTAGAAAGAACTGACATTTGCGGTAGTTGTAACAGTCAAACAACTGATGGATTTCTACTGAAATACAGCAGCTGATTTTGTTTGTTCTTAGCTGTGCTCCTACTTCTGTTCAGCTTTGCTTGGATTTATAGGAAGAGTTCTTAGGTGTCTTTTACATGTTAGGGCAGGTGGTGAAACAGATGGATGACAGACACCCAGGTTTGTTCTTTGGTTCCTTCTAACAGTAATAAAATGGCACAAATCTTTGTACACAGAAACTAGAGCAGCTGTGCTACTCTACAGAAGTCTCTAGAAATGCAAGCATAGCTGTTGTCAGTGTGGCCCATGCAGATGGTAGAACAAGCAGGCTGTGACCCCCAAGCCAAATAGTTTATGAGAGTCACGGAGCTCCTTTTGCCCGACTTGACTTTTTAAATGGTAGACCTTGGCAAGCTCTCTCTGGACACATGAATTTAGGGCAGCGCTGTGTAACGCTCTTCTCTCTGCATCGCCAGTATCTCAAATTAAACAAGTTCAGCATTAAGGTCATAAGCAACTGAGCTTCCCTTGATCTTATAAACAGGCATCGTCGTTGCAGAGCCAGCAAGAGAATGCAATAGAAAAGCTCATTACGATCTAATCTCAAGAACCAGCCCTTTCCTAAAATACTCCAGCAGCAATCAGGGCAGACATCTTTTGGTGGAAGAGAATCCCAAAGATTTCTATGTCACCTTTGAAAATAAAGACAGGGATTTTCAGGTGTCCTTAAGGATCAGCTAAACTTGGAAAGGACACTGCTCCTTAGGAAATAGTAGTTTAAATATACATTATTTGTATATATGTACACACACACACACACACAGAGAGAGAGAGAGAGAGAGAGAGAGGTTGTTGTTGTTGTTGTTGTTGTTGTCGTTTTCTCTTCACCATAAAGTCCCAGGGTAGATGGGTGGATTACAAATAAAATAAGTTAATAATCACAATCCGAAAAATAGTGTGTGTGTGTGTGTGTGTGTGTGTGTGTTGTGTCAAAGGCCAGGGTAAAGAGGTGAGTCTTCATCATATGATGAAATAAATACAGAATTAAATGAAGCTTGTATACTGCAAGCATTAATCTATGTTTCTGATGGTACTAGATATTCCTCTCCCAAGTCCTGAAGAAGCAATGTAATTTCAATAACCCAACTTTCTGTCCATGTGAGGGGCTTGACTTGCCCCATGCTAGAATACTCAACTCTCTTATGAATCCCCATGTTAACTGTTAAATAAAACCTCTAATTTTTTAGACTTTTCTACTAGGCTATATGAGCACCAAATGCCAGCTTTCTGGGTGCCCTAGAAGAACTAATGCAATTTGAGAGAGATACTACTTATTCTAAGAGACTAAGTTATGCCCCCACTTTTCAGTTGTTTCTATAACCATGCCCTAGTCTATAAAGGTGAAATGTGTCCTAGAAGAGCCTTAACTATTTGAGTGACCCCCATTTCCAGAAAGACATCTGCAAACATCTGCCTTTCAAACATTTCCAGGATTCATTTCTCTGCAGGGATGATTAAACCTCTTCTGGCTCACTCACCAAAACTAACTGGGTTTTTAAAAAAATAAATCAGCACCCCTCAAATAGAAGTATCTGCTAGTCACAATTATGTTGTTGAATGAAGTGTTCTGTTTCCAATATGATACAATTCGCTTTATTAAATTAATAAGCTGTGCCCTCAATGTGGATAATTGATTGAGTGATTAACATGTATGTGGCACAAACATGCTAACTGGTGAAGGTTCAGTCACAGAACACTGAAAACCACTGTAACTTCCTGGAAGAAATACCTTAGCAGTAGAAGAAACTTGCGTACCCATAAATGCAAAAGGGTGTTAATAGGTAACAGTGGCTGAATTTAAATATTTTATCCAATAAAGTCATTCCACTAGTGCAATGATGTCTACTGATACAATCGAAGTTCCCATCCCTCTCCTCTCCTCATGTGCCCCCCCAATTGCTCTGGGTGTTCCCCCACCCTCTAAAACAGCTTGAGGTGTCTGAAAGAAGAGGTGGGGGATTTCCACTGCGTGGGCAGAAGTTATTCAGAGCGTAGAACAATTTCACTGGATTCAGCCAACTGATTCAAAATAACAAGTTGGATCAATGGACTGAACAAGACCAAAAGAAAAGACAGACCACTCTTCTTGTTAAAATGATCACTAGGCTATCCTTTGGGGATCAGACCACCTATCTAATACATTAAACAGTATTTTCCAAGGAAGCCTTCCTACTCTCGCACCAGGCACTGAAAACCTGCTCCCCAGAGGTACAGTCTTTCGGAAAGGTTGCAAGGGCACTGCTTAGTCTAGTCATAAGAGGGAGAAAGAAACACAACTCTCCAAGTCCCTCCAGGCATGCTAACGCAAGCCTTGCTTGCAGAGAGCAAAAGTGAGGCATTCATGGGGGCTTCTGAAATCAGCGATAGCCAAGACGGTATTGAGTCCCTCTTATGGAAAGGGGCATCCTTGTGAAATGATGCTTGTACCTTAGGGTTAGACTAAAGGGCACCTGGCTGCTCTTGCTGCTTTTTGGCCTGTTGCCTGCAAAATCAAGCTGCTGTTTTCCTTTGTGTGGCAGAGCGCAGCTTGACCTAAACCCCACTTGATCAGTCCAGGGCTTCATCAGTATGCTCGACTGATAGCTCTTTGTCTCCTGTGGTTTAGGCCTCTTCTTGCTCTGTCTGAGTCTGCTCTGTTCACCTCCACTAACCATTTGTAACCAACTGCAGTCTGTCTGCATAATGCATATGCATCCATAATGAGCTCCTGCTGCCAGAGCCACACCGTGACCTTCCTAATTTCATACAGAGGCACCTTTAGAGCAGGAGGTTTGTGGTTTTTTTTTCAGCAGCAGCAGCTTCTTCTTGTGTGTTTGTTCACTTTCGTGACTGCAGCATTCTTTGAGCAGGGCAACAGATAGCTTTTCAAAAGAGAGGCAACCCGAGACACTTGGACAATGCCATGGGAGTGTATTATGGATGCCCCCAAGCCTTTATACGAAGCTAATCATAAAAACAATGTGTGGCAAAGGAGGAGAGCCTGAATCCCTCTTCTCTTTCCTAACCCAGAAGAAAGCCACTAAATGTATCCTCATTATGTGTGGTATTCAGTGGCTTTTCTTTAGAGCAAGGCCTAATAACAGTGTTTAAGAACAACTCCAGGGTGTGCTTTCTGAGAAAGCCTCCTTCCTTCTTTCTTTTTCCCCACCCTTACTCTATACACTCCAACATTTCTCTGATGGAAATAGGGACATCCTATTCAGTAGTAGTAGTAGTAGTAGTAGTAGTAGTAGTAATTCTATTATTTATACCCCATGCATCTGCCTGGGTTGTCCCAGCCACTCTGGGCTGCTTCCAACATATATAAAAACACAATAAAACATGGAACATTGTTTGTGGGGGGGACTTCGCTATTCAGGGCTTCTTCAGGTGTCTTCTAAAGGTTATATAGTTACTTATCTCCTTGGCATAACTCCATACCCTCCATAGGGATGCCCTAAGGAAAATGCCCTAAGGGATGGTGGGTAGCGCTGTGGGTTAAACCACTGAGCCTAGGGCTTGCCGATCAGAAGGTCAGCGGTTTGAATCCCCGTGATGGGATGAGCTCCCGTTGTTCAGTCCCAGCTCTTGCCAACCTAGCAGTTCGAAAACACGTCAAAGTGCAAGTAGATAAATAGGTACCGCTCCGGCGGGAAGGTAAACGGCGTTTCCGTGCACTGCTCTGGTTTTTCCAGAAGCGGCTTAGTCATGATGGCCACATGACCTGGAAAAAACTGTCTGTGGACAAAAGCTGGCTCCCTCGGTCAGTAAAGCGAGATGAGCACCACAACCCCAGAGTCATTCGTGACTGGACTTAACTGTAAGGGGTCCTTTACCTTTTAAGGAAAAGCAGGTCATTCCGAGATTGAAACGGGGACAGCTTTGGTAAATCTGGGACTGTCCCTTGGTCTGTTACAGGCTTACATCTGTTTGAGGAAATAATCAACTTCTGTGAAGTTGAAATTCTGCATCATGTGCCTTGGGTCTGCTATTCCTCCAGAACAAAAGTTCACCAAAGACCTTGCCAGTTGCTAATAATAAACCCACACACACAAAACTGTACATATCCAGATCACATCTCTCAAATCAGGTTTGTGCAGTTAAGTTTTCTTAGGTGATCCTCAGTGCCTGCATCTGATCCTTTTTGAGTTTAGTATCAGATGTAACATCTTGTTACACAGGAGTGTGACAACATAGGTGAAAGGTTTCCACTGGAAGAGTTATGCAGCTTCTTAGATATTTTGACTGCTTGGACTAGTGCCAGCTTTACTTCTGCAACTTAAGGGAACAAATAGCAAACAGAAAATACTGTACTGACAAGCCATGTATTTGCTAGCTCCTACAGCGTGCACACATTCAGAAGAAGTAAGAAGGCATAATTCTGCACACAGAGCTCTTGTTAGCACCTCTTGCGAGTTCTAAGCAAAGGAAAGATGAATGCGAGCCATCCCGCATCGTACCATCGGCAACAGCCCGAAACATCAAAGATTGCTGAGAGAACTAACAAAGTCAGCATGTAGGCTTGACATGCATCCATTGCTACAGGGAGACAATCAACAATAACTCTGCTCCCCTGACTAAACCAGGGTTTTCTTTAGATGAGACCAAGTTATAATGGGAAATTGATGCTTTTTCTAAAAGCTGACAAGAAATAATTTAAGAATTTGGGACCTTTTACTTATAAAGCCACGTTTTATAATTACCAAAAACAATGCAAGAAAGCTGAAGCTTAGAAGTTCTGATGTCGCAAAAAAACAACTGGTTTCGTTAGTGTTGCTGTTCAGCTGCCTGATAACAGGGGTGTATGAAATTAGCAATGTCGGTTGCCCCATTTATTAGCCATAAAGCACACAGGTTGTTATGCTGGCATTATGTTTCTTTCCAATACATTGCATTCCATCCTGCTGTTTACTAAGGTGGAATGTGCTGTTGCTATTTTGTCATGATCTATGCTGCTGTGTTACACTATATTTGCAAATCAACTACCTTCTCTGTGTGTTCCCTTTCAAGATTTAGTGAATTTCCAGAGAGGTTAGAAACCACAAAGAGCCTTGTGACACCTTAAAGACAAATTTAATGAAGTGGCTAATGGCCCGTCACAAATCCATCTATGGTTACAAAGCTCACCAGGTTTACTCAGAAATAATTCCCAATGAATTCAGCAGGGATTACCCCCAGGTAAGCAGGGTTCGGATTGCAGTCATTCTCATCAATTTGATTTCACAATTCAGTATAAATGTGTCATCCCATCTCATTTTCCTCAGCCAGGCATAAGTTTAGTTGTAAGTCAATAAAAGTTTAGGGTGAGGAGAAAATGCTTTCTAAATTTAATCTTACATTTATTTAAGTTGGTAAAATGGGCAGCCAAATCCAGATGGTTCTCTCCTCTTTCACAAAGAGATTCCAACTTTAAAGGAGGGTCCCAGATAAAATCCACAGGTAGCAAGAGATATTATTTATTTCTGTATATGAAAAGAACAATAATGAGTGGTAACATTCACAAGAGGAAGCAGATTAAGGATGAAATCCTAACCCCATTTTCCTTGGGTTAGGCCTTACTGAATTCTAGTTGATTTGCTTCTGAATAGACATGGCTAGCACTGCAGTGTTAGTGCATATGGGGTGCCTCTGGCAGCAAACAACACATTAGAAATAAAAAAAGCAAAGAGGCAGTTGTGTGTTGAGTCCCACAATGCCACCCACCAAATAATTCACACATCACTCCATTAATTTTGTTTAAGGTTTTTTGGCATAAATTTTGGCCACAACTTTATTTGAATACAAAATGTGAGTGGTTGCTTAGGCATTGGTTATGACTATCTGCCCTTGCCCTCAAGGACAGTGCTGGCCCTTCCGTACACCAACGGAAGCCAGCGTGGGAAACAAGTATTGGGTGAGAAAGGAAGCTGGGAATCAGTCCCTCCCTTCTCACCCTCATGTTCCGGTGGGGCTTGCACGGCCGCAGGTCCGACTCCGGGGACAAGGACAAATTGTATGGCAAGCCCCTGGATTCCTTTAACGGAATTCCCTTTCGCATCATTTGGAGGGGTAGGCACTTACCCTTCCAAGCACCAATTTAACCAATGCCTAACCGCCAACCTTACAAGTTGTGACGATTTGCTACGTAGTAGGCAAAAACCAAATGGCACCAGCCAATCAGCCAAATGGCAAAATTCCTACTAGGCCCCCGCACTAAGGCGGACGACCCCATGACAGGCAATAGCAAGGTCAAGCGAACAAAACAAAAAACCACCCTATAAAAGGGCGGGAGGGCGGGTGATCCGATGCAAACAGCCAAGAGAACGTTCTAGCCTCTGGCCCCTATATTTAAAACCTCTGACCCCTCCTCCAAAATTGGTAACAATCAAATTCCCCAGTAACCCAATTAACCCTTAAGGGCTCGGGTCCTTTGCCAAATCTGCCTAGTCACTTCCTGGTGGCCTGTTTCCCCAACCGCAACACGTGCTCTCTGTTTAATGGAGAACACGCTTTGCATAATTCAATTACTTATTCACTTCCCTTTCACTTCCCTGTGTGTTCTTTTTCAAGGTAAATGAAGCAGCTAATGGCCCATTATCCATCTCTATGCAGGGCTCTAAACCTCTACTGAGCTTCAGGGAAGCATCAGAGGACCAAAAATGTCAAATATATGGCACTAACTGCAGTGGTACCTTGGTTCTCAAACGCCTTGGTACTCAAACAACTTGGAACCCAAACACTGCAAACCCGGAAGTGTTCCGTTTTGCGCACTTTTTTCAGAAGCCAAACATGCTCTGTTTTGAGTGTTATGCTTCTGGTTTGAGTGTTATGCTTCCATTTTGAGTGCCACACTTCCATTTTGAGTGATGCAAAAGGGGCCCAAACCAAGTACTGAGTACATATGCATGCTTCTACTTCTCAGAGGTCCAATATTGCTTTATTTGCAATCCTTGTTTTGCTGATTTCATTTAATATTCTAATTTTCTGAGATTGTTAATTTGGGGTTTTCACCAGCTGTATGCCACGATCATCACAATTATAACAAATAAAGGCTTGACATATCTCGCTTTGCATGTCATGAGTCTATCTCATATATTAATTTCACCATTTAAGCTGAATTACTGAAATAAATGAACTTTTCCATGATATTCTAATTTTTCGAGTTTCACCTGTAACATTACTTCATAGTTTAAATCTGCATTGTATGAAGTACTTTCTTTTGTCTCCCCTGATTCTTCGAATATTCAGCTTCATAGGATGACCACAGTTTCTAGTATGTCTCCACACCATGAATAATTTTATACCCTTTCATCACATCCCCCCCTTGCCTTTTTCTAATCTAAAAAGCCTCAAAGGTAGCCTTTCTTCAAAGAGGACTTGCACCAGCTCCTTGACCATTTTAGTTACCCTTTCCATAGCCTTTTCCAGCTCTGCAATATCTTTCTGGAGATGCGGCAACCCAAGCTATGCACAGTATTCCAGGTGTGGTTGCCCCCAAAGGTTTGTATAAGTGTATTATGATTTTTTTATTTTATTTTCAGTCCTGAAAATAATTTTCAGGACTTATTTTCATGGCTATTTTCAGTTTTATTTTCAGTCCTGAACATGGAATATGCCTTCTTCACAGCTGCCACACCCTGGGTCAATGTATTCATTGAGCTTGCCACCATGACCTTAAGATCTTGGAACAAATTCCCAATTAGCCATAAAACATAAAAACTTAATGGGCAAAAAACTCCCTAGGGTTATCCATAAAGAGTTCTCCATACCTGAAGGTTTCTTCTCTGCTCCCTTTTAATTAAACGTAGATGCTATTTTTCTCTTGCTTGCTCAGTGAATTTCCTCTTCTGGAATTCGATTTCCCATGTGTATTTAATATAGAAGAGTCACAACAGCAACCCCAAAGTCAAGTCCACCAACCGACTGAAGAATGTGCAGCTTTGACTTATAGTCCAGAGTGCATTTGGTGATATTTGTACTCAACAGTTTGAAAACGACATCTTGCATTTGATTTAATCAGTTTTGTTTTCACAAGGCTTGAGCTGTTCGTTTCCCTTTTAATTAACATTATAAGCAAACAGAAGTCTCATTTGCGTACTTTGTCTCTATAGAAGAGTTCATTATGATTGTTGCATTTGTCATGTTAAACAAGAGTTTTCATTCCATCATCACATCCCTGACTTGGGTTCATAGGCACCAACAGCATGGAGCAATCACTTGGCTTCCGTACAACAAGTAGAAATGGCATGCGTGTTGACTGCTTGGTTCCATATGCAAGTGAATGAATGCTGAAGAGTGGAGCATATTCCACATGTCTTTAGACAGAATCAGAATTGAAGCACTGGAAGTGACCCTGAAGGTAATCTCGTCTATCTTCCTGCAATGCAAAAATCTCAGTTAAAGCATCCAGCTCTGCTTAAAAACATCAAATGAAGGTGAGGTTTCCTTCCTTCTTTCAACACACAGTAGACTTTTTAAGATGTTCAGGATATTGGGTAGAACACATGGGGGTGGGGCTGTAGGAATTAGCACAACACCCCCACATCACCCTATTGAGGTTCAGTTGGGTGACCACCACTCCATCCTCTAGATGCCTCAGACGGCCAACCAGGTTGCCAGCCACAAGGTAAGGAAGCCAGCATTTGTCTTACCTATCCCACCCGCCTAGCAAAACAGAATAGATCATTCTAGCCCAATCCAGACATCTTTATTGCACATAGCCAAAGGCCTTTATAATATATTTCCAAAGCAATACATGGATTAAAAGAGAAACTTCTTATGGAAATTCACATAACCAATAGCCATGTATACCATCCTTCCAGAGTAACAAAGCGTTGGATTAAATTTTATTATATATTTTAATTCCTGTCATGACTAGAATGCAGCCTCTTAACTACCGTTGCAAAATTAGCTCCCAAATTGTACAATTGTTTGTCGGTTAAAAGAAATTACCACGATTGATCTGAGTTCAGCTGAAGAATAGGTGACAGAAATTTCCCTCTGGGCTCCAAATGACAAAGGGCAGGACAGCACACAGTGCATAATACCTTCAGTCTAATTACAGCCAAATAATCATTTCTGTTCTATAACTGGGATTCCAAGGTATATCCCATTAAAATACACTGAGGGCATCTGCTGAAACCTAAGGTCTGGAATGCCCTTTGAAGCTGTGAAAGGACAATGTCTATTTGGAGGTAAAGGTAAAGGTAAAGGTAAAGATACCCCTGCCCGTACGGGCCAGTCGTGTCCGACTCTGGGGTTGCGTGCTCATCTCGCTCTAGAGGCCATGAGCCGGCGCCGTCCGAAGACACTTCCGGGTCACGTGGCCAGCATGACGAAGCTGCTCTGGCGAGCCAGCACCAGTGCCGCACACAGAAACGCTGTTTACCTTCCTGCTATAAAGCGGTCCCTATTTATCTACTTGCACTTAAGAGTGCTTTCGAACTGCTAGGTGGGCAGGAGCTGGGACCGAACGATGGGAGCTCACCCCGCCGCGGGGATTCGAAACCGCCAACCATACGATCAGCAAGTCCTAGGCACTGAGGTTTTACCCACAGCACCACCCGCGTCCCTTTTATTTGGAGGTACCAAGAATAAAAAAAATAAGCATCAACAATGGATACTTCATGTTGATTAGCAACATGATTAAAAATCCAATTCCCAAGAGTGTGCAAACTGAGGGATAGATATTTCTCCACTGGTAGATTTTAAAACCTTGGTTTATCTTCGCACTATTGTGCCCATCCGCCAAGCTTTAATTGCTCTAGCCAGCAAAGCTTAGTGAAGGAGTGGTCCTCCATGCCATTTAGTCTGTGCCAATATATGAGATACGCTAAATCAATATCCTCCTTTACCTTGTCATGGTGAAGGGGCTTGAATAACTCAGAGAAGCTATGAGCTATGCCAAGATGGACAGGTCGTAGTGGAGAGTTTTGACTAAACGTGATCCACCTGGAGCAGGAACTGGCAAGCCACTCCAGTATCCCTGCCAAGAAAACTCAATGGACAAAGATAACAGGCATATAAAAGTTATGATGCTGGAAGATGAGCCCTTCAGGTCAGAAGGCATCCAACATGCTAATGAGGAAGAGCAGTAAAATTCTACAAGGCAGGCTTAAGCAGTATGTGGACCGAGAACTCCCAGAAGTACAAGCTGGATTTCGAAGGGGCAGAGAAACCAGAGACCAAATTGCAAACATGCACCGGATTATGGAGAAAGCTAGAGAGTTCTAGAAAAATATCTCCTTCTGCTTCTATGACTATGCAAAAGCATTTGACTATGGCAAACTATGGCAAGTTCTTAAAGAAATGGGAGTGCCTGATCACCTCATCTGTCTCCTGAGAAATCTCTATGTGGGACAAGAAGCTACAGTTAGAACTGGATACGGAACAACTGATTGGTTCAAAATTGGGAAAGGAGTACGACAAGGCTGTATATTGTCTCCCTGCTTATTTAACTTATATGCAGAATTCATCATGTGAAAGGCTGGGCTGGATGAATCCCAAGCCGGAATTAAGATCGCCTGAAGAAATATCAACAACCTCAGATATGCAGATGACACAACCCTGATGGCAGAAAGTGAGGAGGAATTAAAGAACCTCTTAATGAGGGTGAAAGAGGAGAGCGCAAAATATGGTCTGAAGCTCAACATCATTAAAAATTAAGATCATGCCCCCCCCATCACCTCCTGGCAAATAGAAGGGGAAGAAATGAAGACAGTGAGAGATTTTACTTTCTTGGGTTCCATGATCACTGCAGGTGGTGACAGCAGTCATGAAATTAAAAGATACCTGCTTCTTAGGAGAAAAGCAATGACAAACCTAGACAGCATCTTAAAAAGCAAAGACATCACTTTGCCGACAAAGGTCCGTATAGTTAAAGCTATGGTTTTCCCAGTAATGATGTATGGAAGTGAGACCTGGACCATAAAGAAGGCTAGTCGCCAAAGAATTGATGCTTTTAAATTATGGTGCTGGAGGAGACTCTTAAGAGTCCCATGGACTGCAAGAAGATCAAACCTATCCATTCTGAAGGAAATCAGCCCTGAGTGCTCACTGGAAGGACAGATCCTGAAGCTGAGGCTCCAATACTTTGGCCACCTCATGAGAAGAGAAGACTCCCTGGAAAAGACCCTGATGTTGGGAAAGATTGAGGGCACAAGGAGAAGGGGATGACAGAGGACGAGATGGTTGGACAGTGTTCTTGAAGCTATGAAAATGAGTCTGACTAAACTGTGGGAGGCAGTGGAAGACAGGAGTGCCTGGCGTGCTCTGGTCCATGGGGTCATGAAGAGTCGGACACGAATAAATGACTAAATAACAAATCAATATCAATAGAATTGATATCAATAGAAATGTGGGGTGATAAACTTGAAATGAGAGAGAATGCAACATCCTGAGACAACTTAGGGAGTCTGAAGCCAATCAAGGAAAGTCTTGACATCTCTCAAAATCCAAGGTACCTGGAAAGGTGCTTCCTAATATATATCAAGCAACTTTTAAAAAGCAAGATAGACTTTTAGATACAACACACACACACATATACACACACACACACAGAGAGAGAGAGATACTCAGGTGCTAAATCATATCTTCCAACATTTCTCTGATTAAAATAGGGATGTCCTAAATAATAACAGAAGCAGCAGCAACAACAACAACAACAATACTCTACCCAATTGACTGGTTTGCCACAGCCACTCTGGGCAGCTTCCAACATACATCAAAACAGAGTAAAACATTAAACATTTAAAACTTCCTTATACAGGGCTGCCTTCAGATGTCTTCTAATGGTTGTATAGTTACTTATTTCCTTGGCTTGGGTGGGGGAGTTGCATAACTCTATGCCATCCAACATTTCTCCAATGAAAAGAGGGACGTCCTACATTCTGGGATCAAATCAGAAACTGGGACTGTCCCTCAAAAATTGGGACACTTGGAGGGTCTGCTAAATGTTTCTGCTTTCACCTTCATTAGTTCCTTTGATAGAAATGAAATAATGCTCTTTCCAAAGTGGCTTTGAGGATAGAATGTTCAGAGAGGCTTCGTTCACTGAAGCTAAGCCATGCCACTTAGCTTCAGTAAATGAAAACCTTCTGAGCACTCCAATGACAACGCAGCTGTCCAGTCACTATACAATGTTTGAAAGCTGGTGGGAAGGAGAAGTGGAATGGAATGTTCTCAAAGTTGGCATGAACCCTAAATATAAGCTCTCAAAACGGCAACATTTGTTGCAGGTCCCACAGGAAAATACTACTGTTAATCTTCATCATCTGAAGGTGTTATTACTGCTTTCATCTTTAAAGCATTAAAGATTACATTGAAATAGTCATATTTATGTGTATAAAGTGTTCATATTAAAATATTAAGATAAACTAACGATGTGTGAGGGTGTGAGAGATGTGTTGATTACACCTATTAAAATGTTCATTTCACAAACTGGTTTATTTTTAATGTTAAACATGGAAGCCAAAGGGGGGTGGGGGTGGGAAGGAACATTTATAATTAACCAACCCTTCTCCAAAAGCTTTTTCTAGAAAACTATAAACATGAAATGAAACTATTCACCTTAAAACTTGGGAATACTTTCAAATAAGGAAAACAGGGGATTAAAAAAAAAAATCTGCATCTGTTCATAGACAATTACCAAAAATGGAAAGAATTAGCTTAATGCATTATTTACCAGCACAAACTTGTTCACTTTGGAATGGTACTTTTATTCTATTTTATTCCACAACAGAACAAAGAATAAGAGGAAGCCCTCATAGCCCTTGCAGATACACAGCTCCCCCTGCTATCATAACTAAGTTTCTACACAGTTTCCTGCGTAGTAACCAAATTATAGTTAGTAAAAGTTTAATTGGAATTGGCAGTTTTCAGCTGGGTAAAATCCACTCGGCAACATACTGCAAAATATCCCTTCATTTCAGTCGAGCTGTGCATTGATGGTTGCATAGCAACGGTGCATGGAAGATTGGGTCCCCGGCTGCTAATTGACAAAGTGTTCGAAAGGTGAGCTGGTTTACAGGTAACAAAACGTGGATTCCACTGTGTGCGCCTAAGTTGCCATTCCTGAGCATACTTTTAGCACATTTGCAAACTGCTGCTCTGCTTAAGACATAGAGATGTATTTTATCCCCTACAGCAGTCATCCCTCTAAGGCCCGAATCACAGATTGCTGCAACAGCATGACCATGGTTTTCCTGTAGTTTTCTTCTATTCTGTTTATGTGAATCTATACATCTTTACTGGGTTCAAAACCAAACACCAAGGGCTCAATCTGTGGCACACCATCTCTGAAAACCCTGCTTTGAGCTGAAAATCTGAACGGGGCTTCTGAGAACATTCAACTAATTTGAGGAAGCATCTGAATGTGTTTATCCCCCTTCAGATCGGATATTTGTCACAAACATGGACAGGGCAGATTAGATACTTCTTTCTCATAAACATCCCTGTGCATTTTGGGTACTCCTGCTTCACATCCAAGCTTCCTAAAAGGTCTGGAGAGAGCTTGTAGGTATGGACAGCTGAAAACTTCTCATGATGGGACCATATAACAATGGTCCTAAAGGATCTACACTGGTTGCCAGTACATTTGTGAACAAAATTCAAAGTGTTGTTGCTGACCTTTAAAGCCCTAAACAGCCTTTGCCTGTATACCTGAAGGAGCATCTACATTCCCATCGTTCAGCCTGGACACTGAGGTCCAACTCCGAGGGCCTTCTGTCAGTTCCCTCGTGGCAAAAAGTGAGGTTACAGGGAACCAGGCAGAGGGCCTTCTTGGTAGTGGCGCCCGCCCTGTGGAACGCCCTCCCATCAGATCTCCCATCAGAACTATACAACTTTTAGAAGACATCTGAAGGCAGCTCTGTATTGGGAAGTTTTTTTATGTTTGAGGATTTAATTATGTTTTATATGTGCAGGGAAGCGCCCAGAATGGCTGGGGCAACCCAGTCAGATGGGCAGGGTACAAATAGGATGAAGATGAGAATGAGGATGACCGGCAACCCAGACAGGGCCATGCCTCCTCGCCCTTCTGAATGTTTGAATAGGACTTTGATTGCTCTCACAACATGTTATCTTACAAAAACATGACATTTGACTTGGGAAAGCATATGCAAATCCCAGATTTTTGAACTGTGTGATAACGACTGCAATTTCAAATAGCGTGATAATAAATTATCCAAAAGGGCCTTGCAGGAGAAATAAAACAATTTCTCATCAACTAGCTTAACTTTATGAATAAAAATTGAATTGTATATGAAAGTAAGTGTCTTTTCCACCCATCTCTTTTCAACCTTTGTCTCGCCTGCAGCTCCACAGCTATGGTGGGCAAAGTCATCAGTGACATTAGCAGTGGGTGTTCCAAAAGAATACATACAGGAGCTCGTTTTTTCAATCATGTAAATCTCATTTGCTCAGACATCTATAACCAGACAGAGGTCGCTTATAATAATTTACATTTCAGTCTCTCAAATGCATGTGAAGTGGAAAACAGTTTTATGACAATAAAAATTTATTAGCTGGGCTAAGCATAATTTACAGTTAATATGGGGAAAACTTTTCAGTTCACTTGATTCTGTCTGATAAAGACAGATGAGCAATATATTAACATAATGGATCTGCAAAGTGGTTAACACTGTTTATTTACCATGCTGCCCATCACATTTTTTAAAAATGTTTTTTGTGGGCAAAAGAAAGTGAAATCCGGAACTGACAGTTTATTGATTTGACAGTAAGGTGATTTAGCTAATTTTAACATACATGACAGTCAAAACCCAATTAAACTTGACTTTCTAGCTGAACTGTGTTTTTGTCTGAAGTATAGGTAAAGACTACGAATGTTTATGAATGTTCAGTTTACATTTTAAACAGCAATAAGGTTGTGAGCTGGGGGTGGGTTTAGGTTGCATATCTGAGTCCCTGCCAATTCCTGGATCCAGCAGCAATTCAATTGCTAGAATAGCCTGGCCAGCTTCTTGGTAATAGCTTAAGTATGGGTCATTAAGGAAACAAAGGAAGTGGTTCTGTGGCAGAATACAAATGGGTGGGTCCCACTTCCTCAACTGGCTGTTAGTTAGAAGAACAGAAATTCAGAGGTGTGAGAGATAAAGAGCTAGAACTTAGAAGCAGACTGCAGACCTTTGTGAGAAAGACATGCTTAATTTGTGCTGGAATCCAAGCAAAGCTTTCTGGGCTGTTATTGTTGTCAGCCTGTCCATTGTAGACTCAGGTTGTATACATGTATAAATAAAGACACTACAGTATCTGCTATCCCTCATTTTGAGGAAACCTGGAACCCCTAGAATATTGCACCATTCAGAGACTGGGGTGGCATGCAACGCTGTAAAATGCTTATGAGTTTCATGGCACAGTTAACTGTTTGTATATGGTCGAAGTGTACACTGGCTCTGTGTAGAGCCCATACTAGAGACCCTCCTGGTGCCCCTGTTTTCCTGGGGCAGTCCCGGATTTAAAGAAGCCATCCCAGTTTCTGATTTAACCCAGGAATGTCCCTCTTATCCACAGGACATCCTAATTTTCATTGGAGAAATGTTGGAGGGTGTGGAGTTATGTGGCCCCTGAGCCAATGAGATAATTAACTATATACCCTTTAGAAAACATCTGAAGAGATGTCCTGTATAAGGAAGTTTATTGCTTATTGTTTTATTATGTTTTTGTATATGTGGGAAGCTGCCCAGAGTGGTTTGAGCAACCCAGTCAGATGGGTGGGGTATAAATAATAAAATAATTATGATTAATATGAAATAGGACACCCCTATTTTTATTGGAGAGATGTTGCAGGGTATACTACCAGTAAGGGTAGACCAGGGGTGAGGAATATTTTTCAGCCCAACTCTGAATAGGCACAAGGCAACTCCCTATAACTATGTTAAGGGTCTTGCTTTTTTCCTTTTTAACTTTTTGGATCATTCCAAGTATGCTGTCTGTCTAGCTTAGTTTACATGTCTCACTGAATGCATATATATATGTCGTATATACATATATATAGTGTGTGTGTGTGTGTGTGTGGAAATAGAGCAGAACTCTACCACATCTGTTACTGCAGAAACTGAAGTAGTAGTTTGAATCTCATTGTGAATGATGAATTATAAACATACATTATCCCGTAGAAGTAATATGGGCATCAGTGTATGAATTATATGTTGGTCAAACTAATGGTACTTTTTAGAAAAGAAAAGGATGGAAAGGTTCTACAGTGTTTGCAGCGAAACTGTTATGATAAGGAAGCTTTCTGACATTTCATTGTGGGTGATCAGCTCTCAGCAAAACATCCACCTAATATAATTTTGGGAGGAAGGGTGGGATATAAATTAAATAAATAAAGGACTTATGGGTTGCAGGTGAATATATATACATATTAGGCAGAGTGGCCAACCCATCTAGCTCTCAGATCTGACCCCTGAGGTGCTCCCAAGCAACACACTCAACACAAACCACACCACTTCCTTAACCCCCTTGAGGGTCTCCAGTTTGCCATACCCAGCTGACTATTCTTTGCAGCACTCTGTCTCTTTCCTATGTGCTGTGTGACACTTGAGCTGGAAACTCTAATCCATATAGCAATTACATAACAACCAACAGCAATGCCAAATTGTTCTTTGTGGGTGGTTTTGTTTTGGTGACGGGGTTGCCTGGCAACTTGCTTCAGACAAACAGAAATCTATTTGTTGCCTTATTTGTGGCCTACTTATTGGCTTGTTGTTGTTGTTGTTTAAATGCCATAGCCCCCTTTCTAGTAAGAGTTGTCACTGATACAATGATAAATTGCTGCAACATCATTATCTCTTAATTGAGCCATCAAGGAGGTCACATCATGCGCTTCTTAGTTGGTTGCAAACACACGGCATTTTCATGGATGAACAGGCAAAAAAAAAAGGGGGGAAGGCACATTAAGAACTAAGCGTTATTATTCTTCCAAGCTGTAGTCTGCCTTTAACCTCCCTCTCTATATATGTATGGGCTCTAGATTAATAATAATAATAATAATAATAATAATAATAATAATAATAATGTCAGGGGTTCAGGAGCAGAGGCGAGGGCAAGGGAGGAAACAGAGAGCGAGGGGGAGGAGGCAGAAGAAAGGATGAGTGATGACGACGACCCGAGATCTCCGAGTCTTTCCAGTGAATCAGAAGATTCACAAAAAGGAGCACCAGTGGCCAGGGCAAGGGGGGAGACTAGGGGGACACCCCAGGAAGATAGAGCCAGAGGGGACTCAGAGGGGAGCAGTTGGAAATCGGGACCAGCGTCACCGCCAGAGAGTAGGAAAGAGGAAGAGCGCCAGGGATCAAGCGCTGGCAGCTCGCAACAGGAGGGAGGGCACGAGTCAGGAATGGCCACACCTTCATCGGGGAGCGAAGTGACGGTTAGACGGAAAGTGGAAGGTTGGGCGCGCGCGCCAAGTTCAAATGCACAGGAAGGTGGCGCAGTTGGCAGCCTGGAAAGGGAGCCAGGTCCTAAAGCCCGGCGCAAGGAGACAGGAGAGTCAGGGGGGTCAGCGTCAGAAGAATCCCGGAAGGAAGAGACCCAGGGGGGCAGAGGGACCCAGAGGAGAACTGTCAGGCGGAAAAGGTGGAGCAGGGCTAGGATATTAAGTTGGTGCGCAAGGGGCGGAGACTCAGACGGAGCTTCGCCGATCTAAGCATAAGACGTAGGGTTGCACGCAGCAGCTCGAGAATGGAGACTGTAACTCAATAAAGACTTTTATTTAACCATCGCTGGCTAGCGTGATCCTCTGTGAGCTAGGATCTGGAAGTAACCCTGACAAATAATAATAAATTTTATTTATATCCCGCCCTCCCCAGCCGAAGCCGGGCTCAGGGCGGCTAACAACAATCAAATAATCAGTCAAATAATCACACAATCTAAAAATATTTCATTATAAAAATTAATTAAATCAAATTGATGGCAACCAATTAAGCAAATTTCTGTGCAGGTTGCCAGAGGAGGGAGTCAGGCTGCGCCCTGACCAAAGGCCTGGCGGAACAACTCTGTCTTGCAGGCCCTGCGGAAAGATGTCAGGTCCCGCAGGGCCCTAGTCTCTTGTGGCAGAGCATTCCACCAGTTTGGAGCCGCAGCCGAGAAGGCCCTGGCTCTAGTTGAGGCCAGCCTAACCTCTCTGAGGCCTAGGACCTTGAGGATGTTATTATTTGCAGACCGTAGGTTTCTCTGTGGGGCATACCAGGAGAGGCGGTCCTGTAGGTACGAGGGTCCTAGGCCGTATAGGGCTTTAAAGGTTAAAACCAGCACCTTAAACCTGATCCTGTACTCCACCGGGAGCCAGTGCAGCTGGTATAATACCAGATGAATGTGCTCTCGCAGCGAGGACCCCATAAGGAGTCTCGCCGCGGCATTCTGCACCCGCTGGAGTTTCTGGGTCAGTCTCAAGGGCAGCCCCACGTAGAGCGAGTTACAATAATCCAGTCTGGAGGTGACTGTCGCATGGATCACAGTGGCTAGGTCAGGACGAGAGAGATAAGGGGCCAACTGCTTAGCTTGGCGGAGATGAAAAAATGCCGCCTTTGTTATAGCTGTAATCTGCGCCTCCATAGAGAGGGAGGTATCGAAGATTACACCCAAACTCTTAACGGCCGGTGCTGGCACTAATTGCACCCCCGCAAGAGATGGGAGTTGCCCCCTCGATCCCATATCGTCCCGCCCCAGCCAGAAATGCTTCCATCCACACATTAGAAACATTGTTTTTGACACCTTCTAAATCCAGAAGTAAAGCTTAGCTGTTGCTACTTTTGGGGGGTAGGGGATGATACGAAAGCAGGCCAGAAGATCGAGAGGTGCTTCTCAAATTTACAGTGAATGAAGAGGACCTTTAACCATAATTATGTTATACCCATGGTTTGTCCCCACCAGCTACAGCCTGACATCATCATACATTGCTTGGATTCCTCCACAAACAAAAGAACCCTAGTTCTGCAGAGTTTACCCCATTCAGGGGAAAGATTTTAAGCATGTTCAGCCAAATATATGACTTCCCCTTTCCAATATTCTGCTCCATGTGTGAAGATTTGAGGCTGTAGTTAACAGGAATGGGAACATTGAAGGAAAAGGCTAGGAATGGGAACATGGGGTGGGGTGGGGAACTAGCAATGGCAACAATGTAATTGGTTATTTTTAAAGTGGTCTTGAGGAGACACAACCCCCTCTTGGGGACCATATTCATATCTCAGGCCACAAGCTAGCCACCCCTGGATTGCAGACTCATGTCTTGAAGGCAGTGGAATCCCAGTAGACCATGTGGTGCACTCCATAAGCTGTTGCAGTACAAGTCCCATTAGCTCCATGCAGCAAGGTCAGGAATGCTGAAAGTTCTAGTCCAACAGGCTCTGGAGGGCATCACTTTGACTTCCCCTGGTGTAGAATCCCACTACAACTTTGGCTATAGAATGAAGAAGCCCAAAGTGAATTTACAAGCATCCAATTTTGAGTCAGAAATAGAAAGAAATTTAAGAAGTCCAAGGTGTGGATGAATATGCAGTAATTCCGCGAGGTCATGTAATGTACTGTGTACATTGGCACACAGGGAAACTTAGTAAGTTATGTGAATTCCAAGAAAGAAAGTAGAACTATGGAAACAAAGAGTATAAAAAGATATATTTCAGAATACAATAGCCCAGCAGTTTCTTCATGTCGTACTTGCCCAATCATTGTACAGCTTTGCGTTTTGTATTTTAAAAGTTCAAGGTCTGAAATGTTCCCTGAAAAAAAAAAAAAACTTTTAAGGGTACATTCTAATGGTTTCTGGAGGAGTGGTGTGGGGGCCATAGGATTCTTTGGGTCTTACTCTCCAAAAGAAGGAACATCTGCATTGAAAGGGAAAGCCAACCTTCATCATACAGTGATACCTCAGGTTAAGAACTTAATTCATTCTGGAGGTCCATTCTTAACTGAAACTGTTCTTAACCTGAGGTACCACTTTACCTAATGGGGCCTCCTGCTGCCGCCGCACCACCGTTGTGCGATTTCTGTTCTCATCCTGAAGCAAAGTTCTTAACCCAAGGTACTATTTCTGGGTTAGCGGCATCTCTAACCTGAAGCGTCTGTAACCCAAGGTTACCACTGTACTTTGAAAAGGTCTGTGGCTGGTGTCACACTCCCATCGTAATTCTGAGGTTGGAAAGGTGGGAAATGAGGAATTCCAAGGGCATGTCAAGAACAGGCCAGGACAGGCAGTGGATCAACACAATCCAAAATCTGATCCTGGGTCCTCCACCCCACCCCACCCCGGTGCAGATTTTGAATGTGCAAGGAGTTACAATGAAGAGGAGGGAGAAGGTCAGTTTCACAAGCAGATGTCTCTTGCACAAACAGAATGACATAAAGGCAACAAACAGTTTGCTTTGCAGAGGTTTAGAATATTTCTCAGCAAGGTGGGAGAGGACAACGATTGGAGGTTAAGTAATTCTCCCTGGATGTAAGAATGCTTTTAGAGTTCAAAAAGGAAGTCAGTCTATTGCATCGTTGATAGAAGACTAATAGATCTATAATTCCCTGAATCATCAAGTTGGCCTTTCTTGAAGATTGGCACCACAATCACTTGCTTCCAACTGGGAGAGATTTTGCCAGAATTATTGATCTCAGTAAAAAGAGCAGCTAGAATGGTGCCCACCAATGCTGGTTGATTTTAATAAGTTCAGCAGGAATATAATCAATCCCTGGGGCCTTACCAATAAACTGTTGTATTAAGTCAGAAATATCTCCCTCGGATACTGAGTTCAGTGACAATGGTTTAAAAACGTTTTTAATTATTTTAATTGTAATGTTTTACTGCTTTGTCATCTGCCATCCTGGGCTCCTTTGGGAGAACACACGGGATGGAAATTTAATAAATCATCATCATCATTGTTACTCAGCTCAAGATGCTGGGGTGAGGACAAATCGCTGCCAAAATAAAAATAAATCAATTGCAAAGTCGAGGCACATTTCCAGGTAATGTGGCATTCAAATGACTGTGCAGTGTTCACGCATCAGTTTTAAAATGAAAAGCAATATTAATTAATTAAACTACTGAAGGGAAAAAGCTGATATCTTATTTTGGGTGTTTTGCCTTCAGCACAGCTACAAAATAAATTTTGCCTTCCTTTCTTTCATCTTCTTTTTTTAAAATATATATATATATATATATACACCAAGAGGCAATATGCTGTTTACAGAATAAACAAAACCTTGTGTAACGTCTGGCAGAGCTGCTGCCACAAATGAAAATTTTCCATCTGTGCAGAACCTAAAACAGACACAAATATTTAGCAGCAAGGCAGCTGATAACATTTAATGGCTGATTCATTCACTGTAGTGCTTTATTTATTTATTTGTTTTGCCAGGGTTATTGTCAATCTGGCAATGACATTTATGGAATTTGCAGTGACGGGAAGAGAGAGGCTTTATTGACATTCTGTTTCATGATTAACAACATGTTGGTACAGGGACGATAGTCCTTTTAAAGATTATGGGCTGTTTGACCGTGTAAAAATACAGGTCACACATAGATGTTCTTCCACGGGGTGCTGAAACGGGTCCTACAAGCTTGTGTCACATTTCAGAACGACAAATTGGAGAATAGGAAATGGGTGATGTCAAAGACCTGCTTCAGCTTCCTGCTTATTTTGTACAAGCTCTTTAAATAAATAATAAATAAATAAGACTTTTCGTACAGTTAACCAATCCTGATTGTGCTAACGCGATAAACATCATTTCACTAAAATGTCAGAAAGTGGATAGTGTTGCACGACTTTCATCCCATTGGCACCTTTCTCATAGTACTTACAAACTCAAGAGAGGAAGGGTGAGTCACTGATGCTATACCAAAGTCACTAATCTCATATTGGAGTTCTTTATGTGATATGAAATATCAGGGCAGTCTGTACCCGGGGTTGCAAGGGGTGCGGTGCGCCCAGGCGTCAAATTCTGGGGGGCCCTCGCCAGTGAAGCCGCCTAAGCTCTTAACCATGATCCCCAGGTGATTGCGGTTGATGGGTCATTTCCATTCTCTTTTGCGGAAGACCTGCAGAATCAATGTATCGGTGGCGCCCCCGGTGGTGTCTTTCATTTTCGCATGATTGCAAAAACAGAAAGATGGAGTTATCGCTACCGCTTTTTACTTTTTCATGTTAGTGGTTTTCACTGTTCCCCACCTGAGGGGTATCACAAGTGGGTGGGGGTGGGGCGGTCTGCCCCAGGTGTAATGCCTAAGGGTGTGTGTGACAAAATCCCCCCAGGCGGATGAGCGTTGCAGCGCTCGCACCCTGGGTGTGTGTGTGTGTGTGTGTGTGTGTGTGTGTATTTTCACGACCAGCACCACATATGCTAAAGACGGCCCTGTGAAATATGTATCAGAATCATGCGCACCAATTGAGAGTGCTGGGGCCGCGCAACATCAGCACATGCCACAGCCTGCGTGCATGACATGAGCATGCCCTGCCGTGTGCACACATGGCTGACAGGGCACTTTGAGGGGACCCAGCCGCCTCATTTAAAATTTTCAAGGGGCCTGCCCCCCCCCCCCCGAGATGGTGTGCCTGATCAGAATACATAGAAGAGCTTTCTATACATAGAAGAGTTGTGAATATAAAAAATTCCAAGTACTTCTGGAGGTTTTCTTTTAACACACACACACACACACACACACACACACACACACACACACACTCCCTCCTCAACTCACAGAATAATATTTATTTATTTATACCCCTCCCATCTGACTGGGTTTCCCCAGCCACTCTGGGCAGCTCCCAACCGAATATTAAAACCACGATAAAACATCAGGCGTTAAAAACTTCCCTAAACAGGGCTGCCTTCAGATGTCTTCTAAAAGTCAGATAGTTGTTTATTTCCTTGACATCTGAGGGGAGGGCGTTCCACAGGGCGGGCACCACTACCGAGAAGGCCCTCTGCCTGGTTCCCTGTAACCTCACTTCTCACAGTGAGGGAACCACCAGAAGGCCCTCGGAGCCGGAGCTCAGTGTCTGGGCTGAATGGTGGGGGGTGGAGATGCTCCTTCAGGTATACTGGGCCAAGGCTGTTGAGGCATTTAAAGGTCAGCAGACAATAATATACAAAATAAGCCAACCAGACCTCAGAAACTTTGAAGCATGTGGCAAAAACTATTATGAACCAAAGCATGTTGTGAATTAAAATGTTCATTCAAGAGAAAACGATCGATCTGTATTTAGATTGTGGAAAGACACTCCCCAGCTTCCTTCCAAAGGCAATTGTGGCATATAGAAACACAAATACCACCCATAGACTTTCAGATTTAACTAAGTGATATCATCTGTCCAATTGTACTAACAGAGCGCAAGAGGGAAGTTAGAAATGGACCAAGTAGAATTACTCCTGACCCTAAATCTCTTCAGGCATTACTTTTCCTTGCAATAGAGACTAGTCCGAATGAGAAATTTGCCCATTCAGGAAGAACTTTCCGACAGTAAGAGCAGTTTGACAGTGGAATGGACTCTCCTTCATTGGAGGTTTCTAAGCAGAGGTTGAAGGGTGTTTGACTAGATGAATCTCAGGGTCTCTTCCAACCCTGCAATTCTACAGTGTACAGGCAGGTAGATTCTCAGCCGGCGTACCAGATGGATAAGATTGGCTCGATCAAGCAGGGGTCTTCTTATGTTTTTAGAGCTTTCGTTGCAGGTCACAGAAAAAGAAAGTTGTTTATGTTGAAAATTCTCCTTATGAAATCTCTTAAAGTTGTTAGAGTCCTTGGAGAACCCAGATCTTGTAGACCAACCTTTCAAAGAGGGGCAGGCATATCGTTGCTTCTTCAGCAGCAGTCCATTCAAATTCCAGCATTTAAGAATAAATTATTATATAGTTCCCCCAATATTATGTGGATGTTGTTTACTGTAAAGCATTTAGCTTCTCAACAAGGAAGATAACGTGCTTCATAAGAGGAGGGAGGAAAACACATGATTTTGTCAATCCTATAACAACATTGCTAATACCTAGCTTAAAAAACATTCTGAAAGATCTCTTTGACATTTTCCTTTCATTAAAGGGGGATAAAATCTCATCACTGACTCTAATCTACAAATAATTCATATAAAATGTTTCTAAGGCTGTATTTAGTCTAAGGATGTTTAACAGATGAGTTATCCAGGCTTGGCAACAGTTAGGTATTTCGCAAGCAGAGGGTACTTAGCTATTGTCCAGCCCAGCTACTGATAGATGATGGACTTCGGCTATTGAAACAAAAATTGTGAAACAGCCAATAAGTCTTTTAATCCATTAAACACCTGCACAATTATGTATCCATGACAAAAGAAAACCTCAAGAGATTTAAAAGGCTATTAGATTAATATTTGCTTCTTACATCCCAAAATATCCTTGTTTTGTTTTGTTTTGTTTTGTTTACTCTTAAGATGTGTTAAAATTGCTTCCCCAAAGACAGGTGCTATTACATTAGAATAAAAGAAACAGGCTATAAGAGGCTTTCAGTGAAAACTTGGCCACATTAGGTATTTGACACAGGGGAGGTTTTAGGATTTGCAAGGGCCAGCATAGGAGGGAGAGCAAATGCAATACTACAACTTAGGTGACAATTTTGCAAGACATGTTTCCTGCTTCCTTGTCTACACTGCATCCATTGGAACCCCTAAAATGGTCTCCCTGATGGTCAGGGAGCTTTCAAGAAAGCCTTTGATGTGTGGGTGACTGCAATGGTAGGGGAAACTGGAAAATAGACACCCACAAATGTAGACATTTGGGGTATTCAGACTGGAAGTGAAAACGGTTAGCAGGCTTTAGATACACTTCCTTATTTTCATATATCTTTCAAAACGTTCATGGAGGAATTCAATGTCATGCCAAGATTCTTGTTCGACCAGAATAGGCATTTCAGCTTGCTAGATGGGATGATCACCCACTGTTCTAGGGGGTACTCCTGACCAACCCACCCACCCATTTTGGGAGCAAGGGGGACATAGACGGGACGAGGTGAAGCTGCACTGCACAAGTGCAGATGTTGTCAGTGTTTCTGCTAACCGGACTTGTTAGGTGAATTCTGTATGTGCAAGTGTAACCCTTCCTAAACAGGGAAGAAGATTCCCAGGCTTTGGGAAGGATGCCCCAGGCCTCTGAACGCTTCCCAAAGCTGAGCGGGCTTTGGGAAGGTGGTGGGAGGTCTCTTGGACCCATCAGAGCATCGTGCCTCCCTCCCTAAGCCAGGCAGAAGCTTCCTGAGCTTTGGGAAGGAGGCGCTAGGGAAACATTTAGGCAACTAGTCTAGTCTTCCTAGTCCACTGACAGCATGCCATTGAGTGGGACTATCACATCTTTCCAAACAACCGCATACTACAAGTGTTCACTTGAATGGCAGAAAGCGATTCCACTGTGAGAGTGCATTTTGGTAAGACTGCAGATAATATTGTGTTCCTAAAAAGATGTGCAGCTCTGGGTTCTTTCAATACAAGAACAAATTGCAATATATTACTGAGTTCTGCCGGGAGACTCCATTTACCCATATCATGGAAGGAGCCTTCTGCAAGAATCACCATCTCCCAGGGAAGACTGCAGGTGCAGATGTTTTGCCTATTGTGTGTTTGTGAGTTTGTGTGTGTTGCTCTAGTTCGGATTTAATTTTGAGTATGTTAAGAATTGTTCTCCTGCTGATGTTATGGTCTTTTTGTGCTTATATTTTCATTTGTAGGGCAGACTGCTTTGAGTTACTGTTATAAGAAAAGCAGTGAGAAAATGTCTTAATAAGTAAATATGACCCAGCAACAACATTCAGTCACCTCAGAAGCAAAGTTTTTTTTCCCCCTAAAACAAGATGCTGCTTGAGAAAAGTACATTAAGCTTTTTAAAAAAATAAAAATAAAACAATCTGATATTAATTATGGAAAGCGGAAGAAGCATATAAAACCACCACCTGTGCTTAAACCTTAGAGAGATGCCACAACATTCCTAAAACAATCTGCAACTTATTACTTTTAAAATACGGTCACCTGCTGTTCCTTTTCCTAATGTCATATGGAAGTAACAGCTCCAGCTGAAAAGGGAGCCATCAAGAAAGGAGTTGGACATGGCAGCCTGGTGGCCCTGCATCTGCCAGGAATTTATACTGGAATAGTCAGGCGTGTTGATCTTGGTGGTTACAATGGGGGAATTTAAATGAAGGCAAGCAGATGCTGTAATCTCAGGTATGCTGATGATGTTGTCCTTATCACAGAGGCTGAAGAATCACTTCACCAGCCAGTAATGAGATTGGCTGAAGCTAGTTTGGACTGAGACATCATGCGAATGTAAAGGAGACAAAGGAACAGAAAAGGTTATTAGAAAAGACAACATTCCAGGAATAACACAGAACAGATATTGAGAAGTCAAGCAAGCGAGAGACTTCTCTAATTAGGTTCTTCATGTATGAATAAGGACACACTTTCGGTTATATTTGAATTAGCATTTTGATGTGAAGTATACACAAACAAAGCAATCTGAGGAGAGAAAGAAAAGATTAACCTTTATTTGAAAGTTTCTGGCTCGACATTGCAGGCTCGTGGAAAACGTTCACTATGGTTCATGCTATACTTCTTATGTGAGTAAAAATAGTGGATTAGAAAACATGCATGTACCGTGTCTGTTGTATTTGTTGGGAGGGAAGACCAAAGCTCAGTGGTATGACTGCCAGATGAGGTGGCTGCCACAGGCAGTAGCTGCAGTGTCTGCCTCACAGCCTCTCTTGAGACAAAACCATGGAGAATAAGGCTATCAATAGCTACTAACCCCAATAGCTGTATTCTACCTCCACTGTCAGAGCCTAAATACCAGTTGCTGGAAAACACAAGAGGAGAGAGCACTGTTGCTCTCAGGTCAGGCCTGCACACTTCCTATAGGCACCTGGTTGGCCAATGGAAGAACAGGATGCTGGACTAAATGGCAGCTGGCTTGGCCCAGGAGGACTCTTCTTGCATTCTTAACTCCCAGAGTTAGTCTACTACCCTCACATGTGGTATACAATGCTGTCCTATTGCAGACATTGAAGTAGGATCTAACAGCCAATAAGGACATATTTTGTACAGTGGTACCTTGGTACTCTGGACGCGGGTGGCGCTGTGGGTAAAAGCCTCAGCGCCTAGGGCTTGCCAATCAGAAGGTTGGTGGTTCGAATCCCCGCGATGGGGTGAGCTCCCGCTGCTCGGTCCCAGCGCCTGCCAACCTAGCAGTTCGAAAGCACCCCCGGGTGCAAGTAGATAAATAGGTACCGCTCACCAGCGGGAAGGTAAACGGCATTCCGTGTGCTGCGCTGGCTCGCCAGATGCAGCTTTGTCACGCTGGCCACGTGACCCGGAAGTGTCTCCGGACAGCGCTGGCCCCCGGCCTATAGATGTGAGATGGGCGCACAAACCCCAGAGTCTGTCAAGACTGGCCCGTTTGGGCAGGGGTACCTTTACCTTTACCTTTACCTTGGTACTCGAATGGCTTGGCTCCCATTAAAATTGGCTCCTGAACACCACAAGCCCAGAAGTGAGTGTTCTGGTCTGCAAACATTTTTCGGAAGCTGAACGTCCGACGCGGCTTCCGCGGCTTCTGATTGAGTGCAGGAAGCTCCTGCTGTCAATCAGAAGCCATGCCTTGGTTTTTGAATGTTTTTGGGAGTCGAATAGACTCCCAGAATGGATTAAGTTTGGGAACCAAGGTACCACTGTACCTGGAATGGCTTGGGCCACCTCTGGGTATAGTCTGGGAATAGATTGATTTGAGAAAGAGAACAGAACTGGGGAAAGCCCCTATTGGACAATAAGGATGAACAGATCTGTCAGTTTTGAATTCGCTGTTTCTCGTTTTATAATCTTATGTTCACATTTCTGCATCAGATTGTAACTAAAAAACAAAAAAAAAGTTGTCATGAAAAGCCATCATGTTTTAGTGTGTGTTTCTTCTAATATACACATTCTTGTATGCAATTTTACCTAATATTCACATTTCTGAAGGGAAGTTTTCCTGATATAATGCTCCCCTTTATTCTAGTTTTACAAATATACACATTTACCCCAATATCTAAATCAAAACTGCATCAAACAGTTCAGAGAAATTTCAAATAATAATAATAATAGCTGAGCTTTGGTTCATGTATTATTTCAGTAACTATGCAGTTAAAATGTGAATTTAACCAAATTAACTCTCCCATCCCTGGCACAGGACGATGACTGCTAGTCAGAGCGAACCTGGCTGGGATATATGGAGCAATGACAGATTTATACGTGAATGACACAGCTATGTCTTAGGAACCAGACTATTAGTTAAAACTTCCTTTTCCGCATATGCATTTGTCAAGGAAAATGTGGGACAAAAAAAATATGTATTTACATATTTTCTAAGCTAGGTAAATATGAAAAGAAAATGCATAGTGGGTGAGATGGTAGATAGCTGCTTAAAAGCTGTCATACCGCACCACCACTCCTTTATGTCAAAGGCGCCAGTCATAATACAGACTGGCACCCTGACAACATAACAAACTCCTGTCTACTAATAAACACAGCTGGAGAATTTGCATGCAGTCAGACTCCACATACAAGACACATAGCTTGCTGCTAGGAAGCCTGACAAAAACTGTCTATTTAAAATGGAAAATATTATGTCTTGCCATAGCATCCATTATTGATCGGTTTTCTGGTTTTATTTTTATTTTAAAGTCCTATTGCAGAATACGGAAATAGAGGGGAAATTAAAATCTGAGCAAAAGAAAGAGGAAAGGGGAGTAAATTGCAGTAGTCACTAAGTGATTGGAGTAGATGCGTGAAACTCAAAAAGATTATGCAAACAAAATCCCCCCCGTGGCACAGAATTCATATTGCCAGGAATGGATGGTGGGGTTAATCAGGGTGGTGGGTTGTTGTTCACCCGGCTTCCCAATGCAGGAGTCACTGCTGGCAACTGAGAAGGGGGCAAGGCAGCAGGGGGTTCAGCGTGGTGCAAGAGCAGCACTGGGAGTGTGAGATTGGCTCTGCTGTTGCACTAACATGATGCTGACTTCTCTGTTTGCAGTTACCAGTAGCAAACTGCATTTGAAATCCAAGTGAACAATGTTACCCCTGTGCTTCAGTCTGCTGGCTGCTGCTACACATTATTCATTGTGTGAAATATTTAGCCTATGCCATTGTGATAGCTTAAGGCAGGGAGCAACATTGATTGGGGTTGATATGGTTACAAGATCGTTCTCAATCTGAGCCGATCTCTTAACTTGCTGCAAGTCACTAAGGGTATAGGACACCCTATTAACCCACCATAGAAGTTGATGGCTTCTAGGTTTTTAAGAAGACAATTATGAATGGGTTTGAGTGGCATGGTTACACGAGTGTTATTCAAAAGTTGTGAATGGTACCCAAAATGTCATTAAACTACAATAATAGGAACCCCATGACTAGTTCTAGGAACCCAAGGGAGATCTTGTTAGTTAGTTGTTTTTTAACAGCAAGTACTACCCAGGCACTGTGATCTAAACCACTGAGCCTAGGGCTTGCTGATTGGAAGGTCGGTAGTTTGAATCCCCGCGACAGGGTGAGCTCCTGTTGCTCGGTCCCAGCTCCTGTCAACCTAGCAGTTCGAAAGCACGCCCAAAAAGTGAATGTAGATAAATAGGTACCGCTCCAGCGGGAAGGTAAACGGCATTTCCATGTGCTGCTCTGGTTTCACCAGAAGCGGCTTAGTCATGCTGGCCACATGACCCGGAAAAACTGTCTGCGGACAAATAACAGTTCCCTCAGCCAGTAAAGCAAGATGAACACTGCAACCCCAGAGTCGTTCACAACTGGACTTAACTGTCAGGGGTCCTTTACCTTTACCTTTACCTTTTTACCCAGGCTCTATAATAACATCCTTTTGAATCTGAGAACAGTTTCAAAACACATACATAGTTTGTAATATGGTAACTATTCTCTTTGGTGTGATTCTTAATTGCCTTTTGTATACCAAAGGCTATCTAATTAAGGATTTCTGAAAGGCCTCACCGCAAAGGTCTTATGCAGAGGTAAATAACATAAATCTCTCAAACAACAGTACATAAATAAGGGTTTTACAGAGATGATATAATTTGGGTCAGGATCGTAAAAATAATAAAACAGAGCACCAGCCTCCTGAAGTCCTATCTTTCAGGTGTCACCACAAAACCTGTTCCTGAGGTTTAATCTTTCTGATGGCTAGAGGAAATTGCCTCTTCTCATTCACCCTGCAGAACAGTTTGCACTCAGGAAACTGAAACTTACAGCCTTGTTTTTAAGGATTCGTAACCTTGCAGAAAGAGGAAAACAGGCACAATCCAAACTACTGTGAATTAACATAATCAAGTTGCCCGAAATGGCGGCTGCTCCCTGCCTCAACTCTTCCAGTAAGTATGTGCAGCATTGTTAAAGTGATAAACAGCAGTGGGTTACAATATATTGTGGGGTGGGGGTCTGGTATTTAATGGGGAGGGGGTCAGACTTTCCAATAAAGGAGTCCAAGCTTTGGTGTGTGTTCCTGAAGTAACTATTCCCATTCTGACCACTTTGGTATAATGACTTTGGTATAAGTGAAGTAGAAATGTTGTTTCCCCTTGTCTCCCTTTCTCCATTCTTTAAATAAAAATAACAAATCTGAGGATAATAAAGAATGAATGAGTTTGAAGAGATACATCTTCATTTACTAGACACATTAGTCATTAACAGGAAGCTCAAGTATGCTCCCATTAAAAGCAATAGCATAATAACTATTGATTTCAACAGACACAAGAGTGAGACTCCAGTCCATGAAAAGATCTAGTGGCTACCGCAGAAGACCTCTAATAGCCACAAGAATTGCAATAAGTACATGCAGTGCATATCACGACTGAGGAGTGAGAGTTGAAGTGCTCTCTAGATAAACTTTAAAAATGCAAATGGGTTAAATGTGAAAATGACATGAACTATTTTTAATTACCCTACTTGTCATTTCAGATGAACAGCGAAGGCCAATCAAACACTTATGTCACCAAACCGAAAGTGACAGAAATACTGAAGGCCGTCTGTGTTTCATCTTTTCATTCCTCCCTAGAGTGCCAAGTAAAATGAACTTTTGGATTCCTTTCCCTTAGCTTAGCATGAAAGCCTTTATGTTGAAATTGTCTCTAAAGGAACCAACAGTTTTTAATGCAAAGTTCTCCCCTCAAGGAACAGGCTCTAATTTTTCATTTTTCTGAGGATAAAAATATTACTCTCTTAACATGAAAGTTCTATCTTTCCTATTGCTGAGGGGTAAAAAGCAGCGAAACCTCTTTAATATAGCCCAATTCATCAAACTGATTCTTTCTCGCTCTAGGTTATTTCACATTGATATTCCCTTTGGTTCTGCTGAGTTTTTAAATTAGTGTTTCATACATCTATGGAGCACAAATTATTTAGCTAACTATTAGCTTTCATTTGTATTCATTATGTGTTGCATGGCTTTATCATTGCTCAGCATTATTGCTACCATAAAGATATGTTTTATATTGCCATAGATGCAGCGATAAAAGTCTTTCATTTTGAAATCAGCATCTTTTCTCTTCCTAATCAGATGAAGAAGCAAAGCATCCGGGTAAATAAATTGTATATATTTGTCTAGGCATCTTTGCAGTATACACTGTTACTCCACTACTTCAAAAAAAGCAACATTTTCCCTTTTGTTTCAGTTCATTTGTAACTAGTCATAGAAATATCTGGAGCTAACAATCACCAGAGAAATCTCAAACTAGAAGCTTCAGTATATCATACGTAGAGTATGTATTTCTTGTATACTTCCAAACATACTAATACCAGCATTGTGTTTTCTGTGGTTTATTTTTTTCTTTGCCCATTTTTTTAGAGCTTACACCTCAACCTTCATGCTAAAAAGAACTTGAAGACTTGAAGACAGAAAGCGGAAGGATTCCTTCAGAGAAAAGGAACTTGAAACCAATCTGTCACCAATAGCCAATGCTCTGTATCCAAGTTAAGCATTTCCACTTTTGGAGTTTGCACCCTACTTCCTTAGGGATTCTTCAGTAAATTGTAGAGTTTAATCTGTTCCTCTTAAGAAAGCTGAGAATGATGAAGCTATTCCCCCCACCCCCGATGAATCATTTCCAATAACAGATACTTTAGGCTTGCCATATTTTTTTAGGCAATCAAACTCAGAGTCCCAGACATTTTCCCAATTTCCTAAATTCCCCCTGGATGCTATTTTCAATGGTTAAATTCCCTAAGATATTCACCTACTGTCCTTGATACACAACAATCCTACAAGTTGCTTTGCACTCGAACAACTCTCCATCTAAAGAACTGGTTTCCAAACTTTTGGCAGCCATTTCCTACCTTGGTTCCATAAATAAAAAGCATTATTCAGAACACAAGTTTGCACAACCCACTAAGGAAGATAAAAGCACAATAAATTAAAAAATAGTAACAATTAATTGCACGTTTATTCAAAATCCAAGTAAAATGATTTGGTTTAATTCATTCAACAAAACTGATGAACTTGATTCAGTGATACTAGATTTTCTCCTTCAGTGCCCCCTGCAACCCCTTTGCCTCTAATGTAATCCCACTGCACCCCCGGGGTCAGTTCCAACCACTGGTATAAAAAGAGTATAAACCACTGTAGCTCACAGAATAGTTCATTCTGTGATATTCCATGGGCTATTGCTGAAATGGTTTTTTTGCAGGGCAGGGGGCGTTGTACAACAGAGTCATTTTTGTGAAGCGTCCGTTCTTAGGAGGATAAGTTGCTAATGTACCACATCTACACAAATGTGTTTTAACACTTCCCCCATATGTGAAAATATCTGCATAATGCATTGTTGAAAGCATCAATTATCCAATTGTCATTCAAACTAGCACAAAACTGAAGCAAGAAAGTGAAGCAATGGAAAGCCATGCCTCAGCCAATAATGTGTTGTTGCTACAGAGGGAGCTGCTGCTTAACACCAGCAACTATCAAAGAGAGAAAGCATTTCAACTACAAGAAATAGGATGAAAATGTATTTGTTTACATAAGTCTCCAGAGATCAAGTAGAATGACTGAGGCAGAAAATCAACTGAATAAGTCATAATTCTTTGGTCCCACGTACTGTACAAATAAATATAACACTAGACATAAAGCTGAAAGTTAAGCTTTCTTATTAGTGGAAGGGCAGAAACAAGGAAGGCCATAACATTTAAGACTGAAGCTGGTAGCTCTGCACTGTTTTTCAATCAACTAGAAGGAACTAGGAACAGGAGAGAAATGCAATTTGGTTCACATTTAAAGGTGGATCCACACCAGGGGAAGTCAAAGTGATTCCTTCCAGGTCTTCCTTCAACAACTAGAACTTCCATCGTTCCTGGTCTTGAGGTCTGGAGCTAATGGGATTTGTAGTACAACAACATCTGAAGGACACCACATTGGGAATAGGGATTGACTAGGAAACCATATACCAATTGTAGCTCCATGAGAGGAATAGGGGTCTCTTAACAACTCTCAGCATCCTTTACCAATTATAGTTTTTCCAGGATTCTTTGTGGCCATGGCTGTTTAAAGTGGTATGATACTGTTTTAAATGTATCGTGCAGAAGAGGTCTGAAGGCAGCATGAATGGATCTAGGGAGAAGCAGTAAAAATATTCTGTGCAAAGAGTAAATGACAGCATAGTAGTGTGGTGATCCCTCTGCTCTCTTGGGACCTTGAGTGTCCAAGTGCCACTCTCTGGAACCAGTCCTGTCCTAACAGAAGACTCATACCACTCATGTGTCAACAAGGGAGGCATTTGTGCAATATGTAAGGTCTGAGGGAGGTACACACCCCAGGCCTTATGAGCCCTTAGTTCTTAGCTGTCGGGGGGGGGGTGAGAGATGCAGTTGTGAGGCCAAGCCACTGAGACTCTTCTTACACACCTAGCTGCAATCTCCTTTTCAAAAGGCTTTGGGTTTTCTCAGATCCTGGGGCTTCCTTCCTGGGGTACACAGTGCCAAGTTGGGGAAGGCAGCATCTGGTTGAGCCAGATACCAGACACCCCACAACCTATTCCCTTATAGTAAGGTTGTGTAGTCAGTCCTTTCTGTTTGTTGGTCCCCTTACAAGGCCTCTCTTTTTCTAGGCGGCAATCACACTGGCCTTTTTGGCTCTCTGAAGGTGAGCGAATATGCCACTGCTTCAAACCCGACTCTTCATCATGGCCTTGTGTCTCGGTCATGTCAGTTGTACAGATTCAAGTTCTTATGCTATTCAAAGACTGATCAATGGGATAGGGGCACTAGGATCTTATTCCAACTCTCCTATGTCAGTGGCCCATGTCCAGTCCAGGACATGTGTGAGTTTTTGAACTTACAGCCTACTGTTGGTGGCCAGCTATTCATTCACCAGGGTGGATCATGGTTGATCAGGTGGTTGGGAGCTAAGAGCAGCCCTAGGGAGCTTGGGGTTATCCCCTAAAGATTATGGACTCACTGTCTTCACATTGGTGCTGTTACTTCTGCTGCTTCCTGGAAGCTTAGTGATGAGCAGATAATGGCTGTGAGCTATTGGCGACCTGGTGCATTTTGGATCCATGTCCCCCATAAGGGGCCTGAGGGGAGGACTGACCACAGCAAACCCAAGCGTGGGTTCAGTATCTGCCTGGTTGAAATCTGTACCTTGATGCCCCAGTGAGACCTTGCTTGGTTGGTTTACACCAGGGCAAGGTTCAACACTGGCCGACTCCCAGTGTACAGATTTGGAGCAATTCAAACCCAGCAGATCCATTCCATCAACATTGGGCTTGTGGAATGATGAACTGATCCTGGGACCCAATGCCACGCTAACCCTTGTCATGCCTGCTGCTGTCAATAAAAATTTGGCCTGATTTTACCCCATCACTGTTGTACAATGTGGTTATTTTGCTGTTCTCATGGGTCACGTAATACACCTGCCTGGGCAATTGGGAAATGCAGTTTGCCATGCTTGCAAGGAAGCACTTCACTTGTGTAGATAACAACAACAACAACAACAACAACAACAACAACAACAACATGTACATTTACTACCCACCCTCTCTCCACCACTCTTTCCCAACCTCACTTCCCCTCCAACTTTACACGGTATACAACATTGTCTCACATTGAATGTAACTAGTCTATAGAAGACTCTACCATCTTAAAAAGGAGACATTGCATTATAACCCAAGAAAATCTTTAATTAAAAACTATTTTTTAAAAACAAAATCCATAAATACGTTATAAAATTGAGACAAATCCCAATCTTTTATATCCATTTATTTGTGGTTAGAGAACAAGACCTACTATAAATTTAATTGCAGTTGTCAAAAATTAGTTTTCTGTAATTACCTAAGGTAGATTACATAAGAGAAAGAGGCGAGTGAAAGTGAGGGTCACTGTCCTCTCATTTTCACCTTTAAAGGCATGAAGAAAGAAAATAGAAAATGGTGGGATAATCTGAAGGGGAATTTTCCTGTCTGTAACTGTTGCTATTGAAAACAATTTTTGGAAAAGCAACGTTTGTAAAGCACAGTGTTGAAACAGAGTCCAAAAGCTTCCCAAACTGCTACTTGTTTGTACAGTGTTGGGCCTCTTGCTTTATTTAGTTTAAACAAAAACAAAAACTCTTTCCTAAGGATCCAGGCAAAGCCTGAAATTTCTGCTATCAAAGTACAATCACTTGTTCCCGACTGGTGGACACCAGATTACAGGTTGCCTTTGGGCTTTGCTCAAATACTATTCCTTTAGATGATGATTCAAGAACCAAGTAATTCCTGCCTAACAGCAGGAGTTCTATGTGTTAGTTGTATATTGTAAAAGAATTTGGATTATCTAAAACAAGGGTAGCAATGTGGTGCACTACAGATTTTACTGAATTATAATTCTTGTCATCCATTGCTGACTTGGGTTGATGAGAGCTGGACTCCAAAAACTGCTGTTTAGCTTCTGTTTAGCCTTTCAATAAATTACAAATAGATGTTAGAGTGGCACTCACTTGGGTCACTTCTAAAAGCAGGGGAAATGTTTTTTCCTATGTTATTATACAATCATTTTCAAGAATGGTTGTGGGAAACAGAAGCAAAGCCTACCACTCATTAAGGGTGGGGGAGAAATTCAATTTATTTTACTTTTAAAGCCAAGCTTACCAAATCCACACTGTCCAAAAAAAAAACTCACAAATGAAAACACCACCATCTTTTGATGGTGCACTTCTAAAAATTCTGCTGTGCTGTTCTCCTGCCAAGTAATGTGTCCAAACTACATATACCAGGGGAACATGTGTATATATTAGCGAAAATAACGTACAAAGTGCAAGATATTCGGCATCATATTCGAGAAATGGTTTTGCAAAATGTGCGTGTTAGGTAGAATCATATTGAAATGTTTACCATGGGAGAAATTCACAATAAAATGCTGATTGGAGAATGGAAAGATTGGAAAAATGAGAAAAAATGACATATTCATTCATCTCTTGCCTTCATCCCTATCTTAACTCTCCACGTTCTGCTGTATTAAGCCTTCCTTCCCACTCCATCTAGTTATGTTAACAGAGTTGAGTAGGGAAGAAGAAGAGGAGTTTGGATTTGATATCCCGCTTTATCACTACTCGAAGAAGTCTCAAAGCGGCTAACATTCTCCTTTCCCTTCCTCCCCCGCAAGAAACACTCTGTGAGGTGAGTAGGGCTGAGAGACTTCAGAGAAGTGTGACTAGCCCCAGGTCACCCAGCAGCTGCATGTGGAGGAGTGGAGACACAAACCCAGTTCACCAGATTATGAGACTACCGCTCTTAACCACTACACCATACTGGAGGGATGGAGTGAAATGCCACAAGGCACAATAAATGTGGGGAGGCAAGGCAGGGAAATAAGTGCTGAATATTAGCACATAGCTCAATCTTGTTTCTAATGGAACCAGGAAGTGTATGTTTAGTAAACCCACATGTGTCTGGTCTGACAACCTAAAATCTGTGGTTGTGGGACCAGGCGTCAGACTCCCCATACCCCAACTCATATAAATAAAGGACCAATAAGACTGGGTTTGGGGTCAAAACAGGCCACAACTTTATTGAATACAGATGAAAGAGGTTGGGCTTGGGCATGGGCCAATCTAAATACTTCCAGCCTGCCCACTGAACGTGACACGTGGTCAATCCAGGTGGGGGTTCCTAAGACTTACATCAAATAGGGTGACCCCCTCAGGGACCGCCATTTGGGGTAGTGCCTTCAGCCCTGGCCCCACCTGGGCACGTGGACATGGCTACTCCATCCCGTATCCCTAACAGGATATCCCAACATTTGGAGGGGCAAGTGGAGACTACAGCCTATCCTCCATCCAAAACAAAGGATTGCCCCAAAGCCCAACTGCCAGGAACAAACAGCTAGTGCCCCAGGTGCGGGCTGCTTAAATGGGCAAGGGACAGATCTGAGGGAAGCCTACCTGCTCCTTCGGCTCCACCCCCCGGCACAGCCCAAGTCCCAACCTGCATCCCCATTTGCCAAAGCAGGGTGCAGGGTAGGATCTGGTTCCTGATAGGCAATGGGGGCTTCTGCCATGGCCTAAAGAGCAGGCATCCTATTCCTCCAGCACTAGTCTGAAACCTACTAACATTTCCCCCCTTCCTCTGCAACTGGTGTGATGAAAGCAAAATGCCTAGTACTGGGGAGTTTCCAATGGCTGGTATCTAATGGTGTTGGCAAGAAAATATCCTCAGGGCCGGGGCAGAAAAAGCATGTTTCCATGGAGATCCTTCTTCTCCTATAGCTTTTTTGGGGGGGAGGGCAGCTTAGCCCACTAGCACAACATCTACTTTTTCTGCAAAGGTTCCCAGGTTCAATCCCTGCCATCTCCAGGTAAGGCTGGCAAAGACTCCTTATGAAACCTTGGAAATCTGCTGCTATTCAGGGTAGGCAATACTGAGTTATATATAGATCAGTGATCTGAGTCACTAAAGGGCCGGTTCCTATGGGTGAGACAAGAGGATTAAACAGATGCATGGGAAATGAGGCTATCAGTGGTTACTAGTCATGTTAGCTATGTTCTACCTGCACTGTTAGGGACACAGGTGACACTGTGGGTTAAACCACAGAGCCTAAGACTTGCCGATCAGAAGGTCGGCGGTTCGAATCCCCACAACAGGGTGAGCTCCCGTTGCTCGGTCCCTGCTCCTGCCAACCTAGCAGTTCAAAAGCACGTCAAAGTGCAAGTAGATAAATAGGTACCGCTCCGGCAGGAAGGTAAATGGCGTTTCCGTGCATTGCTCGGGCTCGCCAGAAGCGGCTTAGTCATGCTGGCCACATGATCCAGAAGCTGTACGCCGGCTCCCTTGGCCAATAAAGCGAGATGAGCGCCACAACCCCAGAGTCGGCCACGACTGGACTTAATGGTCAGGGGTCCCTTTACCTTTACCTTTACCTACATGCACGGTTGGAAGCCTTAGGCTTTCCAATACCAGTTTCTGGGTATCACTAGCAGAGAGAGCGCTGTTGCACTCAGGTCCTGCTCGGGAGCTTCCTGTAGGCATCTGTGAAAAGAGCAATCTAGACTAGATGGCCCTTTGGTTCTCATGCTTCTCCAAGGAGGGCTCTGTAAGAAGCTTAAGTGGCTTCTTCCTGAAATAGTCCAGGGAGAGTCTTGTCCATCTCAGTGTTCCTCTTATCACAGAACGCCTCTCCTGATGCAGAAGTCTGGATACTTGAGCCATGGCACGTCCTTTGGTTTGATGTGGAAATAATACTAACAGGATCAGGAATCAGAGCACTATCAATCTGCACATTATAAAAAGGACAAGTCTATGCCATTCTACAATCATGATTGGTCAGGCCCCCAGACGCATTCTACGGGAAAATAAACTTTTGTTGGCTTGACTGATTATAGCATGGGTTCTCTTTTAATTTCCTTAGAAACCTGAAAGGAAGAAATAAGTGGATACATTGCCTCTGATACGCTCAGGGTTTTTCCACTTTGCAAGCTTTTTCCTCCTTGCTGCTCTCTTTAATCTCTTTCTTTCTGAGTTTTCAATTTCTTTCCTAAATGAACTCGTTGTCCATGTACTCACAAGTCCTGAATCACCAAACAAGAGTTCTTCTTCGAATTGACATCTAAAGCATTAGCTTAATCCAACTGCAGATGGCTCCCCTGTTATTATGAAGAACCCTTTGCTGGTATCCTATTTCGGTCAGGATCAGAATGCGGCTAGTCTTTTTGGCTTGAATTATCACTCCACACACGTTCTAGGGAGTGTTTAGTAATTGGGACTTGTTAGGAAATAGATAGAAGATTGCAGTATCGGTTGTTGTTGTTTTCTGCTCATCTCTCCATTCGTATGTGGACTGTGTGTAGATGATATGGTGTCAAAGGCATAATCAGTCAGTACTTATAGGAAAATTTAATCTAATGTAATATCCGGCTGTTGCTGTGGGATATCTATCATTCACAAGAATGTTTTCATCGGAATAAAGCAGATCAAACTGGCATTTCGGCAGCAACAGAATCCTAAAATAAATGTGGTTTCCAAAGTTATTATGTGTCATTATTGGGTGATTTAGGATAGCAAGCAGCAACTATTCACAATCTCTTTGCTGGGACATTTTACATCCTAATGCTTTCCGAAAAGCAGCCTTTCTCACCTCATTGGAAGCAGCTTTCTGGGCTCCACAGTACAGATATAAGAAATGAAACCAGGGCATGGAAGCCATACTGAACATCTCTAATCAGTGCCAGTTAGTAATTAGGCAAGCATCTAATCACATACCTATCTTTGTGTTGTTTCTCTCTGTTGACCTGTGAGCCTCTGTGGAAGCTTGTTGTATTTATTGAGCAGTAAATCAACAATAATGTGCTCCAAGCCAAAACATGTTTTTTAATTTGCTATTACTATTTCAATGCAAGTGCCTTTCCAGGTAATACAATTCCCCGCTACGCTCCCGTAGTGCTGGGGATAGCTTGCAAGCAGAATGTTAAAAGGAAATACAACCTGACTGGCAGATTACTCTGTTTGCATCTCTTTCTTTTTGATAGATGGAAATGACAGGAAAGAAAGGGAGTGGTACCCAAGCAGTTTCAGAAGTGGACCAAATTGCAGGACCTTTTAAGGAGTCCACAGAAATATGCTAAATAATATAGGGAGGGATAAAGGTAAAAGCATCACACATGAATGGATCTAAGTAATTTATGTATGGATGAATAAGTCAAAATCTGCATTACGGTGCAGTGGCTGAAGGAGCCCTGTAGAAAGAGGAAGGAGGCACTTTGGCCTTCACTTCTACTGCCATTCCACAGGGCCTATGCCAGGACAACTCTGTGCAAACCACATTTGTGTGTCGAGGTCCCCCAGGCCACCCCAATAACTCATACTTCACACATCATGTTTAAGGTTTTTTTGGCATGAATTTGGTCACAACTTTATTTAAATACACACACGTGAGTGGTTGCTTAGACATTGGTTACGACTATCTGTCCTTGCCCCAGGGACAGAACTGACTTCTGGATTCTAGCGGAAGCCAGTCAGGGAGAACCATATTGGGGAGAAATAAGCTGGGCATCAGTCCCTCATCTCTCACCCTCATGCCCCCTGGGGCTTGCACGGCCCAAGTCCGATGCCAGGGACTAGGACAAAAGGGGTGGCAAGCCCCTGGATTCCTTTAACAGAATTCCTTTTCCGCACTACCATTGGAGGGGTAGGCACTTACCCCTCCACCAACCAATTTTAACCAATGCCTAACCGCAAACCTTACAAGTTGTGATGATTTGCTACACAGTAGGCAAAAACCAAATGGCACCAGCCAATCAGCCAAATGGACAAAATTCCTACCAGGCCCCTGCCCCAAAAGCAGGTGACCCCATGACAGGCATAGCAAGGTCAGAGGACAACAAACCCCCCTTTTCAGGGAGGGCGGGCGGGTGATCCGGTGCACACAGCCCAAGAGAAGGCCCCAGGCTGCAAGCCCTGTATTTAAGACATCTGACCCCTCCCACACTTTAGCAACATAGCATTCTCCCCAGCAACACTCCTTGCCCAATCACAGCATGTGGCCAATTTCCCCAACAACCGTGGGGTGGCCTTTTGACCCCCACTGCAACACGTGCTCTCTGTTATGGAGAACACACTTTGTCAAAGCGAATCATAGGTGGAAGGACTCCCACCATAATATTTGCACAACTTCATGGCTAAACCAGTTTGTGACAGCAGCCGTCTAGGAATGAATAAATCGGTTTGCTTTGTTTTTTCTCCATTCATTTTTTTATATCTTAATCTCAGTTCAGCACCGTTCCACATCAGTTTTCATATTTATTTATTTTTTAAAGTCATCACAACCATCTGTCAGAATTTTAGTGCACCATTTTTTAAATGCAATTTTGCCCAATAAACACATTTTGGCAACCTGTCTCCTGGGGTATAATGCATTTTTTGTGAATCGTTTTCACTAATATATGCACTTTGATGCACATGTCAACACCAAAACAAACCCCCAAACCAAAAATTATTTCTTCAAAAGCAGGTTCTTAAAAGTTATCCCATGACTTTTTGAGATGAAGTTGAAGAAGGGAATCAAATATTGTCCCTGCAAAGGGCAACACTTCCTTTGCACATGGGTTGAAACCAAAACTGTCTGGGAAATGGGAAATGCTTCATCTGATGTCATGGTGACATCCAGTGATTGGCAGGTGGTGGCATACATTAGGATCCAGCCCACCAGCAACACAGAATTCCTTATGCCTGATTAAGAGACTGTATTATATCCATGTTCAAATATTTGAAGAGCAGTCAGATACTGTAGATGATGCAGCAAATTTGTTTTCTGTGGGGGAAGTATTTATTTAAATAGTATTTAGAATAAACATTAGGAAGAAGTTTTTCATAGCACAAGCTACAGAGGAACAGAGTATACTGGATGATGTTAGCGTTCTTTAAGCAGAGGCTGGATGGCCATCTATCAAGGATGCAGTAGTAGTGAATGTCCAGCATTGACAGAGATGGACTATGTCCATCTTTGAGTTTCCTTCCAACTCAGTGATTCAGTAGCAGATTTTACTTTTCATTTACCCTATGTAGCATTTTAATGAAGATGAGAATTAGGAAGATAGTGAGTTTTTTTTCCCCATCCTTGTTCTGACATGCAATCTGCCTAATTTGCTAGTTGAGAAGTAATTGCTGAGGCTTAATTCTTGACAACTGCAATTACAGTAATGTCAAGGGTATTATACACTTACATTCTGTACAAACAAATAAATGGATAGATAATGTGAAAGATTAGAATTTAATCCGCAGATGTTCCACATGCCTTTAGTTTTGCATGTGTTTCCACGGTAGAATATTTAAAATATTTATGCCTGTATTGTAAGAGGTCAAGCTAATGAAATAATCACTGCACATTCAACATGTGCGTATTTCACATATTGGTGATTTCAAATGCATCAGGAGGTCTACCACAGTTGTGCACAGCAGTTCTTGATTTAAAAAGATCCCATAGGAAAAGGTCCCAGTAGATTGTGCTCATGGATTTTGAGCTAAACTACGTACTGCAGTAGTACGTACTGTCTAGTAGTAGCTAGACAGCATCTTAAAAAGCAGAGACATCACCTTGCCAACAAAGGTCCGTATAGTTAAAGCTATGGTTTCCCCAGTAGTGATGTATGGAAGTGAGAGCTGGACCATAAAGAAGGCTGATCGCCAAAGAATTGATGCTTTTGAATTATGGTGCTGGAGGAGACTCTTGAGAGTCCCATGGACTGCAAGAAGATCAAACCTATCCATTCCGAAGGAAATCCGCCCGGAGTGCTCACTGGAAGCACAGATCCTGAAGCTGAGGCTGCAATACTTTGGCCACCTCATGAGAAGAGAAGACTCCCTGGAAAAGACCCTGATGTTGGGAAAGATGGAGGGCACAAGGAGAAGGGGACGACAGAGGACGAGATGGTTGGACAGTGTTCTCGAAGCTGCCAGCATGAATTTGACTAAACTGTGGGAGGCAGTGGAAGACGGAAGTGCCTGGCGTGCTCTGGTCCATGGGGTCACAAAGAGTCGGACATGAATAAATGACTAAACAACAACACATGTACTGCAGTCAGTACCACAAAAGGGGGGGCATTGTGTTTTAATGGGTTTTGCACAACATTCCTCAATGTGAGTTTCACCACACCTGGAGACTTTGTGCTTTTTCAAGGCTGCTGTACAGAGTATTGATGGTGATCATGTTGCTTGTGGAAGATCACAGAATCATAGAATTGTAGAGCTGGAAGGGACCCTGAGGATCATCTAGTCCAACCCCTGCAGTGCAGGAATAATCAGCTGTCCCATATGGGTATCGAACCTGCAACCTTGGCATTATCAGCACTGTGCTCTAACCAACTGAGCTGTACGCATAGTTTGTTCTGAGCCACCTGGCCAAAAACTTGTGTGTCTGTGACCGAAGGCTTGAAGAATTAGTTTGCATAATGCATAGGTGGGGATACCTAGTTAGTGAAGCTGATTTCATTTACCATACCCTTTCCTGTTGAAAATTATCCAAGAATCTATGCATGTTCGCCAGCTCTTCCAATGATCAAACTTATAAGTTTGGTAATGAATTCACTTAATTCATTTTATGTATTTATTTAAACTAATTTTAAATGAAATAAAATCCAGTCCCTTTATGATTGCACCAGGAAGGCTAGCACTCAAATGGTTCAGTTGCAAGGATCTTAGGGTTTCCCCTGTTAACATATGCAAAGTTGTGCCTTTTCTTTTTTCTTTTCTTTTTGTTACACTCTTGTCTCACTCATCCTTACCACAGGTTTGATCCACTGTAAGACTGCAGCCCTACACATACCTACTTCCATTTACACAACAGGACTTAATTCAAAGTCCATATGCCTAGAATCACATTGCTAGTTGCTCTCATTTAAATCAATAGGACTTAAGCAGTGACTAACATGTCTCATTAATTTCAATGACTGACTCGTCCTATTCATTTCAACTAACTCAGACTGTATCCATCCAAACCTGGATGAACAGCTAGCAATAGCAGTAGACAGGATGTTGATATTGGGGAACCGTGCAAGGATAATTTCTGTCAAATATGACCTGGAATTGTAAGTTACTTCTTCTCTCTCTCCTCCAGTATTTCACACAGAAAAGTATGCATACGTAGACATTCTTTTCTGCCAGCCTGAAAACTCCTATGTTGTTTTACCCTGGAGCAAATGCCTGTTGCTGAATTATGAAGCACTGAAAATAGGGGTTTATAATGAAAATGTCATGCCGCTGTAATAACTTCCAATTCATGTTTCTACAAAATACGCTGTAGATCAAGTATAATATAGTTCTGTTCCATTTTATTTTGTATGCCATTAGGTTGTTCTACTGTTGCCATCACTTCTTAAGCTTGTTCCGGAAGAACGGAATGAATCTTTATTTTGTGTGATTGGATTTCAGCCAAGGGTTCTCAGACTTTTGTCACTGTGAGCCTCCCAAGTGTAACAAAGACAGATGGCAAAGCTCAGCTTCGTCCCTAGTAAAGGCCAGGTGACTCTAAGGGAAAGAAAAGGAGTTGGCCCCATGTAGGCCAGTGCCATCATGTATGGTTTAAATGAAGGCATTCTAGGAATCAAAACATCTACCAAACAGAATGTGTGTTCTTGTCCCCAGCTGTGCAAATCAGCATAGGACTTATAAACTATATAAAGTAAAGGTAAAGGGACCCCTGGTCGTGACCGACTCTGAGGTTGTGGCGCTCATCTCACTTTATTAGCCGAGGGAGCCGACGTACAGCTTCCGGGTCATGTGGCCAGCATGACTAAGCCACTTCTGGTGAACCAGAGCAGCGCATGGAAATGCCGTTTACCTTCCTGCAGGAGCGGTACCTATTTATCTACTTGCACTTTGACGTGCTTTCGAACTGCTAGGTGGGCAGGAGCTGGGACCAAGCAACGAGAGCTCACCCCATCACAGGGATTCGAACCGCCGACCTTCTGATTGGCAAGTTCTAGGCTCTGTGGTTTAACCCACAGCGCCACCTGCGTCCCCTATAAACTATATACTCCAGGTTAAACTCCCATTTCCATAAACAGCATGTTACTGTCTACCAGAGTCTGGGGGTGGTAAACATAGGATATCTGTCATGATCAAACATGCTTCTGATAATCTTTGAGTTATGTGGTTGGCCACTGTAGAGACACAATATGAAGCTAGATAGCCCATTGCTCTGATGTGTATTGTTTAAAGTTCCTAGAGCTACCTAAAGTTGCACTGATTTGTACAGGTAGAGACACCCTGGTGTCCATCATAGAATTGTAGAGTTGTAAGCTACTAACATGAGTTTGACCAAACTGCGGGAGGCAGTGGAAGACAGGAGTGCCTGGCATGCTCTGGTCCATGGGGTCACGAAGAGTCGGATACAACTAAATGACTAAACAACAACAAAAGGGACCCTAAGGGTCATCTAGTCCAATCCCCTGCAACCTCTGCTTAAAAGCCTCCAGTGAAGGAGATTCCACAACCTTCCAAGGGAGTTTGTTCCACTGTCAAACAGCCCTTACTGTCAGAAAGCTCTTCTTGATGTTTAGTAGGAATCTCCTTTCTTGCAACTTGAATCCATTGGTTTGAGTCCTACCCTCTGGAGCAGAACACAACAAGCTTGCTCCATCTTCCATGTGGCAGCCTTTGAGATATTTGAAGATGGCTATCATGTCTCCTCTCCGTCTCCTCTTTTCCAGGCTACACATACCCAGCTCCTTCAACCATTCCTCAGAAGGCTTGGTTTCCAGACCCTTGATCATTTTGGTTGCCCTCCTCTGCACATGTTCCAGCTTGTCAATATGGTTTATTAAAAATAATAAAAGAAAATTTAGGAAAGGATAATGGAACTACAAATGTCTTTCCTAGCAAGGGCCTGCAGATTGTTTTGGCAGACTGTCTATCCACTGGCAGAATTTCTAATCAAAACATTTTAGTCTATGATGTTTGATATTTTACAGCATATATTTCTTGTAACTCTAAAACAGCAACCCTAAGCCCACTTTGTAGTGAATAAGCATCACTGAACCTAGTGATGCTTAGCTCCCATTAAAGAAGAAAAAGATTGCACTGTGAGGCTGTAATCCATGCCCAGGAATATGCACTATTGAGCCTTAATTTTGAGTAGTCACTGCGTTGTAAATTATAGAATCATAAAAAGGTAAAAGTAGGTGGTAATCTAAAACTAATATCTTCTCATCAAGTTGAAACAGTTTATGTGATCTATATTAACCTTCTATCTGACATGACATTAGATATGGGATCAAAAACACAAGTCACTCATGCTACTCCCAGTCCAATGTTTAATGCAACATTGCAATCAACCTTCAAAATCCATTGCTGTCTGTTAGCCAATTACAAGGCAGTCTATGCTTTTGGGTTCTGACATAATCCCACATAAAAACTTCATTTAGCAAATCTAACGATCTCAAGAAAAGGAAATTTATAAACATTATAATACTAAATGGATTGTATTTTGCTCTTAGCTATGAAATCATTTTTGGAGAAGTATGACAAGCTAACTAGGTATATACTTTTTTCTAGTTATGATTAGTGCTAACTCTAAAGCAGTTCAAGCCTCTGGCATTAAGACATATGTCTCCAATGCAGCTAATTTCCATACACATTATGCAAGGTGACTAGAACAAGGTTATTCTTATGCCTGCCTGAAATCCAAGTTAATCAGCATAATCATTCTGAAATAAGACTAATACACATTTAGATGTCAAAGAGTATGGGAGTTAGTAGAAAAGGAAGACAACTAAGATAGAGGCTTGCACCTATGTGCACCCTGAAAAACAAGGTGAAATGGGGTCATCCAGGTCATGAACTCATATTCCCTGGGCAGATCAGGGACCCCACAAGCTTCCAGGGGACTCAATGGCCTCATCCCCACCACCACCACCAAATGTTGAATGCAATCAACAAACTTTCTCATTTCTTCTTCTTTCTTCAAACCAACCCGATTGGGGGAACACTTAGAACTTGCGAGGGGAGAGAGTGCAGAGGAAACGGAAAAGGTGCAGACATGGGGGGTGGGTCTTCCATTTTGATAGACAAGTCCAGCTTTTAATTGCAGTGAATTATTTCCCCAATGCATTCTAACCATAGTGATTTGGGGGAGGGATGTTGAAGTAAGGGAGTTACTTTTCCTGTGATTCATCATTTGCTGACTTTTGACTTTTGAGCCAGGTGTAAGTTGTAGGTCTAAACTATTAAGGTGGCCTGCTTCTTTTCCAGTATTAAATTTTCCTACCAAACAATTAAAAGTCAACTCTCTCTGAAACTTAAAAATAAATAAAGAAACATTTTAAAGGTTCCTTGTACCAAAACAAAACATTCTCTGGATCTTTCTGAAATTTAGCAGGCTCAATCCACTCAATCCTTTGTTTGCAAGTTTCATCTACTTATGTGACAAATGCTACAGCCATTTTTAGCTTCCCCGTTATGGTCACTGAGGGCAAAACATAACTTCGAACTTGGGCCAGAATAATGAGTCATGGAGTGGACCTGAAACAGTTCAGTCTGTTTCCAAATGCTACAAATACAAGGCACTTACTAATTAAATTATTTGCTTTACTGAAGCCCAGTGTTAATAACTGTTGTGGTGATAAACCAGAAAATTCGAGCTTTTGGTTGACAGTTTTAGACCAAGCACTCTCGTGACAGTCTTGCAATACTATGGTAGTAGACTGGTGGGGTTTAAATTTAGCTGAAGCCAATAATTAAATGTCCTACCCCAAATCTGTAATTCAATGGGGATTAGCCTCCAAGCACAATGAATCATTTGGAACACAGGATGGAACACAAAAAAATGCCTTAGGAACTTAGATTGAACAGCCAAGATGAGTGCCTGTCCAAATCTGAGCCCTATATACAATAACTGAACTAGGGGTTTAGTTTTAAACACATCAAGTGCTGATGGTATGTGATTATCACCTTTTGTATGGAAAAAGTATGTCAGAATTTTGGTGCTTTGAGAGGCTTTTTCCTTTGCATATTTCTGATGTGCTCCCCATGACCCTATTTTCTTGTCTAAGCAGCATCTCATACATTAGCTGAAACAGCACTGCTTTTCATGTGGTGAAGGAGAAGATGGGCTTTTTCCACCACCAATATGGCTTCCGTGCCCTGTGGAAAGGAAAGATGAGTGTGTGAGTGGCAGAAGACGTCAGGGCATGAAGATTTGGACTATTCCTTCTCCCATCTAAAGGAGCGAACCTATTACAACTGTGCTATTTTTCTAGAAAAAAATGGTACCAGAACTCACCATGAACACTCCCTTGTTCTCTTAGAATGGCAATGGCATCCACCTGAGAGGTGCCAGAACTGAATTCTGGTGAGTTTTGTCTGGGGGAAAAAAGCCCTGCAATTGCCCTGTGGGAGGGAACATCAGGTGCTGATTCATGTTCCAGTGAGATGGGCTGTTTTGTTTTGTATAACATATGCTCTCAAGCTTATCAGTTGTGTTTCATAAATGCTCGTGGTCCCTTTGATAACCAAGGGACCAAAGAAACAAGATTTGCATGACCATCACATGTGTGGGTATCTAATTAATCACTCAATTTTTTGCACTTGTTCTTAAGCAAAAGGCCAGAACACAATTATTTTGCCCCTTTCTTTGAAAAAAAAAATCAATGGGCAGGGGGCTAGTTGTACAATAGCTCTGTACATCTATATAGTCTTAAGAGTGAGGTGCCTTTTTCAGCTCAAAGGTCATATTCTCTTTTGGACATCTTTCCAGGGTGGGAGCCAATGATGGTTGGGAGCAGAGGCAAAAGTGAGTGAATGAACATATACATATGTCTATGTGGGCTGGTTTCTATACACACCCCTCTACCCTCCATTCAGGCAAGAAAAATGCACTATCAAAATTCAATGACACATTTCAGCCAAGTAAAAACACTCACGGAGAGTGTGAACCAAGGGATGTGCATGGGAAGTGTATTGGGGGCCAAGTGGATGGGCTTGGAGGGCCACATTTTCCCCCAGGCTTGTGGTTCTCCATCCCTGATTTTCATGGTGGAGGGGTAAAGTTTGAGAGTTTTGTGTGTGTGTGTGTGTGTGTGTGTGTGTGTGTGTGTGTTTTAAAAAAAACAGGGTAAAAATGAACTGGGCTTCAGAAAGAGTGGAACAAAACAGGTTTATTATTTTCTTTGTCATGTAAATGTATTATTTGCCCATACAACATGCATTTATTTAGATCTATAAAATCAGACTCTATTTCCTGTACAATATAAAAAGAAAGTGCCAATAAAACTTTTATTCATTTCTGTTATCAGGTAATACAAGCCCCAAGGGAAAGTCGGGGGGGGCAGGGCGGAAATACTGTTCGGACTATAGAGCATCACATCTTAATATGACATGCATTGTGTGTGCCTGTTTTAATACTAACAATATTAAGCTCCACAAAGCTTTATAAGCCAACACAGTGAGGACTACTTTCTGTGCTCAGTTTGGACTACGTGAGGTTCACATTTGAATGCGACAATATGCTATGCAATGGAATACTTTAGACCTGAGGTCTTTGTGTTTGGGACACTGACCGCATAACAGTAATTATCTCAGCTTTTCTGAAGCCAAGTGGAATTTTAGTGTAATGTTCTGCCTGTTCCCATCCATTAAATAACACATAACATCTGTGGTAAGAGCTGCATTCTGTCACTTAAGAGGCATCTCCAGAGTCCAGCCCTTATTATCTTGGTGCGATAATAATTTTGCTGGCAATTCAGGCCCTTGTCATTTAGCTGAACTATTGTAACACCCTGAGCTAGTAATGTGATGGATTCTAAGGTTCGCATTAATTATGCTCAGCCTTCGGAGCCTTTATACATTCTTTTACGGTGAGGAAAGGCAGCTCTCTTTATTCCACCTTTGTCGGCGTCTCTGCTGCAGAGTTAGTGAATAAATCCTCAAGGGCATGCTGTTTTAAACTCAGATGAATTTGGGTATTCATAACAGTCTTATTACACCACTAGGCTGTTAAGTGTGCTTTAACAATCCTTCAGGATTCTTCAGCACGACTGGTGACTGGGATCATTGCTCCTATTTACCAACAACCAGCTACAGCTCTGAGGAACTGAGAAAAGCAGCCAGGGGCAGAACTGAAATTTCCATTAGAATATACCTCCAATGGGGATTAATCGCGCTCCATATGGTTCAAAGGTCAGTGAGAGGATGAGAGTGGAGATCGCTATGAAGCATCAAGCAAAGTACCATGTGGACTGCTCTGCATGCGACATTTAGTGACTGAATCATTTAGACAAAATGCTTCTTGTGACAGATCCCAGATGGCACAGACAACTGGCCACCTCATATTTAACCAGCTAACAGAGAGCAGGTCCCCAAGGACAACCCCAGGAAAGCCATTTTCATGAACTCGCTACTAGAGTAAAATTCATGGGAATGTTTGGAGAACGCCAAGTCTGAGTATTATCTTGGCACCTGATGTGGAAAACTACCAGCTCAGTCTGGCCTTGTTGACTGGCCAGAGTTCCTGACTTAGATAGTAACCTAGTAACCCCAAGGTCTTTGCGCAAGAGGATTTAGGATATAAGACTGGAGGGAGGGGGGAAACAGACACCGGTGTGTGTGTCAACACTTTGTAGGCTGCTTTAATATTAAGATGCAGACATGTACAGAGAAGGGAAATGAATTACATTTGGTACAATGATTTTAATCCATCCTTACTTTTGACCTTTTCGATTCACCCTGATATATTAATACACAATAAAATGTATATTTTATATATACAAAGATATGGCTTGGCAATGCTCCTTATAAAGCCAGTCTTATGTGTGAAGACAGAGTTTGGGTGTGGATACCTAGAAACAAACTACCGTATATTTTGCTCCATAAGACGCACCAGACCATAAGACACACCTAGTTTTTGGAGGAGGAAAACAAGAAAAAAATATTCTGAATCTCAGAAGCCAGAACAACAAGAGGGATCACTGCGCAGTGAAAGCAGCAATCCCTCTTGCTGTTCTGGCTTCTGGGATAGCTGCGCAGCCTGCATTCGCTCCATAAGATGCACACACATTTCCCCTTACTTTTTAGGAGGGAAAAAGTGAGTCATACAGCAAAAAATACGGTACTTTTCACTTGCCGGGGAGAACTATTACTCAGGTAGGAGGTTTGTATCTCTTACCCTCTTCTCCGGGTAAATCCACCAACTGGTCTTTCCCTCCATCATGGAACACCCTCCAAAGAGATGTTCACCTGGAACCTACTTCGTGGTCTTTTGGGTACCAGAATAAGACATTAGACTTCTCCCTGGCTTGTCATACTTAAACTGTTCAAATATTTGAGGTCCTTTGTGCAATTCCCCCCCCCCCTTGCTAGTTTTATTCTGGTTTTATACAGTGGCTGGTTTTGTGTTGCTTTAGTTTTCATGTGTGTTGGGTTATTGCTCTGTGCAGCTTTAATTTTTACTATCAGCTGCCCAGAGAACCTTTGTTATTGGGTGGTATATACTTGTTATAAATAAATGAGACCCCACATAATGGAACGCAACATGAATTGTCCCATTGGCAATTACATCTCTCATCTATATCTGAAAAGTGTTGTCTTATTCCCTCCACAACAGAGAACACAAATGGTTTATTATTCGAAAGTGTATTTATTATTAATTCCATTTATATCCCACATTTATTCTGTTGAACTTCTGCATCTGAAATAATAAATGAATCCCTGGCATGTAGAATGCTTAATTTCTATCCCAGATTGTTCTATTTCTACCAATAATGTGAAAATTGCTACCTCACTAGGTTATAGATGTCAGTTGCACTTTGAACTTTAGCCTCTAACATCTTTACTTTACTTTTCCTTCCTGCTGACTAGATTCTAGTAGCATGTTTTTCCACAGGGTTGGTGAAAAAATGTTGATGATGAATCAAATTTTATGTCAACCGTAGAAGCAATAAAGCAATTATTTTGCACATGACCATGTGACATTTTAAAAGATCTGTGGACAAACAAAGGAATATATTGTCTCTGCACTTTAATATGAATTTAATACCTTTAAGGAGCATGGGTGTCACTTCAAAAGGAGCTTAAAGGAACTGTGTCTGTGCATTTTATATGAATACATTTCACAACAGATGCATAATAATATGAGAAAATGAGATCTGAACAGACTCAGGCCAGTGATGCTTCAGTCCAGGATTCTCAGGTCTCTGAGGATTAAATTGCGTGTTATAGTAAACACATAGCCTGAATCTATGCAGGCAACCACACATTTTTTCCTTACTCATAAATAGAGGGTGGGCTGATCCAGAAACAAGAGGTTTAATTCTTCCTTCTCCTGCTGGGATCTCCCCCAAACCATCTTCATTCTATAAACAATAAACATCTGTAGAGAGAATAAAAAGACCTTACCGGTGATGAGCACAATGCTAGGGAATGGGAGGGGGGACAGTTGGGGAGGAAAGGGTTAAACCTCAAGGAAGGATTAAATCTGACTACCTCACCTACTGTGATCCTAACTGGATAAGCACACTTTCATTTGAGTCAAAACATGTGTTTTGTGTGTGAGCGCATGCACACACACACACACACACACACACACAGCTGCCAGCTATGTTTTCAGACACTCCAAGTGTACCTATTTTCCAGTCGCAGATTTACAGAAGCTGTCCCAGTTTCTAATTTGATCTTGGAATGCCCCGCTTTTCCTTAAAGGTAAAGGTACCCCTGCCCGAGCGGGCCAGTCTTGACAGACTCTGGGGTTTGTGCGCCCATCTCACATCTCACACTTCCGGGTCACGTGGCCAGCGTGACAAAGCTGCATCTGGCGAGCCAGCGCAGCACACGGAATGCCGTTTACCTTCCCGCTGGTGAGCGGTACCTATTTATCTACTTGCACCCGGGGGTGCTTTCGAACTGCTAGGTTGGCAGGCGCTGGGACCGAGCAGCGGGAGCTCACCCCATCGCGGGGATTCGAACCACCAACCTTCTGATTGGCAAGCCCTAGGCGCTGAGGCTTTTACCCACAGCGCCACCCGCGTCCAGAGTACCAAGGTACCACTGTACAAAATATGTCCTTATTGGCTGTTAGATCCTACTTCAATGTCTGCAATAGGACAGCATTGTATACCACATGTGAGGGTAGTAGACTAACTCTGGGAGGCGCTGGGACCGAACGACGGGAGCGCACCCCGCCGCGGGGATTCGAACTGCCGACCTTTCGATCGGCAAGCCCTAGGCGCTGAGGCTTTAACCCACAGCGCCACCCGCTTTTCCTTAGGACATCCCTATTTTCACCAGAGAAATGTTGGAGGGTATGTGTATTAAATGTAATGGGCACCTTGACCCTTAGATTCAATCTATATATACTACTAGACTGAGAGATCTGAATTCTGAAATGCTTGGCTGAACTATCACCGTGGTCATTACTGAATGCTCTCCTAATGAAAAACAAATAAGCATCATTTCTCATCTACAAGTAGATGAGTTAGAAGTTAAAAGTGGACAACCCAAGAGTCACGAGGAGTGCGTAGAGCTGATGCTCCACTTCTTAAGCTGGCAACCAGCTACGGGCAGGTGAAGGCCTCTGGAAGCAGTGACCCTGTTGCCATGGTGACAGGGCAATGACAGTCGCAAGGGCAAGCTCTGGATATCTTGCATGAATTGGGAGCAGGCAGAGGAAGCATGACAGATCCCACCAAGAGGAATTTAAACTTAGAAGCTGAGAGAAGTGTCTCTAGAAGTGTCCAGAAGGAGACTGAACATTGAAGGAAGAGGCAGAAGGGTGGTTTTAACCTCTCCCCTTGGAAGCAAAGACCTCGGGCAAGGTCAGATTAAGGTCCCTAGCACAGAATTTTGTGTGTGTGTTTGTGTGTATCCCTCTCTCCCTCCTCAGTTTTTCTTCACTTTTCAGTCCCCTAATCAAGCCCTGTGTCTGCTGGTCACAAGAAAGCACTGGCCTTCTTCCCTCTGCCATATGGTAGGCAAGGTCTCACATGGGTATTAGAGATAAACCTTTGAACCCAGCTAATTCCTGCTGTTAGGGCCACATTTACCACCAATGGTGTAAAGTGGTACAGTTCGTTCTTTCACTCTAGAACTCTACTTACTCATCTGCCTCTCATTCTGCCGCATGTGTAGATGATGCAACAGATTTTTTTAAAAAAAATAAATAACACAGCATGCCAATATACCAAATTAAGGCCTTTCCTCCACTCCCAACTTCAGGTGCTTTGAGGCTTTTGAGGACTAAAGACGGATGGGCTCACCTCCAGTTGCTGGACATAAGGCAATCCTCTACCCGTCCTCAAACAATAAGCAACATTCTCCTATCAGCAAGAGGTATACATTCGATATGTTCTGACTGCAGAAAAGCCATTCCTTTCCCTCCCCAATAAACATTCCAATGTGAGTGTTATGCCCTACGTGGCTGTAAATAGGCCAAGAGTAAGCCATGATGAATAGCGAGAGCTCCAGTAAACTATTCATCTAGCTGACATCATCACACTAAGCCTTCACCTTCTCGCATGGATTTAGGAAATGAAGCTTGGTTCGCAGCAGATAGAAGAAACATATGGTGAATTTTATTAGTCTTCAGAGGCAACTTGAAAATCCCAGGAGCCTTTGTGATTGCTTTCTTTCCCATTATATCCGCAGTGGTGTTAGGAACCACGCGTAGAGGAGTGGAGTGATGATGAAGATGTGGATTATCCTTGCATGCAGAAGGTATATTATGCAGTTAGATGTTGCTGCCACACTGAGAAGAAAACTCAGACAATAAATGCCAGGAAGCATGTAAGCAGCAGGAGTGGGCATGAGTGCCGTCCTGTAAAGTGTTCCAAAGTGAAAATCAAAGCGAGGAGATAAAAGCAAACATTGGTCTGGGCTTTTTAATCAGACGCCTGGAGCAGAGCTAAGGCAGGAATGATAAATCTGTGACTATGTTATAGTACAGGGAGAGAGAGCACCACAGTTGATCAGGTCAATGTTTATGTTAACTGTGGTGGAAATCATTGAGCACTCACCTTTCACCTGCGCAAATAAATCAGCAGCTTAGAAACTGTGGCTAATTTATGGCATAGCATGCAATCTCACTAACAACTCAGGTGGAAAGGTAAACAATTTAAAACAATCCGAGATTTATATGCATACTTCATACACTAGTAAATGTGGCCTGCTTCTAATAATTTCTATTAGAAATTCTTTGTTGGCAGCAAAATGTGGTGAAATTTAGTCAAATTCTGACGTAATCATGGAATGTGGTTGGTTAGCTAGCCCTTTATGTACCCTACCTCAAACCAGGAACTTCACAGTCAGAAATGCTGGATATTAACTATACAGAGTCTTTCAAGAGGGACTGGAAACATTTTCTTGTCCATGTGAAAAGTAACTTTCCATATGCAAAGTCCACAGAGGGGTTTGAAGTCTAAGAAAAAAAGAGCAGAACATAGTAAGAAATCTGTTTAAAAGGATGAATCAGAATACAGTGGTACCTCGGGTTAAGTACTTAATGCATTCCGGAGGTCTGTTCTTAACCTGAAACTGTTCTTAACCTGAAGCACCAATTTAGCTAATGGGGCTTCCTGCTGCTGCTGCGCCACCGGAGCCCTATTTTTGTTCTTATCCTGAAGCAAAGTTCTTAACCTGAAGCAATATTTCTGGGTTAGCGGAGTGTGTAACCTGAAGCGTATGTAACCTGAAGTGTAGGTAACCCGAGGTACCACTGTATCCTAATTATATGTAATCGTGTTTATAAACATTGAGATGGGTGCTCAGGAAGTCATTGGTATTGTAGAATAGGATTATACTGTAACTGTTGTGTGATAAAGTGTAACTTTGAATTTTGAAATGAAACAAAACATTAGAAGTCAAAAAAGGAAGAGCCAATCTGCAAAATGAAAAAAAAAATCTGTAATCCACATTAACAGTTCCAGGTTCACACATACATTAATGTACATAAAGTCACATTTGAGCGAGGGGCATTTGGCTTGAAACCCTGAAGCAAAATGAAAAGGGAAGGTCAAAAAACACTTTTGGGTAGGGCTTAAATAATTTGTGAGGGAGACGAGTGGAGATGGCTTACAATTCCAGCCAAAGGGATCCTTCTTACTTCCCCTCACTTTTTAATTACTTTAAAACTCTCTTTTTCCCTCCATAAACTCTGGTAATATGGCACAGCAGCACAGCTCTGGCTACTGCTGCTACCATTTTCCCCAACATGTCATGTCATGTCACAAAATCTGTTGGGAAAGCAGTTCTGAAAAGTAAGAGAGGGAATCTGAAGCCCCTCTCCATTCTCCTTTCTGAAACCATTTAGAAACCCAACAGTGACACATTTTCACCATTAGGTAACCCTTTCGCAACTGGTTAAATCTTCTCTTCCCTGTGGTTCCAATTATGATTGGCCTCATGATGCTACTCAGCTTTCCCCTAAGTTTAATAGCGGCACAGGGAGAGGAAATTCCACCAGCACTGCAGGAAAGGGGAGTTTCAAAACTTTATTCTGCCTGCAATCCCTGCTGTGTGGCTCAGCTGACTGAGAAACAACTGAGAGAGGTGAAAAGGGGGCTGGACTACAGAACAAAATTAACCCTTAGATGGACCCCACTCCCTTCTTCCTGCTTCTTGGCTAATCAGTGGGAGGGTATTTTGTGGGAGCAACCAGAAGGTGTTCAGGGAATGCAGATTGCACACTTCTGAACAAGAAAAAGAAAAGAAAAAAGGAGAATTTTTTTCATGGTCATTATATACAGTGGTACCTCAGGTTACATACGCTTCAGGTTACATATGCTTCAGGTTACAGACTCCGCTAACCCAGAAATAGTGCTTCAGGTTAAGAACTTTGCTTCAGGATGAGAACAGAAAACGTGCTCCAGCGGCACGGCGGCAGCAGGAGGCCCCATTAGCTAAAGTGGTGCTTCAGGTTAAGAACAGTTTCAGGTTAAGAACGGACCTCCGGAACTAATTAAGTACTTAACCCAAGGTACCACTGTATACTGAATGGAGAGTGTGCATATTGCCTAGATATGCAAATGTCACCAAGATATGCACATTCCCCAAGGCCCGTTGATGACTATGCATAAGAACCAGAAGATATACAAAATTTCATTGACATTTTCCAAGGCCTGTTGGAGATGATGTATGTGCAAAATGGGAACAAATCTCTCTTCATAGAAGGATAAAGTACCCATCTTCCACAAGGCCTGATAAATGTGCACAACTATCAGTGTAAAGTTAGTCTAGAAATCTTCTCCTTGTTAAGGGGAATTTGGAGAAGTTTAGGGAAATCTAGACTCAGCCATACAAGGTCCTACTTGTAGCACAGCTTAGATACAGGTGTACAGTGAGATGTAGACCTTTAGGAACAGAACTTTTCATTCACGCTTTTTTTTTTTGAAAAAATAAAGAAAATAAAGAGAAGAGGAAGTTATGAATTTTCGGCGTTCAGATAAAGATTCAGAATGTTCTTGAATGCCAAGAAGACTTTAAGAATTTACTTAGGTTCACAAAATGAGTGATATGGGTGCTGAACATTTTTCTAACAGAGCAGAAGTAAACCATAATTTGCTGCTCCATTAGATTTCCCCCCAAGGGCTGATAATGCATAATTTATGTACATGCCTATTTGTACCAGAAAATGCTGAATGAACTAAGCCAAGAAATACATCAAAGCCTATTGGTCCTAGCCAGCGACTTAGGATCAGGCATAACCCAGAGCCTCTCTTAAAATAACTAAAAGCAGAAAACTTGGGAGACAGACAAAGGGAACTGCAAAGTGGCTTAATAACGTAGACAAGGGATAAGAGATGCAAGAACCATGACAGTGAGGGTGGAGGAAATAGATCCTTATGAGAAAATGGAAAAAGCAAAAGTTTGAGAAACGTGCAGATGATGCAATTGAAGGGGGTGGGGAGAAAATGTCAAATTTGGTTCAAAATGGAAAACTAGCCTGTTCATTCAGTGTACATGAACCATGAGTATTTAATTCAGCTCAGTTGATTTTGATGGCCTAAGTCAGATTTCTGTATTCATGGCTTGTGTCTAAGTAAAGACATCAAACACAAACTTTATTTGTCTCTATAAATTTAAAGAATTTGAGGCATAAGTAGAAAAAAGCAGCACCAAGGACTAAAAGCCTTTCATTTTTTCACTAAACATAGGGTCAGATCCAACATCATACCAGCATAAGCAACAAGACTTCCTCTTCCTCCCTTCAACAGACTTCATGCTCTCCAGTCTTCTCTGGAGGACACACTCACAACCCAGCAATTTAGATAAAAATTGATGAATATGCAGAGGAGGAGAGGGAGGGTAAATTCCATTTGTGCAAGTAGAATCTATTGCACAAGCAGGTTGTAACAATTAGATATCACCCATTATGACTTCTCCATGAAGTGAAATGTGAACAATACATCTAAGGGGGTGGGGGTGTAATCTACAAACATATAAAAAAAATTTCTGAATTATTATTATATTTTTTTAAAAAAAAAATACATTGAATTTTCCATAAGGCTCACCATCACCATCTAGTGTCACATTGTATACTGCACTTAAAACACACTTAAAATGTTTTATTTGTAGCTGTATATCTCAGTCCAGAGAGTGAGAGAGTGAGAGGCAGGATATAGAGTTCACATAAGTATGGCAGTATCCCAAATTGATGGCTGTTATTTAATAAGGCTGGAAACACAAATATTCCAGGGTGGGGGTGCAAACCGTATGAATCATATTAACATTAACCATATTAATATTTTGAATAAAGGTGCATAAGTGTTCCAAATTAGAATGTACAGACAAGCAAGATATTTCTACATGCTGGTGTTGATAGCAATTCGTTTTCACAGCTCCAAAGCTATTTGAAAATGACAGGAAAAACAAATATGCTAATAACAACCATGGCATTACTTCCGGGGTCCAATCATTTTTCTATGTACGAAGTCCTTAAGAGAAAGGACTATGTGTGGTAATACTATCATTGTTGTCTATTAATAAATATTTGTGCCAATTGTCTGATTCGCTAAAAGATAGGCAAGTCAGTATTCTGCACAGTGACCCAAATATAACTGAAATCCACTGTGCAGTATAAACGTGTAAACAACTCCCAAATCCAGTACAAAAGCAAAACATGGTATATAAAAAAAGCTCAGTGTGCTGTCATTCATTGGTACTGCTAAAGTGGGAGCAGGGGGAGCACAGCTAAAATCAGCCCAATTTTCTCCAGGGACCAGTACAATGAAGTCTGTAATAAAGCAATGAAGGCATCTTGGGAGAAAGTGCTGAATAGATGGAAACAGCTCTTCACCCAGTGAACAGGTCACTGGTGTAAATTACAAAGAGCATGATCCTGTCAGATGCAACATAATGATCTTCAAGATACTAAAGACAAGAAATGCCATGTCCTAAAGCTACAGATGCATTTTGACATGCTGGAAATATTTTGGAACATTTTGAGGCCAAGTGTGTGATAACCTTGACACCCTCTGCAAAAGCTTCCATCAAAACGACTAAACAAACACCGTAACGGGCTATGGAAATTCACTAATCTGGGCCCTGAATTTTCAGAAACCCTCATTGAACATCCTCAGAAAAGTGTTTTCAGGTTGCAGTTACCCTTTATTTTACCTCCATTTTCATCCTAAGAGTCTATAAGAATATGAGGATACCAATAATGTACTACAGTGGTACCTCGGGTTAAGTACTTAATTCATTCTGGAGGTCCGTTCTTAACCTGAAACTGTTCTCAACCCGAAGCACCACTTTAGCTAATGGGGCCTCCTGCTGCCACCGCACTGCCAGAGCACGATTTCTGTTCTCATCTTGAAGCAAAGTTCTTAACCCGAGGTACTAGTTCTGGGTTAGCAGAGTCTGTAACCTGAAGTGGATGTAACCTGAAGCCAATGTAACCCGATGTACCAATGTACATTGTTTAAAATCCAGACAGTTTCAGAGATCTAAAAGCAAGAAATAACCTAATTAAGTCGGTGGCGTAGCATGGGGGGCACGGGGGCGGTTAGGGGCACAAAATTTCAACACCCAGTGCTGCCTCAATATAGCCACGCAGTTCCATTGCTAGGCTCCATTGAAAATGGCTTCTGCATGCGAACCAGGAAATGAGCTCTCCAGACAATGGAACTACTCTTCTTTTCTTATCTCTGTGGCTGCAATCTCCTGGGTGATGTGGACACCATAGGCAGTTGAATGTACATGCTTTTCCTTCCCTCCCACCCCCTCCGCCCTGGGCACTGGCAACCCATGCTGCACCACTGTGTTATGTATATAGACACTCAATAAGAGAATAGACACTTGTTTGTATTCTGCATACAATGTGCTGGGCACATTCTGCATGCCCATAAAGTTGTGTCCTGTCTGTATAATGCCAATGTTTGGCACTCATTTCCTAGTTTTGTTTCTCCACTGTATTCCTTCAACCATATACAGTAACCTTGGTATTGTCTTTCCTTTTCTGGAATCAATTCACTAAAAGAAAGAAAGAAAAAAACTTTATGTATGCCAACCAAAATATTAGGGCTTCAAATGGGACCAGCTAGAATTATTACTTTCCGTGATCCGTTTTGTCTCTCCTAGACTGTAGCCATAAAATATAGTTAATGAATATTAATCTATACTGAAACACCTATTGGTCTCTGTCATGATTAAGATGTTTAGCTTCCAAGCAGTTGTAAAATATCTGTGCTAAGTATTGATTTTGTGAAAAATGTGTCATTGTGAGGTATAAACAGAAAAAAATAAAATTCCTGTGGTGAATGAGTCTCTAGATAACAATTCATTTTTGAGAAAGCAATGTCTCATCACACCTGCATATTGAAATATCCCAGCTGGGTCAACAAGAATGTAAACACTAGGTGGTTAGAATTTGTTTTCTCCTACTAGAATATTTTCAAGAGGAAAATATTAGAACTGAGGGCTATGCTTTAATAACTTGGGGGCAGGACGAACACCTTGGAGGGAATGTTTGGAGACAGGATTCTGATAAGATTTTAACTATCCCTTGTGCATCAATCATGCAAAGGTCTGTCATCCTTCGCCCAGCCATTAATTTTATGAAGCCAAAGCTGTGGTCATTGGAACATTCATGTTAAGACAGGAAGGTTCAGACTAATAGTGGTCCAAAATGGGGAACCTGTGTGGTTCAGATGAATCCCCATTACATATTTTTTTTGTGGAGCAATAGCCTTCCATCCTGCCACTGGACATGCCTCAGATTCACAGTGAGTCGGAGATTATTCTGATTGTGCTGATGTAACATCATATTATTGTGATGCTGAATTCTTCCCACATAGTCTTCCACATAAGAGGGACCCTGACTGGTGCAGGTTCCCTCCCAGAGCTCTGTATGAAGTTCAATTGCCTATTCAGCAAAAGCACATGTGGTGGGATATGACTGGAACATCATCTGAGGCCCTTCTTTTTGTGCCTCCTCCACGAGAAGTCTGGAGGGTGGTGTGACATTAACATATGAGAGTGCTGGAGGTGAAATAGTTAAACAAGTTATCCAATCAGAACCCAGGGGGGTGGAGTCAGAGGGACTATAAAACCAGCTCTGGGACGGGCGAAAGGAGAGTTCATTGGGAGTTGGTGGTTGGTTGGAGTGGGAGTGAATTGGGATAGAGTCTAGGGGTAGGTTGAGTTTGTGTAGCGAAATAAGTTGAGTCAGGAACAGTTAGGAGCTAGGAAGATGAGTAAAAATCTGAGAGGTGGTTTAGCAAGTGAGAGCAGGTAGCAGAAGTTATAGGTCTGGATAGGCACCCTATGATTGTAATTGACCGATACCGTTTATGAAACCACACGCTTGTTAAACTGCAATAAATAAACAGAAGTTTATGTTCCAATTTAAACCTGACCGGACCCAGTATTGTACCAGGGAGGGCCTGGGTGATGCGAGCGAGAAATAAAGTGGTGGCACAAGGAGCAATGGACGGTGTGATCGCCACAGGTGGCAGCATAAGAAAGGGCCTTCTCTGCAATGGCGCCTCATTTGTGGAATGCTCTCCCCAGGGAGGGTCATCTGGCACTTCTATTATACATCTTTAGGTGCCAGGCAAAAACGTTCTTCTTCAACCTAGCCTTTCACTGATTAACAGTCTATGTCCTTTGAAATGTGTTTTTGGGTGGGGCGGTTAATGGTTTATTTTGTTCTTGTTCTTGTTTTTATAATGTACTTTGAGGTTTTATTTTGTATTTTTATGCTGTGACAATATATAAAGAAGCAAGCAAGCAAGGGGCATTACTGGCAGACAGAAGATCTTTTCCCACCAAATGCACAAGGGGGTGTTCATCATGCAGTCAGAAGTAGGACTTGGAAAATGGGGGTTCAAATCTCTACCCAGCCCTGAATGTTCCTGAGCGGCCTCCCTGAGTCACCGTCTCTCAATCTAATCTTCTTCACAAAATAAATATGCATGTAAATATATTTAATTGTTTCTTCTAGTGTAAAATTCACCATTTTTCTTAAATGAGACATCATAAAAATTAAGGACTTAATTTGCTAATATCTGCATTTCAGCCATTGGTGTGAATGAGTGAATTGGGGAGAGATAGAGAGGTTCATAAATTATTTTCCTCCTAAGTAATTATTTCAACCAAGAGGCAAAAGATTTCCTACTACCTAGTCAAAGCTAACAACATTGTTAAATTAAGTAAAGGGTGTGGTACTATTGTAGTTGCTTAATGGAACTGTAAATTAATGGAATTGTAACTTCAGTACATCTGCCCAGTTTTTCTAAAAGACTAATTGAATGAAAAGAGAAAAAGTACCTGTAAAAAGCACTTATAGAAGAAAGCAAATAATAATGGTGGCGCTGTGGGTAAAACCTCAGCACCTAGGACTTGCCGATCACATGGTCGGCGGTTCGAATTCCCGCGGTGGGGGTGCGCTCCCATTGCTCGGTCCCAGCGCCTGCCAACCTAGCAGTTCGAAAGCACCCTCAGATGCAAGTAGATAAATAGCGACCGCTTACTAGCGGGAAGGTAAATGGCGTTTCCGTGTGCTGTTCTGGCTCGCCAGAGCAGCTTCGTCACGCTGGCCACGTGACCCGGAAGTGTCTGCGGACAGCGCTGGCTCCCGGCCTCTAGAGTGAGATGAGCGCACAACCCCAGAGTCTGTCAAGACTGGCCTGTATGGGCAAGGGTACCTTACCTAACATGTAGTGCCTTTTAGGAAATTATTCAACCAAAGAATCTCCTCCCTGGAAGAGAGGGGAGTGGTTGTGGACGGGAGCCCGAGCACCGCCCCAGCAGGGGGCGTAGCCCCCTGCCTCCACCTCACCTGGCTGGTGCCCACGCCCCTCAGGAGGCAGCCAACCAGGTGCCTTGGAGGGGGCGTGTCCAGCAGCCTTTGCTGCGGCACCAGCCTCTCCCCGGTGTGTTGTGTTGTGGTGTGTCGAAGGGCTAGGTGTGGCCGTCGCCTATGCCTTCAATTTTGGGGTATTCCGTTAAAGGAATCTGGCGGTCGTGTGTTCTGTCCGATGCCTGCTTGGCAGGAGGCCATAGCACGACCCTCGGTGACATCAGGGGGGAGCTTATAGTTGGATTAGCATCAACAGGCTCCACCTACTGGTGAATAAACCCACTTGTTTTTGAGATCCAATGCCTAAGCCAATACCTTTTCACTGCTGTAATCAATAAAGTTGTGGCCTTTCCATGCCCATTAACCTTATATCACGTGTCCTTGTGTGTTCATTTCACATCGCGGGGTCGGGTCCTCGAACCACAAGTTTACATTTTAATTCTAAGCCAAACTGCATTATGTGTGTGGTTTTGTATTTAAAAAAAATACTTAACACTGCCACTTTATTTTTGAAATAAATGTGTCTGTTGAGCCATGATCTGGCTCCAGATCAGGGTCCCCATGTGGTTCATATGCCCCCAAAAGTAAACGGCACCTTTGGGATTAAATGGCAGAATATTCTCCCAGGCAACTAGGATAGAATTGGGAGCAGATGACCAGATCCAGGCCTTGAAAATAAAAATAGCACACCTTAAGATAGGCTACATTTTGTGTCTAATTCACTTAATAAAAATGTGCTTATTTATTTATTATTTGTTGTTGTTGTTTATTAAATTTGTATAGTGCCCTTCATCCGAAGATCACAGGGCAGTTCACAAATTAAAAATATTGTGTACAGTTTTGGACGAAGTACCAACGTGAAAAATGAAAGGAGGGGAGTACCTCAAGAAAGAAACACAAAAACCTGTTTTACATCACTTTACTCCTGTGCAGATCCTGCTAGATCTCCATTTGCCGTTTGGCGTAATAACCCAGAGTTTGGCACAGGGAAAGCCCCTTGCAGCTAACTGGTGCCAGATGTGCTATATCAGTATATGTGACGCTTGGCAAAAACCCTTTGCCCACAGGATGCAACGGCCTACGTAACTAAGCCTTCAACCAGTTTTCTGCAAACAGCAGCCTCACCCACTATGAGGCCATCTGCTTTTGAAACTGAGCAAAGGAAACTAAGCAAAGTCTTACATCCTTTTTTTGAAAAAAAGAGAGAAAATAATAATAATAATAAAAATAATAATAAATTTTATTTATATCCCACCCTCCCCAGCCGAAGCTGGGCTCAGGGCGGCTAACAACAATCAAAATAGCTCAACATTCTAAAACATTCATTATAAAATTAATTAAATCAAATTAAAATCAAATTAATGGCAACCATCAAGCAAAATTTTGTGCAGATTGCCAGAGGAGGGGGTCAGGCTGCACCCTGACAAAAGGCCTGGTGGAACAGCTTTGCTTCCAAGTTAAAGAATAAACAAATTTCTCCTCACATACAATCTCTCTCGCTCCACCATCCACTACCACAGGGGGCCTACTTTGACCCTGGCTGCCTGGTTTAAAAAGTCTGATTTGTCTTGTCACCCAGTAAAATCCAAAACTCTTGTCCCCACTGCTTGCCATTGCAACAGTGAAAACGCCTCAAGGTGGGCAGCTGTCCATTTCAGCTCCAGTAGCAAAAACAAAAATGGGGAGGGGGAAGGCAGGAGGAAAACTCCTAATGGTGACCTCTTCTGGTACAGCAGTGAAAGAACTGCACAGATTCCAACTCTCCGGTTCTTTTTCTTCTCTGGAGCATCGCTGAGCAGCTGTCAAGACAGCGATGCTCCAGCTGCTGCGGCGAGGAGCTCTCTGTAGCTGCCACTAGAAGTGGCCGCCTGCCAGTGCAAGAAGGGATGCTTTGCCTCCACAGCTGCGGTAGTAAGAGGCAGGCACAGCTAGCTATTTTCTGTGGTGTGCGGAGTGGAAATTGGCAATGCAGATGGGCACCACGATGGGCTGCTTCACCGCCACATACGCAGCAAGGTAGTAACTGCCACTAATTTGAAGGGGCTCTTTCTCCTTAAGGTATTTGTGTGCAACAGAAAGAGACAGAGAGGATGAGAGAAAAGGGGGAAGGAATTAAAAGTACTATTTAATATCCTGGACCCAAAGAAGGCATTTCTCTCTTTCACCCTTACACACACAGACAGACAGACAGAAGCCCCCCCCCAAGTTTATTATAATTAAAATGTCCATATATTTTGTGAGCAAAGCATTTTCCTTTTCCCCAAATGCTTCCCTTAGTTACAAAAACTGCATAACTCGGGATCAGTCTCACTACTGTCCAGCCTACATGAGCAAAAGGTTTGGTCTTAGCTCATTCAAAGTCAAGGGACAGCAATATTGAAAAATAATGATTTTTCTCAATTAATCAGGACAGGATTGTTCCTCTCTCCCCATTTGGAATCTATTAGGGCACATCTGCACGCAAGCAGTCCTAGATCAGACTGTAAATTTTACAGTTGTTCTTTACCTTCTGGCAGCCAGAACCAGGATAAAAACATCTTGGCTGCATGCACTAGAAAGGCATTCATTCTGAGTATTAAACTTTTGATTTATTATCCAGTGGCAAAATAGACTCATTGCCCCCTTTTTAAAAAATACAGGACTCTAAGTTTTCAATCTTCATCTGGCTGGTGGAAAGAGCGAGTGGTTATAAAGATTTTTTAAAATATCACCATCATCATTTTTTCTTTACTCCTTTACCAGTTTTTTAAAGGCATACTGAGTCATGCCTTAAAAATACTTACCATAAGGAAGTCTTTAGCATGAGGAAGATTTTCAAAGAGTTAAAAAAGAAAGAAAGCCATAATTGTGGGTTCTTTCTTTTTCTCTTTCATAATGTCTTGGTATCCCAAGCAAAGATTGTGTCTGCCTGATACATAAAAGTGGTGAGATTTCTGTTTTTTATATGAAAAATAGGACACACAGTGCATTCCATCCAGCTCGCATAAGGTCTTGTTCTTGCCTGCCACACAAATCAATATATGTGGATCTCAGCCACTGATTACAAATGAACCAGTTATTTAATTGAGACCTATAACAGCATCTTCATCTATAGACGTTTATAGACATGTTTAACAGCATATAGCCGCAACTTAATATACTCCTGGAAATAGAAGGTACCTCTCCCTTCCAACATAACCCATATGTATGGGGCAAGGGCAAACATAATGTACCTTTGTACAAAATGTACAAAAGCGAAATACTTCTACTACAGAGCCTAGGACTTGCCGATCAGAAGGTTGGCGGTTCAAATCCCCGTGGCGGGGTGAGCTCCCGTTGTTAAGTCCCAGCTCCTGCCAACCTAGCAGTTCGAAAGCACGTCAAAGTGCAAGTAGATAAATAGATATCGCTCCAGTGGGAAGGTAAACGGCGTTTCCGTGCGCTGCTCTGATTCGCCAGAAGCGGCTTAGTCATGCTGGCCACATGACCCGGAAGCTGTACACCAACTCCCTCGGCCAATAAAGTGAGATGAGCGCCACAACCCCAGAGTCGGTCACGACTGGACCTAATGGTCTGGGGTCCTTTTACTTTATTTAACATAACAATCCATCCACGAGACATGAAGACAACATGAACCTAGGCAGGAGTTTGCTGGAAGAGCAGGAAAAGTACATCCTTCGTCCCCAACAGAAAAGCCATCCAAAACATCAATTTGATGTTTTAATGAGTGCCAACTTTCAAGGCAAGCTCGAGATTTTTCTTGTCAGTTAAATAAGAGGCTTGTTCTCTAGGGCATAAATACATATCCAAAGGAATATTTATTCACAAAACTCTGGTGCACCTCTTTGTAGCTTCCAGGGGAGAAAAACAACAACAGCATAGTATTGGAATTACCCCCAGATGGCACTCCAAGATTCTGCAGCCTCCAAGCTGCTTGAAAGGAGTTTGCAAACAGTTCTGCCTAAAAGTATCAAATAGACAAATGAGGTTCGCAGGACAACAGCACCTAGAGAATTGTTTGGCCTTTGTGTGGCCAGGCTTTACATCTCGGCTGCTTAAACTGATCGTTGGGATTCCCCAACCCACCAGTTAACCATGAAACTTAACATGTTGGCAATACTGTACTCTATGTCTGTATTTAATGCTGGATTGGCTTGGAGAGACCAGCAACAGGCAAAGTATTATTTGACAAATAGCATTGTTAGAATGAATAATCAGAATGTTAAAGGTTCAGTTACCTGTGCCTTTACTTCATAACATTTAGACCACCTGCAGGATACTTTCAGATATAAGGTTTACAATATGCATGTCATTGTGCAAGGGACTTATCAATCTTGTCATGTCAGTCATGAATTTTCTTCTCTCAAATTATACGATCAAGATGAAGACCATCCTCATAAATTATTCCATGGACTGGAACAAAATATTGATTCATTGATTGATTGATGGGTGGATGGATATATTAGAACATTCCTATGCCAGACTTCCACCTATTTTGATTTCAGGCTGGTGTGCAACATACAATCAGTACAATGAAACAAAATGAAACAAAATAACAATGATAACAACAGGTTTGCCTACAATCCATGTGTTATGTTATAGCTTTGCTATGCAACCCTAGTAACAATCTGACTTAACATTCAACGCATCCAGTATTTAGGCTGCCAGTGGCTTAAATGACTAGTGAGATAAACTGTACTATCCCTAGGGGAAAGAAACCAGTCACTTTTCGCTTGTTGAATAATTTGTTCTAGTATGATGCTACCTCTTGACCCTTCGTCTACCTAGGGGCATATTAGGTACTGTGAAAGAGTGGGGAAATATGATAGAAAATAGGTTAAAAAGTGAGCAATTTAAATAAATGCATATACTGGTTATAATTAGTATCTAACTGTGCTAGCAACAAGATTTTAAATTGAGTTTTTAAATGAAAATGTTTCTATCTCGCGTGCTTCTTCATAACATCCAACACACAGAGACAATTTCTAACTAGGTTTTCCTTGGTTGTTAAACCTACCAAAATGAATCGGGAGGGCTTAGTGAACCTTATTTCTGCTGTTTTGGTGGGGTGGGTATTTTTCTTCTTCAAAGGCAAGCAATGAGAAGAGGCTATTATCTGTCCTGCAAATAGAGATTTTTTTCTTTATCAGTCTTTGCAATTAATCAGATCCGGATGATTAGCATCCACAGGAGTAACAAAGATTGCTCTATGCTCTGTTGACATTATGAGAACAGAGTTTAAATGAGTGCCTCTTCAAATTCAGCTCCGATTGTGCTCCACATTAATAATGACTCCAATTGACTGAAAATGGCACAAAAAATATACCCAATTAAGTGTCATTACAAGAGTTCAGTCAAATACCCACTTTGAAAAATCTCTTGGAAAAGATTAAGTTTCATGGAGTTTATAGTAGAATGCAGGGATGGTTGTTCCTTAATTCTTAAAGGTACATTGTCAATAAAAATAATTTTTAAAAATGCTTGAGTTAATAATTTTAAAAATTACTTATGTTCCATTCCCTGCCCCCTAAGAAAAGAGACAATGTTTGTGAAAGTTTGTTTGATTTCTGCAAAGAGCCGGGTAATTATCACTAGTTTACAATTATATTATCCAAGTGTACGGGCATGAGGATTCCCCCCCCCCACTACAAAAATGCAATGCATATCTAATGGCCTACATGTGAAAGTGAAGAATGGCAGGCCTCAAGCTTGTGGAATCTGCCCCCCCCCCCCAAGGTAAAGGTAAAGGGACCCCTGACCGTTAGGTCCAGTCACGGACGACTCTGGGGTTGTGGCACTCATCTCGCTTTACTGGCTGAGGGAGCAGGCATATAGCTTCTGGGTCATGTGGCCAGCATGACTAAGCTGCTTCTGGCGAACCAGAGCAGTGCAAGGAACACTGTTTACCTTCCCGCCAGACCTATTTATCTACTTGTACTTTGACATGTTTTCGAACTGCTAGGTGGGCAGGAGCAGGGACTGAGCAATGGGAGCTCACCCCATCGCAGGGATTCAAACCCTAGGCTCTCTGGTTTAGACCACAGCACCACCCACATCCCTAGAATGTCTCTAAGATGCAAAATACTGGCTGAGGGAAAATGCTGAGAATTAATGAACACTTGTTTCTGAGCATATTATAGTATCTGGTCATAAGAGTGGAGCAGACATTCAATTTTGTTTGCATTTTAATGGTAAACTCCCTAATTCCTGAACCAATATGCAGATTGAAACACACATATCCATTGAAATGCCCACTTCTCTTAAGTGCAGTTCTCCAGCCAAGGGATGTATAAAGAAATGCATACATTAGAGAAGCACGTGCACAAAATATGAGTGAAAAGTCATGAAAAAAATGGATTATATTAGGCGAAATTGCTTTGGAAAATGTGTATATTAGCTAAAACTGCATGCAAAATTATGTTAGTTAGGAAAAATCCACACTAAAATGAAGAAGAGAGCTTTAAAAAGAAAATTCACAAATTGCTGCAGAGATGTGGAGAACTGAATGTAAGACTGGAAAAAGGAGGAATGGCAACTGGCAGATTTGACTATCCTTCTCTGGTCAGGAATTGGTTTTCAGTACCAGAATTGAGCTCCCAGTTCTTTCACACAAAAATCTATTGGTCCCCCACCACTGCCTAGAACCTTTCAGCAGCCTTTGTGCACAGAGAGGTGAAAATGCTTTGTGCAAACCATTTCTTAACTACCACAAATCACCCAGAGATCTATAGTAGACCTATCAACGTATCTACCTAATCTATTTGCATCCCATCCTTGATATGGAGATAACAGCTATCTGTGGCTCACAGCATGTACATGTGCATACTTAAATAGGGTTGCCATGTGTCCTCCTTTTCCCAGGACACATCCTCTTTTTCAGGGGTAAATTTTCTGTCCCACTGGATTTTTTATATTTGCCAAAATGTCTCTGGCTATACTTTCTGGATGAGACATAGACATAACTGGTGGTTGAAGACTTGCTTTCCTCTTCTTTTCCCCTTCCCCCCTCAGCAATGTAAGGTAAAAAGTAAAGGTAAAGGACCCCTGGACAGTTAAGTCCAGTCAAAGACGACTATTGGGTGCTGCGCTCGTCTTGCTTCAGGCCGAGGGAGCCGGCGTTTGTCCACAGACAGCTTTCTGATGAGAGTTGTCATAACATCCTCTTCCTTGTTCTTCAAAATATGTCAGCCTGAAACAATCATATTTAAATAGGCCTTCAAGTGACTGAAAGCCTTAAAAAGTACCAACACAGAGAACCATAGAATTTTAGAATTGGAAGAAGCCCCAACAGTCATTTGTCCAATTCCTGCAATGCAGAAATCTCAGCTAAAGCATCCATGACAGGCCCTAAGTCCATTAAATTGTATGTATATAATGGCTCTATTCGCATATTCAAAAAGGATTCATGCTAGACCCGTACACAGAACTATATGAATATTTTTGTGTGTTTAATAATAATATTGTCACTTCAAGAAATGTGAGTAGGTAGAAATTCCTAAGGAGAGCAAGGAAAGACTGAATTAGCAAGCATTTTATTCATAAACGCAAAACTTGGTGGTATAACTTGTTTATGGTATGTTTTCCTTTATGCCAAGACTTACTAACAGAAGTCTTGGATAAAAAAGAAAATAAAGAGTTAGAATTTGTGACCTCAAGTAATAAATAAACACACTGTTTTTCTAGGTTTTCAACCTGTTTCTGAGGAAGACAGAGCTTTGATCCCCCTTGGTTGTGTGAGACAACAAAAGAAACGTAACTGCAGCCAATGCAACTTGCAACAAATCAGAAAGCAATAACTGAGATAATTGCATGGTGATCACACTGAAGAGTAACTGACTGTCCAAAGATATAGGTTAGAAGAGAGTTAAGCATATAAATAATTTGCCAAAGGTGGTAAGTGGTCTTACTATTAGCAAGTGGACAGATTTAAATGAAAACGCTTGATATAGATCAGCAGTCAACTAAGTGCATTTGCAATCATGGTTGCTTATTGAATCATTCCGTCCCCCCATCACTGCTGGGCTATGAAGAGTCCATCAAATGTCCTTCTATTCCTCTTTCTGTGGTGGATGGGGCCTTTGCTTCTGCGGGAATGAATTTTAGCACATAGAGTCAGAATAGCTGTAAAGGAAACTTGTATTACTGACACCACCTTTGTTTGCTCAATAAATGTAAGATGTGCTGAGAAGATTATTCCTAAAAATCCTTTGGCGTTTCATGTTAGATAATGAATATTCTAGATGTCTGTGGTTTCCTTATCATTCAGTGAAATCCCATACTCTTTTGTGCAAAGGAACACCAGTTTGCAATATCCTTAAAGGGGGGGGGGACACAATAGTACATGAAACCCCACTGGGAGTTGACTCCTAGCTGGCTTACTTGTTTTGGCTTCCCAGATCCCACTTCCTGGGTGCCTAAACCTTAGCACTCACACCCCTTTTGTTAGGAGTCCAGGTTCCCGGCTTGATAACACAGTAAACATATGTAATAAAAAAGGAGGATTTGTTGCAAAAAAACCCAAGCAATTATCTCTGGATGGCTCTAGCAAGCCTCCGGCCCCCATCACTCAGTTGACCCTTCTGAGGAGTGCCTCCTGTGTTGACAGAAAAGATTGAACCTTTGAGTTTTATGTTTCTTATTTTGCTTCCTATCTAGCAGCCTTCCTATACGCCTATGCCTTGGACTTATTTGGTCAGCTGCATCCCCTTCCTGTTTCAAAAAGCTGTCTCTGTGGCTTTCCGTGCCTGTTTGTGCTTCCGGGGAGCTTTGGCTGTGTTCCAACCTGCTCTCCGTTCCTCCCTTATCAGCCAGCCATCCAAGGTCAGGGGGAGTCAATGCTGGCAGCTGTGGGCTCTCCTGTGCCAGTGTGAAAGCCCAACCTCCCTGTTTGTGACGGCATTCTGCAGCCAGCTGTGAGATTACACCAGGAGCTGGTGTGTTCATGACACCTTTATGATAGAATTGTGATGTAAAGTATCTTAGAAGCAAAGCAAAGAAAGATAGCTGTTGTTGTTGTTAAAAATATTATTAAAAAATTGTCCAGTAGCACCTTAGAGACCAACTAAGTTTGTTCTGGGTATAAGCTTTCGTGTGCATGCACATTTCTTCAGATAACTGAATTGCTATTGGACAATTTTTAAATATTTTTATTTATTCATTTCGACTGTGTCAGACCAACACATCTACCTACCTGAATCTAGAATTATTATTATTATTATTATTATTATTATTATTATTATTATTATTATTGCCCTTCATCAAAAAATCATGGGGTGGTCACAGACTAAATAATCTGGAATAACCACAGATCAGGTTCCAAAGCACTTGTGTAAAGCTGCCCAGCATTGCTCTACAAAAAGGCAACCCATTAAGACTCCCATTATACAGATGAAGGGCACTGAGGCTGAGATCATTAGCCCAAAGTAGAAAGGGACAACGAAAATGTTGCCTCAGTGATTGCCTCATTTTATTGAGAGAGCATGGTAGCCACAGTCTGAGTATTGCTCATGTTAGACAACACTGGACCATGGAACAGTGGTCTGTATACTTGAATATAAAGTAGCTGCATTCATTCATAATGAATATTCAGGCTTTGATCCTTAGACTAGGGTCACATTGATGAAGAGTACTGTCACATCTCTTATACCCATTCATTTTGGGGAGCAGGCAGAAGTATTGCAAATCTCAGCTAAAGACTCTCCTCCCTGAAAGAGAGGGGAGGGGTTGTGGTCGGGAGCCCGAGCTCCGCCTGGCAGGGGGCATAGCCCCCTGCCTCCAGCTCACCTGGCTGGCGCCCACGCCCCCTCTGTGGCCACCCAACCAGGTGCCGCTGTGGGGGCGTGTTCAGCAGCCTTTTGCTGCAGCGCCAGCCTTCCCCCGGCCAGGGTCACATTGATGAAGAGTACTGTCACATCTCTTATACCCATTCATTTTGGGGAGCAGGCAGAAGTATTGCAAATCTCAGCTAATTCTCTTTGTACAGAGTTAGCTCTGAAATATTTATCCAAGTTAACAAAAATAAAATAAAGAAGGAATAAATGGTCTAAATCTGGACTACTCTAACTTCTTTTTTAAAAAAGGAGTTTAAAATGCACCAGCAGGCCTGTTAATACAAACGTAGCACTGAAATAAATCCTGACAAACCATATTCAATCTCAACAGGTATTTGCAACCTTTCCATATAGATTTAGAAACTGCTTAGAGATAAACAGATAAATAAATTAAAATTGTGATGTAAAATCTGGAATGGCTCATATAGAACATGTGAAGGACTGCTATATAATGCTGTAGGTATAACTCAAATGTCTCCTCAGTGCTAAAAATGGGCGCCCTGGAAGATAAACAAGACTATTTGGAAATAAGATCCTGGGGACAAATTCCAAACATTCTCCTTAAAACCCAGCAATGTTGTACCTAAGTCATGTCATCCAGTGACAGATACACCTGTGTATTGTCCCTGTTATTCATAAGGTGATGACAGGCTATTTTTATTCAGGAATTCTTTTCTCTTCTTTCTTGCTACAGCAAAAATAATAATAATATAATAATAATCACTGTTTTTGTTTGTTTGTCCAGTTCATGCTAGGTTATCTCTTTTGTTTCTTTACATTTGGGTTACACATGAGTGCAATTTGAGAAGAACTGCTGTGGTTTTTTGTGGAAGGTTTGACTGTCTCTCAGATTCAAATGTTGTTTTGTTTGAGGAAAAGAAAAAGGGAAATCACCCAAAACGACACTGTTGTTGAACAAAGAAAAGTAAAATCACCTCAAAAGACGCTGCTGACATGGGCTGCCACATGTCCGTATTTTCCGACTGCAGTGTTCCAGGTACCGTATGACAACCCTAGCAGGATGCTGGGAATGGTAAATCAGTGAGGGCGAATCTACAGTTCCCAGGACTGTTTGGGGGAAGTTATGTGCTTTGAATGTCCCTTGGATGTGGTTTAAATGTATAGGTGTGTATCTGCCCCTAAAGTCACAATGTATCAGAGGTTTTTTAATAATAATAATAATAATAATAATAATAATAATAATAATAATAATAATAATTTATTATTTATACCCCGCCCATCTGGCTGGGCCTCCCCAGCCACTCTGGGCGGCTTCCATAAAAACCAAAAATACACTAAAATATCACACGTTAAAAACTTCCCTGAACAGGGCTGCCTTAAGATGTCTCCTGAATGTCAGGTAGTTGTTGTTCTCTTTGACATCTGCTGGAAGGGCGTTCCACAGGGCGGGCGCCACTACCGAGAAGGCCCTCTGCCTGGTTGCCTGTAGCTTTGCTTCTCACAATGAGGGAACCGCCAGAAGGCCCTTGGCGCTGGATCTCAGCGTCCGGGCAGAATGATGGGGGTGGAGACGCTCCTTCAGGTATACTGGACCGAGGCCATTTAGGGCTTTAAAGGTCAGCACCAACACTTTGAAATGTGCTCGGAAACGTACTGGGAGCCAATGTAGGTCTTTCGGAGTGGCATAATTTCTGGATGAATGTTCAGCAGATCTGGTAAAAGCAATGGAGATTTGGATGTGTCTGTATTTTTCACTTTTATTTTACAGTGATGAAAGGCAAGTTCATATTCACAAATGAAACGTCTTCTAGGCTGACTTGTAGGCAAACACACACACACACACACACACCTGCAATAGAAAAAACACAATGAAACAGACCTCTGTTTTCTCCTCAAGTGGGTGCAGGCCAGTATAAATCTCTTCATGCTCTATTTTACGTGTTAGAATTTCCTTCTACTGTCACTCCACAGGTATTTTCCATGCTACTGGAGATCGCTGGTATGTGTGGCTTGTTCCGCATTTGATTTTCTCAGCTGTCTTCTCTGAGGAAAATTATTTACTTTAGTAAAGGTTATAATTATAAGCCATCAAACTTATTTTGTTTCTCCTTGTATCTGTTAAACAAAAGTTTAGCTTGTCTTCCAGGATTTTCAAATAAAAACTATCAAAGCACATGTATTTTTGAAAATTCGAAAGGTCATCTTGGTCACTGGGTGCATGTCTTATTGAATATGCCTCTTGAAGAATAAACCAAATGTAATATAAAATGACATTTTACACCTTCCACTAGAGAGTAAGAAAATGTGGTCAGAGCCATCTCAGGCTAATAATAACGGAATTACACACACTGAGAATGTTTTTTCACATTTATTTACAAATGTTCCTTGCTTCCTACAGCTTAGGTATACGTACTATAGCAGACACAACGTTTGAGAGGGCATTTAATCTTCCCAAACAAAATAAATGTTCTCAGCACAACTAAGCATATATTTTTTTTAAGGGTCAGCAGTGATGGTCATAAGGAATGAAATCTGCAGTAGGAAAAAAAAGATTGTAATGAATTTACAGAGGAGGGGTAAACTGTATGCTTGAGCCCCCTTCTAATTCCTGAATCCAGCAGGGATTCAATTCCTGGAATAAAGGTAAAGGTAAAGGGACCCCTGACCATTAGGTCTAGTTGTGGCTGACTCTGGGGTTGCGGCGCTCATCTCGCTCTATAAGCCAAGGGAGCTGGCGTTTGTCCGCAGACAGCTTTCTGGTCATGTGGCCAGCATGACTAAGCCACTTCTGGTGAACCAGAGCAGCGCACGGAAATGCTGTTTTCCTTTCCACCGGAGCGGTACCCATTTATCTACTTGCACTTGATGTGCTTTCGAACTGCTAGGTGGGCAGGAGCAGGGACCGAGCAACGGGAGCTCACCCCGTCGCAGGGATTCGAACTGCCAACCTTCTAATCGGCAAGTCCTAGGCTCTGTGGTTTAACCCACAGCGCCACCCGCATTCCGCAATTAGCTTCCTGGTAATAGCCCTCTGAGGATGGACTATTAAGGTAACAAAGGAAGTGGAAGTGGTAACAAAGGTCAAATGGATGGGCCCCTCTCCCTAAACCTGTTTGTGGTTAGCAACACAGAAGATCAGATTGGGGAGTTTTTGAGTTAGAAGGTAGAAGCAAGGCTGGGCAACTGGGAGACAGAACCATGCCCGATTTCCGTTGGAATCCAAGTCTGTGGCTATGGGAGAGGAAAGACCCTCTAGATCCATCATAGGCTCAGGTTGTATATATGTGTAAATAAACCATATATCACTGCAGCTTCCACGGAACCCAATTCTAAAGGAAACATGAAGCCTGGATAAGTGTCTAGGATGCCTGGAACCTTGCACTGCTCAGAGGGTGGAGTGCAACAAAATCTAGACCAGATAAGTCCATTCAATACCTTACACTGATGTTTTTTTTTTATATATATATAATTTTTATTAAAGTTTCAAAAAAAAGAAAATATCATATACAGAAAAAAAGAGAAAATAACAATAAGAGTAAAACCATATGTACAACCAATCATTTTCCTTTTGGACTTCCATCAGCGTTGCTGACATCATTCATAGTTAACCTTTTAATACACATTCCATCTTTTTTGTTCTATTGCCAGTTATTCCATCCTTCCTCATAATCTCTACTAAACAATATTTATTGATATTTTACAAAGCCTCTTTAAATCCCACTAGCGTTATTTTTGCCCCATAATTATTTTCCAAATAACACACAAATTTCTCCCAGTCCTTTATAAATTTCTGGTCCTTAGTATATCTGATTTTCCCTGTCAATTTATCCAATTCAGCATATTCTATCAGTTTTGTTCTCCACTCTTCCACCGTTGGAACTCCTTCCTGCTTCCACTTCTGGGCTAACACAATTCTGGCAGCTGTCACCGCGTACTGGAAAAGTCTACAGTCTTTTCTTTTGACATCCTTCCCTACGATACCTAATAGAAATGCTTCTGGTTTTTTCACGAAAGTATATTTTAGCATCTTTTTCATCTCGTTATATATCTCTTCCCAAAAGCTTTTAACTTTCTTACACTCCCACCACTGATGGAAGAAAGTCCCTTCTTTATATCTACATTTCCAGCACTTGTTGTCCACCTTATAGATCTTTGCCAATTTGGCAGGTGACAGGTACCATCTGTAGAGCATTTTCATCATGTTTTCCCTCAGTGAAATGCAAGCCGTAAATTTAATGTTCTCTTTCCACAACCTTTCCCAATCCTCTAGTTGAATGTTATAGCCTAGGTCCCTTGCCCATTGTACCATCACCACTTTCACTTCCTCATCCTTCATATGCCACTCCAGTAGTATTTTATACATTTTTGACAGGATTTTATGTTCGTTATCTATTATCTCTTTTTGGTAAGTTGACTCTTTTTCTACGTAATTTCTTTCCTTCAACTCCTTTTTAAACATTTCGTTTATCTGAAAGTAATGCAGCCAATCGTGTGTTAACTCCTTAACTTGATCGTAGGGTTTTAATTTCCACTTCCCTCCTTCCTTGGTAACCATTTCCCCATAGTTTCCCCATTTCCCTCTCATATTAACTTTTTTTACAGACATCATTTCTAACGGGGATAACCAGTGCGGGATTTTTGGTTCCAATATGTTTTTGTATCTATTCCATACCTCTATTAGAGCACCTCTAAAAATATGATTCGTAAATCCTTTATCTGCCTTCTTTTTGTCACTCCACAAATACATATGCCACCCGGCTTTGTTGTTGAACCCTTCAAGATCTAATAATTCCTTATTCTCCAACTTTACCCATTCTTTAATCCAGCACAAACATGCTGCCTCATAATAAAGTTTCATGTCTGGTAGGGCGAAGCCACCCCTTTCTTTTGTGTCTGTTAGTAATTTAAATTTAATCCTGGGCTTCTTCCCTTCCCATACATATCTTGAGATCGCCTTTTGCCACTCTTTAAATATTTTTGTGTCTTTAATTATGGGTATAGTTTGGAATAGGAATAGCAACTTAGGAAGAACCATCATTTTTACCATCGATATTCTTCCCCAGAATGATAATTTCATTCTGGTCCAACTCTCTAAATCTCTTTTTATGCCTTTCCATACTGGGATATAGTTAAGTTGATATAAATCTATGTTCCTATCGGAAAGCCATATTCCTAAGTATTTAATCTTTTTCACAACCTCAATTTCCGTTCTTTGTTGTAATAATTTGATCTTATCGCCATCCATATTTTTTACTATCATTTTAGTCTTTTTCTTATTCAGCCTAAATCCTGCCATTTTTCCGAATTGTTCCATCTCCTCTAATATCTCTTTTATACTTTCTATGGGTTCTTCCACCGTCAAAACCACGTCATCCGCGAAGGCCTTGATTTTGTATTCATTTACTCCTAATGTCACCCCTTTAATTTGGCTATTTTGTCTAATTGCATTTAGAAGGACTTCCAAAACTACAATGAATAGTAGAGGCGAAAGTGGGCAGCCCTGCCTTGTACCTTTACATATCTTTATTTCTTCTGTGATAGAGTTGTTTACTATCAATCTTGCTTTCTGGTCCGTATATATTGCTTCAATGCCGTTAAAAAAGTCTTGACCCACCTCCATAAGCTCCAAGTTCTTCAACATAAATTCCCAAACCACATTATCGAAGGCTTTCTCCGCATCTACGAATATTAGGCTTGCTGGTTTATCACATCTATCAGATAGATATTCAATAACGTTCACTATGCTTCTTATATTATTTCTTATTTGTCTGCCGGGTAGAAAGCCTTCTTGATCTTTATGTATGATCTTTACTAGTATCTTTTTTAATCTCTTAGCTAGAATTCCTGCGAAAATCTTATAGTCTATATTTAATAACGAGATGGGTCTATAGTTCTTGACTTGTGTGAGGTCCGAATCTTGTTTTGGTATTATTGTAATAAATGCGTCTTTCCATGTTCCAGGGATATCTTTTTCTTTTAAGATGTTGTTCATTACTTTAATCAACGGAGCCATTAATATGTCTTTCATTTCTTTGTAGTAGCTGCAAGTGAATCCGTCCGGTCCTGGTGCTTTCCCTCTTTTTAACTCTTTTATAACTTCTTCTACTTCTTCCTTGCATATTGGTGCATTCAGCTGTTCTTTTTGATCTACCGGGATCTTCCTTACCATTTTTTCTTTCAAGTATCTTTCTATTTTTCTTTTGTTATTTCTATCTTTATTTCTGTATAGTTGCTTATAAAAGTCCGTAAATGCTCTCCTAATTTCCTTCGGTTCTGATGTTTCTTCTCCATTCAACTCAATTTTATGAATTGTGTTTTGTTCTTTTTTTTTCTTAACCTGCCAGGCGAGCCATTTTCCTGATTTATTGGCAAACTCGAAGTTTATCTGTCTTAATCTTTTCACGTTCCATTCAACCTCTTTATTAACTAACATTGCAAATTGGGTTTGGAGAATCTTTATTTCCTGTTTTATCTTCACGTTGTTGGGTTTTTTAATCAACTTTTGTTCATTGTTCATAATCTGTCTCAGAATCTCTTTTGTCGCTCTTTCTTTGTTGTTCCTTTTCCATACATTCTGTTGGATGCAGAGGCCCCTCATCACTGCCTTACTCGCGTCCCACACCACACTCGTTTTTGTCCCTTTATCCATATTATTCATAAAGAATTCAGTTAGATTTCTTTGTACTTTTTCAACAAACTTTTGGTCATTCCATAAATTGTCGTTTAGTCTCCACCTAAAAGATCGTTCTTCCAAACTTTTTAACTCCATTACTATTGGATTGTGATCGGAGATCACCCTCGCTTGTATTTCAATTCTTTGTATTCTTGGGGTTAACTCGTTCGAGACCCATATTTGATCTATTCTTGAGAAAGATTGATTTGGTTCTGAGTGATGGGTAAACTGCTTCTCCAATGGGTGTCTGAGCCTCCACATATCTACCAGATTACAGTTCTTCGTCATCATAAAGAAAGTTTTGGGTAGTTTCCCTTCTTTATTCATCGTTTTTCTTAATCTATCCATTTCTATTGAAGTCACACCATTCATATCTCCCATTAGTATGATTTTTTGGTCCATATACTCAAATAACTTCTCTTCGAGCGATCTAAAAAATTCTGTCTTATTCCCATTTGGTGCGTAGATCCCAACAATTATTAGTTTTTCCCCTTGCCAATTAATTTGGACCGCAATGATTCTCCCTTCTTCATCTTTAAATAATTGGTGTGATTCGATTTTGTTTTGAATATATAGAACAACGCCTCTTTTTTTCTCTTTATCCGAAGATATAAATTCGTTCCCTAATCTTTTATTGATCAGAATTTTCCTATGCTTTCTTGCCACGTGCGTTTCTTGCAAGCATATGATGTCCAATTTTTTCTTTTTCAAGATATGTTCAATTCCGTTTCGTTTCTTCTTATCGTTCATTCCATTGATGTTCCAGTTCCATAATTTTAGCGTCATTCTTTTAGCTGTTTGGATTTGAGTTTACTTTAAAGTTTTTCTGTCCTTTCTCCTTCTTCCTCTTCCTCCTCTTCTTCTGGTTCTCTCCCGGTCAATTCTTCTTCTCCTTCTGATGTAGAGTCTTCCTTCCTTCTTGCTCCTCCTTCTGCTCCTTTTGCCTCTTCTTCTCCTTGTTGTAGTTCTTTATATCTTCTTGTAAATTTTCCTATTTCCTCCGGACTTACTAGTCTTCTTTTTACACCTTTATAGAAGAACGAAATTCCTTCAGGGAATTCCCATCTAAAGTCGATCTTGTTTTTCTTAAGTAATTGCACCAGCGGTTTGTAAGCTTCTCTTCGTTTCAACAGTCTTATTGGTATGTCTTTGAATAAAATTATGTAATTCCCGTCTATGTATAATCTTCTCTCTCTATTCCTTTGGAGTACCAAATTTCTCATTTCTCTATCTTTAAAGATTATTAAACAATCACCCGGGAATTTCTTTAACTTATTTGTTTTGATTTTCATTCTAAATGCATTTTGTATTCTCTTTGCAACTTCTTCCTCCGGTAAGTCCATCCACTGCGCAATTTCCTTTGTCAATCTTTCTTTTATATTTTCGTTTTGTATTTCCGGTATGTGTCTCAATCTTAAATTCACTTCTCTCTGTTTTAGTTCATTCATTGCTATAGAGTCTTTCATTTCTTCCTGTATTTTAATTAAGTCTGCAATCTCATTTTTCATCTTCTCTTCTTCCCGTTTCAACTCTTTCATTTCCTGCTTTGATTTCTTAAATCCTTCATCCACTCTCTTTGAAACCTCTCTGATCTGTCCCTTCAGTTCACTAACTGTCTCCTCAATCTTTTTATCCATCTTCCCGATTTTATTATCTACCTGTTCTAATTTCGTCTCTAAATTTTTCTCGCTTTGTTTTATTTCTGCAAACATCTTCAATATTTCTGTTCTAAATTCTGTTTCTTGCTTTGAGGGTCTCCTTTCTGTTGGAGTCCCCCCCTCGCCTCCTTTTTTTTGTGTATGTGACATTTTCTTAGGTATTGAGATATCAGGTATTCACACCACTTGCTTACTATACCGTTGCCACCCAATTCTGATTAATTATTAATGAATTAATGAAGTACCAACCAGAAGCCAACAGTATAACAGATTCAGCCTAAAGAAGAAAAAGCAAAATCAATATAACAGATACAATTTCTGCTTCTTTGACTTATCACACCCGGAAGCTTTCCATTAAATATTTCTACCCCCCCCCCCCGGGGAAGGGGAGAAAGAACAAAAAAGAAGTTAAAAAAAAATTGTTAATTTATCGCCTCTGTCTGTATCTTTCTGTTTTCTTCTTGCCCCTAATTGGGCTAATCCATCCGTGGCATTGGTTGAACAGTACACTGATTTGTCAGACCAAAGTCTAATTTCTAAAGTCAGTTAAGATTCAGATATAGTTCAATTGTAATCCAGAGGAGGGCGTCTAAGTAGAAAAAGAAGTCAAACCAGATTCTAATTTATAGGCTCCAAAATCTAATCAATATACTTTATACTGAGCAATTCATAAAGTGTGAGCTGTTAGGAGAAGGAGTTTCTCTAAAGAAGTTTCTAATCAGCTGAGTTCACAAACTTTATACGGTTTCCATTAGAGGTTTCAGCATTGGAGTGTAGTAATTAGTTCAAGCCACAAGATGGGGCCAGAGAGCCAAGTTTAGAGGGAAAGTTTTAAATGGTTATTTCCCCTATTCTCCCAGCTCTGCCCCTTAATTTTAATAGTCTTATTCAAAGGGGAGGAGTGAACCCTCAAAAGACGACCAAAGGAAACATCTAAGTACTCTTATCTTCTCAGCCACACTGTCTTTTAAGTCTCTTAGTCTGGCATCAGAGTCGGAGATTCTTCTTAGCCCCGGGTTAATATGGCGCCGGAGCTTCCTCCTTGTGAAATAGTTAATTGCAGATACAGCAACAGGTGGTCCCTCTATATTCAATTTACAGTAACTCAGTGTTCACTGAGATTTCTGTTCTGTCCCAAAGTTTCGCTACTCCCCTTCTCAATCCTTTAGAAGGAAACTTAATGTCAAAAGTTACAGGGGAGGCGGCAACTGTAACCGCTAGCGGCAACTTACTTTCGCTTTCAGCTCTGCTGGTAACGCTGCGTCTTTCTTTTGTGATACCAGACAACTGCTGAGCTCGGATTCTTCTCTTTGTTTTCGGAGACTTCCTTGCTGTTTTAAAACCTCAGGTCTTACAAACTTATTGTTGGAATCCGAATTTCTTTGTGTTGAGAGCAGAGCGCTATTCCCTGCAGGCTCGGGGCTTCGCTATTTGGCCGCTGCAATGGCTGCCCGATTGCCCGCTGCGCGTTCCGTCACACTCTTCACCTAGGGCTACCTGGCGACCGAACGATCAGCTTTTGGCTCCGCCGGGAACTTGTACCTCCAGACACCCTCCGGAAGGTCAACGGGGGGTTTTCCGCCCTCAAACCCCCTTTTTTCGGCCAAAAATAGCTAGGGCTTTCTCTCCCGAAAAAACCCTCGCCTGCCTCGGGTCCGCGCTCTACCGGAAGTCCGCCAATACCTTACACTGATGTTGCTAGAAAAATAGAAGCCATAAAGGATATATGTAGAAGAGAAGGCTCTGGAAATAAAAATGGACCTGCTAAATTGGCTAAATCAGAGGTTTTCATCCTATTTGAGTCCACGGCTCACTTGACCAACTACATTCTTTCTGCGGCATCCCTGTGGGGCCCAGGAGCCCAGTGATGTCACCCCTTGCCTGCAGATCTGGCAGCCTCTCACTCTTTTTCAAACACCCTCCCTTAGGTAGTGTTCCCTCAGCCTTCTCTCCTCTCCTTGGGAGTCCTCCAGGCAGCTGCTGCCCCTGGTCTCTGAGCTGCCCACCCCCCTGCCCCAAAGAGAGGTGCTTCCCAGAGCTTATAGCCAGAGCTGCTGAAATAAACAGCTGTGCAAGCCTTTGGGAGGCAGAAACGTGAGAGGGCATCAGAGGAGGGAAGGGAGGAAAGAGGGACAGAGGCCAGTGTTGCCTGCAGCACCCCCACCATCATTCAAGGCACTGTTAGAATTATTGATCTATGCTTGCAGTCATGGGATTTTTGTCTATCACAAGACGGTATACGTTTTGACTCCATAGAGTGGGAAGTGACGGAGACAGGATGTTTGTGTTACTGTGTTCCGTGAAGTAGGACTATTGTCCTTTGTTCTTTTTCTCAATTCTGTCTGATGCTAGAGAGAGAGGGAGCCATGTTGCAGTGCTCCGTGTGTGTTTATATGTAAATAAAGTAGATTAGCCAATATGCTGAGTTGCTGAGGTCTGTCACGCATCTGCGCAAACTCTGTGGATCCCTAAGTGTGCCGGTGTCGGTTGGCATCAGTCACTGTGATGTTCGGGCAGAAGAAAGGTTTTGAAGCTCCCGAATGAAAGACCAGGAGGGAGAGAACACGCCAGTCGGGCATGTGTCTCTGCCAGGGCCTTACTCGAGTGTAGGCTGAACTCCTGACAGGTGCCACGCCACACTGGTTGAGAACCAGTGGGCTAAATAGATTTCACAGACTTAAGGGTAGGCTGGGTTTTGTTCCACAATATTATTTTCAGTTTTACACATTCATAGTGTGGCGAGTTTTGAGGAGGCGAGAGAGGGAAGTTCCCCGTCCGGTCCGCAGTTTAAAACTCCCGTAGTCACACCCCCTGCTGGCATTGATTGGCCGGGTGGGGTGTGATGCAGCTGGGAGTTGCCTCGAGGAGGGCGTCAATCCCTCGACCCCAAGCCAGATCACCGCGAGGGCCCGAATGCCCAGCTGCAGTGCTGCCCACTGTGAAAGGTGAGCGGACCTAGTCTGAGACTGAGTTTTGAGGTGAGTATTGAAGAACAGTCTATGGAAATTGTTTTCTTGCTTCTGCAACTATAAAGTTTTGGATGTTTTAGGGGCCAATTAGTTGTGCATTTTATATTGTTACTGTTTTGCTGTATTTGGAATATGAACTGCATTGTGGTTTTTTTAAAAAAAAAATGAAAAGCAGTATAAATAAATAAATGGTAGCCAAACTGTTTTCTTCTCAGGCTAGGCTGAGTCCTCTGACTTGCCTCATAATGGGACTCATTCTATTTCGGCTATTTACAAGTAGCCTTAAAATGGTGAATGAGGACAATTCAGTTCCCAGGTCTCAAAGACGTGTGTTTGTTAACATGCAGGCTGATATGGCAGTTTTAGAACTGTGAGGTACTGCCCCATTTTCAAAACATTTTAAGCATCCTTTAGCTATGAAATTTTTACTTAACTATCTCAAGCTTCTAACTCACGAGAATCAATTACCCGTTTAGGTTTTTACTGAAGCATGTTGCAGCTCATAAACAGATCAGCCGCAGCAACATATTGTTTAATCTAACACAACAGAACTTTTAAATTCAATCTCAAAATTGGTTTCGAAAAGAACATCCAAGAGTGGGAAATGTGTGGAACACAGAGGGCATTTATAAGGCAAGGTGGGAGGCACGGAATCAAAATTTGGGATCCACATTCTCAAAAGTCCCATTGACTTACCAATATGCACAAAAGGAACATCCAAATCTACGAGGCCTTTTCACAGCACAAATGCCTTTACGGATGAATGCTATTTTGTATAAATGACCAGAATACAGAGCTGCTTTTTGCAAGTTAAAGCAGTATTTTCTGTGATTTATTGAATTCTTTCCCCCTAATGTAACTGGATATGTTCCCATTTGACATCCAAAAGGTGCGCAAATCCATAAAAAGGATCAGTCAAGAGTCAGCTGTACACCCAAAACTCAAAAATGTTAACACACACAATATGACTATTTAATAATTCCCAGAAGCAGAACATGCAATTAATATATTGTATCCCCAGGGACAAGAGTTAATAGGATGTGTTTTCCAAGAAATGAACACAGCTGTTGGGCACCTTATTTTTGGCTATTAAAATAGCAAAGGAGAGTTCTCATGTATCACAGTGTAAACTATTTTTAAGATACAAACTACCTTTAAAAAAGTCAGTCTCATGAATACTATGAAAATATAATGGCTTCCAGGGGTGGGGGTGACAATCTAAGCAATAATACCTTCTCTAGCTTTCTAATCATAGAATCCTTTTTAAAAAATGTGTCTTATTTATTTATCATGTGTAATTTTATTTCCCCCCCCCTTTAACCCCAACAGGGTGCTCACAAACTAAGACGTGAAAACCACTATAGATCCACCAATAAAAATAACAGAATAAAAGGAGAGCCAGTGAATATTTAAAGCAATTTTCAAACCAGCCTTCTAAAAGCCTGGGCAAATATAAAGATATTCACATCCTCCTCTGCACGTGTTCCAGCTTGTCAATATCCTTCTTAAATTATTTTGGCCAGAACTAGACACAGTGCTCCAGGTGTGGTCTGACCAATGCATCAAAGAATGAATTTGCATAGGGATGGCTATTGTCAGAGTTGCTCCCCGATCCTCGCTCACAGAGGATCACGCTAGCCAGCGATCATTAAGTAAAAGTCTTTATTGAGTTACAGTTTCCATTCTCAAGCTGCTGCGTGCAACTCTGCGTCTTATGGTTAGATCGGCGAAGCTCCGTCTGAGTCTCCGCCCCTTGTGCACCAACTTAATATCCTAGCCCTGCTCCACCTTTTCCACCTGACTGTTCTCCTCTGGGTCCCTCTGCCCCCGGGGTCTCCTCCCTCCGGGACTCCTCCAACGCCGACCCCCCGGACCCTTCTGTCTCCTTGCGCCGGGCTTTAGGACCTGGCTCCCTCTCCGGGCTGCCTACTGCGTCACTTTCCTGTGCATTTGAACTTGGCGCGCGCGCCCAACCTTCCACTTTCCGTCTGACCATTTCTTCGCTCCCCGATGGAGGTGTGGCCACTCCTGACTCGTGCCCTCCCTCCTGTTGTGAGCTGCCAGCGCTTGATCCCTGGCGCCCTTCCTCTTCCCTGCTCTCTGGCGGTGACGCTGGTCCCGATCTCCAACTGCTCCCCTCTGAGTCCCCTCTGGCTCTATCTTCCTGGGGTGTCACCCTAGGCTCCCCCCTTGCCCTGGCCACTGGTGCTCCTTTCTGTGAATCTTCTGATTCACTGGAAAGACTCGGAGATCTCGGGTCGTCGTCATCACTCATCTTTTCTTCTGCCTCCTCCCCCTCGCTCTCTGTTTCCTCCCTTGCCCTTGCCTCTGCTCCTGAACGCCTGACATCCATCCCCCCCTCGAAGCCCCCTCTTCCCCCCTCCCCTCCTTCCGGTGCGGGAGCTGGGTGCTGCTGTGTCAGGGGGACGAATGTCGGATACAGTTCGCTTCCCATGGCGGGCCTCCATCTGAAGTCTTCCGGTTCTTCCTCCCTGCTCTCGTTGACGACGGTCACCTCCGCTTCCATCTCTGTGCCGCCGTGCTCGAAACCCGGGTCGTCCCCGAAAACGTCCATGTCTGTCTCTCCCTCGCTTCCTTCTGGGGGCGTCGCTCGTCCTGGACCCTCCAGCCACTTTCTGCGCCACTGCTCCTCTGGTCTATCGTCCCACCAATACGAGGGTTCTGAGGCAGATCCCGAGGGTGACCCCTCCGGGGAACGTGCGTCGCGTGTCGGTTCCTCGTCCGAGTCGAACCCCCGGAACGTGCTGGCTGAAAGCGTGGGCGTGAAAAGCCAGTCGTCGAAAAAATCAGCTGGCATGGGCCTGTGTGGGAAGAGGGCATGAAACTCTTCTTTGAGCAGAGGTTCGTCTAAAGCGTAGCCCGGCACCCAGCTGTTGGCACTGGCCGGGGTGCCCTCCTTGGCGAGAAAGTATTCTACCCCCTCTTCCCCCCATCTAGAGTCCAAAATCTCTGTGACTTCGTTGATGCGTTCCTCCTGTGCCACTCCCCGTTGCTCGGTTCTCCCTCGGAGCGGACTTGGTGCCGTGCCTGGTTCCTGAAATCTGTGAGGTGCCTTGTAGGGAGTGAGCACCGATCTGTGGAACACCGGATGCATCCTGGAACCCTCCGGAAGCGCCAGCCTGAAAGCCACCGGGTTGACCTGCTCTTCGACTTGGTAGGGCCCCAGTTGCTTATGCCCTAGTTTCTTCTTCGCCAACGACCTGGCCGGCACTGCGTGGGCTGCTAACCAGACCCAGTCTCCCACATGGATCTCTTCGCCAACCCTTCTGTGTTTGTACGCTTGTACTTTGTATGCGTGTTTGGCCAGCTCCAGGTGCCACCGCAGCTGATCGTGGACCTCCTGCAACTCTGACGCGAACGCATCTGCTGTCTGCGGCTCCCCCTCCCCCATTCTTTCCAGTCCCGGGAAGGTTCTGGGGTGCCTCCCGTTGTTGGCGAAGAACGGTGTGACCCCCGTGGACACGTGCTTCGTGTTGTTGTAGGCGAATTCGGCGAGAGGCAGGTAATCCACCCACGTCGCAGGCTGTTGATTCGCATAACATCTCAGGTACTGCTGCATGATGGCATTGACCCGCTCCGCTTGCCCATTGGTCTGCGGGTGTCTAGCCGACGCCAGGTTGATCTTGACGTTCAGGAAGCCCATCAGCTTCTGCCAGAAATTCGAGATGAACTGTCGCCCTCGGTCGGACAGAATAGACCGCGGCAGACCGTGAACCTTGAACACGTGGTCTATGAACAGTTTGGCGGTTTGTTCCGCCGTGGCCACCTTCGCACACGGAATGAAATGTGCCATCTTGGAGAACAAGTCCACCACCACCAGCACGGCCGTCTTGCCCCTCGAGCTGGGCAGATCCGTGACAAAGTCCAGGGCCACTCTCTCCCATGGTTCGAACGGAGTTTGCAGCGGTTCCAACAGTCCGGCCGGCGGTCTGTGCACTGGTTTGGCCCTCTGGCAGGTGTCACACCTCGCCACGTAGTCCGCGACTTCCCCTCTCATTCCGGGCCACCAGAAGTCTCTGGCGACTAATTCCACCGTCTTCTCCTTGCCAAAGTGCCCGGCAGTGGGCGCGTCGTGCAGCTGCTGCAGTACCTTGGCGCGAAGTTCGTCTCCCGGCACGTAGATGGCCCCTTTACGGATGAGCAAGCCATCTCGCAGCTGGAACTCGTCGGTCGCTGCCGTGCCCCTGTGCACCTCTGCCATCTTTGCTTGCGCGAAGGAGTCATACTGCAACGCTCGTCGCACCGCCTCCAGGTCAACTGTTGCCGCAGCGCACGCCCACACTGTCGGTGCGAAGATGTGCATGGCGGCCGCTGGCGTTGCCTCCTCCAGATACTGTGGCTTACGGGAGAGAGCATCCGCCATGATGTTGGTGTCCCCCGGGACATACTCTATTCGGAAGTCGAAGTTCGCAAAGAACTCAGCCCAACGTATCTGCCTCTGGTTCAGGAACTGTGCCGTGCGCCAGTGCTCCAGATTCTTGTGGTCCGTGCAGACCTGCACCGTGTGCTTGGCGCCGATCAGGAAGTGCCTCCACGCTTTGAACGCTGCATGAATGGCCAGCAACTCCCTGTCCCACATGGTGTAGTTCTGTTCGGACTTGCTGAGCTTCCTGGAGTAAAACGCTCCCGGCCTCCAAACCCCCTGCGGGTCTTTCTGCAGCAGGACTGCTCCCACGGCTCTGTCCGAAGCGTCTGTCTCCACCCTCATTGGCCTGCTGGGGTTGACATGAAGCAGCTGCTCTTCCGACGCGAAGAGCCGCTTGAGTGCCTGAAAGGACTGCTCCGCCTGCTCTGTCCAGATGAACTTCTTTTTCTTGGAGCTGAGCGTGTCCGTGAGGGCCGCCGTCTGCATAGCAAAGCCTTTTATAAACTTGCGATAGAAGTTCGCGAAGCCGACAAACCGTTGGACCTCCTTCCGGTTGCGTGGGCTTTTCCAATCCAACACTGCTCGAACCTTGGCGCTGTCCATGGCGAGCCCCTTGTCAGACAACTTGTAGCCCAGGAAATCCACCTCCGTCACGTCGAACTGGCACTTCTCCAGCTTGGCGTAAAGCCTATGCTGCTGTAGCCTGCTCAGCACTTCCTTGACGTGTCTGTCATGCTCCTGCTGCGATTCCGAAAGGATCAGGATGTCATCCAAGAAACAGACGCACGTCTTGTAGAGGAGCCCCGCCAACATGTGATGCATGAACGCTTGAAACACGTGGGAGCCATTTTGCAATCCAAAAGGCATAACTCTATATTCGTAGGTGCCCAGGGGCGTGAACATGGCTGCCTTCCACTCATCTCCTTCCCGCATGCGAATGAGGTTGTACGCCCCTCGCAGGTCCAACTTGGTGAACACGCTGCCCTTCCGTACCTTTGCGAGGAGGTCGTCGATTCGGGGCATGGGGAAGTCCGATGGCTTGGTCACACTGTTTAAGATGCGATAGTCCACTACCAGCCTTTTTTGGGACGTGTCCCGCTTCTTAACAAAGAATACAGGACTGCCCCCCGCTGCCTTGGACTCCTGGATGAAACCGCGCTCCAAATTATGATCTATGAACTCTTTGAGTTCCTGCAGTTCGTCCTCAGACATGGAATACAGTTTCCCCTTGCGCAGCGCCGCCCCCGGCAGCAGGTCAATTTTGCAGTCATATGGTCTGTGGGGGGGGGGTAGCCTGTCTGCCTCCTTCTCGCAGAAAACCTCCAAAAATTCTGCGTACTTGTGGGGAACCGCTTGCAGCGTGCCTAGCTACAGCTGTGACTCCTCTTCCTCTCCTTTCTGCCGGGGCACGATGCAGTGTTCAGCACAAAAGGAAGAGCCGAAGGTCAGCTGCCTCTGGTACCAAGCCAGCGTCGGGCTGTGCTTGTCCAGCCAACTCATGCCCAATACAATAGGCGTGTCCGACAGTTGAGTGACGTTGAAGCTGATGATTTCCCTGTGATTCCCAAGTCGCATCACCATTGGTGGCATCTGCTTCACCACTTGCCCCCCTAGCAGCTCCCTGCCATCCACCGTGACAACCTGCAGGGGCAGCGTGGCAGGCAGCAACTGTATGGCGTGCCGGTCGACAAAGTCCTGCCCTATAAAGTCCGCATTGCTTCCTGAGTCAATGGTGATTGGCACGTCCATGGTGATTCCATTGGGCAGCTGGAGCGATGCGGTGAGCCTCACTACTGGCTTGGGCGGGAGGGGGTCCATGGGCTGTAAAATCTCTGGGGACTGCTTCACTGACACGTCTGGCTGGGCCCCAGTGCCTCTTCCTCCAGCCAGACTACGTCGTTTCCCTGCTGTAGTTCTCCTTGCTGCGTTGCTGCAGTTACCATTGCTGAGGCTGCAGTGTGCTTGTGGAGCCTCCGGGGACACTCTTTCGCCATATGCTGTGGATCATCGCAGATATAACACTTCCTGTTCCCTCTAGGAGGCTTCGCTTTTACTGTTGCCGGTGCTAGGGCTCTGGCTGCTGACTGAGCCCTTGCACTTCCAACCTCCATAGGTTCCGCCCCTCCTCCTGGCGGAGGCGTGGATTGCGCACGCGCTGCTTCTCTGGGAAGGAAGGAGGAGCCCCTGGCTGGTTCGCGCCCTCCACGCCCTTCGTCCCTGCTCCACGGACGTTCTTCCAGCCGCACCCCCACCGCCAGCGCCCTCTGAACGATCTCCTGCGTGGTCCGGGGCCTCTCCCCCCTCGCAATTTCATCTTTAACCGAGCCGTGCAATCCCTCCCAAAACAGGTCTCTTACAGGGGCCGAATCTCTGTCCCATTCCAGTGCACTGACCAAAGCGAAAAAGCGGGCATGGTACTGCCTTACGCTGGCCCTCCCTTGCTTCAGTCCATGTATCTGCTGCCGAGCAAGATCCACGTCAATGCTTGATAAAAAGCACCCATCCATCGCTTTAATAAAGGCATCCGCATTTTGGAGCGCCGGATCCTTATCCCTCCACAAATTGCGCAGCCATGCTTTAGCATCTCCATGCAAATGGGACATGATGAATCCCACTTTCTCTTGCTCATCTCTAAAGTCTTTGTTCAGCAGTTGCAGTGCACACATTACATCTGTTCTAAAGTTGGGGTACTGTTGCAGATTCCCATCGAAGTGAGAGACCAGACCGCCTTTTCGTCTCCCCAACCCAATCCCCTCCGGTTTGGGTGTCAGTTGCCCTTGCTTTGTAAGCACTTCCAACCTGACCTGGAGATCCCTGTAGGCGGCAGCTGCGTCCTCCTCTCTCTTCCTGGATGCAAGTGCCTCTGCATTCAGTCGTGTCACTGCTTCTTTGAGTTCCGCTATCTGCTGTTCAGCCGTCATGTTGTCTGCCGTTCGTGAGCTCGCTAGTAGGCACCCGCTTTCTCTCCTCTCCGTGAGGCCGTAGATGCCCACAATTTATGGGACGGAGCTTACTGTCAGAGTTGCCCTGCTCCACCTTTTCCACCTAATATCCTAGCCCTGCTCCACCTTTTCCACCTGACTGTTCTCCTCTGGGTCCCTCTGCCCCCCGGGGTCTCCTCCCTCCGGGACTCCTCCGACGCCGACCCCCCGGACCCTTCTGTCTCCTTGCGCCGGGCTTTAGGACCTGGCTCCCTCTCCGGGCTGCCTACTGTGTCACTTTCCTGTGCATTTGAACTTGGCGCGCGCGCCCAACCTTCCACTTTCCGTCTGACCGTTTCTTCGCTCCCCGATGGAGGTGTGGCCACTCCTGACTCGTGCCCTCCCTCCTGTTGTGAGCTGCCAGCGCTTGATCCCTGGCGCCCTTCCTCTTCCCTGCTCTCTGGCGGTGACGCTGGTCCCGATCTCCAACTGCTCCCCTCTGAGTCCCCTCTGGCTCTATCTTCCTGGGGTGTCCCCCTAGGCTCCCCCCTTGCCCTGGCCACTGGTGCTCCTTTCTGTGAATCTTCTGATTCACTGGAAAGACTCGGAGATCTCGGGTCGTCGTCATCACTCATCTTTTCTTCTGCCTCCTCCCCCTCGCTCTCTGTTTCCTCCCTTGCCCTTGCCTCTGCTCCTGAACCCCTGACAGCTATGATTATTGTTCAGATGTAGAGCCTAATGAATTATACAAGTAACCCCCCCTACACTTCCCAAACTAATATAGGGATCTCCATGCAGCTGTCCTTCAGCTTTTGAATATCTCTGAATTTCGTGGGGATGTATTTTGCTCAACAAAATTTGATTCAATGCATATAAAATGCAATTTTATGACGAAATGTGTTCAAAAATGCATATTTCAAGACAAAATGGATACAAAAATGCATCTTTTAGCATAAAATATGTAGCAAAGTGTGCAAATTTGGTGCAGGTTTTTTAAAAAAAATATTATTATTATTTACAAACGTTTTCAGAAAGCTATAGAAAGACAGAATGATTTCATGAATGAACATATGCAGCTGGAAATGAACTGATTCATCCATCCCTTGATATGGTATGTAAACGAGCCTTTTATAACACAACAGTGGAGTGAGTCTCCTAATACCAGCACATGAACACATACCTACACAGACATATTGTGAAATAAGTCAAGAATAGATTTCACTATAATCTTGGCATTTCACGATCTTTCTGAGTTTCACTTACCATCATAACATCGTTTCTACTTGTGAATAATGCATGCCACATGTTGGGTGTAAAACTGCACTGGAAAAAAGCATTCTTGACAGAGAAGTATTATGTTTTTTATTGGCATATTTTATGAATAGAGGCTCTGAATAAAATTCCATTCTCTGTATATAAAAAAATATGTTAATCTGAAATGAAAGGACTATAGATGTATGCTCTTCTATGTTCTGCATTTATGGAAGTACAAACTTGTCATTTACGAGCTTTGTAAAGGTAAATTACATGGTAAAGAATACACTTGCTAAGGTGTAGTTAAAACATGACATGCTGAAATCAAGAGCTTTGACTCTAAGAAGAGGAACAAGCTTAAAGTGCTACTTGTACGTTCTGCTGTGAACATTGGCTAATGCCTATATTCTTTGCTGAACAGACAAGGTTGTGGTCTTGCATAGAAATGGAAAACTGCAGGCTTTTGTTAACCCATCCCAAATATCATTTGTGGGGTGGAGAGGGGTTTCTCTCATTTCTAGCAAAACTAAGAAGGTCAGTTTTCCTGAACTCAGGAAACTGATACAGGGCCAGATTTAGTTTTGATGAGGCCCTAAGCTACTGAAGGTAATGGGGCCCTTTATATGTCAACAACAAATTGTCACTGTTTTTTGTGTTGAATATACAGTGGTACCTCAGGTTAAGTACTTAATTCATTCCAGAGGTCTGTTCATAACCTGAAACTGTTCTTAACCTGAAGCACCACTTTAGCTAATGGGGCCTCCTGCTGCCGCCGTGCCGCTGGAGCACGATTTCTGTTCTCATCCTGAAGCAAAGTTCTTATCCTGAAGCACTATTTCTGGGTTAGCGGAGTGTGTAACCTGAAGTGTATGTAACCCGAGGTACCACTGTGTGCTATATGATAATTTATGGACCTAATAGGTATCTAAAGCCGTTTGCACATAACAAATAGCAGCCTACACAACACAAAACACTGTGGCTATATGTAGGTTTTATTTTATTTGCTTTTTATCTGATATTTTGGAAATGTACATCCAGGGGTTTTTTTTTGGGGGGGGGCCAAGAGAGTGAGGCTGTAAACTATAGCTTGTTTAGTTTATACATAAATCCGGCACAGAAGTGATGGCTAAACTGAATCTGGGTGGGAGGTCCGGCACGTGTCTTTCCCGTTCCCATGTAAGGACATTCACAAGACAGCTACCTTACAATTTCTCCAGTTCTGACTGGAGTTACAGCCCTTTTTGACAAAAAACAACTTGGCCAATGTTCTCCGTGTCCTGGTAACTTCCAGATTAGATTATTGCAATGTGCTCTACTTGGGAAGAGCCCTGAAAGACAACCTGGAAACTTTGGCTGGCCACCTGGCAATCAAACTTTGCACCAGCTGAAGTTTACAAACCAAATACACTGTAAATTGTTTTCACTGGTTCCTTATACAGGTTTACCTGACTAATTTATTATTTTTACTTTAGAATTTATTGTTGTTTTGTTTGTATAAAATCTGTATCTATAACATTGTAATTATATTTTGTAGTATTAATGCTGTGACCTGCCTTCAGCATCACTTGGTTGAAAAGTGGGATAGAATTTCAATGGATTAATAAATCAAATATTATGATTATGAATAATTTTAAGCCAATTCTAGTATAATACATGTTGCATGAGAACTAGTACACAATATTTAAGACAAAATTGGCTTTAATTTCATATGACATTTAAAAGAAACTATCAACTTCCTCACTCCAGTTCTAGCAGCTTTACTTGATCTATGGATCCCATAAGACTAAATTCAACCAAAGATGAGCATTTATGAAAAACAGAATTATTGGTGGTGGTTGCTTCTTCTTCTTTTTAAAAAGTACTCCATAAAAGATCATTTCTCAGTAAATCTTAGAAAATGCAAGCAAACAGCTGTTTCAGTATAGTTTTCTTAAACACAGCCTGCTCTAACTGTGCTGCTATAAAAAGGCAATAACGGAATTATGTAGAAATTCTGTAGGAAAACTAAAACAGTCAGTTTTAAAATAATGAACAGAGACTCAGGTGGAATCTACTCACATATAAAAAATGCTGTGAAAATGCTTTTTTAAAAAAAGTTTTGAAAAAAACTTTGAATTTTGCATAGCTCCCTGTCGCCATCTAGTGTCACATTTGTATATTGCACTTTACAGCACATTTAAAACGTTTTATTTGCAGCTGTATAGGTGAGTCCTCAGTATACAAGTATATAGTTCAGGGGGAGGCGAAAGGCTCAGTGGCAGAGCACATGCATTGCATTCAGGTGGTTCAGGTTCAAACCCTGATATCTCCACTTAAAAGGGCCCAGGCAGCAGCTCTTGGGAAAGATGGTTAACTGATCCCCCGGAGAACTAGCAATCAGCATAGATGATTTGGGGTTAGATGAAACAATAGTCTGACTTGCTTTAAGGCAGCTTCCTATATTTACAGAAACAAAGGGCAGGATTTAAATAACTTGTTGCAAGTGGGGAATAAGGTCCACTTCCACAACAAACTTTCCCTGCTCTCACCTTTCCCCCATGGCCCCCCCAACCCCTACATCTGCTCTGGAGAGTTGGGAAGGGACCCAAAACAAGTTTAGGAGGTTCAAGGGTATGGGCTTTTTTTAAATTACAAAACACACAGGTGAATTTTAATTATATTTTAATTCAAAACAGGTCTCCAAGCATACTTTGATTTCCAAATAATGGACCTTCATATTTGGCGAATGCATTATTGGGAAGGTCTGGCAGGAAAACATTAGTGGTGAAATTGAAAAGGCAATAAAAGTGCAGGAAGCTAACCTAACCTGCTTTATTTATGCCTTGAGACTTCCCTGAAGATAGGCAAAAAATGATATTAGTATCAACTGGTCAACTTTGCCAGCAATAAAAGTGAGCTTCCTTGAAAGGAAATGAAGTGATACGAAGCTAATGTTACGCATAAGGAGGGAACCAAATACTATGCAGCTGTTCAGAGTATTCCCTGCTGATTCTAGAACTTTGGTTCAGCGATTGTCAAAGATGTGTTGCATAATAGTTAGGTTGCTCCAGGTAAATGTCCTACTAGAAAAGTAAAATCTGGAAATGTATTTAGCATTGTTGACTCCCTTCTACCCTGGCAGTACATACCTTTAAAAGATAAGGGCAACCAAGGTCGCTTAGGGTATGCCACAATCTTCCAAAGTTGGCATATGGGGAACGCATTGTACCTGGCTTGCCAATGAACAAAGGGGAATTAGACCTGCCCGCAAAGCTGTAAATTCCAAACATTACTACTGCAAACACTGCTATTGCCACAAAACAAGGCAGATGGCTCTTGTTCAGCAACAAGCACTAACATCTGAAACTTCCATGGACTCTGACGTATTCTTCTCTAATGTGCCTATGCATAAGCTAAACACATTACCGCATCTTCCAGGGGCAAAATGGTGAGGGAATGAAAAGTGGCAGATGCAGAAACAGACTACAGTCAGCAGGCCTGCTGTCTGAATATCACAATTTTCTAATCCATTAAAAATATATCTATCTTAGAGTACTTATGCCTTAGCCCTTGGAGGATCCTAAGTAATCATAATGCTGACCTCAGACCATTCTGTTCAAATGGTGCAGTTTCGCCAGTTTATGTAGCTATCTACCATTCAAAATAAGAATGGCTTTAGGGCCAAATCTACCATAAGTTTGATGTTGTGGATTTTTGTTAAACAAATAGTCAGCACTGACAGGTGAGCTGCATTAGTAGTAATAATAATAATAATAATAATAATAATAATAATAATAATAATAATAATATAATAATAATAATAATAATAATAATAATAATAATAATAATAATAATGTATTTATACCCCACCCATCTGGCTGGGCTTCCCCAGCCACTCTGGGCGGCTCCCAAGAGAATATTAATAATATTAATAAAAAAGCAATAAAACATCAAACATTGAAAACTTCACTAAACAGGGCTGCCTTCCTATGTCTTCTAAAAGTCAGGTAGTTGTTTATTTCCTTGACATCTGATGGAAGGGCATTCCACAGGGTGAGCCACTACCAAGAAGGCCCTCTGCCTGTAACCTCACTTCTCACAGAAGGCCCTCAGAGCTGGACCTCAGTGTCTGGGTTGAATGATGGGGTGGAGATGCTCCTTCAGGTCTACTGGGCTGAGGCCGTTTAGGGCTTTAAAGGTCAGCACCAACACTTTGAATCAGAGGTAGGCAGCCTAAGGCCCAGGGACCAGATGCGGCCCAATCGCCTTCTGAATCCGGCCCGTGGACGGTCTGGGAATCAGCATGTTTTTACATGAGTAGAATGTGTGCTTTTATTTAAAGTGCATCTCTGGGTTATTTGTGGGGCATAGGAATTCGTTCATCCCCCCCCAAAAAAAAAATATATAGTCTGACCCACCACTTGGTCTGAGGGACGGTGGACTGGCCCATGGCTGAAAAAGGTTGCTGACCCCTGCTTTGTGCTCAGAAACGTACTGGGAGCCAATGTAGGTCTTTCAGGACTGGTGTTATATGGCCTCGACAGCTGTTCCCAGTCACCAGTCTAGCTGCTGCATTCTGGCTTAGGGCCATGGCAGGGGAGAGAGGCTTTAACATTTTACCCTCACTGCAGTCCCTATTGCAACTGCACCATAGACTGCTAGTCACAATTGCCCTCTTCTGTAAGAACTCAGGGGTGATTGAGGGAGGCCAGTAGTGCCCACAGTATCCACAGCAATTGCAGGACCTTGGAGAGCCCCCAGTGCCCTGCTGAAGCAGCTATATGAGCTATTGACTCTGCAAGTACTGTTCCTAGATCACACTGATGCCTCATACACCTCATATTGTCTCATATGCCTCATATTGACCTGACTTGTAATATAATAAAGTCCACCTTCCCAGAGGAGTCTGGTAGCTGTTACAAGGACTGTGCCTTATTTTGCAGTATTTGATTCCTGCAGGGCTAGGGGAACAGGAGGAGAGAGGAGGATCCCTTCAACTGGGTCTTTAAGAAGGTTCGGGCATTTCTTCCTACCATTGTGGAAGGAGAGGGTGTTGGAGAAGACTGCTGAGAGTGAGAAATGTGCATTTCCAAGATTTATCAGAAAAAGATGTAGAGGATTCTCTGAGAATCCTATTAGAAGGCAAGATAAGGTTGATAGGTGTCTATGTTGAAGGGGGAGAGAGAAAGAGAGAGAAAGAGAACCCATCATGTTTATGGGTGAAATGGGAATTCCAACCCCATTATATATTTTAAAATATATGCATAAGTATATACGCAACAATGATTTTAAATGATTTTTAAAAGGTGGGCCTTTAAATGGGTAAAAAAAAAAAAGAAGAAGCAAAGGAAAATTATTCACAACATTAGAGAGACATAATTAAAATGTTCAGCAGTCTTTTGCTTCAGGAACATTTTGCTTCCATCACGCAAAAGGCTAGATAAATCCTGATTATGTTTTTCTTGGTAGTTTATGTTTTCATAATTCATATAATATGCATCCTTAGTTCATACACTCCAGCTGGTTGCTTTTTAGAGGACACTATTACATAGTCTTTAGATCTCCTACATTAAGGTCTCCTACATTAAGGATGAAAGGCTAAATTCATTTACCTAGAAGATCAGTATAATGCAGAGGGCATTATTCCTGTGTAGACAAGAACAGGAACTGCACTGAAAATAAACTTTTTCTGTAAACAGTCTCCTTTCATATAGTCATCTGTCAAGGAAGTAGATTGTTTTTAGCACCATCTACAGATTATATAGGGGACGCGGGTGGCGCTGTGGGTAAAAGCCTCAGCGCCTAGGGCTTGCCGATCGAAAGGTCGGCGGTTCGAATCCCCGCGGTGGGGTGCGCTCCCGCTGCTCGGTCCCAGCGCCTGCCAACCTAGCAGTTCGAAAGCACCCCCGGGTGCAAGTAGATAAATAGGTACCGCTTACCAGCGGGAAGGTAAACGGCGTTCCGTGTGCTGCACTGGCTCGCCAGATGCAGCTTTGTCACGCTGGCCACGTGACCCGGAAGTGTCTCCGGACAGCGCTGGCCCCCGGCCAATAGAGTGAGATGGGCACACAAACCCCAGAGTCTGTCAAGACTGGCCCGTTCGGGCAGGGGTACCTTTACCTTTACCTTTACAGATTATATAAACTGTAATTCATGGATTTAAGAAATTATAATTTAGCTGTTTGCTTGGTAATGAGACATGTATTCTGGTGATTTCATCTCTTGAGAACTTTACTAATATGTCTTATGCCTAACTGTGCAGATTTGTATTTGATCTTTAAATAATTGACATACTACACTCAAATATAGCAAAATGCTTGTATCAACTCTCAAAACCTGCAGCCGTCTGCAAGAAGACGTTCCACTCCAAAATAAACAACAGATCCTGCATAGGCATATGGTTTAAATAATCTATGGATAGCGTGCAGTCAGAAATAGTTTATTCGGCACATCTGTAACAGTGCTCCATTTTTAAAAGACACAATTTTTCTTATTAGAGCATATGTGTGTGTATATATGTGTGTGTGTATGTGTGTGTGTGTGTATATATATATATATATATATCCCTTGACAGTGTTAAAGAATCTGCTTCAGAAAAAGCATAAAACCTCTTTGGGAAATTCAGTCCATATTTCATTGTGCTGCTTTTGTTACTTTTATACTTTTCAGGCAGGATAAAACAAAGAATAATGGCATATATTTGCCTTCTTCGAGAACAAACAGCCTAGATCAGCAGCAGCCTAAAATATTGGTCTTAATTTATCATTTGTGTTTCTCCCATCAATTTGTGGGCTAACATCTATTGACAAGGAGGCAGAGCAGAAAGGCATTAGAATGACAAGGAATTACATAGATTTGCCTATTCTTGGTTAACACCTCACCAGGAATGGGGCTTGATGGCTCTCTCCTTGTTTAGTGCTCGTTGTTGTCATGCTGGCCCAGTTCAGGCCAATATTTAGTCCACTTTTGTATTATTGGCTCATCCCATAGTGGGGATATTGACGTGAACTCAAATTTGCTGTCAATATTTTGCCTATTGACCCAGAAATTTCGTGCTCAAAAATATTATGACTGATTTTGACTCTGATGCGAATCATTTGCCCCAAGGAATCGCGAAAATAACACAGGATAAGAATTCTGTGTTTTTAAGCTTTTTACTATGTTGTATATTCTAAAATCTGATGTGCATTTACTTTAAGGTCGTTAATGTCCCCTCTGCAAAATAAATAGTATTTTTAAATGGTTTTTAAAAAGGATAAGACAAATACATGGAAGATAAGACTTTCAGGGGCTAGTAGCCATGATGGCTGTGCTGTGACACTGATGCAGAAATCCAGCATCACCTGAACTCTGCGAGTGGAATTTTCTCCCAATTGAAGTGCAGAGTGTTTGAGGACCAGGACATTTGCAGGGAAATCAAAGTGCTTGTTTACAAAGCTATTGTACTACCACCTTATTGTATGCTTGTGAAACATGGACCACTTATAAACACCATCTACAGCTCCTCGAAAGATTCCATCAATGGTGTCTCTTTTACAGATCACTTGGGAAGACAGGCGAACTAATGCCAGTGTACTGGAAGAAGCAAAGATCACCTGTGTTGAAACAATGATTCTTCAGCATCAACTTCGTTGGACTGGTCATGTTGTGCAGATGCCTGATGATCGTCTTCCAAAGCAACTACTCTATTCTGAACTTAAAAATGGAAAGCGTAATGCTGGTGGTCAACAAAAGAGATTCAAAGACTCTCTCAAGGCAAATCTTAAAAAAGTAGTATCATTGCTGACAACTGGGAAACACTGGCCTGCGAGCGCTCCAGTTGGAGAACAGCCTTTACCAAAGGTGTCATGGGTTTTGAAGACGCTAGAACTCAGGACAAAAGGGAGAAATGCGCTAAGAGGAAGGCATGCTTGGCAAATCCTCACCATGATCAACTCCCACCCAGAAACCTATGTCCCCACTGTGGAAGCACATGTGGATCCAGAATTGGCCTCCACAGTCACTTACGGACTCACTGTTAAAACCATGTTTATGGAAGACAATCTAACTCGGCTACGAGTGATCGCCAAAGAAGCTCGGCCTCTACAGTTGAAGGCAGTTTCCTTCTAAGTACCATTTGTGGATCGAGGGCCCGACCCTGCTATGTGAAATAAATACACAAGGAGATGTGATATAAGGTTAATGGGCAAGAAAAGGCCACAACTTTATTGATTACAGCAGTGAAAAGGTATTGGCTTAGGCATTGGATGACTATAGGTGGTGGGTTTATTCAACAGTAGGTGGAGCCTGTTGATGCTCATTCAACTATAGGCTCACCCCCTGATGTCACCGAGGGTCGTGCCATGGCCTCCCGCCAAGCAGGCATCGGACGGAATACACGACCGCCAGATTCCTTTAACGGAATAACCCATGGTAGATAGCATAGGCGATGGCCACACCTAGCCCTTGACACAGCACAACACATGAATCCAATGCCTAACCTACCCACCAATACCACAAAAGTTGTGACGATTGCTACGAGGTAGGCGAAAAAACCCAAAGGCCTAATGCCAAACGGAATAATTCCTACCAGGCCCCCCAGCCAACCAGGGCGACCAACCTAAGGTCCATAGCAAGGCCAAAAACCTATACCCTGAGCTAAATGGGAGTGGAGGGTGGGTGACTCGCTGAGGGACGACGACGAATGAGGAGGTGGAGCTGGCACCATAGCCTTAAGCTGCTACACACGCCCCCCGGAGGCACCTGGTTGGCCACCTCCGGTGGGCGTGGGCGCCAGCCAGGTAGGAGGGGAGGGGGCTAATGTCCCCTACTGGGGGCGGAGCTCGGTCTCCCGCCCACAACCACTCCCTCTCTTCCAGGGAGGAGAGTCTTTGTGGATCGAGGGCCTGACCCCGCTATGTGAAATAAATACACAAGGACACGTGATATAAAGTTAATGGGCAAGAAAAGGCCACAACTTTATTGATTACAGCAGTGAAAAGGTATTGGCTTAGGCATTGGATGACTATAGGTGGTGGGTTTATTCAACAGTAGGTGGAGCCTGTTGATGCTCATCCAACTATAGGCTCACCCCTTGATGTCACCGAGGGTCGTGCCATGGCCTCCCGCCAAGCAGGCATCGGACGGAATACACGAATCTCCCAGTACTCCAATCACAAGGAATTAGCTCCAATAGCAATAAACAGCCCCCCCCCACTCTAAGCCTTGCGAAATACTTCCCTGGCTTCTGCAGACAGCAAGGAGGTTAGACCTGTTGACTTGCTGAGGGACGACGACGAATGAGGAGGAGGCGGAGCTGGCACCACAGCCTTAAGCTGCTACACACGCCCCCTGGAGGCACCTGGTTGGCCACCTCCGGTGGGCGTGGGCGCCAGCCAGGTAGGAGGGGAGGGGGCTAATGCCCCCTACCAGGGGCGGAGCTCGGTCTCCCGCCCACAACCACTCCCCTCTCTTCCAGGGAGGAGAGTCTTTGCTGGAAACCGCAGGAAGTGAGAAAGCTCTCGTGCTTGGGTCCTGCACGTGACCTTCCCACAGATATCTGGTTATATCCACTGTTACAACAGGATGTTGGAGTAGATGGGCCATTAGCCTGACATAGCAGGCTCTTCTTATATTCTTACCACCGTATCCTTTCATTGCCTGCAGGGCACAGACCTCTAAAAATACATTCATTGTTCTTCAACCTGTTGTTGTTTAGTCGTTTAGTCGTGTCCGACTCTTCGTGACCCCATGGACCAGAGCACGCCAGGCACTTCTGTCCTCCACTGCCTCCCGCAGTTTGATCAAACTCATGCTAGTAGCTTCAAGGACACAATCCAACCATCTCATTCTCTGTCGTCCCCTTCTCCTTGTGCCCTCCATCTTTCCCAACATCAGGGTCTTTTCCAGGGAGTCTTCTCTTCTCATGAGGTGGCCAAAGTATTGGAGCCTCAGCTTCACGACCTGTCCTTCCAGTGAGCGCTCAGGGCTGATTTCCTTCAGAATGGAGAGGTTTGATCTTCTTGCAGTCCATGGGACTCTCAAGAGTCTCCTCCAGCACCATAATTCAAAAGCATCAATTCTTCGGCGATCAGCCTTCTTTATGGTCCAGCTCTCACTTCCATACATCACTACTGGGAAAACCATGGCTTTTACTATACGGACCTTTGTTGGCAAGGTGATGTCTCCGCTTTTTAAGATGTTTTCTAGGTTTGCCATCGCCTTTCTCCCAAGGAGCAGGCGTCTTTTAATTTCGTGACTGCTGTCACCATCTGCACTGATCATGGAGCCCAAGAAAGTAAAATCTCTCACTGCCTCCATTTCTTCCCCATCTATTTGCCAGGAGGTGATGGGCCCAGTGGCCATGATCTTCGTTTTTTTGATGTTGAGCTTCAGACCATATTTTGCGCTCTCCTCTTTCACCCTCATTAAAAGGTTCTTTAATTCCTCTTCACTTTCTGCCATCAAGGTTGTGTCATCTGCATATCTGAGGTTGTTGATATTTCTTCCGGCAATCTTAATTCCGGCTTGGGATTCATCCAGCCCAGCCTTTCGCATGATGAATTCTGCATATAAGTTAAATAAGCAGGGAGACAATATACAGCCTTGCCGTACTCCTTTCCCAATTTGGAACCAATCAGTTGTTCCATATCCAGTTCTAACTGTAGCTTCTTGTCCCACATAGAGATTTCGCAGGAGACAGATGAGGTGATCAGGCACTCCCATTTCTTTAAGAACTTGCCATAGTTTGCTGTGGTCAACACAGTCAAAGGCTTTTGCATAGTCAATGAAGCAGAAGTAGATGTCTTTCTGGAACTCTCTAGCTTTCTCCATAATCCAGCGCATGTTTGCAATTTGGTCTCTGGTTCCTCTGCCTCTTCTAAATCCAGCTTGCACTTCTGGGAGTTCTCGGTCCACATACTGCTTGAGCCTTCCTTGTAGAATTTTAAGCATAACCTTGCTAGCATGTGAAATGAGTGAAATTGTGCGATAGTTGGAGCATTCTTTGGCACTGCCTTTCTTTGGGATTGGGATGTAGACTGATCTTCTCCAATCCTCTGGCCACTGCTGAGTTTTCCAAACTTGCTGGCATATTGAGTGTAGCACCTTAACAGCATCATCTTTTAAAATTTTAAACAGTTCAGCTGGAATACCATCACTTCCACTGGCCTTGTTATTTGCAGTGCTTTCTAAGGCCCATTTGACTTCACTCTCCAGGATGTCTGGCTCAAGGTCAGCAACCACACTATCTGGGGTGTACGAGACATCCATATCTTTCTGGTATAATTCCTCTGTGTATTCTTGCCACCTCTTCTTGATGTCTTCTGCTTCAGTTAGATCTTTACCACTTTTGTCCTTTATTATGGTAATCTTTGTACGAAATGTTCCTTTCATATTTCCGATTTTCTTGAACAGATCTCTGGTTCTTCCCATTCTGTTGCTTTCCTCTATTTCTTTGCATTGCTCGTTTAAGAAGGCCTTCTTGTCTCTCCTTGCTATTCTTTGGAAATCTGCATTCAATTTCCTGTATCTTTCACTATCTCCCTCGCATTTTGCTTGCCTTCTCTCCCCCGCTATTTGTAAGGCCTTGTTGGACAGCCACTTTGCTTTCTTGCATTTCTTTTTCATTGGGATGGTTTTAGTTGCTGCCTCCTGTATAATGTTGCGAGCCTCCACCCATACTTCTTCAGGCACTCTGTCCAGCAAATCTAAATCCTTAAACCTGTTCCTCACTTCCACTGTGTATTCATAAGGGATTTGGTTTAGATTGTATCTTACCTGTCCAGTGGTTTTTCCTACTTTCTTCAGTTTAAGCTTGAATTTTGCTATAAGGAGCTGATGATCTGAGCCACAGTCAGCTCCAGGTCTTGTTTTTGCTGACTGTATAGAGCTTCTCCATCTTTGGCTGCAGAGAATATAATCAATCTGATTTCGATGTTGCCCATCTGGGGATGTCCATGTGTAGAGTCGTCTCTTGTGTTGTTGGAAAAGCGTGTTTGTGATGACCAGTTTGTTCTCTTGACAGAACTCTATTAGCCTTTGCCCTGCTTCGTTTTGATCTCCAAGGCCAAACTTGCCAGTTGTTCCTTTTATCTCTTGATTCCCTACTTTAGCATTCCAATCCCCTATAATGAGCAGAACATCCTTCTTTGGTGTCACTTCTATAAGGTCTTGTAAGTCTTCATAGAATTGGTCAATTTCAGTTTCTTTAGCACCAGTAGTTGGTGCATAAACTTGGATTACTGTGATGTTAAAAGGTCTGCCTTGGATTCGTATCGAGATCATTCTATCATTTTTGAGACTGCATCCCAGTACAGCTTTCGCCACTCTTTTGTTGACTATGAGGGCCACTCCATTTCTCTTACGGGTTTCTTGCCCACAGTAGTAGATATGATAGTCATCCGAACTGAATTCGCCCATTCCCGTCCATTTTAGCTCACTGATGCCCAGGATGTCAATATTTATTCTTGCCATCTCATTTTTGACCACATCCAACTTACCCAGGTTCATGGTTCTTACATTCCAGGTTCCTATGCAATATTTTTCTTTACAGCATTGGACTTTCCTTTCGCTTCCATGCATATCCACAACTGAGCGTCCTTTCGGCTTTGGCCCACCCGCTTCATCAGCTCTGGATCTACTTGTACTTGTCCTCCGCTCTTCCCCAGTAGCATGTTGGACGCCTTCCGACCTGAGGGGCTCATCTTCCAGCGTCATAACTTTTATATGCCTGTTGTATTTGTCCATGGAGTTTTCTTGGCAGGGATACTGGAGTGGCTTGCCGGTTCCTACTCCAGGTGGACCATGTTTGGTCAAAACTCTCCACTATGACCTGTCCATCTTGGGTGCCCTGCTCTGCATAGTTCATAGCTTCTCTGAGTTCTTCAAGCCCCTTCGCCACGGCAAGGCAGTGATCCATGAAGGGGATCTTCAACCTAACCTTTTCTTATTTGATAGGATTATGGTAACAACCCCACTGACTGCCTCTGCCTCACCCTCATGCTCAGAGAGGGAAACTTGGTTTTTTATCTGTTTCTTGTATTTGCCTGAGTTTGGATTACTTCAGTAAAAAAAATAAAAAATGTTTTATTGTCTGCAACTGTATCTGTGGCTGGTGGCTGCCTGTCTTTCCAAGCAGAAAAGGGTGTGCATTGTTGTAATTGAAATAAGTGCATGACATCATGACATCTTCAGAAATAAAAGGTTGTTTATTTCCTCTCTTTTCTGCTTTTGGCAATGTATGCTGCTGATTGCTGACAGTCACAGCAGGAGTCGAGTAAATATGCATTAATAGAAGAAAGGTCTTCTGTAAGTTTGTTGTATAAGGCCAATGCAGGGCACAAGGTGATAAGATATCATGACAGCAGAAAGGCATTTCTTTCCTTTTATTCCTATAGGACACAGGGGCATGGGACAGTCTTCTTCTTTTTAACCTAACAAAATCCCTGAAGGAAGCTACACCACAGAGGCAGTGTGAGAGAAAATGCCCTAGGAGTCTCACTTGCTGTGGCAGCAAAACATGAGGTTATGTTCTCCCACCCTCAACAATTGTAATGACCTCTCTTGCCCATCCCTGAAGAAAGTGTCTCCCTTCTTTCATGGGCAGAGAATGGGACTACCAAGAAAGGAAGGGCACATGATTGTGTGTCCTGATAATTTTTCACTTGAGAACAATTGTGGATTGGTGAATTAGTTTTGCTTGGTACCAGGGGAGCCTTTTCCCTGCAGATGTTGACTGTTCCTCCCGAAGGACAGTCTAGTTTTATCTCTGGCTGAGTTGGCTCGAAAACTAGTACTATAACTAAATTAGCAAGAGGTCTAACCTGAAAGTTTCTGGGAATGTTGTAACTTGAAGGCTTCATGGGACAAAAACAAAAAACAAAACCCTGTGATTTCAGCTCTTGACCACCAAAAGGGTATTTATTATTGAAAGTCAAAAAAGTATCAATTTATGTACTCCTAAAATGATAATTTTGAAGGTTATCTCAGAAAAAGAGGGGATGGATTGAGAGCAAAGGAGAGAAAACAAGGATGGGAAAGGGAGCAGAAAGAAGAACGGGTGACAGAGGGGTCAAATTATTAATCTTTAATCTGCAAAAACCAACAGAAAAAAGAATACTTGGTGGTAGATTAAATCCAGAAAAGTGGGGGAGATGAAGCAGTTTGAGGCTCTGATGAAGAAGTTGGCAACCTTTTGGCAACAGTGAGCACATTTGGATTTTTAACGAAGTGCCATGTGCACAAACCACAAAATGGCTGCCATGGGAGTGAGGCATACTAGAAAATGGTTGCCAAATGTAGAAGAGTAGAAAAAGTGGCAGGTCCACAAAATGCCATAGGCTTACTACTGCCCACCCCCCATCCCACCATGTTGGCTGTCTGATCAATGGGAAGCTCTGTGATAAATCAGGCACCATCACCTTCCTGTTTGGAAAGCTCTTATGCCAAACAGGTCATACTTTTGCCCTGAACTGCTTACGTATGTCAACTGTTTCAGTATCTCCTTGTATAATGGAGTGGAGTGGGGTGGAGGACTCACAAAAGTGAAAGTTTAAACTAGAAACTATTGTTATTGAAAATGATAATTTAAAATAACTGGTTGTGAAAGTGTGCGCAGCACCAAAGCTGCCACTTAACAGTTCTAATATGCAAATAACTCTGTCAAGACAACAATGCGACTGAATAATTTCCTTCTCAAAAGCACCAACACTGCAATTGTCATCAAATTCAATATGGATATAGCCCACTTTCTTAAACATGCCATTACGCAAGTATCTTTTTTGTTATAATTGAAGGTTAAGTATGAGTTTCATCATCACATGAAAAAATGGTGCTTCAAGAATAGAACTTTACTCTGCCGTTGAAAGATGAGGAATAAAAGATGAGCACAATACCTCTTTGCTTTAATCTGTGAATCTGTTCTTTGAATCCCTCATGTGATGATGCAGAGTGACGACGAATATGCTTCCATCCCTGTGTCACCATCCCTGTTTCCAGCCTCTAAATGGATGGATAGCTATTAAAAATAGGATTGCACTCAGGGCCGTCTTTACCCGGGGGTGCAAGGGGTGCAGGGCACCTGGGCACCGAATTTTTGGGGGTGCCAAATGTATACCTACTGTATACCAGTCTCTCTCAATTGGTGGCAGTGAAAAGCAATGGAGCGAAAGTCCCTCCCCCATCACTCTGTTACTCCGTAATATTCCTGAGTCAGGAAACAAAATCAATTACTTCATCTGCATCATTGTTACAGGTGAGTGGTTTCCCTCCCCCCCCCCCAAAGATCAATAACTTTGGCTCCCCCCTCCCCCCAAAAGCTCAGCAACTTTGAGTTTGCCCCCCTAAAAAAATTGAGGGCGGCTAAACTAAATTTGGGGCCGCTGGGCGGATATTTGCACCCTGGTTGCACATATGCTAAAGACTGCTCTGGTGTGGTGAGTCAGGATTCCATAATGAAGAAACTCTCTCTCCAATTTATGGCCACTAATGTGCCTCTTCCAAATGGCCATATTTCATTCCAGGACACTCTCTTTCTTTCTCTTTTTCTCTATGAGTGTATGTGAGAGAAAAAGTGAGTGAGTGTGTTTGGCAGTAGTAATGGTTGCCACACCCTCCCCTCCCCCCCAAAAAAAACCCCCACCTGGTGGGAAATATTCTGAAAAAAGTATGGAAAGCAGTCTTCTTTTTCTATGGTGGTAAGAAAAAAGAAAATCTCAGAAATTTTCTCTTCAGAAAATGCCACCAGAGAAATTTAGACTCCGTTCTCATCTGAAGCATAGGCGAAGACAGCTGACTGAATCAGCCTTTGAATCTAGCTGAGTCCCTAGAGTGAGGCCATTGGTATGTATGACCCTAATAATCAAAATGGGACATTGAATCAAAAATCAAAAGCAAGCATTTGTCTTTGCACAAAAATATCCACATGTGCTCACAAGTATAGAAATGTTAGAGAATTTCTCAAGCGAAGAAAAAAAGCAAATTGTGAAAGTTCACACTGTACTTTATTATAGCCATCATTTCTAAATAACACCTTTTGACTGTGAACATAATGCTAATAAAAAGCAGATCTGTTGTAAGAAGTTTGTATTCCCAACCAATTTATTGAATTGTGCACCATATGTTATCACACATTAATCAGAGGGTCTGAGCTGAAAACTGAAATCACATCAATTGGGGGTTCTGTTTGTAGCAACAGCATTTATAAGGCATAGTTTATTCTGATTAGCTTCAATTTGATAACTCGGTGATTAGAATTTAGGGGGGGAAATCTCTGAAGACCCAGTCCTGTTATATTTGTTAACTTCTGATTCTAAGCTTCTTGGCATCCGAAACCATTCACAAACAAGTAAGTCCAGTTTCAAAGCATATGATACCTGATTGAGACTTGTAGTATAATTGATGATCACAAGTGTGAACCCTTGAAATAATTTAATCAGAAACCTGTTGTGACTGAACGGCAACATGTAGCATTAATTACAAGTTTCATTTTAGCCATATTAATCATCATTTAAATGTGATAAGACCATCATACATTGTCTTCGTGTTAATGGAACTTTGATTGAACAAAAATGGTTACACCAAAAACAGCTCTAGTTAATGGCACATGTTATTGTCACCTATATCAGAGATGTCAGTTACTTTACGATACAAAAATAACACCATGGGAAATATGCAACGTGTGTTGTATAAAGGGCTTGAAGCATAAACCAATTTTATTCAGTTTTCTTGTGTGTTTTTTAGTGTTTAACATAAACCATAACACTAACCTAGGGATGGAAAACCATTTTAAGTAAATAATGGAACTGAGGGCCCAATAAGAATGCAAGAATTCCAGTATGAAATTCAATCTTGACTTCTACCTTGTGTATTTCCCATGTACACACGTGATTCCTCATTTAGATCTTGCATATCTTAGCTTATGCATTTAATTCATGGAATGGCCTCTTCTTCTGAAGCTGGGATTGCCTTTTCCCAGTTCTCTGAAACTGGGCAGCTCAATTAGCATATTATGCAATTTGTTTGCTAATTATGCAAATCAAGCAACCACTCCAAATCACACATTTCAAAGTTGCTTTCCTTCAAGGAAACAGACCATTGGGTTTTTATTACATGCTTTGCACATAATGTGTATTTGAACTCTCCAAAGGTAAATTAAAACAAAGGTAATTATATTTTGGGATGCGTGTGGCGCTGTGGTCTAAACCACTCAGCCTAGGGCTTGCCGATTGGAAAGTTGGCAGTTGGAATCCCCGCAACGGGGTGAGCTCCAGTTGCTCAGTCCCAGCTTCTGCTAACCTAGCAGTTCGAAAGCATGTCAAAGTCCAAATAGATAAATAGGTACCGCTCTGGTGGGAAAGTAAATGGCGTTTCCGTGCGCTGCTCTGGTTTCGCCAGAAACGGCTTAGTCATGCTGGCCACATGTCCCAGAAAAACTGTCTGTGGACAAACGTTGGCTCCCTCGGCTAGTAAAGCAAGATGAGCGCCACAACCCCAGAGTTGTTCGCAACTGGACTTAACTGTCAGGGGTCCTTTACCTTTAATTACATTTTGCAAGAAGACTAATTCTACAATCCTGTGTGCATGTTCCTGGAAGTAAACTCCTCGATCAAATGTGGTGGGACATGCTTCTGAACAAAAATGCACTGGATAAAATGTTAGTCCAAGACAACGTAAGTGGAGAAATCTTTGTGTTCCAAGAGTTACTTGTGCACATCAGCATCCTCACAGAACTATGAACCAGATGTCATAACTGTGGTCCATTGTAATAATGAAACAATTTCTCTAGCATAGTTGTTTTCCCACAATATGTTTATTTTCTGCATGGAATTTAACATTTGCTAGATGTCCCACAGATATCAATGAGCTTTGGTCGGAATATGCAGGCTGGAAAATCTGCAGGCAATTATTCACAGGGTTGTTCGGATCCAGTCCAGAATCATGTGTGCATTTTTACATGGACTCGGAATTCCTTGTACAAAAGTTAGGGAGCCTTCTTGCAGGTCCCTGAATCCTTGCTCAATGCAAGACTTTGCTGGAAGAATGGGCAATGGGCACTTTGGAGCTCTGGCAGCCCTGGATCAAAGCATGTATTTAATCTCTAATAAGATATTGGAAAATGCTGAGAAAAGACTTGGACAAAACATGATATATCACTGGGAGTTCAACCCCATGCAACTGGAAGAGGATGGTTTCTGGGCCCAGTTGTGGTTGGTGGTTTTTAAATTATAAAGCCCTAAACAAACTAAGAAACTTGAGCTATCACATCCCCCCTTGCCTAAATTCACTGGATTTAGACATCTTCAAATGCTCAAAGCGCATGTTGGAAAGCTACATGACCATGTTGCCTAACCCTTCTGCTAATCTGCACCTGCCAACCACTCCTGCCACAGATATTCAGTGACCACATTCACACTATCCATTTAAAACACTATGATACCACTTTAAAGAGGTATGACTTCCCCCAAAGAATTCTGGGAGCTGTAGTTTGCTGAGAGTTAGCCAATGTCCTTTTTCACAAACAGAAGCAGCTGTCCTGCACAGACCAACTGGCCCATCTAGGTCAGCATTGCCTGCAAGGACTGACAGAGGCTGTCCAAGGTTTCAGACAGAGGTCATTCCTGGTGTGGATGCCAGGGATTGACTCTAGGACCCTTTCCCTTGAACCATGCTCAACTCTGAGCTGTCTGACTATATTGAAATCTTAAGCTTAGCCATATGGTTAGGCTGATAGGAGATCCCATCTACAGCAGCTGCCCCAATTTCCTCACCATCCCACGTAGCTACTGATAACAAGAGACATCCCAGCCCTGGGGAGCTCTCTTCTGCCACCCCTGTGCCAAGAGTTTTAGAAGAACCGGCTTGTGCACACTGCACAGACTTTAACTTGGATTCAATAAAATCCCAATTCATCAAAACTCTGGCCTCATTCTGAAATAAGCTGGTTCACAGTTGCTTGCGGCGAAATTTTTCGTAGGGCAACAGTTAGTGCCAGAGGTAGCCCAGCTTGCGAGGAGTCCTTTGGGGAAGGAGCCCCCTGGCAGGATGCTGGAACCCTCTGGGCTGCTTCCCAAAGCCATGCAAGGTTTGGAAAGGTGGCGGCTCCAGAGGTCCAGAATATGGGAAGTCTGTTTGAAATTTAATAATTAATAATCCGGATTGTAATTTGTTTTTCCCCCCTTGATTTGGATTATGATTGGGTTTGTTATTAATTGGATGTATTTAATGAAAAATTAATAAAAATTATTTTTGGGGGAAAGGAAAAGAATGAAAGGTGGCGGGAGGGCTCATGGACCCACCAGAGCATCACACCTCCCTCTGCCAGGCATCAGAGGATCCAACCCCCCGTGGTAGGTTGTCAGGAACGGATAAGACAAGAAAAGTTCTTACCAATGCTATTTATTCAATATTCACAGAGAGAGGCTTAGAAATGCAGTCTCTTGGAGTAATGGTGTTGCTCTGAGTGAAACCCCTTAGTCTCTCCCACTTCCTCATGAGTCATTGCTACAGGTGCTGAATAGTGCCTTTTGCCTTTGAGCTCTTTGCTCTCCTACTTTCAAGGCCCGACATTTTCTGGGGGGGGGGTCTGGACTGCTTTCTGAAGACACTAAGACACTGCATCCATCAGCTGTCTCCCCCCTGGTGCTTCTTCCTCCTCCTCTCCCATTATCTCTCAGCTTTTCCCCTCATCTGCCTCTGAGCAGTGACCTCCCTCAAACCCCTGTTGTAATTCTGAACTGTCTCCTGTAATGGAAAAGTTGGTTTTGCTGGACAGGTTGAATCAATAAGTGGTTGTGTGTCCCCCCCCCCACCAACAAATGATTAATGAACATGGTTCATTCAGCCTCTGATTGGTCATGGTTCCAGGAGGGAGAGTTTAAAAGGAGAAGATTTGAGGAGAGGCAGTTAGTTGGGGGTTGGTTAAGGTGTTGAGGGAGTTATGAGGGTTGGTTTTGGAGGGTTGGACAGGTTGAGGTATAAAGAGTAAATGGAAGAAAGAGTTGGTTCTGGGTAAAAAACAACTTCCACTCTGAGTGTATTGTGAAGGACAGAGTGTGATGTCCTGTAGGAGGAATAGACTGGAATTTTACTGGGAGGCAGAGGTAGAGCCAGTAGAAGTAGGAGCTGGAAAGGAACAGCCTACTTGGGACTCAAATCTAGTCTGGAGGGGAGAGATTCTTCCAAGGAAAACAAGAAGCTCCCAAACCCAGTAAAGGGAGGGTGTGTGGAGAGCCCTTTGGTTTATTACTTAAAGTACCTCAGGAGCAGGAGTGTTAAAGGGGGTGGGTAACTGAAAGAAAGTATCACTGTATAAAGGAACCAAACCTATCACTCAAAAACAACTGAGGACAAATTAAAGTGAAATCACACTGTATTGTTGAAGTAACCTACGTTTAATCCATGTGTGTTATATACTATCTTGCCTTAAATAAATCTTCATTGTTTATTTAAAGAAAACCTGTCTGAGACTCCAACTTATTAGTTATCCCCTCACAAAGGTCCTCCCGCAAGATACTCTGGGTTAGAATTTTAAGAGGAAAGGAAAAAGAAACCTTCGGGTAAAGGGTTGTTCAGTAAAGTGGGGGCAATTTATATGAGTGAAAGTGGGCCCACCAGCGTGAGAGGGAAAATTGCCACTGCACGTTCCCTTCCTGGGCTTGGGGAAGAAGGCATCAGAGGAACATTTGGGGAACTAGCCTAGTCCCCATAGTCCACTGACTGCACATCTCTGCTAGTTCTATATATATTGAATGTTATTTGGTGGGATGGGCCTTCCCATTCCTGCTTGCCTTTTGTGAAGAACAAAAATCACTGAAAGAGCAAGATCTGTTGAATAGTTTGAGCAAGGTTTCTTCTAGGACATGCTTAATTTTTCCAGCTCTTCTTGCTTTGTTTTGTCCCACCATTTAGCCACTTGAAACCTTTTCTGGTCAACAGGAGATAATTGGACAGGAATTGAACCCATCTCCCCGTTATAGATTTTCCACCCTAAATATGACCTAAACTGTTTTTCTGAGGTGCCCACCTGCGTGTTGGTGACAAGCTGTGCTTGAAGTAGCATCATTTAAAGCTCGTTCCGACACTGCACATAAGTACACAGAAGTAGTTTCCCTTCAATCACACTCCATTCATATATTTCTTTGGTGGTACCTTTTCCTCTTTCTGCCATTCTCTCTCCATGTAAACTGCCTCCAGCAGTCCATTTGGAATTTGTCGTGAAATATTTGTGTGGGCCTATTGTCCTACAGCACCTAAATCTACAGTAATTACTCTCCAGACCCTTCTGATTGTTTCCTGTTGCTGTAAGCGCAGAAAAATCAGAGCTGTTCTACTTTGCGCTGGACACCAATATTTCTCTCCCTTTCTGTCATTTCTTAATTACTTGCCTTAACTCTTATGTTTAACAGTATTAATGGAATGGATAGACTTTCCATCACGGCTAATTATAAATGTGACTATGAATAATTGTTTTATGAGTTTGCTGGAATGCTATACATTTACATTTCAGCATTAGAAAGATTATAATTTCCTCCAAAAGTAGAGCTGGGCAAATAGAGTAATTCATAGCAAATAATACAGTTGATTAATGTAGCCTTGCTTCTAATCACAGGTATGCCGAGATGTTGGGTGTGTTTATGGAGAATAAACAATGTTCGGAGTGAGCTGTTGACCAAGACAGGAAATGAAGTGGTAATGGAACAACTACTGTAGTTAAATCTCCAGGGTCTGATGAGCTGCACCCAAGGGTGCTCAAAGAGTTTGCAGATGTAATCTCAGAACCTCTGTCTATAATCTTTGAGAATTCTTGGAGAACAGGTGAGGTTCTTGCAGACGGGAGTTGGGCATATGTTGTTCCCATCATCAAAAGGGAGAGTGGGAAAGACCCAGCTAACTCACAACTGGTTAGCTTGATGTCAGTACCAGGAAAGGTCCTATAACAGATAATTAAACAATTCTCTGGGAGAGAGATCTTACTCCACTGACGTGCATAAGGGAAGGGTTAGTAGCAGGGTAGGATAGAGTGTATCCCCTGAGACGTGAACGGGGAAAATGCCATCCTCCCAGCAATGACCCTGTTACTCCAAGGGTGGTTTATGGGGAAGACTTCTGCCCTCTCCTATTTCCAACCAGTCCTGGATTTACGTATAAATTAAACAAGCTATAGCTTAGGGCCCCACTCTCTTGCCCCCCCATATACTTCTTCTTAATTGTATTTCACTATTTATATACTTCTTCTTAATTGTATTTCAGTTCAACAATTACTTTGATAAAATACATGTTTTGTTATGTGTAAATGACGATTTGTTGTTGACAAAGGCAGCTGGACATATAAAGGGCCCCATTACCTTCAGTAGCTTGGGGCCTCATCAAACCTAAATCTGGCCCTGGATACAACCTCTTCTCCCTGGGAGAGATTTATGCATTGGCTTTCATAGGGGAAGGGAGTATGTGGTATAAGCAAGTCAAGCATTTAATGTAATATGTACTGGTATTTACTTCAGCATCCCTTCTCCAGGATGCCCTAGGAAAAGGTCACGCTGTGATTAAAAGCTAGACCTGCCCATCAAATGCAAGATACGTACCCCATCTCTCCCCACTAGAGCTCAGGGCGTTTCCCTAGTCAGTGTGATTTCACTCTTTAAAGTAAATAAATAAATGCAGTGGCCCAATGTGGGACTTTAAGGAAGTCCTGATATGATTTGTTAAGAGCATACTCGTAGAATTATAGAGTTGGAAAGGTCCATGAGGGTCATCTAGCCCAACTCCCTGCAATGCAAAAATCTTTTGCCCAACGTAGGGCTTGAACCCATGACCTTGAGATTAAGAGTCTCATGCTCCACCAACTGAGCCACCGTGAAAACCTCCCCTCTGTTAGCCTCTGCTTGAATGTATGTCTGTTCATAGAGTCATTCATTTATACACATATTTCATCTTTGAAAGGTTCAGGTAAAACTCAAATATTAACGTCTTGGTAGGGCCAAATTTGCTGCATAATTTGGGAAGTACACAGAGCAAATGCATGCACCTAGCATTCATTCAAATGTCTATTAGCCCCTCAGCCAGTAGAAGATTCTTTTCTGACTTATCAGACATTTTTCAATGAGAGCTGGAACTCTTTCGGACTGCTACAGTGTGCAGCACACATACCATTCACGATGTCTGCTCTAACATCTGCTTACCACTTGAGAGACAGACAGATAAAGCATTCCCAACATCTGTTCATAGAGTCATTCATTTATACACATATTTCATCTTTGAAAGGTTCAGGTAAAACGCAAATATTAACGTCTTGGTAGGCCCAAATGCATGTTAGTAACTAGCTTGAGTTACAAAGAGGATGTCTCTGTTTTTGAATTTGCAGTCTGGCTGGCTGAAATCATGTCCTAACCAAAAAAGAAAAAGAAAAAAGTGCTGAATAGACATACATTCAAGCAGAGGCTAACTGTCTCCCAAGACATTTAGCCCCCTTTTTTCAGATTAGTCTGAGAGCAAGTTCATCGTTATCATCTGTTTATTTCTACGCCACTTTCCCACAAAATTGTGCCCTAAGTGGTTCATTAGCAAATGAACAATAACTCTAACCATTCAAAACACATATTAGGAAACCATTAGAAATAATCACAGAAAATACAAAAAAATCAATCCATGTGTAAAACTGCCCAATTGAACCTAATTTAACAACTTGAGCAAAAAAGACAAGAGAACAATGCCAACACCAAGATACAATAGTAGCATGCAAAACATTACTATATTCCAGACAATGCAACTGTATGCAGTAGTCTGGATCCCCAAGATTTCAATAGTTCAAATGGAAATTAAAACTTAAGTATCTGAATATAGCCTATATAACATGACTTAAAAACAAGAGGTTTACTCTTTAGCATACAGCTGTCCTGATCCAATTTGCCTTGAAAGACATTTAAAAAATCATGGATCATCAGATTCTGGAAAATTTAAGATCGATCTCTAATCTCTAATCAATTCCACTAACTGTGGAAATGCAGACTATTAATTTGAAGATTCAGCCTAATAACTAGATTAGGGTCATTATTTTCAAGAGGTCTACTCTGAGTAAAATGCAGTTGAATGCCACCCACATTGATGCAGAAATGTGGACGACTGAATTTAAGACTGGGGGGAAAGAACGAAAGAAAACAGAAGCTGAAACTGACAGATTCACCTATTTCTTAAGTGGGACTGACACTAACGTGATTTGGTCTGTGGAAGGGCGAAGAGCTGAGTAGCTGCTGCTTGGGAATCAGCCTTCCATTTGCTTTATTATGTGTACAGTGACTTTTTAAAAAGTTATTTAAGGCTTTGGCTACAGCATCATTCCCAGAAGGCAGTCATTCCAGGAATAATGTTGCAGTGCTGGAAATGCTCTTTCTAAATGTACTATTTCTGGTAAGGTTGTGACAGCCTGGTGTGAGTGTGTCAGGGGCAACATATCTAAGAAGAGGTGCCCGTAAGAAAGGGGTATTTATAACTCTGCTTACATATCAGGAAAGCGGCGACCAGCTTCTCTTCTGTAATCCTGCACAAAAGGAAATCTTTAAACATCACTGGCGTAAGCAAGGTATAAACAATGTCTGAAGAGATTCTATAAATCTCTGTCATCTTTTCGATGTGACAAACAACCATTATCAATCTCACGCTAAGTGAGTGTTTAAAATTTCAGGAATCAAAGCAGCTGAGAAATATTATCAATCATCTTAGGAAGAGGCAGCATAGTCCATCAGGCTTAAGATGTTGCAGATCCCATCATGTTCCCATAACCCAATTTCACATGAAATAATCAGAGAGAAGGAAAATAAGTTCTACTGGTCATAAATGTCATATTCATTTCCAAAGCATTTGGGGAAACAGAGGAGGGGGAAAAAATCATATATACACAGTTTCTTTTTTTGGCAGGCTTTTTTCTATTAAAAGGGGGGGGGACCAAAAATACCATCTTATTACTATTCACATGGCAAATGCAAAGTAGACTACACAATCTGATCTGTCTCCAAAGAAAAATCAATCCAATGGCCATGTCATATTCTCTTTTCAAAGTTAAAAAAAATTACTGCTTGGTTGAAAATGATTCATAGCCTATATGTCAGTGGGCTTATTTCTTCTACTTCAGAAAAAAAACAAAACCCGAAGCCATTGAAAAAATATTCCTCAAATCAGCTCAGCATAATAATAGTACCAGAAATATACCTCCTTGTATTCGAATCTTGTGTTGCATCGTACATCTTGTCTCCTCCATTCATCTCCCACCAATTCCTGCATGAGTAATTCTTTAAGAAAAGGAGAAGTCAGAATTTCAAAAGCACCGTTTCTTGTCAGTTTTTCCGTTGCCACCATGCCTCAAGAGAATCTGTGCTTCAAGATGGATCAGCATTTGGCCCCAATTGCTCTTGAGTAATAACATGAAGTTATCAACCTGGTTGCTATCATTAGAAGCTAGTTGCTTTAGTAACTGAATGAGCCACTTGTTGCTTTAACTGAGTATTATCAATGGACACATTAATGTCCCTTACCTACAGATTTAATGACTCCTTAAAACTCACCTTTCCCATGGATCCTTTGGCACAATCTCTTAGGCACTGTGCCTTTCTGTACCTAAGTAATTGAAATAACACTCATTCTTTACTACTGCCTCTCCTTCAGCTGCTTCCACAGTGTTGAGTTAAAGATTATGACCTCTGCAGGGCAGGTATCAAAACACATTGATACAATCACCATCTCTGCCTGACTGCTTTCGGCAAAGCCAGCACTGATATGACACAAATATGGGGAATCATGGAGAGAGAAGCATTCTTATTCATAGACCTGGTGCCAGGGGATGACTATAGGGCACTGGCTAAAAACCCTAGGGTCTTGGAAACACCCAACCAGCCTGATCTAGTTGCACAACCATTCATCATTCTGCCCGCTGGGTCAACACTTGCTTTTCAACAGTGGACAGCAGTATTGCTTTTGAATGGGAGCCAAATTCCGCCACCATTCATGGTGATTACCCATCAGTTTAATTAAGCAACCCAAAATGTGCCATAGGTATATGAATTCACTGATGCCATAAAGCCTGGGTAGGGCTATAGATCCATGGAATAGATCTACAGGCCAGAGCATTGCATTTGGGTAATATAAAACAGTGAATGACCACCATGAATGGGGGTAAATCTTAGCTCCCATTCAATAGTGTAGTCACCTATCTACCTCTGAATTGTGTATAAGGACTCGGTGAAAGACAGTGAGGGGCACCACCACCCAAACAGAGGTGGCTACAGAGAAACCAGTTGGCAGCCACCACAAGTAGGGCTGAGCCCATCCTATGGGGTGGGAGGCCTATAGTCAGCATCATTCCAACCTCCCCCTCCCCCAGTGTCATACCAAAGAACTGGGAGACTTGCAATGGAAGACCAAAGACAGCAAAAGCTACACTCACCAGTGGCTTTATCTGTTTCAGAGCATTATGGTATCCTGGTGCTTTTAGTAGTTGTACAGGAAGGAGAATTTCAGCAGGGACAACATAATGCTGCAGTGGTTTCAGGTGATACATCTGACAAAATTCTTCCTACAGTATAAGAAAAGCCTGGTCTCTTATTGAATCTGGCAACAGGAGAATTGTGTGGTCATGGAGTATATCCCTTCAAATGCTCCAAGGCACAGAGAAAGCTGTTTTTCATCCCCTCTCCACCCCTGCCAGCTGCTCCACCATCTCCTTTGCCCAATCTTGTGCCCTGCCTGCTTGGAAGTAAAAGTGCAATTCCGCTTGCTACAGCAGGCAGACAAGGGGGTGGGCAGAGGCCACTATCTATTGATTTATTTACTACTCTATATCTATTTACTCTCTGGTGCTCTGTTTTTTATTCTGTATTTTCCTCCCTAGTGTTATGTGCAGCATATGTGGGTCTTATTCAGTTCCCATCCTCATGACAAGCCCTGTAAAACTGACAGTGGGATACCCAAAAAGCTTAGGGGCTAGGCAGTGCTGGATTAAGCCCTGTGGAGGACCCTAGGCAGTCAAATTTGGGGAGGGGGTGCATGCACATGCTCTAGTGAGATAACATTGAACTAAGTAAGCTTGATTGTAATGTTCTTTCAAGATGAATATTATTTTTCTCCATTGTCATGGGGCTCCTAGGTCAGGGCCTACTCTGCCAATTTCGTACTCCAGCACTGGGACCAGGGATGGGGAGTTTGGTCCTTTTCCCCCCTAGTGGATCAACTTTATCTGACATTTCTGACCTCCAGATTTTGTGATACATTTTGAGTATGCAAGAAATGAGCACGTAATATTTTTTTTTACATGAAAGACAAATTGCTTTTTTTACTCATCAAAGCATCAAAAAGTGTTCACTTTACATAAAGGCTAGATATTTTACACAGTGCACACAGAAAGCATACAAAATGTGTATCATCAGAATGTGACAACAAACAATGGGATGAAATGGAATACAATGGCATGCAAGAAGATGTAATATGATGGCAAGATCGGAAATGGAAGGATATCAATATGGAGCAGCAGGATTGAAGGTGAAGCAGCTAAGTCCTCTTCAGTTTCAGCAGACAACATCTCCAGGTGAAATCCTGGCAACTGTAGGCAAATGCACCTACATTAGCCTGGGAGGCCATTGTGCTGAATTTAATGGTCTGCTGCTGGCAGTAAGGAGCTGATACAATGCAGCAGAAATGGCAGAGTGCTTAATTTGTTTAAAATAGTTATTTGCTACTTCTGAGAGTGAACTATTTCAAGGCAGATTAGACTAAAACATAGGAATATAATAAAAATGAATGCAAATAATAATAATAATAATAATAATAATAATAATAAGAAGAAGAAGAAGAAGAAGAAGAAGAAGAAGAAGAAGTTTGAAGACAAATAGAATAGGCAGACAAACCAACATAACTAAAATGCCATGAAACCCAACAGGAAGGGCAGAGTCCTCACCTGCTTACTTGTTCTCATTTTATTTATTTCATTGAGGTTGCAGTCCAAATCTCACATACCCGGGAGTAAGCCCCACTGAATTCAATGAGAGCTGCTTCTGAACATTGCAGTCTCGTTTAATATATTTAAATCCCACCTTTTTTCTATTCTAAAATTTAAGATGGCCATGAAACCCAACAGGAAGGGCAGAGTCCTCACCTGCTTACTTGTTCTCATTTTATTTATTTCATTGAGGTTGCAGTCCAAATCTCACATACCCGGGAGTAAGCCCCACTGAATTCAATGAGAGCTGCTTCTGAACATTGCAGTCTCGTTTAATATATTTAAATCCCACCTTTTTTCTATTCTAAAATTTAAGATGGCGTGCATGAGGTGTTTGGGTGGTCTCTTACCCAGCCCTTGATCAAACTGAGATTTGCTTAGCTTTACAAGGTGGCTGCACTGGGACCATACCCTGGGAAAGTAAGATAGCACTAACCCCTAGCAGCAAGATAGGCCAGAAATGTAAGCAATCTTTGTGACTGCAGAACCGTCAGTAAGAAGCCCCATGCATATTACTGTACTTTCTGAGCTTTTAGGTCACGTAAAATGGGGTCTGTGAAGACAGAGTCCATTGCCAGGCTCTCAGCACACAAGTCCACTTTCCCAAGCGATACTCATTCTTGACAGTTTCCTGTGCTATTGGTTCAGCAAAGCCGGCAGCACAGGAAGATTCCCTTGACAAAACTTGGGAGTTCTTTCTGTGGACATACTGCAAATAAAGAAGAATGCATCTGGTCTTGATATCACACAGAGTCTACCACTGAAGCAGTTGATGGCATGGCATATGGGGGTCAAAAGTAGCTAGTGTATTATGAGTACATAACATGTTCTCATAACCAGCCATCCTGGGACTTGACGTCCATGAGAGGTGGTGAGTGTTCTCATTGCCCTGCCAGTAAGAGTAACTCACTGTCATGATGCAATATAAGGTATTCATTCCAATTACTTATTTCCTCTCCCTGGATATGTGAATGGCTACTACCCTCCTGGTCTTCTGGTGCTAGACTAGGATGTCCTTGTTTACCCAGGCCTTTGGTGAAATTTGATTTGCTTGTCCATTTTATTATGATGAATTGCTGCGGCATCTCTTGCTTGTAATGATTAGCTTTTTTAAAAAAAGTGTGGGGTTTTGTCTGTTTTATTCAGCCCTAGGATCTGGACTACAATGCAATAAATCAATACTCTTTCGAGTGTTCTCGAACCTACCAGCATGAGTTTGACTAAACTGCGGGAGTGAGTGGAAGACAGAAAACAACAGCAAAATTTCAAGTGTGTGTATTTCAAGAGTCAATGTACATCTGATGATGTGTGAAACCTTCATGTGTGTACGCAGTGTGCCTGCATATAAAATACCTGTTTAACATACTATACAGCCATTTTACCATTGATGAACTGCAAACAGAAGTAGCAAGCTATCACTTTCTTTCTTTCCAATGATACTGAAGAATCCCCAAACCAGAGATTTGTTGTCACTGTCTTCCTCCTTGAATATTTCACTTTCATAGAATTACCAGTAGCATGATCCATGACTACCCGCTGTTACCGTTCTATCTCCGGAGAATAGCTCTAGAATTTCATCATTTCGGCATCAGCTGTGTTTTCTGTAACATTGCCTGAGTGTTTGCTGAGACACCAGCTCTAGCGGATGGTGCGCCATGTGCTTTTCCGGCATCAGTGGCACTGTTGGAAGCATCCTCCTAAACACAGCAAGTTCTGCCAATTTCCTACTCTCGCCCCCTGCTCCCATATTACAGCGCTTTCCTTTCCTTCCTGTAGCTCTGAATATGCAGATGGAAGCATTTTGAAGTTATACAATAAATGCCATATGGTGAATGCAGAATCCTTGAGCATGAGCTTGAACAAAGTCACGGCCATAGACTCAGGAGTGGAACATCTGCTTTGTATGCAGAAGGTTTCAGATTCAATCCCTAACATCGCCACCAGATAAGGCTGGGAGAGACCCCAGTCAGAAATCTTGGCTAGGTGTTGCCCCTGACTATAGACATTACTGAGCCAAATGGACCAATGATCTGACAGTACAGAGGTACCTCGGTTTTCGAATGTAATCCATTCCAAAAGACCATTCGAGTTCTGAAACGTTCGAAAACCAAGGTGCGGTTTCCCATAGAAAGTAATGCAAAATGGATTACTCTGTTCCAGACCTTTAAAATCAACCCCTAAAATAGCAGTTTAACATGAATTTTACTATCTAATGATGCCATAGATCCATAAAATGATACGCAAAACAATAGACACAATATACTGTACTGTAAAAGCACTGGCTTCCACACAGTCACAAAAACAAATTGATTGCAAGAGATGAGCACAGAGTCACCAAATAAGCCCAAATATCACCTCTGTGTTGTGCGGGTGCTCAGGACTCAACAGCCAGCAGCTAGGCCTCCAGATCTTGCACTCAGCAGAAGCCGCGTAGCATGTTTGACTTCCGAGGTGTGTTCAAAAACCAAAGCATTTACTTCCAGGTTTATGGCATTCGTAAACCGAAATGTTCGCTAACGGAGACATTCGAAAACCAAGGTACCGCTGTATCAGGGAGCTTTCTATGTTAAAGCTGAAGCAACTCCTCAAAGAGAATGAATTCAGTTCAAGGACTTAGGGAACACATGTGTGTACTCAGAAGGTTGTGTTAACAGGCGCCAACAAGGTAATTGTTCACTTGCTCCTATTTTTCAGGTCCCATTTTCAATAGTATTTCACATGATTTGATGGAGGTTTGATTGATTATAACTTACCAGTTTGGGCATAAGAACTTTCTTGTCATTTTGTTCATCTAAGGTTAAAAACAGAATCACTTCTACTGTAAATAAGTACTTCTGTTATCAGCTGGCCGGGCAGTTTAAAAACCACTGCACTTGGCAAAGCTTTGTCTGGAGTAATAGTCCTTTCCCCTCCACTTGCTTATATACACCCCAAACTGCAAGCTCATAATAGACCTTTTTGTCAGTAGCAATTCCACAGCTAAATAATCTATTTCCTTGAGAAGCTCTTTCCTACATTCCCTCACAAGCCACAAATGATATACCGCATTATCCTTGAAATAAAAGGATTGAACCGACTGAACATAAAGGTGATACAGACAAAAAAAAAATGACCTCTGACCATGCTTGTCTAGGTGAAATGATTAAGAAAAAGAGTTACTGTTTCTTCTTTATCAAAGGAAGAGTTCATGCACTGGGCTAAAAGAGAAAGGGAGTAATGCTACTAGGCCAGTCCCTTTAATAGTGAATGTAAAAGAGTGGGCTATTTTATGAGGCATTCCTTCCAAAAAGGAAGCAGGCAGAATCTAAGAATAGCACTGAAATCCATCAGTCACAGTTTAGATTTTTAAAACATCAACAACAACAACCAATGACATTAAAATATCAGTATACCTGAAGGAGCATCTCCACCCCCATTGTTCTGCCCGGATGCTGAGGTCCAGTGCCGAGGGCCTTCTGGAGGTTCCCTCACTGTGAGAAACAAAGCTACAGGGAACCAGGCAGTAGTAGCACCCGCCCTGTGGAACGCCCTCCCATCAGATGTCAAAGAGATAAACAACTATCTGACATTTAGAAGACATCTGAAGGCAGCATTCGGTGGTTGCGATTCATCGAACATCTGCATGATGTTCAGGGAAGTTTTTAATGTGTGACATTTTAATGCATTTTGTATCTTTGTTGGAAACCGTCCAGAGTGGCTGGGGAAGCCCAGCCAGATGGGCGGGGTACAAATAAATTATTATTATTATTATCATCATCATTATTATTATTATTATCATTATTATCATCATCATCATTATTATCATTATCATCATCATTATCTTTTTTTATAAAATTTTTATTGGTTTTTTACAATTTATATAAACACAGACAATACGCAATACAAACATACAAATATACAAACACAAAAACAAACATGTATAATTTCATATCCTTTTTTTCTTAAAACTTATTTCACCGACCTCCCCATACCTCCCCTTTCTGCATTCCAATTCCCAAATTTATTTCAGCAAATCCTCCCCCTTAATTTTATCTAATTCTCTAATTGTTTCCTTTTCTTTTCTTCTACTTAATCTTTACAGCTGTAATCCACTTACTTTTTATAACGATAACATTTTAGCACTCATTAGTTGTACAATATTTCTTAAGATAAATTTTAAATTTCTTCCAATCTTCTTCCGCCGTCTCTTTCCCCTGATCTCGGATTCTGCCAGTCATTTCAGCCAAAGCCATATAGTCCATCACCGTCATCTGCCATTCTTCCAGAGTGGGTAAAACCTCTGTCTTCCAATACTTTGCGATGAGTATTCTTGCTGCCTTTGTAGCGTACATGAAAAATGTTCTACCTTTCTTTAGCACCAACTGGCCGACAATTCCCAGGAGAAAGGCTTCTGGTTTCTTAGGGAAAGTACATTTAAGTACCTTTTTCATTTCATTATATATCATTTCCCAGAAAGCCTTAATCTTCGGGCATATCATCATCATTATCATCATCATCATCATCACATATCCATAGCTCCTCAAAATTTCTAAGCGGTGTACATAAAATTACAATAAATAAACAAACCATATCAACGGGCATGATTCACCTTAAAGTCCCATCACTGAAGGACCAGTGCAAGGACTTCCACTTATGCAATGAGGCTTAACTCCATTTGCCTGCATGCCTTCAGAAATGGGCTCTTGGGATTGGGAGAAACCTCAGAAAAGTGCATGAGGGAAGAGAGGGAGATCGTTCAATCTAGCAAGCTAAAATGCTTTCTTTGACTGACCAGTCACCTTAGTGCAATGTTGAATTCCTCCCAGTAATGATTCATCATAGAACTGGACACTACCTCAGAATGCCTGCTGAGATGAGAAAATCTTTGTCACATACTTGAAGTTCAATACAGAGGTTGCCTTCCTAATTTCAGTTGGGAAGGGGTTCCATAGACTTGGAACTCACAATGCTGAATGCATGGCTTCTAGTACAGTCGTACCTTGGTTCTTGAATGTAATCCATTCCCGAAGTCCGTTTGACTTCCGAAATGTTTGAAAAGAAAGGTGTGGCTTCCAATTGGCTGTAGGAGCTTCCTGCACCCAAGCGGAAGCCGTGTTGGACATTCGGCTTCTGAAAAACGTTCCAAAACCGGAACACTTACTTCTGGGTTTTCGGCATTTGGGAGCCAAAATGTACGAGAACCAAGGCATTTGAGAACCAAGGTACGACTGTAGTTACATGCTATGGCTCTTGGCCATGGGGGATTTTGATTACATCATTCTGATCTTGATATTCCTCAGAATATTCAGGTTATGGAAATCATATTTTTGCTTTCTCAATGCTCTCAATGTATAAATCAGTGGCAGCCAACCAGTTCCACCCATATGTTGGCCTACAACTTCCATCATCCCCAGGAATGGTTAGGGCTGATGGAAGCTGAAACCTAACAACTGGGGGTTCCAGAGTGGCGGTCCTTGAGTTAAATACCTCAATTATGCTTTCACAACTGCTTGACTGTCTGTAAGAAACAGCTTCTCAGATGTTAGTTCCTTCCAACACATCAAGATGTATCATCACTCACATAATATCTAGCCTATAATATTTGCTGTCCTGGAGAAAGGTCAGTTGTGCATGCCCCATTGCTCAATGACATTTAATAACACATCACATAATATGGAAAATCCTCTTTGCCTGTCGGTGTCAAATTATTACACAAATGCAGACAAGGAAAGATGACCGGGGCTGTTTAGAAGAACTCAAGCAAAAAAGAAAGTTTGCCTAATAGAAACATCAGATAATTGAAGGAAAACTAAAGAAACAAAATGATATAGACAACCCCTTTGGCTAAACGCCTTCTTTGGTGTTTAGTCAGGCATTCAGCCAAATCATTTTTCTGCTAGATTACATGTCTTGAATCATTCAGATTCACAGTTGAGAATATTTTTTTAATGATGGCTGTTTGTAGAGGATCTGTAAGAAAGGAAACAAACTAGGTTGCTACTTCTGTTTAAAGCTCGTCAACGCCTCTCATTTTTGCATACTGTAATAAATCACTATTTTATAAGCAAACACACCAGGCACATAGACACTTTGCAAATTGTCTGATGAGCGCTGAGATCCACATACTTAAAATACCCCACAACTCTACTCATACATTACTTACATTAAGGAATATCCATGATGACAACAGAGTGGGACCCAGCCATCAGATCTTCTTTCTGAAACAACCACGTGTTGGGTGCAGTTGTCTAGGGATAAATTCAAACACATAAGCACCTACTCACATGTAGGGGCTCTCTGAGGTCAGGACACCCCACTGTGCCAGTGTCTGCATTGTACAGAGTCCCTGCACACAAGTGTGGGGTGTGAAACACAAGAGCAGCCAAGTACAACATTCCTAGAGTGAACATGTTTATACATGGGGAGGAATGTTTGTCCAGCCAGCAAGTAAACTTCCTGTTTCCTTCTGGGCTGGGACAGACTTCCTCTGCATGTGACTAGAGGTGGGTGTGGCTTCACCTGTGCAGGTACCTACAAAAGCACAGGGCAGGGCAGCCATCTCTCTCTCTGTGACTACTTTCATCGAAGAAGCAACATCTGTTTAGCCAAAGATGCTATCTTGGCTTCTAGCCAAGAGAGGACAAAAGGACTGTTTATGGGATAGTTTCCAGGTGTATGTTACTTTTTGAAGCTAAGTCTGCCTTCTGGGATCCGATTGTGAACAGAATGTGAGTGAGTAAACTCTTTTTATACTTTTATAGAAGACTGTGTCGTGTCTTATCTTTTATGAGGGAATAAGGGGGAAATACCAGAACAGTTATTATAGAGGCTTTAGCGAGCCTGAGCAAACGCATCCACTGTGAGTTTTAAAAAGGGAATGTTATTCTGCTAAATTGTGAACTTGTTTACACAAGTTGTAAGAGCTATAATCAAACAATATATCCTCTCCTGCATCCCTGAACATTCCCACAACACGTAGATGCTCATACGTTTAAATTTTCTCTGCAACACAGTTGCTGCAGAAAGAAGACCCAGCAGCAGGGCTGGGATGTCCTGCTCTGAGCACTGACCTCCACAGCAACAAAGCTGAGCTGCCTTGTGTAGACCTCAGGTTGACCACTGTAGGAGAGCAGAGCTCCGATGTTGCTTCAGCAACAGTCAACTTTCTGCTAAGCCCTATATATGACTAACAGTTCTGTCCCAATTCCAAGCTGCATCTCCACCTTGTTCAATACCGTTGCTGGGATTTCTAACCTGACTCTGCCCATTCTCTTATTTACATATTTTACAATTTACTGCTTTGCAGTATTATGGCAAGATCCAGAGCACACTTATTTTCTTTGTGGTTAAATTGTTGCATGCAATTATATGCACAGACATACAGAAAAGCCTTGATATGGCTTAGATACTGTATTCTAAATTATGCCCTTTAAAAAAGTAACACAAATGTGCTGAATAAATACATTTTGGCTGAGCAGAGTTATTCTTGTTTTTCCTGCGGCAATTCATTTTGTTCAACCTTCTTTGCAGTGCAGCAGTGAAAATACAGAATATATTACAGGTCACACAAAATGCAAACTACATAACCAAGCATTTTATATGAAATTACACCATGAGAAAATAAAATGACTCTCCACTGACCTAAAGTTTATTACATATTATTTATGCCGAAAAAGTCAAAGGTCCCAATAAAGCTAAAATTAATAAGTAGTTACCAATTGAAATTAGTGGAATAAATTAGTTCTAAGGATGGACACAGATCAATCTATTTCTACTCCAAGTCATTTTTGCACGAGCTCATTTGTAAGTCTGTCCCATCATATTTCTGCATTACCCTGTATTTTAAATCCCTCACACAGGGGTCTTTTCCAGCCAGAACTCACCAGAATTCGGTTTCAGCACCTCTCAAGTGGGCATCATTGACATTATAAGAGAAGGAATGAGATGTTCATGTTGAGTTTTGGCACCTCTTTTTTTTAGAAAAGTAGCACTGTCTCCACCCCACCCCAAATTGCATATGTTCAGATCAGTGCATTAGATCAGGAAGTTCAAATCAACCTGCCTCCCACACATCACTGAGCACGTCTGGTCAGTTCTGAATGAGTAACAAGTTGCATTGCTTTCAACAGGACCCAGACCCTACTAACTTTAGCTGAATTGACTTCTGATGTGCAAATCTGAACCCTTGTTCCTATTCAGCCTTGTCACATTCTCAGTTGCCCACACTAACTCTATTATTATTTAATCTTATTAGTTGCTTGTTACCTAAAAGGTCTTCAAGCAACTTACATTTAAAAACACAAATGCATTGCACTATTTAAAAAATCAGATAAAACATTAACATTTTCATACCCAAAAATGACATAGAAAAACATACAAAAAGTATAGATTATAACTTCATAGTAAACATCATTTCCAAAATGTGCAGCCCTTTCTAAAGTAATCTGAGCTTTAACTGATTCTAGATAAGGGTTTCATTAACCATTTTAAAGCTTTCATTGGTGGGTCCCATTACAGCAAAGATGTTACTTTTCCCAGAAAGTGAAGTTTGAAGGAAGATGGGTTTTTCTCTCCATTGTATCTTGTGCTCTCTAACCTATTACTGAGAATTAGAAATTGTGAAAGAAATCCAACTAGTATAGATGGCTTTCAAACAGCATTCAGGCTGTTTAATGAATTGATCAGAATGAGTTTAACAAACCTTTCAATTGCACAGAGTTGCTGATAACAATGGATCCTTTCCAATTCATCTCTGGGGTATGACAGACTCTTTTGAGTAACAAAAATTAAAGTGCTTGAATACACTGCAGCTACAATATAAGCCATCTTGGCTATAGTTGCATTTGGACAGTTGAGAAACCAGTCTGATTAGATGGCTGATGTTTATCTGAAATTTATGTAATCTACCAATTCTGCCTTTCAAATTGGTATCAAATATAGAAGGAGTCACCCTGAGGCTTTGTGCACCTCAATGACACTTAACTTTAAATGAGACTACAACACACAGACACACAAACACAAAATTCACAAGAAATATCCGCTCCCTACCCTGGCGTGAGTGCTGAAGATATGCTCTTCTCCTGTGTGGATGTGAAGGGAAGCTATTCCCAAGTATCAAGTATTAAATTTAAGAAGCGGAAATCCATGTTCTTTTTGTAATAGCTTACTGTTTAAAAAATACTTTAGTCCATTATATCTGTCTGTTTGCACTTCAAAAGGGCACGCAGGATCTGCATTTCATGAATAAGGAAATGAGATGTAGGCAGGAGAAAACGTGGTCATGATGTGATTGCAGCAGCTTAAAGGAGATTTGTATTAGACCTCAGCAGCACTAATTTTTGCTTGCACCAGTTGTATCAACAGACACAAACAGGGCTTGGGGGATGAAAGCTTTCCATAGCCGTGCCGACTTTGATTTGCATTCCACCATTTGCTTACTTACGGAAACATATGAAACTACTTGAAAACTATTTTAATTCATGACTTCCGGTTCCGCTCGCAACCAAAGAGGAAGCACGGAGAACTCGCTCCGAGTTTTCTGGGCTCTGCGGAGGCTTGGGGGACGACGCGAGGGCGTAGCGCACCCCAAAACCTTAAGGGGGGTACCCTTAGGGGATAGGTCCCTGGCAGCGTGGAAGCGGCTGTGCCGTCTCTCGGAGCCGTCCAGGCGCGAAGACGAGAGGACGAAGGGCCGCTAGCGTGATTTGGGAGACTACCGACTCTGCAGGGTGACGCCCTGAGCTTTGGCTGGTTAAAGCGGCGGGCTTCCCCAAGACTAGAACGGGGCCCTCGGCGTTTTCTCTTTTAACGTTTTTTCTAAAAACGTATTTTTTTTAAAAAAAACAAAGCGCAAGGCTAGTGGTGAAGCGGAGAGGTGCCTGGCCTTCTTATTTTTTTTGTGTATTTGGGAGTTCACTCGGTCGCGGACCTACGACGATGCAGAGGGAAAGTCGACGGTATGAGGACGTTTTGGAAAGTCTGCTTGTGTGAGTGTGGCTTAGATTGAGACTGAGACTGAGACTGAGAACTATTTGACTATAACGATTTAAGAGTTTATAAAATATTGGTGGACATTGAGGACTAATCGAAACCTGGAGAGCCTGACGTTCTTTGTTTGTTTGTTTTTTTGTGTTGCCTATGCAGACCAAGCCACTTTTTGCTTTTATACGGTTCAAGCAGTTTTGTGCCTCTATGTTATACAAACTACCCCATGTGCTTATACTTTATAAATGAGACTTTGGATGCTCTCTTTGCCTCCTCTGGAAGGAACGGAGAGTGTGTGTTGAGGCGGCAGTAAAAACTGCAGCTAAGAAGAGAGAGAACAGGATTAAAGTGAGAGGACCTCAAAGATCTCAAAGACTCCTCCCTTGCCGCCCTCCCCTGTTTCTCTCCCGCCCTTCCCTTCCTCTTTTTGAGAGGACTCCCGTGGTTCAGACCTGGGCCACGGGGTACTAAAGTAGAGGTTGTGCGGATCTCGGATTAGTTCGACGTTGTTCAGAAAGAATTGTGCATACCCCACGATCTGGAATGTAGACTTAAGATTGGCGGAAGGACCTGGCTTGGTGAGAGTGAAGTGTGAGAGAAACCCAAGATATTTGGTGGCGTTTTCCCTGCGTTTTCCCTGCTTCTTCCTGCTGGTTTGGAGACGACGTTGGGACATCGCCACAAAAGGACTGGTTAAATTTGCCTTGGAACCCTGCCCTGTCTCTGTTTTTTGTTCATAATTGTTGGCGTTGGGGGGTCTTAAAGGGAAAGGTAATCTGTGGCGAAGGGATCTTGGGGGGGAAGAGATTTGAATATGACGGGAAAGGATGGAAAGGACTGGAAGAAAGGGGGTGGGACTCCAGGGGAGAGGAAGCTGTCCCGTCAGGAGGAAATTAAAGACCTAGACAATCTATGGGCCAAAATAAAAGAGGAATTTAAGTTAAATGTATTATATATGGAAAACAAATTAGGGGAGGTGCAGGAGAGGATTGATAAAAAGATAGAAGGAGCAGTTGGAGAACTCTCAATTAAAATCCAAGACCTCTCTGTTAAGTCCAAGTTGATTGAAGAATCCAACAAAAGGATGCAGAAAGAGATGAGGGAACAAAAAAAAGAGACAATGAAGGTAAAAGAAGAGTTAAGAGAGCTAAGCAACTCACAAGATAGGATTTGGGATAACCTAGCCATGGCAGAAATGCGGCAAAAACAGCTCCATTTGAAATTCAGGGGAGTACCAGAGGAAAGGAATGAAGATATAAGAGGGAAAATGATCAAAGAACTCTCCAATTGGCTCGGTTTAAGTGAGGAAGAGATGGCACTGACAATAGAAAATGTTTTTAGGATGACAAGGCCTAAACATTTAAAAACTAACAAATTCTTGGGGGATTGTTTGGTAATCTTTAACTCTCTGGAAATGAAAAATTCAATCCTAAAAAAGAGCTACCATAACAGACTAAGAATTGATGGAAGACCTATTATTATATACAAAGAAATACCGGTTAGGTTATTACGTAAGAGAGAGGGATATAAACAAGTGGTAGCCGTCCTGAAGAGAAATGGGATTCAATTTAGATGGGAGTTTCCTGAAGGGATTGTTTTTTTTTATAAAGATAAAAAATTTAGATTGATGGACATACAGGAGGTGGAGAAATTCCTGAGAAGATATGAAAAAGATCTGGGAAAGGCAGAGAATAGATATGGGATTAGAGAGGAGGAAGGGGAGGGGGAGGCGGGGAACGGACAGGGGGGGGGTGGAGGGGAAGGAGACGAGGGTAGTGGAAACAGATGAGGAAGATGATGAGGCCGTAGTGGGAGTTGAGACGGCAGAGGAGGGGGAGCTCTCAGGAAACAAAAGCGGTAGATTATAGTTTGCCCCGGTCAGAGGTACAGTAACTGAAAAAGGAAAACAATAACACACGTATTAAAGTTTTTATCATGGAATGTGAATGGGTTAAATGAGAAAGTGAAAAGGAATAAAATTGAGAAAGTTTTGAAAAATAAGAACTATGACGTAATCTGCTTTCAGGAAACTCACATTGCTAAGAAACATAAACATATTCTGGTGAATAAAAAACTGGGAGTAGAGTTTATCAATTCTGAGGTAAACAAAAAAAAGGGAGTTGTGATATATGTTAAAGAGAAGTGGGAGCCCGTCCAAATTTGCAAAGATGAGGAAGGAAGAATTCTAGGGGTGCAATTAAATTTCCGGGGGGAAAAAATTAATGTGGTGACCGTCTATGCCCCGAATACTAATAGAGCAGAATTTTTTGAGAAACTTGAAAATATATTAATAGAACTAGATGCGCAGAAATTAATTTTGCTCGGGGATATGAACGGAGTCCCAGTACCGGAGGTGGATAGGAGTGAAAAGAAGGGGAAATCGAATAGGGGAAGACTGCCGAAATCCTTTAATGATATGGAGGAAAATTTAGATCTAATTGACATTTGGAGGCACAAAAACCCCATTATTAAACAGTTTACCCATTATTCTGAACCCCATCAGAGCTGGGGAAGAATCGACCAGATTTGGTTGACAAGAGAACTCTCGTTGAGAGTAAAGAGATGTGAAATTCAACCTAGGACAATTTCCGATCATTGTGCCCTGGCTATGGAAATAAAAAATGAAGTAAAGGGACAGTATAGGTGGAGGCTGAAAGAGAGCCTACTTGAAAATGATGAGGTGAAAGAAAAAGTAAAAAAGACTCTGAAGGAATATCTGGAGCTAAATTTGAATAAGGAGGCCACCATTGATATTGTATGGGACGCTAGCAAAGCGGTACTTAGGGGAATTTTAATACAGCAAAATAACTATAGGAGGAAACTAAGGGAACAAAGAAAAGAGGAGATTCTTAATAAATTGAGAAACTGTGAGAGAAAACTGACTATAAATCCGAAAGATGAGGAGACTATCCGAGCCTCTAAAGTGTTGCAGTCTCAATATTCAGCGATATTAAATCAAGAAATAGATTGGACAATTAAATTTATGAAGCAGAGGTATTTTGAATCTGCGAATAAAATGGGGAAGTTACTTTCGTGGCAGTTAAGGAAGAGAAAGAAACAAAACGTGATAAATAAAATAATAATGGAGGATAATATCATAGAAGATCCAGACGAAATAGAAAAAAAGTTTATTCAATTTTTCGAAAAGTTGTATAAAAAAGGGGAGGAAGACAGCGTAGAAATTAAAAATTATCTAGATCAAGGTGGAAGGAAATACATAACAGAAGAGGATAGGGTATATCTGAACAAGGAGGTAACAATAAATGAAGTTAAGGAGGCCATTAGTAAGATGAAGAGTGGAAAGGCCCCTGGGCCGGATGGTTTGTCCTCAAAATATTATAAAACGCTAGGGGAACACTTAGCGCCGGTGCTTAGAGATGTCATAAACAACATTTTCCAGGGAGGGAAGATTCCCGGATCCTGGAAAGAGGCATATATAACCTTGATTCCAAAAACAGAAACTGAAAAAACAGACATAAAAAATTATAGGCCAATTTCATTGCTTAATAGTGATTATAAGATCTTTGCTGATATTATGGCCAGTAGACTTAAGAAGCTTCTAATGAGATATATACATAAAGATCAAGCGGGATTCCTCCCTAATAGGCACCAGAAAGATAATGTCCGCCATATATTAAACATCATCGAGTATCTGGATTTGAGAATTGACATCCCAGCTGCATTAATCTTCATAGACGCTGAAAAAGCTTTTGATAATGTCTCCTGGGAATTCCTAACACAATGCATGGCCAAGGCAGGCGTAGAAGGTCCTTATATGAAAGGTATTAAGGCGATATATTCTGAACAACAGGCCAGGCTGATTATAAACAATAATTTGACCAAACCCTTTAAGATTATGAAAGGTACAAGGCAGGGCTGCCCATTATCCCCCCTGCTTTTTATAGTCGTTTTAGAGGTGATCGCAAATAGAATAAGAGGGACAACAAACGTGATGGGAATAAGAATTGGGAAGAAAGAATTTAAGCTAAAGGCGTATGCCGACGACCTGGTCCTGTCCCTGGAGAACCCAGTGGACAGTGCAGGTAAGGTGGTAGAATTATTGGAGGAATTTGGCAGATTGTCAGGATTTAGATTAAATAGGAAGAAAACAAAAATCTTAGTAAAGAATATGGACGACCAGGATAAAAATCAGTTGGAAAAAAAGATCGGGATTAAAATCGTGAATAAAGTAAAGTATCTGGGAATCTGGTTATCACCGAAAAATATAAATTTGGTTGAAGATAATTACAATAAAGTTTGGCATGAAATAAAAAAAGATTTGGATACCTGGCATAGGCTGCAACTCTCCTGGACAGGAAGGATGGCAGCAATTAAGATGTGTATCTTGCCGAGATTATTGTTCCTGTTCCAAAATATCCCGATAATAAAAGGCACTTCCTGCTTTGGGAACTGGCAAAAAACCCTGACCAAGTTTATTTGGCAGGGAAAGAGAGCCAGAATAAAATTTAAATATTTAACAGATGCAAGAGAGAGGGGTGGATTTGCAGTCCCCAATATAAGGCTCTACTACGAGGCAGCCTGTATATGTTGGATAAAGGAGTGGGCGACCCTTAGGAATACGGACCTTTTAGATCTGGAAGGTTTCGATATTAGGTATGGATGGCATGCCTACCTATGGCAGGAGAAAAGTGGGGTCCATAGAGGTTTTACCAATCATATAGTCAGAGGCTCACTATTGGAAGTGTGGAATAGGTATAAAAATGTGTTGGAAAAGGGTATCCCGTGGTGGCTCTCCCCAGTTGATATTATTAAAATAAAAAAAATAAATATGACGGGTGAAAGATGGACATATGAGGATCTCTTAGTAAAGACAGAAGAAGGGTGGAAGATAAAGCCTTACGAAGAGTTGAAAGGAAAGATAAAAGAATGGTTACATTTTCACCAGATTAATGCAATGTGGGGTGAGCATAAAAAACTGGGAATGAATGAAAAGAAATCGAGATTCCAGCTGGAAATCTTAGAGAGTAATGATAAACTCCTGTCCAAAATATATAAACAATTATTAGAATGGGATACTAAAGAGGATTTGGTGAAAGGAGTAATGATAAAATGGGATAGAGACCTCGGATATAATATCGATTATAATAAATGGCAGGCACTCTGGAGGAAAGGTATGAAATTTACAGCGTGTGCAGCTCTGCGTGAAAATCTAGAGAAAATGATGTACCGCTGGTATCTGACCCCAGCAAGGTTAGGAAAAATGTATAAATCTGTAGATAATATCTGTTGGAGATGTAAAGAGAAGGTTGGGACTTTTTTCCACACCTGGTGGACCTGCAATGCAGTGAAGGAATTCTGGAGTCAGATCTATGAGGAACTGAAGAAAATTTTGAAGTATAATTTTCTCAAAGTTCCGGAGTTGTTTCTCTTAGGGATGATTAGTGGAGAAATTAATAAATCAGACCAAACCTTTATTCAATATGCTATGGCCGCGGCGAGGATCCTAATTGCACAAAAATGGAAATCTCCCGATGTTCCTACGATTGGTGAGTGGCAACTGAAGTTATACCAATATATTGACCTAGCTAGATTAACACAAAAGATAAGGCAAAACAATACCGTTAAACATAAAGATGAATGGATTAAATTTCTAAACTATTTTGAGACAAATATAGGAATTAATAACTTATCAGTAGACGATAATTAATGCCCTCGATGTACCAAGTCAATGACAGTATTACTGCAGAAGCAATGTAAGGATGTGTATTCCAAGACCGAGATGAACTGGAAGTCAATAATGTGGTGATTGTTTGTATCTTTTACTTTTTGGTTTTTCTTTTTTCTTTTTTCATATTTTTCTGTAACGTAAGTATATATATGTATTGGTATTTTAGAAGGTAATTTGTATTTATGGTAAATAAAATTTAATAAAATAAAAAAAAATAAGAAAAAAAAAAAAGAAAACTATTTTAATTCATGATGACCTTCTGGTTTTAACTAAATAAACCCAACTGTACTGTTTGGACTAACTATTTTAGAGCAAGTCACAAATAATGCAGTCAGGGCAAGGACTGTCACTCACTAGTACAGCATTTGCCGTGATTGTAGAAGACTCCAGGTCAATCCCTGGTTTCTCCAAGTAGGGTTAGATGAAACTCCTGCTGAAAAGTTGCTGAACTCTGAAGATTGACAGCCAGAGTCAGTATAAAGCAGCTTCTTAAGTTCCTGTTGCCTTTGAGGGCACGGTACTCAAGCAGGTGGTAGTGCAATTCCAGGTTCTTGTGGATTAAACAGCCATGCTAGCTGGGGATGATGGGAGTTGTAGTCCAAAACAGCCGAAGGGCACCAGATTGGACTCACTTCAATCCATTTTTAGGCCTTGTTTTGGCCCTTTTTGAAACCCATGACTGAGATTCTCCTCCTCATATATATATATTTTTAAACCTGTAATGGTTCTAGGGGTTGCTCGTGTGTAAGCAGGTGCCTATCTCCCCGGCTGGGTGCAAACACCTGGTTGGGCTGCCAAAGTGAACCTCTTCTGTCCGGACAGCCACTCACCCGTGGCTGACTCAATCGCTGGCAGAATCCGTGAGTGGGCGTTTCTTAAACTTCTTCCAGCAAAGAAGTTCTTTGACGCCTAGTCTCCGCCTACCCTCTCTGCGCGAAAACCTTCTGCGCAGGGAGGGCGTGGGCAACGGAGGACCCCTACTCTCCCCGCTGGTCCCAGGCAAGGAGTCATGGGACCGCCTCACCACTTCCCCCACCTGCCCCCCTTCTCCACTGGTGCTACGCTGATTCTCTTCCCCAGAAGATGGGCTGCTTCTCCTGATCCCTGGACGCTCTCTGGGATCCCTCTGGCTTTTGCTCTCTCCCTCCAGTACTGATGGCAGTTCCCTGACAAAACCAATAGCTTCGATGGAGCTCCAATCTACTAGTGCTGGGCAGGGATTTTAATAACACCTTCCCTCCATGCACATTTGTTGAAAATATACCTCACCCTCCCTGCTTGATTCCTTTCATTTCCTCTATATTTTCCACTCATTGCAGGAAGGAGGTAAAGGTGGTTTGCTGGTTACAGCAAGTGAATTCATTGACTGGGAATGTCCTGATTATGTTCCAAGTTCTTCACTACACAAGCTGGCTGCATTCTAGAAATTTAGCCTACACTCCCATGTACAGGAGGTTAATCTGTCAGGGTGAATGGTCCTCTGCCCCACTAATCTCAGCCTGCCGCCAGTCGACCCCAGCCCTGCCTGCCTGCCTTGCTACAACCAGTTCAGGGGGTGGCAATGTCTGTCAGCTTCCTTCTCCTTAGTCTCAGTGTTGCCCTTGGAGAACTCAGCATGGAGGAGAATGGGGACACAATTAGTTGGTTCCACTTCTCATTGGTTCCATCTCCTTCCTGCCTTCTCCTCTACCAGTTCCACTAGGCATCAGCCACCAATGCTCTCATGCATAGTGAATTAAGCTCCAAAGTACGGTTGCAGCTTTAGTCTTTGAGCAAAGTCTCCATGTATTTGCATGTGTGTGTGTGTGTGTGTGTGTACGAATGATGACATTTGCATGATATGAAGCAGCAGCCTGTTCTAGATTCAGAAATGTCAAGAGTTCAAGGGTATCTTCTGAGAGCCAGTGTGGTGTAGTGGCAGACTCATAATCTGCTGAACCGGGTTCGCGTCCCCGCTCCTCCACATGCAGCTGCTGGGTGACCTTGGGCTAGTCACACTTCTCTGAAGTCTCTCAGCCCCACTCACCTCACAGAGTGTTTGTTGTGGGGCAGGAAGGGAAAGAGAATGTTAGCCGCTTTGAGACTCCTTAGGGTAGTGATAAAGTGGGATATCAAATCCAAACTCTCCTCCTCCTCTTCTTCTTTCGTACATGGAGATTATTCCAGACCTTGGAAAATTCCAGACCACCTCAATTCTATCATGGGACTAGTACTTAAGAAATATCTGCTGAAGTCTCTTTGCCAAGTCATTCCATCCTCCTCTGTGTTTCCTATCTCTAAAATGCTGGAAAATCTTCTACATGACTTATCTGATCAATCCAATAACCATAACAGCATGTGCCAGGCCTTTATTTCAGAGGGTACCCAAGGGTACGCAATACTGGCGCCTCCTTTTTTGTTGTTAAAAAGTGTGGCACTTACTGTAACAACTTCATGGTGAGTACCGGCATCTATTTTTCCAGGAAAAAAAGCACTAGCATGTACCATGATGGTGCCTTCACTGTGCACATCTGTGGACTTGAAGATGATCTGCAGTCCATTTACTTGCAATCTGAATCATATGGGTTCTGCCTTCTAGACGTTCATGGGATGTCCCAGTACATTTCCATCTGCTAAATGTTCTAAGGGTATGTGATTATTTCACAGCAGCGCTAAGAAACCTGACATGACAGGATCCTCCTGTGAAAATGAACCCTAAATGACATGCAGGCCATTTCAAACAATGCAAACCAATACAAACAACTGACAGCTTTGACTAAAACCTGGGTCTATGGTTTTAATAAGTCAAGCATGAAGGAAATCTGGTATGCCCATAACCTGGCACAGAATCTGTGCAGTGTTAATGCAGGATACAGAGTTGGTTTACCTTTGACTTCTGGATCCCATAGCATTTCACAGCATCCAAAATTACAGCTCACTAAAAGTGTGTGTGTGTGTGTGTGTGTGTGTAGGAGAGAGAAAGATTTCTTGTTTAGGCTTGGTTCGTGTTTTCTCACTTTTATTATTAGTTCTGTTTACCATGACTCGGTATCCTGTTGATTTACAGCACACTGCAGAACATCATACCGTTGAGATATACATAAGATATATGGCACTTCATAACACCTTATGCATTGGAGATATAATGAAACGGCGAAACGTTGAGGAGAGATCTATTTGGTTTGGCAGTCTATGTTTGCTTTGAATTTAGATCGTATCTAATCAAGCTCCAAAAGGAACACGAAGTGGAGAATTGAGTGCTACTCGATCCCCCATGTTTTCTTTTGAAACAGTTCAGAAATGTGCTAATACTCAGCGTGTTTGGATTGCAGCAGCATTGAAAGGTGGAATTTCTGGCCCCCCGTTTCCTGCTATAACCCCTACCTAACATCCTGGCCAGTTGTCAAATGCTATGCTAGGCAAGTTAAGTAATTAATTATGTGTTGCAATCTTAACATAATTCCATTATATATTGTAGCTGTAGTTCTAAAGCAACAGCTGAGTAGTCAAACACAATTAAACACGGCTAACATTCTATGTCCTAAAACCTAGAGCAAATGCAATTTGTTTTATCTCTGGATACTGAAGAATTTTTTTTTTTAAAAAATAATAAATTAAAATCAGGAAATGCATGCTTAAGCACTGAAAAGAATAAAGATAAAAATAGCCAGGTTTGAAATACATAGATGGTTTTAAAATACATGGATGTGCTTATTTAAAGCCATTTGACTTTTATATAACCTCTTGAAATTAAAACTGGCCTAAGGAAAAGATTTTTGAAAAGATACAATTTTCATAACGGGAGTAATTTAATTTTCCTTCAGCATAACACTTGAAGGTAACATAAAATGTAAGACTTTTGTTTTAAAAAAAACCTCATGGATATTACTGCAGCTACTACTATTTTAAATGAAGAACAAAAACAGGATTTGTTTTCTACATTTCAAAAGCATTTTCCAATTGTTGGAAGTTCACAGTAATGATGCCAGTAGTCATGCTACAAATAAATCAAAAACTTGTTTTAAGTTATTGCTGACATTTTCCATATGTCACATTTTTTTAATGCTGCCACTTTGAGAGTTCTGAATTGATTCCTGGGGGCCACAATGCTCAAGCATTTACTCTTAGGCATTGCCAGTGAAGTCCTTGGAACTCCTATGGAGAGGAGAAAGGAGACCGGGAGGAGAGTCGGCAAACTCTACACCTATTATCCCCTCCTTTTTTTGACTCAGTAGGGATGTGTGATGATTTGAATCTTTGTGCAAGTCACAACTGATCTCCACCTCCCAGGCTAATGCGCAGGCCGTTAATAGACCAATGGGGCCACTACCACTTTGACAGCCTACTGTGCATGGATGGAAGATGGAAGATGGGATGGAAGATGGGAAATGGACAACAGAACCTCCAAGTGTCCCTATTTTCCAGAGACATCCCTGATTTAGAGAAGCTGTTCTGATTTCTGATTTGATCCTGGAATGTCCCACTTCTCTTTAGGATGTCCGTATTTACACTGGAGAAATGTTGGAGGGTATGGAGTTATCTGACCCCCAAGCTGCCTGAAGGCAATCCAGTATAGGGAAGTTTTAAAAAATATTAAATGTTTTATTTTTATTTGTTGGAATCTGTGCAGAGCGACTGGGGCAAGCCAGTAAGATGTGTGGCGTAAAAATAGTAAAATTATCATTATGGAATGGGACGTCCCTATTTTCATTGGAGGGTATGGGGCAAGCACAGCAATGGAGCTGGTGGAGGCCTGATGCCATTGGGTGTAGTGGCATGCGGTGAAATTTTTCATATGGGAACAGTTAGGGCTAGTGGTGCCAGCTTGCGAGGTCGATTGGGAAGGGCCGACATCACAGACGTGACATCACGATGTTCTGACATCACAAGCATAAGCAACATGCCTCTTTCCCTAAGCCAGGCAGAAGCTTCCTTGGCCTCCTTGCCAAGCCTCTGACACGATTCTGTAGCCCTCCTGCCTCCTTCCCAAAGCTGGGCAGGCTTTGGGAAGGTGGCGGGAGGGCTCTTGGACCCCATTGGCACATCATGCCTCCCTCCTTAAGCCAGGAAGAAGCTTCCTGGGATTTGGGAAGGAGGCACCAGGCTTTGATACTTTAGTTTACTGGAACATTTAGGACACTAGCCTAATCCCTAATCCACTGATTGCATGCTGCTGTTGCACGATGGCAGTGGGACTGGCTACAGGTTCAATGAATCCCATACCTGCCCAACCCTGCCCTGACCCTTCTCATCATCAGAAAGCCACATTTGGTTAGAGCTTTGCACCACCAGCAGCTAACAAGAGGCTGCTGGGGACCAGCTAGGCTTCTGAAGAGGCATCTTGATGATTCTATGCGTCGTCTACCAGTTTGCAAAATTTCCAAACATTCCAAAGTAGACATTGGCTGAAAATATGTATTAAAAAGTGTTTACAATGAAGATTTTGAGCCTAGAGAGCTCATTCAGAGTGCAAAAAAGCCAGCATAGCATGGTTTCTCCTACCAGGGATGCCAACTTGAATAAAATAAGGGGGTGCGGGTCAGATAAGCCTCGCCCTGCATAATCGATCACAGGACCTAGTGCACACACATCATTTGAATGTCAATGCCCAACAACTCAAATATTTTATTGGGGGATGTGAAGGGACCTCAGCCCCTAAGAATTGGCTCCTATGTCTCCCACTGCTTCTCTGTTCTAAATTCCCTCTCGGAGCATTCTGTGGGCAGATTTACACTGAGCATTCTGTGGGCAGCAGGAGAAATGGTGCCTTTAAAAGGAATGATGCCTTCAAGGAACTTCTCGATCGGCTCAGATAAGAGAGCTCAGAGTGATTTCTTCTTCAGGCAGCTTAACATATCTTTCTTGTTGGCATGTAGGCCAAAGCAGTATTCTTTCTACTGGCACCGTCGTGGCAAAGTTCAGCACTTTAAAAGCCTGTTTATTTCCAAGGGAGAGTAACGCATAGACTTAAAATCTCTCCCATCATAGGAACATGGGAAGCTGCCTTCTACTGAGTCAGACCAATGGCCCATCTACCTTAGTATTATCCACACTGACTGGTAGTCTTTCCAAGTCTTACCTGGAAACTAGGCATCCCCAAACTCAGCCCTCCAGCTGTTTTGGGACTACAACTCCCATCATCCCTAGCTAAGAGGACCAGTGGTCAGGGATGATGGGAATTGTAGTCCCAAAACAACTGGAGGGCCGAGTTTGGGGATGCCTGAGCTAGACCAACCATGAAAGAGCTGTTGTTGTTTAACTTCTGTATTTAAATTTATGTATTTATTTGTGTCTTCACTCCATCTGAAACCATTGTGTTCCTCAGCCTCAGGACTGGCTCACCTTTTCTTTATCCTGCTTAGAATAAGTATTGATTCAAGCAGTGTTATGAAAGCACTGACTGCATTCACATGGCAGTTTATTCCATTTCCTTGACATTTTGCTAACGTTTCCACATTATATTTCAGCTTTTACCCAACATAAAAGCCACATCTGGGGAACAGAATACTGCATATGTTTAGTGCTTGCAGCCCTCTAAACCAGAAACACTGCAGGGATAAAGTGGTGAAATTTAGAGCGATATACCGGCATACAGTTCTTTCCTGCAGTTTTAAAGGGGGAATTGTAGGAGAACAGAAGTAAGCATATGTAGAAAGCAAAGGGAAGAAGTGACATTGCCCCATGATGTTCATTGTAGTTTCACTTCACAACCACTGGTGCGCATGAAATTTAGCACAGCTTTTCTACGTATCAACTTCAGTTCCACAATTCAACAGGTACTGCAGTGTGAAAAGATCATTAGAAACAGGACCAAAGTGCCAGCATGGATTATCAGGATCAGGAAAACGAACACTTTATTCCCCATGTCTGAATGCACCCATGGCCTGGATTGGTATCCAGTTAAGGATGGACTTTAATACGGCTGCTGTTCATTACATACAGATATTTTTCAATGACCCAACCCTAATATTAATTTACCCTTACAATAGTATAAGCTGGGGTTTGGCAGGTTTCAGAGAAGAATTCAGAGATGCCAGGGGGAGAGAGAGAGAGAGGAGAAACATGATCTGTGAGCTCTGCCAGCCAGTCTCCAGTATCTGCCCTCTTAAAAGAGAATTGCTGCCTGTATACCCTGTAATTGTGATTTTTTTTAAAAAAAGAAATCGTTGTGTGTTTTTTTTACTGGCATAAGCACATGATGATGATGACTCTTTAGATCAAAAGCAGAACATTAAAGGGAAGCTAGAGGCCTTGGTTAGGGTCCATTCTCTACTCCTTTCTCCCTCCCTTCACCAAATAAATGAATGTGTTAATTGCTTTTATTGGATACACAGCCTTTCTCCAGTTTCAGAATGCCTGACGGTGGCCTGGAGCTATATTGCCCTGTAAAAGCAAATAGTGCCAAGTAGGTTTTATTTAGCTACATATTCGGTTTCCAGAAGATGAAACTAATCTCTCGTGCAATGCTTATTACACGAGGCCACAAAAAGTGTGTAATGTACAGTATCTATAATGTGTAATTGGACAAGCATTTTGTCCTAGCTGGAAGACAATCTGTCATCGATGGGACATTCAAATAAAGAGAAAACTATCCATTTAAATGTTTTCATGAGAATCCAGGAATGTGAATTCCGCACACTTAGCCTTTGTACAAATGCAGAAAATAAACATAGATGTTAGTTCTTGTTATCTTTGAGAAGGCCATACATTTTCTTCCCTTAACATTTTCATGTAAGACTGTCTTTGTACAGTAGATTAATAACTTTTTTTTTAAAAAAAGTGAGAAACTGCACTACCCTTCTTCACAGCATTTTATAATGAAAGTACAACACTCTCTATGTTTGTCATAGTCAGATTATGTTGATTACGAAAATTAATCAGATGTATTTTGTAGCTGGCCCTTCCTCCAAGGAACCAAGGGCAATGCATTATTTATTGTATTTATTTATATATCTACAGACTTTATTAATTGCATTATATTCCAAAACTTCAAATCAATGTTTAAAAAAAGTATTCCAGACAACAGCAAGCAATAAAAAGCAATATAAAATGCATATTTAAAACCAGAAAATTGTCTAAAAGTGTGACTCAGATCATCCCTCTGGGATGCAAATGTGGCTATTCTGCTTGATCCCATAACTAAACTGGATGAAAACAAACCAAATCTGCACAACTATATTTCAATTTGAGATGCACATTATTTGTGTGTAAAATTTTCATTATACCTAACCTTACATTTCCTATATTTTGATTGAGTAATGATATCTTATTGTTGTTTGGACACATGTAGTTACCAGCTTTGTTGTTGCTTGTTGTTCTTTAATATCAATATTTTAAAGAATCTTTATTGCCTTTCTCAAAAACAACCCATGATGACTTACAGAAATATTAAATATATAGAGTTTTAAACCCAGCAATAAACAGCAATAAAAGTAAATACAGCCGTGCCTCGCAAGACGAAATTAATTCATTCCGCGAGTTTTGTCGTCTTGCGATTTTTTCGTCTTGCGAAGCATGGTGTCAGAAAAGTTTTGAAAAAGCTTCAAAAATCACCAAAGTCTTCAAAAACCTCAAAAAAGGCTACCACACCGCGTGCTATGAGTTGCTCCTCGAAGTCAAGTCGCAACTGTATTAACGGTTTTAAGAAAAAGGAAACAAACTTGCAATACGTTTCCGTCTTGTGAAGCAAGCCTATAGGGAAAATCGTCTTGAGAAGCAACTAAAAAAACCAAAGACCCTTTCATCTTGCGAGTTTTCCGTCCCGTGAGGCATTTGTCTTGCGAGGTACCACTGTAGTATGAAAAGCACATACCACATAAAAATTAAGAAAAGGCCTGCAGAATATAAACAAAAAAATAATAAAATCAAAATGTAACGATCAGCAAAACCAGCCCATCCCATGCCATCAAACACTTAATGAGAGTTTTAACCTGGTGCCAAATAGGTCATATTTAGTGTCAGGCAGGTCTCATTGGCCATAGATGTGGCCGCAAGCACAAAGGCCCACTCAAATTCTTAAATACATGGTGAATAAGGTGATCAATGACTACTAGCTATAATAACTGTGTTATATATCCAGCATGCCTATGAACACCAACACTCATACTTCCATACTGATTCAGAAGGCTCCCCAAATCTCAGGAGCAGCTCTCTTTCTTGGCACCATGTGTAAGGAGTTGGAGTGGGTAGGGACGATCAACACCAACTGGGCGCTTCACCTTGTATAAGCAGAAATACTCACTGCTGGCACACAAAAATTGGCAGATTGTGCTTTACTGTTGTTTTAGGATAGGTGTGGGGAACCTCAGGCATGGGGACCGAATGTGGCCCTCCAGTTCTACTTGGCCTCAGGATGGATGTTCCTCAGGCCACTCCCATCTCTACACAGGCATCCCCTTCTCTTTTAGTGTTTTTGCCTCCCTGTAATGTGCCCTTGAACTCTGATAATCATTGGCACAATGTGTGGGGGAGGGGGCAGAGGGGTGATGGTCCTGGGCACAAAATTGTTAGGGGTGCAAAATTTCAATACCCGGTGCTGCCTCAATACAGCTGCATGCTTCCATCCTTGGGTTCCATTGAAAATGGCTTCTCCCTGCGAACCAGACAACAAATGACCCTTCTTTTATTATCTCTGAAGCTACAATCTCCTAGGTAACGCTGATGGAGTTAGGCAGTTGAATGTGCATGTTTCCCTCCTTCCCACCCACTTCCTTCTGTGTGGCCCCGGGCACTGGCAACCCATGCTGTACCACTGCTGATAAAGCGTGTTCTCCATCAAAATGAGAGCACGTGTTGCGGTTGGGAGATACAAGCCACCCTGCTGTTACTGGGCGGTTGTGGAGAAAGGCAAAAATCTTAAAGGGTTAATCGGGTTACTGGGGAGTTTTGCATGTTGCCAGTTTTGGAGGAGGAGCAGAGGCTTTAAGTACAGGTCGCCATTGTCGGGGCGTCCTCTTGGCCTCTGCATCGGATCACGGAGCAGTTCGCGTCTGGAGCCGGATTTATACTGAGTATTTTGTACTTGCTGCTTTAAACTGCCGCTTGTTTTCTTAAATACTTAGTGCCTCCGTCCCTTTCTCCTCTGTTTTATTTCCCTCCCTCACTCCCTTCCTCCTTTCCCCTTAAGTTTTTTCCTATCTTTTCTTCAGTTTCCGTTAATTTTGATTAATATAGACGTACCTGGGGAGTAAGGAATTCTTCAACCCCCCCCAGCCCGGGGGAGGCTTTCCTCCCGGCCTCCTTGGGGAAGCGCCCGCATTTCCTAGGCCGCGGCTTCAACCCCCGCCCCCTCCCTAGCTCCGCAGTTGCGGAGCACCTCTTAGGCGCCCTCCTTTTTGCCGCCGGGTGGCGGGTGCTTACCTGAACTCCGGGCGGTCGCGGGCGATCGGTGGAGGCTTTGTTCCTTGCCGGGAGGCTGTTGCCGCGTCCGGCGGCCTCCCGGCGTCCGGGGCCGGGTCCGCGCGGCTGCGCGGCGGTGGCGAGGGGGTGCCTGCCGTCGGCCTTTCGTTGGGCCCCATTCCGTGCTTTTAAGAGGCCCGCCTGCCTCGCGCCATCGCGGCGGGGGGCCCACGCGGGCCCGGGGGATTTTTCGTCGCGGCGGCCTGTGCTTCCACGGGGCCTGGTAGCATTTTTGCTGGGTAATAGTTGTTAGCTCCGCCATTTTTTCTTTAGCGTCTGGTCGGCGTGAGCTCCCTCCTGTGGCCCTGAGCGGTACTGCACCTCAGTTTAGTTTCGTTTGAAGGGCTAGGCCGCCCTCTACCCCCCCTGCTGGCCGTTTGGGTATTGCACCGTCGTTTAATTGACTTATTCAAGCCGGTCAAGCATAACTGACTGCAGTTGCTTGGTATTTTTGTTGTTGTTTGCCTCTGGGCCAGCTGTGGGCCTTCTTAGTTGGCTCAAGTACTCAAAGGTGCTTTAGTTAGATAGATAGTTAGTCAGACAGACAGACAGATAGATAGATAGATAGATAGATAGATAGATAGATAGATAGACAGACAGATAGACACACTGTTAACTTTGTTGCCTTGGCCAGGAGCAATTATTTTATTTCATAACTTCTGCATAGGCTGTACTTTGAATAGTGCTACTTAGCAGCAGCTGGTGGAAGGCCCAATAGTGGTTATACGGTTGGAGGTTGCTAGCTTTTATTAGCTGTAGTGCTGGGAATTTAACTGGTTTCGATTTTATTTCCAGCTAGCAGGTATGGCTCCAAAGAAAGCTGCTGCTCGCTCCAGCTCTGCCATCGCTTCAAAGCGGCCTATTAGAGGCCCATCCCAGGCGCTTCGCTCACCCTCTTCTAACCAACCAGTGGGGCGAGTGCAATCGTTGGTAGCAAGCATGGCGGGTGACCCTGCGGCTCTATCTCGCTTCGCGGCGGATTTGGACGTTTTCTTGCAGCATCGTTCCCCTCAACCGTCCACATCTGGAAGGCCGTCCTCTTCAGCAATGGTGACATCTCCGGCTTCACCGTCATCTAGCGAGGATGGGGGAGAGGGAACGTCACATCAGGGTTTAATTATGAACCCACAGTTATCTCAGTCCCCTGACTTACCTGCAATGCGGAGCCAGCCTCGGAGGTCGGGCCGCCTTACCAGGCGGGCCTCTGTAAAAAGTGCCCCATTGGCTGTGTCCACTCGCCGGCGCACGCCTGCTCGGTCTCCAGCGGAGGTGGCATCAGGTTCTGGTATCTCACGTGTCGTCTCGATGCAGTCTGTTTCAGTTCCATCTCAGCAGGATCCTGATTCGGAGTCCTCTATGGAAGACAGTCTCCTGGTCCCTGCCAGGAAGTCGTTGGGTGGGAAGCGTCGCCGCAAGAAGGCATCCCGGAAGCGGGCAAAGCGCAGGAAGGACGACTCTTCTTCCTCTCCTTCGGGTACGTCTTCCTCTAGCTCCGATGATGAGGGTAATTACATGGAACTTTATTGGGGTTTTGGCGAGTCGGTTTCGGGGCTCCCTCGGTGGGCTTGGGAAAGGAGGTCAAACACTCATCGTGCAAAATATGGAGCTGTTCAGGAATGCAAGGATGGCGTGTTGGTTCCTGACGTTAAAGTCTCGACCAACTCGGCCAGGGACATTATTCCAGGCTCACACTTGTCATCGAAACTGCGGTCCAGGATTCTAAATGGACGCTACGTAGACATGTTCAAATTAGCCCCACCTTCTGAGGAACAAGAGAAAGGAAGTGTGTCAATCAAAAAGCGCTCAGGGGTTGCTGCGGCAGGTAGAACCTTCGAGCATTGGCTCGACTGTTTTCAGGTCTTTGCTGGTATAGTTATGGCAGCTTACCCGCGTAGGTCTCTTCATTTGTTAGTTTATCTATCCATAGTGCGCTCTGCATTCACCAAGGCTGGAGAAAAAGCTGCGATAAAATATGATGAGAATTTCAGGCGTCGCGCGGCTAAGATTCCTTCTGCACGCTGGGATCGCAAAGATCTCGATGTGTGGACTACTTACGTTGCTCCGCTTATTGACAAAAAAGTGCCGGAGCAGCAGAAATCGGGTATCTCTGCTTTTAGACCTGGCCGTAGATTGCCATGTTGGGATTTTAACAGGGCCTCATGTCAGCGTCCAATCTGTAGATTTGCGCACACTTGCGAAAAATGCAACGGATTCCTTTTGCTTTGGTGGGCGGCGGCCCTTTCGTGGAGGAAGGGGGGGTTCTCAGCAACCCCCCAAGTCAGTTCCCCCCACCCCCTCAACCTCAGGAACAGCAAAATAAGGTACTTACTTCCTTGGCCCAGACTCCCGTACGTTTGCCGGCCCTTAAAAAGTGGCTCTGGGATTACCCAGATAGGGAGGCCGCACGTTACCTCAGCGATGGTTTTTCTGTTGGTTTTCGTATTCCGGTAGCCACGCCTCCCGTAGCAAGGAATGTGTCTAATCAGAAATCGGTTCGTGAATTGCCCGAAATTGCCCGAAAAAAGATTACAAAGGAGGTGGCTATGCACCGGATGGCGGGTCCCTTTGATGCCCCTCCATTTCCTAATTTGCATGTATCCCCACTGGGTATCGTGCCAAAGAAAGCCCCTGGTGAATTTCGTTTAATTCATAATTTATCACATCCTAGGGGCACTTCAGTTAATGATGTGATTCCTCAGGAGCTTTGCTCAGTAAAGTATGCCTCTCTTGATCACGCAATCAAGATGATTCGGAAATTTGGACGGGCTGCTTTACTGGCAAAATGCGATATTGAGTCGGCATTTCGTTTGCTGCCGATTCATCCTGAGGATTTCTGGCTGCTCGGTTTCCAGTTTGAAGGAAAATACTATGTTGACAAGGCCATGCCCATGGGCTGTTCGATAGCGTGTGCTGCTTTTGAATCTTTCAGCACCTTTTTGGAGTGGGCCCTCAAAGTGAAAACCGGGCTGGAAGGGGTTACTCATTATTTGGATGATTTTTTATTGGTGTCAGATTGTAATACTGACAATTGCTCGGTGTTGTTGCGTGCATTAGCTGACCTCACTGAGGAATTGGGGGTCCCTTTAGCGGCAGAAAAGACTGAGGGTCCTTCAACTCAGCTTATTTATTTGGGTATCCTTTTGGATACGGTGTCCCAAACTTCCAGCTTGCCAAGGGCTAAGCTGGTTGCTTTGAAGAAGGTTATAGAAGAATTGCTTCCTTTAAAGAAGGTGTCCCTGCTGCAACTCCAGTCGCTGTTAGGTCACCTGAATTTCGCGTGCAGAGTGGTGGCCCCTGGTCGCCCCTTTTGCTCCCGTTTGGCTCGCCTCACGGTGGGTTTGAAGGCCCCACATCATCGTGTTCGTCTATCTAGGGAGGTGAAGGCTGATCTTAGTATCTGGCTTGAATTCTTGGAGGAATTCAATGGGGTATCATTATGGCAAGACACACTGAACTTGCAAAACGATTTTCAGGTGCATTCAGATGCTGCAGGGTCCCAAGGTTTTGGCTTATATTGGATGGGCAGGTGGTGTGCCAAACATTGGCCTCTTGACTGGCAGGGAGCAGCCATTACGCGGGACCTAACTTTTCTTGAGTTCTTTCCCATTGCAGTGGCAGTGCACTTGTGGGTTGAAGAGTTCAGGGACCGACGTGTCTGCTTCTGGACCGATAACCAAGCGGTAGTGAACGTGCTGGCCAAGCTGTCGTCCCGCTCTCCTAGGGTGTCAGCCCTTTTGCGGGCCTTTGTTTTACATTGCTTACGTTATAACATAGTGTTTTCTGCTCGTTTCGTTCCTGGGGTGTCTAACGAAATTGCCGATGCTCTGTCCCGTTTTCAGATGGAGCGGTTCAGACTTCTGGTTCCAGAGGCTCGAAAACGTCCGGAATATTTCCCGGATCATCTCTGGAGCCTTGGCAGGAGCTAGTTTTTCAGGGAGTAATGGCCTCTATTTCCCCTTCTACTCTCAGGTCATACACTAAAGCTTGGACTGATTTCTTGTCCTTTACATATCAGTCAACCAGGGAGCAGAGGTTGGCTTCCCCCTCTACTTCGCAGGTGCTAAAATATTTGGCGCACCTCTTTCAGTTGGGACGTGCAGCTAAGACGTTAAGGATTCAGGCAGCTGCCATTGCCTTTTTCTGTAAAGCTTATTTCGACAAAGATCCTTGTGCGAAGTTTGTCGTGCGTAAGGCCCTTGAGGGGTGGGGTAGGCTCTGTCCTTCCCAGCCAGCTTCTCGGCACCCTATCTCATATGATTTGCTGTGCAAGATGCGCAAAGAGTTGCGAAAGGTTTGCTGGTCCAGGTATGAGGCTCGCCTTTTTTCCGCGGCCTTTTCTATTGCATTCTTCGGGGCTCTAAGGGTTGGTGAGCTCGTATGGGAGGAGCACGAACATGGTCATTCAAGGGGGTTATTGCTTCGGGATGTACAGTTGTCCCCGGCTGAGCTGAGGCTCATGATTAGGAACTCAAAGACAGATCAGAGGGGAAAGGGAGCCCTTATTCGTCTCCCTGCCACAGGGGAAGCGGGACCGTGTCCAGTCAAAGATGTTAGGAGGTACTTGGCCGTCCGTGTTCCGGGGGAAGGCCCAATGTTGAAGCATGAAGATGGGTCGCCCCTATCTAGGCGCCAGTTTGCAATCGTGATGCGGAAGGCCATCGTGGCTTGCGGTGATTCTGCTTCTGGCTTTGCCCCACATTCTTTCAGGATCGGGGCTGCCACGACGGCTGCGCATTGGGGCCTGTCTGCCGGCAGAATAAAGAATTTGGGTCGCTGGAAGTCGGACGCATTTAGAGGCTATGTTCGCTAACATGATATATTTTATGTTTACTTGTTCATCCCAGGTCTAGCAGCCGTACGCATATGGATGGTGGGGCACAGTATCGTACATTGGGCCGGCGTTGGAGCCAGGCAGTTCGGATTGGGACCAGGTCTCGGCCTTCCTCCTCACGTGCACGTGTCTTGGCTGGCCAGAAGGGGAATGTCCTGGACTGAGTTTCTGCCGCTGATTCGCAGGCAGTTGGCCGTGGAAGAGCTGCCCATGGCCATCGTGGTGCAGCTGGGTGAGAACGACCTGGTTTCCATGGACTGTGCTTCGTTACGTGCCGCAATCCTGGGTGACCTTGAGGTGCTGCGAGCAATGGTGCCGGCAGCAAAAATCTTTTGGTCAAAGTTTTTACAGAGGCGCAGTTGGAGAGGCAGTCGTTGCCCAACTGCTACTGAAAGGGTCAGGAAGCGGATCAATTCTGCTGTCTCAAAAAAGGTTTTTGAGTTGGGAGGTGATGTGATTTCCCATCCCGAGATTCGGGCTACGGATGAATCTCTTTTCAGGAGTGATGGGGTGCACCTTTCTGCCTTAGGGAATAAGGCGTGGCTGGGGGCTGTGGTGGCTAAGCTAAGGTCTTGGCTGGGTTCGTGAGTGGTTTGGCGGTGAGCGTAGGGCTCCATTTGGCGGTTAGGCATTGGTAAAAATTGGTTGGTGGAGGGGTAAGTGCCTACCCCTCCAATGGTGGTGCGAAAAGGGAATTCCGTTAAAGGAATCCAGGGGCTTGCCATTCTTTTCGTCCTTGTCCCCGGAGTCGGACTTGGGCCGTGCAAGCCCCACAGGAACATGAGGGTGAGAGGTGTGGGACTGTTACCCAGCTTCACTTTCTCACCCAATACTTGTTTCCCACGCTGGCTTCCGCTGGAATCCGGAAGACCAGCACTGTCCCTGGGCAAGGACAGATAGTCATAACCAATGCCTAAGCAACCACTCACGTATTTGTATTTTAATAAAGTTGTGGCCAAAATCATGCCAAAAACCTTAAACAAAAATTGATGTGTGAAGTGTGAATTATTGGTGGGGGGTGGCCTTGTGGGACTCAACACGCAAAGCGTGTTCTCCATCAAAATGAGAGCACGTGTTGCGGTTGGGAGATACAAGCCACCCTGCTGTTACTGGGCGGTTGTGGAGAAAGGCAAAAATCTTAAAGGGTTAATCGGGTTACTGGGGAGTTTTGCATGTTGCCAGTTTTGGAGGAGGAGCAGAGGCTTTAAGTACAGGTCGCCATTGTCGGGGCGTCCTCTTGGCCTCTGCATCGGATCACCCTCCCACCCTCCCTTCAAATAGGGGGGGGTTTTCTGGTTCTCTTGACCTTGCTATGCCTGTCATGGGGTCGTCCGCCTTGGTGCGGGGGCCTGGTAGGAATTTACCATTTGGCTGATTGGCTGGTGCCATTTGGGTTTCGCCTACTGCGTAGCAAATAAGTCACAACTTGTAAGGTTGGCGGTTAGGCATTGGTAAAAATTGGTTGGTGGAGGGGTAAGTGCCTACCCCTCCAATGGTGGTGCGAAAAGGGAATTCCGTTAAAGGAATCCAGGGGCTTGCCATTCTTTTCGTCCTTGTCCCCGGAGTCGGACTTGGGCCGTGCAAGCCCCACAGGAACATGAGGGTGAGAGGTGTGGGACTGTTACCCAGCTTCACTTTCTCACCCAATACTTGTTTCCCACGCTGGCTTCCGCTGGAATCCGGAAGACCAGCACTGTCCCTGGGCAAGGACAGATAGTCATAACCAATGCCTAAGCAACCACTCACGTATTTGTATTTTAATAAAGTTGTGGCCAAAATCATGCCAAAAACCTTAAACAAAAATTGATGTGTGAAGTGTGAATTATTGGTGGGGGGGTGGCCTTGTGGGACTCAACACGCAATGCCTCCTGCTTGGCTGAATGGAGAACAGAAAAGGATGTATATGTGTTGAAACTAGCCTACTGTACAAAGGTAGAATGAACATTTCCTGCTCTGTCCACCTTTGCCATGGACTATGCCCACTTTTAACTCTGGCTTCATCCATGACTAGAATGTGGCCTCTGAAGGATGTCCAGAAGGCATTGTGGTCGTTAATAAAGCCTTCTACTCTCTGTTTTAGGACAAGGAAAAAGCTTTGCAAGAATTTAACACAATAGTTTGCCTGGGCTATGAGGCTTGAGAGAGAAAATCTGGTTTGGTTTTTTGTTTTGTTTTAGGTATGAGAGTTGTATGATAAAGAGTGGCACTAGACAAGTGAATGAGAGATTTAGGATGTCCCACTGAGGCTCTTCACAAGCACAGGGCTAATGTGGGGTGGATGAGTCATCATTCATGCTTGGTAACCTTGGTTCCTCAGTGTAGACACAAATGGCAAAGGAAATCCTCCCCATTAAAATAATTTCATTGCTGACAGGTGGTAGCAGAGAGGCACTAGGAAGCTGCATTTTATCCATCTGTGCGTAAACACAACATTAGTGTTTTTCTGCAACTTTGTAAACAACAGATGCTTTTCTAGTATTATTCCCCCAACCGGAGCCACTATTAAACATGATACTTCCTCAAATGTCTGAGTTCTTGAAGCTCAATGCTTTACCTAACTCAAATAATGCTGCTATAGTTCAACAGGAATCTGAAAGAGCCCCCTTTTTAAGATTTAGCATGAATTAAAAAGGTTTTTGTTGAATGAGTAATGATAGAGCATTCCTTAGCTTATCTTTATTCCTACTCCTTTTGTGTGGGAACAGTGGCTGTTCTAGGTGCTCACTTAATTGAAATGGCCTGCAATATCCAAATGTATTAAAGTAACTGAATTATTTGCAAATGTTGAATGTGTCTTTCACCATGGGTAACAGGGTAAAATGCTTAAGCTATTATTGTTGGCAAAGATTCAAACAGACAGTGTAGATATTTGTGTGTGTGTGTGGTTTCCCCTTTCCTGCCCCTTCTTCTCATTAAATAGCTAAAGTATTTGGGGCCATTTCAGAGAAATGTTCTCAGCCTTCATTGAGATAATCTGCAATTGGCCAATTTTGCTAAAATTATTTCAATATTTTGCTAAAATTATTTCAAATATTGCCATTATGTCCTTGTTCAGTGTTGCGTAAGTGCCTTTCAGTTTGATGCCATCAAGTTTTATAAGGGAACCAACTACATCTTGTGAGGAACAGTGAAAGAGCTGGGTATGTCTAGTATGGGAAAGAAAAGGTTAAGGGCAGACACAAGACCTGTCTTCAAACAACTGAAATACACAGAAGATGGAACAGAAATTTGCAGGACTAGGGGCAGTGAGTCCGGGCAACTGGAGGATGGGGTATGCAAATAAGAAACCATGGCAAGTCAAATAGCTTAGGATCAAGTGGCCACAACTGCCAGTAGGTTTTGGCATAGGCACTGGGTTTGCATCCTGAATTACCCAGCCAGTCTGCTGGGTGATATTCCTTCAGAGTCTATCCTGGATTTCCAGGTAATCCCTCAGGAATTACTCTTCTTCACTAAAAGTTTTTAAACAAAGCCTGGATGTTCTTCTATCAGGGATATTGTAGACTGTGTTGTAGGTCCTTGCATGGAGCAGGACATTGGACTAGACCTCTAACATTCCTTCCAATTTAGTGATCTGATGCTTCTACAATGAATTTTCAGCAGGCACTACAGATAGATTATCATAGAGAGCAATGAGCATACCATAGGATTAGTCTATTATCATGCCTCTTCAATTTGGCAGAGGGCAAGAAGGACATTCCCAACTAATTGTACCATACTTTCCTTTCTTACAAAAGAGAGAACTTGAGCTTATTTGCTCATGTGCCATGAATCTTGTTCTTTCGCTTCTACTAATGACTCTTTCCCCCTTATCCCAATAGATGTCAGACTGGCTCTGTTCTCTTCCGAGGTGGCAGAGTTGCACAAGAAAGCATGGAAGTGAGGAGAAAAGCAAGAATGGAATAACTGGATAGTACTGCGCCGGTTGCCAAAGATCCGTTGACAATATACAAGCATGCTGGAGGTTTTCTTCTTCAACAACTCTTTTCTCCCCAAGAGGGATGTTTCTTTTTCACATGTCTTGTTACTTTGGTTAAGAAAAAGACAGCAGGTAAAACAGAATCCTTAAACTGAGGCCCAGAACAAACAGGCGCTGGTTCCAGTTGACAAAGTAGACAATGTGATATCTCAGCAGGCTGCAGCATTTTGCACAAGCTCCAGCTACCAAACAATCTTCAAGGCCACCTGCCCCTCACCCCTTGCACAAGACACATTACAACAGTCCATGTTCGAGATTCCTGGAGCATGAATAAAAAAATGTTCATATCCTTGTTCGCCAGGGATGCAGCTGTTAAAAAACAGACAAACCACCTACTGGCCACCACAGCTATCTGACTATCCAAGAGCAATCCCAAATTCAGAAGTAATTGGACTACATCAACATAAAACATGTGTTCCCTACAGTATCGTCATCTGAAGAAGCTCATCACAATTTCCATAATACAATGCTCATGAGAAGCAAAATTTTCCAAGATTATTTTGAGTATTATAATCTTTCCTTAATGAAAACTGATTATGTACATGGATCTTGTAGCTCAGGTGTGGAGAACCTTTGGCCCAACCACCTTTGGTTTCTGAACTATAACTCTCATCAACCCCAGCAAGAATGGCTAATTACCAGAAATTATGGGAATTGTAGGGATCAGCCAGTGGAGCTGAATAACTCCAGACAGACAAGCCAAGGTACTTCTTCACACAGTGCTTTAACTATTGAATTTGCTACCACAAGATGTAGTGATGGCCAACAACTTAAATGGCATTAAAGGGGGATTATAAAAATTCATAGCTATTAGTCATGGCTATTAGTCATGATGACTAAGAACAATCTCCAGTATGCAAGGCATTGTACCTCTGCTCATCAGTTGCTAAAGATCATGAGCTGAAGCTATTAATCCATTCATGTCCTTCCTCCTTGTGAGCTTCCCATAGGTATCTGGCTGTCCACTGTGAGAACAGAAAGCTGGATCAGTTGGGTCTTTGGTGCAATCCAGCCACAAGAGCCAACTCCTGGGGGCTGAGGTCCCTTCGGCACTCTGATTATTTTTTTAGGGGGCTGGGCTCCTCCAAAGTTGATGGACATTGCCATTCAAATGGTGTGTATGTATGCTGTGTTGCATCTTGTGATCAATTATGATTACCTGCCCCCAGCAGAGCTCTTCTTACATTCTTTCATTATTCAGCTAAAGTTAAACCAGTTGAAATCCAACCAATTTCAGTGAAGAAGAATTAAGCATATGCTTAACTTTGGCTGGATCATCCCCTCAGTGACTAAAGCAGTGCTAAAAACCTGGCCTACTGATTTGAACTGATAGTGCCACTTTCAAACTTAAACAATTTAGCCTTAAATATTTTGCATGAGGCCCAGTGTTCTGAGAGCAATTAAATGAATTTGTTCAGTTACAGCTAAGTCACTCCAGGTGTTATAAAAATTAATATAATTGACATATAGCATATTGCTTATTGTCCCATAGGATCTGCATGAACAAAACATGTTGTATCTCCTGAGGCAAATACAGTGAGGAAGGCATTTTAATGAAGCTGCAAAACTGCTTTCAGTTTAATTTCAGCTCTGAAATGCAAACTATGTTGATAAAGAGTTTCCACTCACAACAACAATAAAATTGTCTGGATATTTTACTTCATTGCACAATATAATGTAGAAGAGAAAGCATGTTTATGGAGAGGAAGAAGACTATTAATACAGGTCAGGGGCAGCCAATGCAGTGCCCTTTAGAAGGTGCTAGACTACAACTCCCATCATCCCTGATCACTGGTAGCTGGGGCTGATGGACACTGGAGTCCAAAACATGTGGATAATGCTACATTTGCCTCTCTTGATATGGGCAGTGCAACTAAAATTCTTGTAATAAGAAGAAATTTTGTAGGAGGAAAGCATTTGCTTGTTGATTTAAAGTGTTTTATCATTATGTCCTAAATATAGGGACTACGGTTTGTTAAAAAAGCAGGTCATAAACCAAATATTTATCCTGGCTTTTCTGAGCAAAGTGTAGCTTAAACTAACCATAGTTTACAACACTTTTGATGCAACAAGAAACTGTTTCATTTCAAAGAGGAAGCTAAAGCTTCTGATCACTTCCTTGTAGCTGTGCAAGGGGAAGGAGGGTGCACAAACCCAAGGCTTGCTACTGCCAATGCTCACAGGACACAATTGTTTCTGGAATGGAAGAAAATATAGGGAGTCACCAGATCCTGTTTACTGAATAGAATCCATTAGGGGGGGGAAACCCTGCAGAATCTGCCACAAAATGTGCAGCAACTGTCTTTAACTCCTACTATGTATGTTACAAAGAAACCTCAAGAGGAAAACTCGAGGCCTGATTTTGTTTTCTAGATATTAACTTTATCATTACCAAATCAGGGTGGAGAATAAGAGGCCTAGTTGATATAAATAGCATTGTAAAGAATTATGGAAATAGCTAAAAGGTTATGAAGATGTCAGCATCAGGTATACATTATTCTAGGCTCTCAGACCACCACTTTTTAATTAGTTAATGAGTGTTAAAACTGTCATCCCAACTTTGGGAATTGACAGTGGCGATTCATTTCCTTTTCTCCTTCCACGTCCTTAAAAAGTAGTTTTGTTTTGGCAAATGAGGACTCATCCAAACTCTGATCAGCCCCCTCCCCAGCCAGCTGCTATTTACAGTTTTTAAAGATTCATAAAACTGCAAGTGTTGCACATAGTGTAGTTTGTCTATCTGTTCCCATCCCCAGCATAATTTAGAACATCTTGATAGAAGCTTCTCTGCCTATCAGATGTTCTTTGAAATGAACAAGTTTCTTTGCAGATTCCCATTTCAAACTTTATTTAGTGACAATGATCATTATTAAACAGAATCCATATGGAATTATTTCATAGTGAAACAATTGCAAAATGCTCCAGTTGATAATTACAGAATGACAGCAACCACAGAACATTAAGCGTAACAATGAAAAGCAGTTCAACCTGGGAGGAAATTAAGAAGTCAATTACTCAGGTGCTAACAAACATTTTGTACAGCTTAACTGACAGCACTTATTTTCCATCAGATAACATTTTATTATTCACAAGACACTAAGAGATTTTGCCAAAATGCATGGAAAACTTCTACTTTTCCTGCAAAGTGATTGTTCCAAATTAAGAGCAGACAACATCCTGTGTTTCACTGCTGACCAGAAACAATGTTTAGGTGCTCTACCATAGCGCTGAAAGTTTTAGCATAGATTTTAATTCTTAGATTTTTGGTCCCAGCACTGAAAAAAAAAAGGAATGTTCTCAAGGGGAGGGGAGTGAGCTGGAGTTTTTTTAGTTGCTGTTGTTTTCTATTACCTTGCTGCTCAGCTAAAATGTGGTATGGGTAGGGCTGTCATACATCCGAAAATGCCTTTAAAAAGCTCTAAAACTAAGAAAAATAAATCTTGTAGCTTTAAATAAAAAAAGCTTTTGGGTTTTCCTTAAAAGGCTCAACAATTTTGGGGTGTCCTAGTTTTTTACTTTTAGAAATATGGCAACCCTAGGATTGGAATAGACATAAGATCAATGAAATAATACAATCTAATGGTGAACCCTTCAGCTTTTGTTTGGTAATCATTATCTGCACCAAAGTTCCATTGGCTGCATTCCTGTACCCATTTACCTAAGGAAAATTGTCGCTGAGCTCAATGTCTGAATAGACATACATAGGATTGCACTGGGCAGCTGCTAATTGGGTAAGCATGTTAGTTCCTTAGCCAGGATTACTGGACTGACAGCAACCTATTCTCAACCAGCAACATAGGTTTCCTTAGCATGGGATATATATATTTTTTCCAGCTGCCCATTACTCCTGGGGGACTTACTCCCCAAACAACACAGTAGGTTGGGATGTGTGCTAAGATGTCCTGAGCTGGCATCCCAATAACGTGTTCATTGGAAATGTAACTTGGATTCATAAAACAACAGATACCCTATTCAGTGAGCTTTCACAGGCACTCTCTCTATCTCTCTCTGTGTGTATTCTGTAGTATTTTTATGACAAATAAGTTCATTTAAAAGCACAGTGTGCTGAAACAAATTACAGTGCATTTTGACAGACTTTCCTAAATGCCCTTTGTCAAATTCTGATTCTGCCCATCCCCTTCCCATTGCATCAAGCTGTGTTCCATACTTAGGAGTGACAAAGAAAATGTGCAAGTCATTAAATTCCCACCTTGCTTGTGTGCCACAGGAAAATCATGACTGGTAATATTTTTCCTGATATAATTTGTCACAATTAGGGTGTGGAATGGAGCTGCAGGAGGAGGAGGAGGAGGAAAGGAAGCAAATTGGAATATGCAATGCAAGGGGGTGCATTGAGGGTGACAGCCTACTGAAAGGAATCGTGGACTAAATGCTTCGCTTTGATGTGGTTTCTCCTGTACCTGATATGCTGGCTGAAAACACTTGTGTGCTCAGCTTCTCAGAGGGAATAATATTTTTGCTCCAAAGAGGGAGTAGAATGAGTGGGTTTCTTTCTGCCATCTGTATAAATATTGTAAGAAGCACTGGATCTGCTTCAGTACTCGACTAGCCAAAATCAGACCTGGTACAAATGAGTGCAGCTCAATTTACTATACTGAAGTGGCGCCCTGTTATACTTGGCGTGAATGCAGCCATGCTTCATCCTCTTTAAGGCAGTTCTCTGTGTGACCTTAAATGAAACATGCCTTTGTTCTAAAGTTTCCCCAGTGAGAAAGTGAGTGTTACAGACCATCATGTGGAGATTAAGGTTTAGAAAGCAAGCAATGTGGCACGTCCAAGACGAACTTTGACCCACAGCTTTCTAAACTCCAGTGGGATCAACTACTTTTCATTTAGCTTAGTGAGAAAGACTTTCTTTTTTTTAATGTTTGCAACGTTTTTCCATCTTTCCTTTCATTTTGCTTTTTTTTGCAAGATAAATATCTGAGCACATGTAAAAGTGGGTTTTTCCTGGAATAGTTCATGCTCCACTGTGGACAGAATCTCCCAAACACTACTACTGTGCTATAGCGATTCAGTTCAATGGAGTTTTCTCTAGGTTTTTACCCAAGTCTAGGGGTGGTTCACATTTCAATACGAAACTCCCGATTTGCACTTCCTGAAATGCAGTTATCCTTTGAAATCCACACTTCTCCCATTTTTGTGATGCAGTTTTCGAACCGAATAATGTATGCAGAAATATTGTGCTAGTGGAAAATATGCATGCATTCATTAGCAAAAAATTAAAATTAAAATGTGTTATATTTCACAATGCTTGTGAAACTGTATATCAGGAGAAATTCATACCCAAATGCTAATGAATTTTCACAAAGGTTTAAACAAAAATGCCAACTGATGCAGAACTTAAAGACTAGAAAAATAAGAAACAGAGAACATGGCTCCCATGTTCCCATTGTGGGATCCCAGATTAGCACAGATTTGTGCAAGGGATCTGAGAAGATGCTGCAAAATATCACACAATGCTGATGTGGTGTTGCAGAAAGGAAGTGAGCAGACACGGGGTGGGGTGGGGGGTTGTTTGTTAGAATTCCTGCTCCATGACTGCAATCATGGGATTTTTGTCTTTCACATGACGGTGTATGCTTTGACTTCAGAAAGTGGGAAGTGACGGAGACAGGATGTTTGTGTTACTGTGTTCCGTGGAGTGAGACTATTGTCCTTTGTTTTTTTTTCTCTTTACTGTCTGATGCTAGAGAGAGAGGGAGCCATGTTGCAGTGTTCTGTGTATGTTTATGTGTAAATAAAGTAGATTAGCCAAAATGCTGAGTTGCTGAGGTCTGTCACGCAAGCTGCGAAGACTCTGCGGATCCCTAAGTGTGCCAGTGTCTGTTGGCATCAGTCGCTGTGATGTTCAGGCAGAAGAAAGTTTTAGAAGTTCCCGAACGATCAACCAGGAGGGAGGGAACATGCCAGTTGGGCATGTGTTTCTACCAAGGTCCTACTCGAGTGTAGGACGAGCTCCTAGGAAGCAAGAAGCCAATTGGTTGCTAAGCCCAGAACCTAGACCAAATATATGGAACCTCTGACCCTTCAGGTGCTGGTGGACTCCAGCTCCCATCCTAGCTGAACATTGTGTGCACTGGCTGGGGCTGATGCATTGGGATCCCACAAGAACTAGATAGCCACAGGCTCCCCATTCCTGATATAGACATTTGCAGGGAAGTTCTGTTGCTTAGACTGCCTCTGCTACATTGTCACTGGCAATCCTAAGGGGCAATTAAATGTGAAGGAGTGCAGATGAATTTCCCGTATGTAACTGATCTTATCTGCTATTTCTCTGGCTACAGGCTTACAGTTCTATTTGTACATGTAGAGCAAAAGAAAAGGCATTGTATATTTGCAAAGCTTTAGGTGCACAATACCAGGACCAGCATGAAAGAGAGCAGCTGAGCTCAGTATTTATCAGTCATTTCTATTCTTTAAAGTAATTCCACGATGTGTGCTTTGCAGTGAAAACTAACATTCAATATTTTATTAAAATGCATTTAAACTGTACAAAATTTAGCAGTCAAGATCTGGTTCAGCCTGAAGGAGTTTCAATTACTTTTTTTATACCAAGTACAGCCTGAGAATATGTATCTATTACATACCGTGTTAGATTTTCCATTGACCCAATGACTTACATGGCCAAGTAAATTTACATTTTGCAGCATGAATATGGGAGTAAATCTGTTTGAATATTGAAAAGATACATAGATGGATATAGATATAACAGCTAATAATTGGTGAAGTATCTTTCATTGAGGATTAAGCCCCATTTCGTGTTACTTCTGGTGATAGTTGACTTCCTTCATCCTGGTTGTGTTTGGATTTACTCAAAACCAGGGGGAAAGCTCAGCTAAATTCCATGACAAGCTGAAATCTTAGGCGTGGTACTGCACCCAGAGCTGAGAAACTGCTCATGCTATTGAAATTCCCTGTCGCAAAATGCGCCTAGAACAATGGGAGTTTCGAACACTGGTCCTAGCATGTAAGCTTTGGAGAACCAAGGAAAAATATAGGCCTCCCTCCTTCCTTGTGGTCAGAATAGCACAGCTGCTGCCACATGTGGCTTGGAAGTCCACCAGTCACTTTCATACATTCTGCCAGCACATCACATGAGTCTGCCGGTAGTCTAAAGGAGGTCATCGTGTAATGCCACCTTTATCTGTAAGGTTTTTTTTTTTAAAAAAAAAATAATAATCAAGATTAATCCCTGGATTGGTTCTAGTCTCCATTGCCTTAATGATGAGAACGTGTGCTCCCTAAGCAGACACACATTTTCCTTATTTGTTAGATTTATAGTCTTTGATTCTACACAAACATCCTGCAAGATTGTTTCCTTTAGTTTCCTGCCTCTCTCTCTCTGCTGGTAGACATGTGCTGGTGGGAAGGCAACAATGGAACTATGGCCACAGTTAGCAACCCATCATACATAAATGTGACTAGAAAGGTCAATGGTAACATAATGAGGTTTTTACTCGCATCTTAACCACTCATTTTGGCTTTGTGTTTAACATGTTAGCATTATGTCTACAAGTCTGTCTTCTAATTTCAACATTCTTCTTATTAAAATGAACAATTTCAACACATTCCATTTAATCTCTCTTTCTCTCTCTCTCTTAAGGTCTGAAAGAAGTGACTAATTATGTTGATAATCTGCTTCTTCATGGCATTAAGAGTCACCTATTATTGCCTGTTTTTTGTGATCTTGACATGGATTAACAGGCGTTTGAAGGAAAGGGCATCCCAATCCTAAACACACTTTGAGTAAATCAATATGTCTTCCCTGCAATATGTGTTTGGAATTAGGATGTACAGTCATACCTCATGTTACGGATGCTTCAGGTTACGTGTTTTTGGGTACCGGAACAAGTTACTTCTGGGTTTCACCGCTCGTGCCTGTGAAAAAGTGGTAAATCGCACTTCATGCATGTGCAGAAGCACCAAATTGTGCCAGCACGGCACTTCAGGATGCGATCGCTGTGGGTTGCGGATGTGCCTCTGTCATGGATTATGTCCGTAACCCGAGGTTCCACTGTAAATGAATTGTGTCCTTTTAATGTCAACTACCTAGAACTATTGAAAATGATTTGCGTGCTTGAACTGTACATTACAAATGTTCCTTAAAACATATCCAGTCAATATAAATAAAATTATTTGATGTCTATACTAAGACATTAAGTTGCTGTAATATATATATATATATATTGCCTCAGTTGTTGGGATAGAGATGGAAAGAATTCCCTGAAGAAATTTGCAGAACAGTCATCTGGATTCTTCATAAAATGGGCGTGATAACCAGCTTCTCTAGGTCTTCTCCATCAAACTAGGAATCACCAGGCAAGGTTTCGTATCACTAGTAACAACAGAGCATGCTATTTCTTATTCATTATCTTATTTCTTATGTTATATTCAGAAGGGCACAGAAGAAAAAAAGAAATAATACAGCTTCATGGGGACTGCTCCTATGTTTCAGAAGCAAATCAGAGGTTTAGCTGAAAGAAACCATGTACATTTTTTGTTCAATGATTCTAGACTAGCATGTACAGGTCTGAGACCCCACACAGCCCAGAATGTCTCTTGTAGCCCAAGAGGCCCCTAATAGGCTGAGGGTACAAGGTACATTTACCTTGTACATGGTAAGTAAATGGCAGCCCTTTCTCCTCCCATCTCTGAGAAGGGTGGGGAGCTGTTTTGATCTTTTTTTAACCTTCAAAAGAAGGACTTGCCCTCTTCACAGTGGTGCAAATCCCACTGCCCATTTCATTTGCCTGCACTTCCTAGACAGGCTTCAGAGCAGTGCAATGCTATGATGTCGCGTTGCTCCAGAACCACTTCAGGAAGTGTTGCAAGAGCAAAGCAGACAGCCATACTTTCTGGAGTGGCTCAAGTGCAATGCAACATCATAGTGTTCCCTTTTAGGAACATTTAAGGTAACCTCTTTGAAGATTTCACCAAGACAGGGACAGCAGGAGAACAGAAGAGTTGAGATTACGGAGTTGAGGTAGGGTGGTAGAGACACTTGACTTTGGAGACATCAAATCTTGCAGTCCCTGTGTGTGCATGTGTATTGCACCCAAATTAAAACAAGCATCTTTTTGCAACAGAAAAAGAGGACACATAACCTTCAGATTTAATGAAGATACTATAAATTTCCAGGTTTGCCTTGTTTGTCTGCTGTAGCAAAAGCAAGAGTCTTGTGACACCTTAACTAACAAACTTATTTTAACTTAAGCTTTCATGGACTTCAGTCCACTTCACCAATGCAATAAGCGTAATCAGAACAGAATATAATATTGTATAGTTTAGTATAGTACCTTTCTCACACACCTTCCCTCTAGCTACTAGAAATAAATGCGACAACTCTCCTTAAACAAATCCCAATAGGCTCTGAAATTGAAACAAACAAACAAAAAAATGTGTCTGCGGGATTTCTTCCTGACAGGTCAATGTTGGATCACATCGTCACCATCTGCTAACTCATCAAGAACATTAGAGAGTTCTGGCACAGATGCACTCTGACTATGTGAGGCTCATCACTTTCAAGGAAGTGTTTCCCTTTGTGAATTGCTGCTTTCTCTGTGTTGACTGACTGGGCATCCCGGAAAATACTGTATTGGTTCAGGTAACAAAACTGTGAGATGGTCTCGATTTAATGGAGGGAAATCCAGCATTTATGTTGTCAAGAAATTAGATTGACTTTTAGTTATTGTTTTCATTCAGCTCCACCTAGATGACCTTTGAGATCCCTTGCAATTCTCTTATTCTGAGCACGCATTGTACACATTTCAAGCACATCTCTGGTACCCCCAAAATGTTCTCTGCCAATAGCCAAACCCATAAAATGTCAGTTCCCTTATATTTAAAACATTCAAGGCTTTCTAAGTCAAGAGAAAGATGGATATTTCTGCTTTGCCTTTGACATCACCACATGCAAGATGAATCCCATGAATCCCATGTGGGATGAATCCCACATGCAGGATGAATAACTTTAGCTGTGAGCTATTTCCCATTTCAGGAACGCGGGTGGCGCTGTGGGTAAAACCTCAGTGCCTAGGACTTGCTGATCGTAAGGTCGGCGGTTCAAATCCCCACGGCGGGGTGAGCTCCTGTCATTTGGTCCCAGCTCCTGCCCACCTAGCAGTTCGAAAGCACCTCAAAGTGCAAGTAGATAAATAGGTACCACTTTATAGCAGGAAGGTAAACGGCGTTTCCGTGTGCTGTGCTGGTGCTGGCTCGCCAGCTGCAGCTTCGTCACGCTGGCCACGTGACCTGGAAGTGTCTTCGGACGGCGCCGGCTCCCGGCCTCTTGAGCGAGATGAGCACGCAACCCTAGAATCGGTCACGACTGGCCCGTACGGGCAGGGGTACCTTTACCTTTACCTATTTCCCATTTCATTGATTATGTAGACACAGGGTGATATGCAGTGGTGTCTATTGGTAGGAGAAATACACCAGCAAAATGGGGGAGGGAGGCAAATTTTGGCAGTCCCCTGTCCCCAGATCAGAGAGGGAAACAATTTCCACTTCCTCCTCCGGCACTTATGCCTCCTAAACTCTGGACAGAGAAGATTTAGCAGGTGTATGAGTGGTTGTAATGGTGAAGGGGAATGGTCAAACATTGCATCCCTCATCCATTGCCTGGATATTGTTGGATGCCAGTCACAATTCAGCAATGGCAGGTAGCAATACCTCATAGCCCAGGTGATGCAATACTGAAATACAGTGGTACCTCGGGTTACATACGCTTCAGGTTAAATACTCTTCAGGTTACAGTCTCCACTAACCCAGAAATAGTATCTCGGGTTAAGAACTTTGCTTCAGGAGGAGAACAGAAATCGTGCAGCAGCGGCACAGCGGCAGCAGGAGGCCCCATTAACTAAAGTGGTGCTTCAGGCTAGGAACAGTTTCAGGTTAAGAACGGACCTCTGGAACGAGTTAAGTACTTAACCCGAGGTACTACTGTAAAGCAATCCACAGTGAAGGACGGAAAACAGGTTTCTTTTAAAAACAAACAGCTCTACAAATTCATCAGCATTCCCAAGGTGCTGGATGGGATGTTCAGAAATTGGATAGTACCTCCACCTATCGTGGGACTGTACTAGAGTGCAATAATTCTGGGCAACACTATTCAGAGAAATGGATAAACTTCCACATTACAGTGGAACCTCTATTTGCGACCATAACCTGTTTCAGAGGTCTGTCTGGAGGTTGAAACGGGTCGCTGGGAAATGGGTCGTTGTGCGCTGGCATGGGCAGCAATTGCCCGCTTTTGCGCATGTGTGAACAGCAATCGCCGCTCCTGCGCGAACAGCGGCAAGCTGCCAGTTATTTCCGGGTTTGCCACAGTCACAACTTGGAACGACCGTAGGAAGAGGTTCAACTGTATCTCAAGTTCTCACTTAGCACTTTTATTGATATTTGACGAGCATAACAAAAACTGCAAAATAAAGGCTTTGTAGTGCACCTGCTTCTAGCATCTAGGAGGCAATCACACAGTTTTGGAGGGAAAGTGTGGGATATTGCGCTGTTGGAAAAACTAACTAAGACGATAAGAGTCCTTAAGGGCCAAAGAAAGAATGATGTTTGCAAACCCGTTTAGTCTGACTTTATTTCATTTGTAAATATGGCCAAAGACTGCTTGGCTGATGAACGAATATGGCTATTGGGTGGAATCTTTCATCTATTTCTGGATGTTGGGTAATTTTGGTGCATCTCCTTGATCCTGTGCAGGTGCAATATCTCATGGTACCCCAGTAAAGATGTCTGGGTGGTAATTACTTTCCAGAAGCCAAGTGGGAGCAGACAAGCTGTAGAACTTCCAATAGTGGCCGGGGGAGCAGCTTAGTTGTTCTGCATCTTGACCTGGTCCATAACCCAGGCATAACCCTGTTAAAATTTCGGTCTTCAGCCAGAAGGCTAATCCAGTATACATGACCAGTACTGGAGCCAAGGCCAACCTACATCTGTAATCAATAAAGTTGTGGCCAATTTTCAATCCTAAAAAAAAGCTGTGTCAATTTGTTTAACTTGTCAATACCTCGATTTTCTGTCCACGGGGAACACATAGTGTGTGGATCCTCAACATGGCCAAGGACCCCCCCCCCTCAACCTCTGAAGAAATACGACTGAGATAGTTACTCTGGGCATTTGACTACTTTAATTACTTTCCCTTACTAAAACAGGGTTCATGTTTTGCTACCTTGTCTTGTTTTTTTTTTTTTTATAATAATTTTTATTACATTTTTTCCAAATTACAGAGAAAACAAAAAGAAAGACAGAGCTAAAGGAAAAAAGAAAGAAAAAACAGAAAATCTCAACCATTTCGACAACTTATTTCAAATTTCCATTGGACTTCCCCACATCTCCCATATGAGTGCATTCTTGATAATAAAATTTGCCAGCAAATTATACCCTTATTTCGTATGTTTCTTTACATTTTCAGTTGCAATTTAAGTTTAAATCTCTTATTCTCCAATTACTCTAAAAATGTAACATAATATCCTTTTTACCCGTTTAAACTTTGATTCTTTCATGAATATTGTCAGTTTCATAAATAATTAAATTTCATTGCTGGGGCTAACGTTCCCAATCATACGACATCTTATGTTTCATACAACTTATAATACTTCTGCAAATAGTCTTTAAATTTTTTCCAGTCCTCCTCCATTGCCTCTTCTCCCAGGTCTCGGATCCTTGCAGTCATCTCGGCCAGTTCCATGTAGTTCATCAATTGCGTCTGCCAGTCCTCCAGTGTGGGCAAATCTTGGGTCTTCCAATGCTTAGCAATAAGGATTCTTGCTGCTGTTGTAGCATACATAAAAAAAGTTCTATCCTTTTTTAACACCTTCTGGCCGACAATGCCCAGAAGGAAGGCCTCTGGTTTCTTGGGGAAGGTGTACTTAAACACCTTTTTTAACTCGTTATAAATCATTTCCCAAAAGGCCTTCAATCTTGGACAAGTCCACCAGAGGTGAAAGAATGTCCCTTCAGCCTCCTTACATTTCCAACATTTATTGTCAGACAAATGGTATATCTTAGCAAGTTTGACTGGGGTCATGTACCACCGGTATACCATTTTCATAATGTTTTCTTTCAAGGCATTACATGCCGTAAATTTCATACCGGTGGTCCATAACCTTTACCAGTCTTCGGACATAATATCGTAACCAATGTCTTGAGCCCATTTTATCATGGCTGACTTAACTGTCTCATCCTGAGTGTTCCATTTAAGCAGCAAATTGTACATTCTCGATAGTACCTTGGTCTTTGGTTCTAGCAACTCTGTCTCAAGTTTCGATCTTTCCACCTGGAATCCTACCTTTTTATCTAGCTTAAAAACCTCATTAATTTGGGCATAGTGTAGCCAATTTTGCACCTTATCCTTTAGTTTTTCAAAGCTCTGCAACCTCCAATTACCTCCGATGTTTTCTATTATTTCCCAATATTTCGGCCAATGTGCCTCCATATTGGCTGTTTTCCGAGCTTTGGCCTCTATTGGTGAGATCCACCTCGGAGTTTTAGTTTCCAATAAGTCTTTGTATTTTTTCCAGACCATATATATTGCTTTCCTGACAATATGGTTTTTGAACATTCCATATGTTTTCCCCTTGTCATACCACAAATACGCATGCCAACCTAACGAATTGTTAAAGCCTTCCAGATCTAGGACATCAGTGTTTTCCAATAGGATCCAATCCTTCATCCAGCAGAAGGCCGCAGCTTCATAGTATAACCTTAAGTCCGGCAGGGCAAACCCCCCTCTCTCCTTCGCATCAGTTAGTATTTTAAACTTTATTCGGGGCTTTTTGCCCTGCCAGACGAACCTAGAAATATCCCTCTGCCATTTTCCAAAACATTCCACTCTGTCCACGACCTGCAAGGCTTGAAACAGAAACAACATTTTTGGCAAAACGTTCATTTTTATAACTGCAATTCGGCCTAACAAGGATAATTTCAGTCTTGACCAAATTTCCAAATCTTTTTTAACCTCTGACCAGCATTTTTCATAATTATCTTTGAATAGATTCAAATTCTTAGAAGACAGATTAACCCCCAGGTATTTCACTTTTTTAACAATGTTTAGTTCTGTTTCCCTCTGGAACCCCTCTGTTTCAATAGCCGTCAAATTTTTCCCTAACACCTTAGTTTTTTGTTTGTTCAACTTAAAACCCGCCACCCGACCAAATTTCTGAATCAATTCCAAAACTCTTTTTGTACTAGGTTCTGGCTCCTGTAATGTTAAAACCAAGTCATCTGCAAATGCTTTCAGTTTATATTGTTTCGCTCCGACCCGTATTCCTTGTACCTGCCGATCCTCCCTTATCATATTCAGCAAAACCTCCAGAACCGAGATAAACAACAGAGGGGATAGGGGGCACCCCTGGCGTGTTCCTTTTTCAATATGAAGTTCTTCTGTCACCACATTGTTCACTATCAACTTAGCTTTTTGTTCCGAATAGATTGCCTCTATTCCATTCTCAAACCCCCTTCCCACTCCCATCCCTTCCAAGTTTTTCTTCATAAATTTCCAAGAAATGTTGTCAAAGGCCTTCTCCGCATCAATAAAAATTAACACTGCTTTGGTGTTAATGTTTGTTTGTAAAAGTTCCAGAATATCGATAATGTTCCTGGTGTTGTCAAACAAATGTCTGCCTGGGAGAAAGCCTGCTTGGTCCTTATGAACTACTTCATTTAATACTTTTTTAAATCTATTAGCTAGAACATCCGCAAATATTTTATAATCCACATTTAGGAGTGAGATGGGTCGGTAGTTCTTAAGTTGAGTCTTTTCAGTTTCCACTTTAGGTATCAGTGTGATGAATGCTTCTTTCCACGTATCTGGTGCCCTCCCTCCCCCCATAATCTGGTTACAAACCTCCATTAATGGTTGTATCAAGTAGTCTTTTAAAGTCTTATAGTATTTGGAGGTGAGTCCATCCGGGCCTGGGGATTTGCCTAGCTGCATATTCTGAATGGCATCCTCAATTTCCTGTTGTGTTATTTTACAGTTCAAGATTGATCTCTTTTCTTGTGATAGTTCTGGAAGGCCGTTTTCTTTCAAAAATTGTTCTATCTCAGTCGCATCCTCGGATCCTTGTGTATACAATTTTTTAAAATATTTCTGGAAACACTTTCTAATTTCTCCCGGTTTCTGAATGTTCTTTCCTTCAACTTCTAGATTGGTAACATAATTTAATTTTTGTCTCTTTTTCAACTGCCAAGCTAGCAGTTTCCCACATTTATTCGCCGACTCGAAAGATCTTTGTTTCATTTGTTTAATCTTCCATTCCACTTCTTGATTAATCAGTTTCGCATATTGTGACTGGTGGAATTTAATTTCTCTTAAAGTCTCCTTTGATTTTGGGTTTAATCTTAATTTTTTCTCACCATCTCTTATCTTCTCCAATATCTTATCCTTTTTACCATTCCAGAACTTTTTCTTGATCGTATTCTGTTGTATCAGAAACCCTCTCATAACAGCTTTACTCGCGTCCCAGATTATTCTTTTTTCCACCGAGGTATTCAAGTTAATTTCAAAATAGTCCTTTAAAGCTTTTTGGGCCTTCTTTACAATCTCTTGATCTCTTAGCAGGTTGTCATTCATTTTCCATCTGAAGGAATCGGCAGTAGTTAGTCTCATTTCCATTTTCAAAGCGTTATGGTCGGAGCATGTCTTTGGGCAGATTTCTATTTTTATAGTCTTAGGTGCCAGCCCTCTAGTTGTCCAAATTTGGTCGATTCTTGTCCATGACAGATGGGCCTCAGAAAAGAAAGTTCCTTCTTTACCAAGGGGGTTTCTCGTCCTCCATAAATCAATTAAATCCATATTGTCAGTTAATTCAAAAAAGGTTTTTGGTAGTCTTCCATCTTTGGTCAAATTCTGGTTCTGTGACTTATCCATAAAAGTAGAGACAACCCCATTCATATCTCCCATCATAATGATGTTAGAATAGTCCAGATAGTCCAGTAATGTCTCATGCAGCTTCTTGTAAAATTCTGATTTCCCCTCATTTGGTGCGTAGATTCCTAATATCAATATTTTCTCTCCTTGGGTCGATATTTCAATAGCCAGGATTCTTCCTTGTTCATCTTTGAACAAGAATTTTGGTGAAAGATTCTCCTTGGCGTAGATCACCACGCCTCTCTTTTTAACTCTGTCTGATGAAATAAATTCTTGGCCTAATCGTTTATTTATTAACACCTTCTTGTGTAACCTGGTCACATGGGTTTCTTGCAAACAAATTATATCCAAATTTTCTTTCTTTAGAATATGGAAGATCCTTTTGCGTTTTTCTGGGGAATTCGCGCCATTAATGTTCCAACTATACAGCTGCAGAGACATCCTGTATCGATCTGTTGTTACTCTTTATTGGGTGTCTTCTTTTTTGTCCGGGTCCGAAGGTGGTGGCTCTTTCCCGGACTCTGGTGGTGGCCAAATAGCTGCTGCTCCTTTCTGCAAGTCTTCTCCGTTGTCGTGTAGGAACTTCTGGCTATCCTCTTTCGTTTTGATTTTTATCTTCTTTCCTTTGTATTTGAATGAAAGGCCTTGTGGAAACTCCCACCTGTATGGTATTCCGTTACCTCTCAAAAGTCCAGCTAGGTCAGTATAGTTAGATCTGAGATCCAGTAATTGCTTAGGGATGTCCTTGTAGATTTGTGCTCTTCTGTCCTGTGTCACAAGTGCTTTGTTAAAATGTAGGTCAAGTAGCTTGTCTCTCTCCTGTTTAGTCCTTAAGATGATCAAACAGTCTCTAGGCCTGTCTTTTCCAACGACTCTTCCCAATCTAAATGCGGTTGTTATTTTAAAATCTGTGTCTTCATTAATACCCCAGAATTTAGAGAATTCTGCTGTTAGAAAACCTATCAAGTCCTCTTTCTCAATCTCTGGGATAGAGCGTAATCTCAGATTATTTTCCTTATTTCGCAGTTCCACCAAAGACAGGTAGGCCTGCTGGTCTGTAATATGTTTGTGGAGCGGTCTTACCTCTCCTTTCAGTTCCTCCACTCCTTTTGCTGCGGCCTCTGCTTTTTGGTTCGCAGCCTCCGCCAATTTTCGATTTTCAGATGTTGCGTCGTTTAGATTTCCAATGTCTTGTGAGTGCTTAGCCACCTGTTCTGAAAGTTTGGTAATTGAGGATGTGGCTAAATCAATTTTTGCAGTTTGGTCATCCACTTTTTTATTCAAAATTGCAAATTGTTGTAACATTTCCTCTAACAAAGTGTTAGACCCTCCAGATGCCATATCCTCACCTGTTAATTGTTCAGCTTCTTCAGCTAGAGTTGTTGGCGAGGGTGCAGTCTGCAAGACGGCAGGGACTGAAGATCTGCGTCCCTGAGAAAATAGGGTTGTTTGTGTCAGTTTGCCTTTCCCTGCCTTCGACGCAGCTCTTGTTTTTACTCTGTCACTCATTCCCCACCTGTCTTTGGATTCAAGGTCAGGCTATCAAAATTTTCCTGGGAAAAGCAGGCCTTGGAGTAAACAACCAAACCACAGAGAGACAAAGCAAAATTGGTTCCCAGGAAATTGTAAATCCCAAACTCCACTAGAGGGAGTACTGTTGCAGTTCAGGAAGGAAGAGACAAAGTTTCAGTCGCCATTAAAGTTCCTGCAATTAAGTAAATTAACAATAGTCTTTGGAGAAGACCTTTTCCCTCAAGCAGAGCTCTCACAATGTTGCCACAAGTCTCTTAAAAGGTGCAAAGTACAGTTGTTAAATTGTATCCAACAGTGATGCCTCTAAATATCCATTTCAAATTTGTAAGTGTATCTGCAAAACAGCCTTTTGTCCCGCTGCAAGTCCGGGGCTTGGGTTTTTAAAGTCTTTAAAATTTTTTAGTAAGTTTAGCAGAGGAGGAAGTCCCCATAGAAAAAGATAGAGCCAGTCCCAAAGAAATAAAAGTAACTTGCCTTTCAGTTTCCAGCTTCTCTAAGCGTATGGTTTCTCTTGTTTTAAAGCCCTTCTGTACTGCTTCCAGCCTGTCAGATCCTTTGCCTTTGATCACTAAGCACCATCGGGAGACGGACTTCCTTTTTCTCGTCTCCCGCTTTCAGCCAAATTCATAGATTTTGTAATCCAATCTCAGGTAAATCTTACTCACGAGTAGTTGGTCTGTAATCCAATGTAGAAGGAAGAAAGGTCGGCGCTCATCCGTAACAGCCGCGCGGCTTCACTCCCGCAGAAAGAGCGATGAATCCACAGCACCGCTTCCCCTCCGCGCTTCCGGAGCCCCTTACGAGGTCCCTTCTTCGTTTTGGGGGTTGCTCTAGGTGCCCGCCGGATCCCACGGCCACGAGCTCACTCTGCTCGTGGTTTTTCTTAGTGGGTCGTCGCTTTGCCGCAGCGAACGACCCTTTTCTGCGGAGCCCCTCTTCGCAGCGCGAAGAGGACCGCCATTACTTGTTTCGCGCCGCCTCCGGAAGCCTGCTACCTTGTCTTGTTTAATCATTATGCCTATGTTATGAACAGTTCTAGTCCCTACTTTTCATGCATTCACATACCTGTGGTTTATTTATTTTGGTTTTATTTTATGTCTGTATTTGTTCAACAGTGATCTATAATTGCTTATGGACTCTGTATATTGTCACCAGATACTTTTTGGTAACATTGCATTTTAGAGGATCTCTTACAACCTTTTTTTTTTTTGAAAAATAATAAAAAATTATAATAAAAAAGAAGGAAACCCTATATGTTCACAGTTATGGGCAACAGCTTGCTTGCCTAACAATCTCGGGGGCAGGAATTATAGTTTGGAGGAAAATGTAACCAAAGAACACCAGTCTTGACATTTCAGATACCCTTAGCAAAGCTGTTTTATCGGTAGTAAGAATTTATTCTATTCTATTTAACAACAGGTTTGTTGCATAACCTTTAAACTTCATCACTTACCATTAAAACTCATCACTTTCAAAAAAAAAAAAACCAAATGCATTTTTCATTATTAATTTCTTGGAATGTTGTGTCAGATATATTATTCTGGAATTCCAAGAGCTGATTTCAGTTCTTGTTTGGTCAGACATGCCAGCCTTCCATTTCATAAACTCTGAGTTTCCTGTGTACCTGCTAAAGAGTAATTGCAATCATGCCTTCTGAAGACAAAATATAATTGTTCTTTCCTCAGCTATCTTATGACTGTTATTAAGATATAACTTCTGATCTTCACATTCTGCTTGTTTCCCTGAAGAACAGTACACAATCTCCCTCTGAAAATTATTGCTATTCTCTTTTTTCTTTTTGCTATAAACTGCAACATTACAATTTGTTCCTTACCCCCCAAAAGATCCCAGATTCATATATCTAAAATAGATACACAGAATATTTTATTCACTTTAATATTATAATTTTATTTACTAATATTGCAATGATTGTAACACAGCTAAGTTTCAAACTTTGTCATCAGACCATTTTGAAATAATTTAAATTATGAGGTATGCCAATCACAATTTATGGCTAAGAACAATAAATCTGGCATTGCTACCAAACATGCTACCCCTTTATTTTCTTTTCCCCTACCCATTTGGTAATTTGCAAAAAAACTTGCTCATGTTTTAAGAGTTGGAGAAACACATTGTTTAGCCTTTGTGAGCCATTCTCACAGTCAGCTTCCCTCCTGCCTCCTTTTCCATGCCCCTCTGCCCACTCTCTGTGCTTATTATTTTCTTTCAGTCTAGCCAAGATCCTAAAGAGCATATGCAGCTGCATGGTCTCCCCAATTGCAATAGCTCTAGAAGAACTCATATGGCTTGCCTTGAGAATGGCACACTGAGAGACACAATGGAATCTATGAAAGACTGCCTACCATTCAATCCCCATCATAGCCTTTGCCTGGCAGAGGGGGGTGAGTTTCCAATCTGGTTTATGGTGAATCTATCTCATTCATATTGCAGCATCCTGAGATCCCCAATATCCAGTTCTACCCTAAAAATTCCAGGTCACTATGAATAGTGAAAAGAAAGCTCCTGCTCCTGAACTTTCTGATTTAACTGACAGGGATGGGAGGTGGTAGAATCTCCTTCACTGATGGTTGAGCGACCATCCATCATAGATGCTTTAGTTATAATCGCAAAGCACCCTGCAAGGCAAAATGTTATTTCCATTTTGCTGGTTGGGAAACCCAAGGCCAGAAGAGATTTTTCCAAGCACCTTTTCCTGTCCTTTTCTACCAAATGCCATAGGGAGTGAATGGTTCATTTATAGCTAAAAGAGGAGTGAAAGCTAGTTTTCTGAGGACCATGTCTAATACCCTTTTGGAAAGGTTGCTCTGACCATAATGTACATGGTGGGAAACTAATGCTTTGCACAGTTCTTCCATACTGAATACTTAAACAAGGGTCTTAGAGAATATTCCCTTGCTACAGTTTTCCCCCCTTCTAAAGAGACAGTAGCCAAAGCTAACTGAAATTAGACTGTAAACAACTCAAATATCAGTAGGATGTCACAGTCTGGCCTGACGTCGCATGTTGTGGTAGCAAATGTCACTCATTTATTACAGCATTTCTTTATCTAAAGCTTCATTACACAAGCCCCAGAGTGAAAGCATTTAGGCCCAGCTGTCATTTCTGCACCATTTCTACATGTATAGGTTCCAAGTTCAAATCCCACGCTTGGGCTTATTTTCTTGTGCCAGCAGATATTGGAAGAAATTTGCTGTGATTGTGCCATGTTGGGTTTGTGCTATTCCCTGTAGTACATGGAAAACATTATCTTCAGATATAAAATGCTGCCTTTCAGATATTTGATGCTATAATTTTCTAACCCTTCTCTTTTCTTATTGGCGGGAAGTTTTTCCTGGGCTGTCATCTGAGTATAGCTCAACACATTTAAAAAATATGTCTATTTATGCACTATGAAATAATAAGGGAAAACAAGAATTTTTATATTAATTTGTTGCTTAGAATGTTCTCTAAATACCTAATGTTGTAAGAACCTTGCAATGTCCTTGTGACAATGACATCTGTAAATTGTGATGTCCTCAAACTTCTCTATTAATGGAGCAATGTCTGTGTGGATGTTGGGATACAGATATAGATATACTCACTCTGTAACACCAGAATGAATTTAGATGTGATTTAGCTCGTATGCAATGTGATTAGGGAAAATGCTTGCCAAAGGAACACTATGCCAACTGCTTTCTAGGACGCTAATTTCCAGATTCCCTAGGCAGGTGCTACCTGTTGCCTGGAGAAATGGGACATTTCTCTCTCTCTCCCTTTTAAAAAGAACCTTGTTTTTTATCTGTATTTGGCAGACCCCTAGCAAACTCTGGCTAGGATCTGAAGAGACTCTGTGGCCCTTTTGATTCCTCTCCTTCTGTATATTTACACTGGCATCAAAACCGCTATAGATTCCAGCAAAGGGATTGTATCAAACTAAGGCTTCATATTCCTTTCAGCTCCATGTGTTAGGAACAATCTGGACTGGAACTGAAAACCTTCAGAACCATGCATGGCTGCCTTGTGTAGTGAAGCATTATTGCAGCTTGGACCTTGAACTACTGTAGTTTGGACTCTTGGATTCTGGACAGACCCTGCTCTCCCGAGTTGGTCACTGAGCCCACTTAGCTATAAATGTTTTATGTTGGGCTCAGACTTTGTCTGGGCAACAAGAGTCTTTCTGTCTTTTGCCAGGTCCTCCTTGGTTTGCACTGAAGTACTTTTCCGCACAACATGTAATTAAACTATGGAATTTGCTTCTCCAAAATGTAGTGATGGCCACCAACTGGGATGGTTTAAAAGAGGGTAAGACAAATTCATGCATGATAAGGCTATCAATGGCTGCTAGTCATTACAGCTGTTGTCTGCGTCAAAGACAGCATGCCTCAGAACAATAGTTTCTGGGAATCACAAGAAGGGAGAGTGCTGTCGCAATAATGCCTTGGTTGTAGGCTTCCCACAGCCATCTGGCTGGCCATCATGAGATCAGTTTGCTGGACTCAGAGGCGTAGTGTGGGTTGTTGGTGCCTGGGGCACTCAGGCATCCTTTTGCAGGCCACAAGGAGAAGGAGGTGCCACTGCCTCAGCCCTGAAGGCCAAGTCCAGGCGTGGCTTGGCTTGCCTCCTCGTGGCTCTGGCCTTGATGAGGAAGCCTTTCATAGAGGCACCTGTTTGCACCTCCTCACACCCCTTCAAAAATCTGTGCCTGGGGCCCCCACACTACTTCTCTGGCTGGACTAGATAGGTCTCTAGTCTCATTCAGCTGGGCTTTTCTTATTCCATGAGATGCATGGAAAACATATCTAAATATAAAATGCTGCCTTTCACATACAGTGGTACCTTGGTTTAAGAACAGTCCTGTTTAAGAGCGATTCGGTTTATAAACTCTGCAAAACCAGAAACTGTGTCCTGGTTTGAGAACTTTACCTCAGTCTAAGAACGGGATCCAAATGGTGGAAGGGCACCGGCGACAGGAGACCTCATTAGGGAAAGCGCACCTCAGTTTAAGAACAGTTTCGGTTTAAGAACGGACTTCCGGAACGGATTAAGTTTGTAAACCGATGTACCACAGTATTTGATATCATGTTTTTCTATCCCTTGTTTTTAGTGGTGTTAAGGATTTGATGGCTTGTCATCCATGTAACTCAGTTAGTTTTGAAAACAGATTGATATTATTGCCCTCTTTATGAAATTAGGAAAGATGGAATACTGAGTGCAAATAAGTATTTTCTGATGATGTGTTGCTTCCAACCTTCTCTAAATACCAAACTTTGTAAAAAGAAGGGGGGAAAGCCTTATGTTATGTACCTGTGGTCATGACATCTGTGAAGTCTGAGCATCTGTAAACTCTGAGCAAGACAATCTTCCAGTTAAATATGGTAAAGGTAAAGGATCCCTGGACGGTTAAGTCCAGTCAAACTTGACTGTGAGGTTGTGGCGCTCATCTCGCTTTCAGGCTGAGGCAGCCAGCGTTTGTCCGCAGACAGCTTTCTGGATCATGTGGCCAGCATGACTGAACCACTTTTGGTGCAACGGGACAGTGCATAGGATTGTGTTTCTGCATGCAGAAGTGGATATTTAGCTGTAGTTAAGCTGTATTCACAAAATCCACTTATGGGTATGGCTTACACAATTAAGACAGTCACTCTTTATGCAGAGATCTGCATGCACTTCTGTCAATGGATCCACTTCGCTTCTCTGTGGGGAGGAGGTGGACAGTGTGGCCACCCACTCTCCTCCGGGGGTGGGGGACTTAGTCCCCTGTTGCCCGGGGGATCCTGGCCACATCAGCGACTGGGCAGCCAGTCCACTGGCCAGGGGTGTGTGGCTGTGACCATTTAAACGGAGGCGTGAGCCAGAGAGCTTCCTCTTTGGCTCGCTTCCTCAATCATTGGATCTTCACCACTGCTCTTAAGCAAAGTACTTTACATTTACATATGACTGCGCACTTTACACATTCATAAATTGGATGTTCAAATAAAATCTTCTGAAACAAGCCTCCAAAAAGCTTTCCCCCCTTTAAATATTGTGTGAACCGCCCTGAGACCTCTGGGTATAGGGCGGTATATAAATTCAATAAACAACAACAATAACTTTTTCTTAGGTAAGGGATGGGAAAATCAGGAAAAGGGAATACCACAACACAAAATGCTTGAAAATCAGATGTTGCCGGGTGTATGCATGTGATAATCTGGTTGTATAGGGTTCAGGTAGGTAGCCATGTTGGTCTGATGCAGTAGAAATACATATTAATTTTTTTTTTAAAAGTCTAGTAACACCTTAGAAACCAACTAAGTTTGTTCTTGGTATGAGCTTCCGTGTGCATGCACACGTTTTCATATACACTGAAACAGAAGTCACCAGACCCTTATATATAGTGAGAAAGTGGGGAGGGGTATTACTCAGAAGGGTGGTGGGAATGGGTGATCGGCTGATAGGTGTGGTAAACCTGTTGACGACTGTTAACGACTGCAGTTGATCTTACAGAAAAAAGCAAGGGGTGAGATGGCCAAAAATTGCTTTATCATGTATAATTAGATAAGAAGATAGATGGTCATATTGAACATAGATAAAAGATTGCACCTTTGAATGAAAAGGTTAGCTATGATTACCAACACGATGTTCTGCTAATGTGATTATTGCCTTTAAGAAGGTGGCAACGAGTAATAAAAGGTAAAGGAGCAGGTCACCTTGCCGGGTTTTCTTTCACAAATGGTTTTCACAATATAGAACACACTGTATGGCACACTGTAACAATACCGTTAGTGAGTGAGTGCATTAGTGATGGTAACATTCTAAATTGGATAATAAATTGGCTTAGTAGTGTTGCCAATGGCAAGAAGAAAGTGGTAAATGGATACAGATGGAATAGGAAAGTGACAAGTGGATTGTCAATGGGATCTGTGTTCAACCTAATTTAATTCATATGCTACTCCTGGACAGTGGTAACCTCCTAAAGCAATTCTGCAGGATTTCAATAATTGCTAGAGTTTAAAAAAATCTATTGTCTTTCGCCATATCTTGAGTAAATATCTATTTTTCTCTGAAAATAATAAAGAGGAAGAAAGAGTCATGAAAACTTGAGGCTCTGCACTGTATCCTGACACAAAATTATCACAGATTTTATATAGGTGTAAGAGTTTTGATTCTATCAATGTTTAATTGTATTTGAATAATGGATTTTCTGTTTTTAACCATTCTCATATTTATCCCTAAGCTGCCCTGAGTCCCATGAGGGGAAAAGTGGGGTATAAATGATAATGGTGGTGGTGGTGATGATGATGATGGAAATCAAAACCAAAGACATTATAATTATTTTTGGTTTTCCTAGTTCATAAAACTAACATGATTCCTGCATTGCAGGAGGTTGGACTGAATGACTCTTGGGGTATCTTCCAACTCCAAAATTCTTTTGATTTTATGATTATTAATTCAATAATAATATGGTTTTTATACTGACGTTTCAAATATTAATGAAACAAAAGATACTGATAGTGGTGTTGCTTGCATTCTACAAACCATCCGAGTGAAATATTTCAGGACTGCTTCACACAAGGTCATTTGTACTTGGGAAGGAACACCTGTATTACCTCCTAAGCATTTTCCATAGCAAACTTTACACACACACACACACACACACACACACACACACACACTTACCTCAATGTCAGGATCGATCTGAGCCTCATCACCAACTACTGCATTCAGACGTCTCCCCATTTACGTAAGTTCGACTAACACACAACCACATATACATGTTGCACAAGGAAGTAATTAAATAAACCGATTTAAACTGCAAAAATGGCAACAACAACAACAACAACAACAACAACAACAACAACAACCTGGTCCAAAAAGAGCAAGGAAACTGCAAAATGGTGCAAAATCACAGGGCGCCAGTCTATCCTGATAAATAAAATTCTGAACACAGCTTCAATAAAACTCAGATCTGGAGACTAATAGGCATAGCAAAAATTACTCTCTACAAAGTACAGTATAACGATAACAAATGCCACTATTATTCTTAATGTTATTACTGCAAAAAAATGAGCAAGTCTGAGTTTCACAAAGTAGCATATTGAGATGGCTGTATTACATCATTGTTTTATGATTCGCATACGTTGCAGAATCAAACCAATCTGATCCCAAACTACCCATCTTTTTATGTTCCCTAGCCAGTTTTATTGTATTTGTCAACTCTTCAACCAAATCTGTATCCCAACCCTAACAGATATTCTTTCAGAGCTCCTTCCAAGTCATTTCCTTCTTTTCTTTTCAACAAGGGATCAGCCAAATAAAGTTGGCTTCTGTTCAGAATGTACATGCTAGCAAGGATCTATGAACTGTCAGAGGCATCTACATTCTTATGTTGGTGAGACATCCAAACCTTGTTTATTCAGGGCACCATACGCCCAACTGAGCTATGACCTTTAGATCATGGCCAACACCTTTAAAAAAAAAATACAGTGTGGAATTGGATGTTTTTCGAACCTATATTCACAAAAGCTTCTTGCGACCCTTTTCATTCCACAGCAATTGCAGCTATGATTTATTTGACCATATGAATGTAATAAAGGGCTTGGAGAATTGGTTAGAATAAAAGTATGAATTATTTAACTGTTTATCTTGATCAAAACTAGAGAAATGAGAATCTGAGATTAATGTTCTTAGCTGGCTGGGAAAGACAAAACAAAGGTATTCTTGAAACTTTTTCAGAGTAAGGCAGAAAATGAAAAATTGAGAATTATGTATCATTTTAGAGAAGGGAAAGCCAAAAAGAGCAGTGTCTTTGCTCCCAAATTTAGCATCCTACCAACAGGGGGCTCTATAGTGCTAACAATTCTGAAAATCATAGGAAGATGGAAGTGACCAGACCTAACAGTTCACTAGAAGAAACTATTCACACTATCATAATCTATTTTTTTAATAATTGCATTTTGGGTGTCAGTTTTGGATTTTTGATTGTCTACGTACAGAAACACAACAAATTACAGTTTAAGCATTCACAAATCGCAGCATACAAAATGCATTCGTGATATACAGTTTTATTACCCACTTAATATACAGAAATTGTCTCTCTGAGTAAGCTAATGTTAATTTTGCTTCTACTAATTATCTTATGGTAAATTCAGTTTTAATGATTACAGGCTTCCCTCGGAGCAGATGTTTCCGGAACAGTTTAGTACTTGCATTATCTGGCCCTAAACCACTTTTATAACAGTGGGTAACGTACCATATTTTCCTGGAGTCAGTTATAGTAGAAAGCTTTCCCACAGCTGGCTTTTAGAACTCCCACCATGAAAGGAAAGTGGCCTCTCTTTCTATTGATTTGCTCATCTATTGAATTTCCATCCCCGGCTGTCATCTATGCTAATCAGCCGCAGAATATGAAGGTGGAATTGAAATGGTGTTAGAGCAAAGTCAATACTCCTTCCATAGTATCATCTTGGACACCAGAGCTCAAGTGCCAGTCCTTAATACTATGCCAATTTACATAGTTCTACAAGGTAGATGTAAAAACTACTACTAGAAAAGCCTGGATAATTATCTTGATTTTGTTTTTTGATGGTTTTACTATGGTTGATAGGTACCTACAGAACTAAAGCTGTAAACTGCTATGGTGTGAATTTCAATCTGGATAAATAACTTGCTGAGAAAGCCTTAAGTAATTGTTATTTATTATTATTTATGTATATATCTACCATTTACATATACACCATACACACACACACACACATGCACGCCAAATGGCTTTTAAGTAGTTTACAACTAAAAAATCAATACATAATTAAAATACAGTGGTACCTCAGGTTAAGAACTTACGTAATTTGTTCTGGAGGTCCGTTCTTAACCTGAAATTGTTCTTAAACTGAGGTACCACTCTAGCTAATGGGGCTTCCTGCTGCCACTGCGCTGCCAGAGCACTATTTCTGTTCTCATCCTGAAGCAAAGTTCTTAACCCGAGGTACTATTTCTGAGTTAGCGGAGTCTGTAACCTGAAGCATCTGTAACCTGAAGCATCTGTAACCAGAGGTACCACTGTACAAAGTAACAAATCTACAGAGAATTAAAACTTCCCTAATTCTAATTATATTATATTATATAATTATATTGTAATTATCACAATTTTAAATAATTTAATAATAACAATTTAAATGGTTGAAAAACAGTCAAAACTATGAAATCTGAAGTTGAGATCAGAGAAATGCTTGCCACAGCAGATGTCCCTTCAGGAGCCCACAGAATGCCAACACTGATGGGGCTTTTCAAATTTCAGCAGAAAGAGCATTCCACCACACTGGTGCTTACAGTGAAAAAACTCTTACCTTTATGCGTTACCACAAGCCAATAATACTTGGGCCATGGCAAAACTAACCAGGTTTAATTAAATGAATGCCTTGCCCTTACCAGGCAGTGAAAAGGAAGAGTTTTTTCAGGTAACCTGGCCCAGAGTTATCTCAGACTTTGCATTGGCTCAGTGACTAATAGTCAGCCAGTATAGATCCCTCAGCATTGGTGTGTTATGTGCCTGATAAGGAGCACTATTCCCCTGTGATGATTTGCACCAGGTGCAGCCTCTGAATAAGCTGCAAGGGAAGTCCTACACAGATTGCATCCAAATGTGAGGTTACTAAAGTATGTGTCACAGTGGGCAAGTTATCCTTGTCCAGGAAAGGGTACAGTTGATGCACTAGCCAAAGCTGGTGATAGACAGTCTTCACCACAGAGACCATTTGTGCCTCCATGGACAAAAATGGCTAAACGTGCCAAAATGTATAAGACAAGAACTAATGAGTGCTGCAAGTGTAAAGAAAAGGAAGGTATTTTTTACCACATGTGGTAAAGAGGTAAAAGCTTTCTGGGAAATGATATATAATGCGTTAAAGAAAATGTTGAAAAATACTTTTGTTATTAAAAAAACCCCAGAAGCCTTTTTACTGGGTATAGTGGGTGAAGTGATACCAAGGGAAGAGAAAAGACTGTTTATGTGTGCAACATCTGTGGCAACAATCCTTTTAGCCCAAAAATGGAAACAGCAAGAAGTACCAAGGAAAGAAGAGTGGCAGTTGAAGATGATGGACTTTGCAGAAATAGTGAAGCTGATGGGGAAAATCCAAAACCAGCAAGATCAAGCATTCCAAAAGGACTGGAGCAAATTTATATACGATATCTGAAAGATTATTGTAAGCAATTAACATCACTAGCAGGGTTGTTTGAAGACTTGTAATGAGAAATTCTCCACCTTTCTATATTTATTTAAATTTTGAGTCATTTTTTAATGTGTGTAATTAGAATTGGAAAACATACAAAATACAATGATATAAAGGTTAATTTTGAAAACCATGAGGTGGGTGGGAAGGAAGTTGATAGGCTCTAAAGAGCCAGGGATGTAAAGTGGAGTGTTATGATGTGAACATATATTATAAAATGGAAAATAATTATCTATCTATCTATCTATCTATCTATCTATCTATCTATCTCCAAGAGCCCTGTTAAATTGTGTGCCTGCTCTTGCAGAGGGAATGCAATCCTATCTATAACAGGCAGAACCCCAAGTTCTGGAACTTGAGACCCACTTACCCACAATATGTCTGCCTTAGCAGGATTCAGCTTCAATCTAGACCACTTCCGATGTTGACTGTCAGGTTTTAGGTCTTATTTCTCATTACAGTGGTTATGTTATGCCCATCTACCCTGTTTTACATTGTGATGACCTACCGCATAAGCAATAAGTTTGAAGTGACTTGAATATATTTCCTATATTTTTAGCTCGATGAAATTTAGCAATAGTTTTTTTAAGGATATAAAAATGATGTTACCTGGTCTTTTTTTTTTCTCCCCAGCATCAGGAGGCTCAAATATTTTGCATCCTCTGCTGTACGATGGCCTAGATAAAGGATACAAATAATAACTCCTCAAAAACTGGCTCTGCCCTCCCATTTCAACTCTGGATGAATTATGGATATCTTGTATGCATAAATAAACCCTTATTCTACAAAGGAGCATTTTGTACATTTAAATTAGTTGCAATTCATCATAAACCACCCTTTGGAAACTGAGCTTGCATGGAGTTAAGTAACAGGTCAAGAAGCCTGAACTTAATTGCTGACATGTATTTTAAAGTTACTTAATAAAGACATAAAATCAATGAACATGTACAGCATTATACAGTGGGCCTCAATCACCTATTTTTAATCTATAAATTCTATTCTGTCACTGTCTTCTGGGACCATTCATGCTGTATACATACATTCTTAAACAGACACATTTGGCTCTACTGAAAACCCGTAAATGAGGTATGCTCTAGCTTAACTCACACCCCAGTATTCTGAAGTCATCATATTTGTACATAAGCCAATCTGTATTGTACATAAGCCCCTCTGAAGTCAACAACATAGCTGATCTCAAATTCAGCAAAGTGATCAGTAAAACAACAGTAGGTTTAATTCAGCTTAATTCCAAGAATTGCAGTTTAATCAAATTGCTCATTAGTGCATTTGATTCCTCCATTCAATTGCCTTCTCGTGCTTTTCAATGTGCTACCTTAAATCTGCACAATGCATTTATTTTTAGATCCTTATGAACTAGCAAGTGCAGAAATGACAGCTCTTGGACTCAACAATGAAAAACTCATATTTGCTGTATGATAGATACATAGAGTCATAGAATTATAGAGTTGTGAGGGACCCTGAGGAGTGTTTAGTTCAACCCCTTCAATGCAGAAATCTGCAGCTGTTCCATACAGGGATCAAACCTGCAACTTTGGCATCATCAGCACCATACTCTAACCAACGGAGCTATCCTGGCTGTTATCAAATTCTATTGCCCATGTTGCAGGGGCTAATGGAAGTTGGAGTCCAACATCTGGAGGGCCATGTGATTCCCACTCCTCAAAGTACTGATAGCTTATACTAGACATTTCATTGAAATGATAAATGACAGAATTTCACATGAATCCATGGAGAGGAGCAAGATCTCTTGCCCCACACCAAGCCTCTGTATGTTCAGTACAATATGTGAACAAAGCTGTATGAACATACAATTGTATGCTCTGTTCAGATCTTTTGCTGAATACAGAGTTCTGGGAGTCAATGCAATTGTATCCTAGGAGAAAACTTACCCAACTTTTTCTGAGACACTCCTCATTGCAACTTGGTGCTATGCCGATTGAAGGGAAGCACATTCTTCTGTTTGCTGTGGAGTTCAGAGATGCATATTTTGGCATAGTGAGAACTGAAAATGAGAGAGCAGAACAAAATAATCTGGAAGCTATTTATTCTAATATAGCACAAGGAGAAAATATATGGATGGGCTCTGGTTGCTTTACTCCTTGTTAGTACTGGTTCTTATCTCTCCTCTACTCTCTAGAGTTTTCATTAAGGTGGTTCTCGCTCTGTCTTCCTTGAAAAGTCTCTGAATCTTGTTTGAAACAACTAAGCTAGAAGGCATTTCTTTTCCCCACTAATGGGAATCATTTGCAGGCCACCGGGATGGGAGCACCCCACACAATTAATCATATTTTGTGTATTCCCATGTTCTTTGGCAAGAACGGTCTTTCCTTGCACACAGGAAATTTGTTTGAGTGTATCTGTCACTGCAGATTTTACTCCCACCTGAAGTCATTAGCCTTGGATTGTGAAATAATGTTTTCTACAGCAAACAACCTTTATGTCACAAGGAGGACTATGTCTCCAGGATGGATCAGGTGGAATTAATGAATCCTGGGGAACCAGCTGTCCACTAAGGATTACATTTTTTTCTATTAAGGAATATAATACAAAATACACACATTGCCGCATGCTGTTCTTGCATGACTAACAAGAGCATGTCCCATAATCATAAAACCATACTTAGTAGGTTTTTAATTGATTAACGGCTTGATCCCAATACTTGCTGTGACCAGCATATTATTATCCATCATTCCTATAGCTTTTAGAAGTTTCACTCATTTATCCAGGCTCTGTTCTGGAAGTTGGAGAGTCCAGCAACCTAACCTGCCAGTAACAGACAGCTTCTGGATCTCGATTTACAAAGTCTCATAAACCTGGTGTGGTAAACCTAGCAGCCGAGTAGACCATTCTACTGAATTAAAATGGCAGAAGAGGACAACAGGTGTCGATTGTCCCCAGTAACTTCCAACTCTAGCATACATGATTTGGATCACTGTCATTCTGTTACGTCTGTAAACATGCTCTAGATCAAAAACAGGCTTGTCTGTTTTAGTAAGGAGGGAAGATGGGCATCAGGAAGTAGTACAAAACAATGCATTCCAGTTGGACTGTCACTGAGACCTTGGAAATATGCTTAGGTTGCCTAGATGTTGATGTCAATTGTGCATTTATCCTCACTACAGCTCTGTGAGTTAGATTAGACTGAAATAAGGTGACTTTTCCAGTTGAGGAGGGTTTTGAATCCGGAGTCTCCATCATCCACACAGTACTCTATGCACAGTATCAGATTTGCATCCCCTCTGCCCAGCATATAATAGCTTTGGCATCCTAAAAGTTGCATCAATTTAACATCATAAGAACATCACAAAATTATCTGAGCATCACCTTAGCATTTAATATTGGCTCTTGTCCATGTTGCTAGATTCAAGGAGGGTTAACGGGTACTGCTAGGTTTAGTGCCTGAACCACTATGGAATTGGTCTGATTTGTTGTGCCCTAATTCCTTAAAGAAGAAACAGCTTTCTCTCTTTTATGTTGCCTCTATTTAACCTTTCAGGCTTGTATGTTAGCTGTTAGCCCATCTGAAGTTAGGGATAGTCAGATATCAAACAAAGAACAGCATCCTGCTTAATCTCAATGAAGTCAATGCATAGTCCTAGGATTGTTGGAGTGGCCCACATGAAGTAGTGTTTCTCTCATCCATGTGACTGTGGACTCAAAGGAAAATAATCTGAAGAGGCCTTATGTGAGATTTACATGATACAATCATAGCTAGAGATGTGTGAAACATGCTTAGCTTTCACTCATCAAATCGAAGATTTTGTGGTTTCCCTCAGAATTCCTCAAATGCTTAGCCTGGAGAGGAACTTCCACATTTGCTTTGAATTCCATGTGAATTAGATGTCTGTGGATGTTCAGAACTCCCCAGATGAATTTATGCTAATATTACCGAAACTCTTTTTGGCTTCCCTCAAAATTCTCCAGATGTTTTCGTGAGTGGAATAACAGCTCTGCACCCCTAAAAAAAAAAAAATCACTTTAGGAGAAACTTTTCTGGCAAAGCAAGTAACAAGGGCAGGGGCATCACACAGAAGTAACTGTGCAGACTACACCAGAAACTACACACCATTGCCATGCTCCCCTAATGCTTACACATTCAACACACATCAGAAGGAGTTCCATGCTTGAAGCAATGGGTGTGTAGTGCTCCTCTAAAGGAGGAGGGATGCTGGCCCAAGAGGACCCATCCTCTTGTGGAGAAGTTCTACATGAGGAGAAACTAGGGCCTTTCTTTCAGCCAGAATTTGCAGGAACTAAGTTCTGGCACATCTCAGGTAGGCACCATTGCCATTATAAGAGAAAAGGGGAGGCCTTCGTGGTGAGTTCCAGGACCTCTTTTCCTAGAAAAATAGCACTGGAGAAACATTACATTGCTGGCCCAAACTAGCTCACTGACTGGCAGCAGCGCTCCAAAGTTTCAGATAAGGAATCTTTCCTAGTCTTGCCTGGTGATGCCAGAGATTGAAGCAGATGTTTTACCACTGAGCTGCAACACTTTCCCATCATCATGTACCTAGAACTCACAGATATCAGGGGAAAGTCACTACTGGTACAACAGAAGGGTATGTGACTTGATTGCACAGCCCCCAAACCCAGTCTTAAGATTGTTTCTAAATAAATTAATATTAATAATAACAATAATAATGACAATAATAAATAAGTTTATTTAGACCCCGCCCTCCCCGGCCAGAGCTGGGCTCACGGCGGCTAACACCAGTAAAATCACAGTAAAAACATAATAGGGGGGAAAAACCCCAATTTAAAATACAGATTAAAATAATAATAATAATAATAATAATAATAATAATAATAATAATAATAATAATAATAATTTATATCCCGCCCTCCCCAGCCGAAGCCGGGCTCAGGGCGGCTAACAACACTAAAATAGTGCAACATTATAAAAACATCATAAGAATTAATTAAAATCAGAATTGATGGCAACCATAAACTAAAGATTGCCAAAGGAGGGAGTCAGGCTGTGCCCTAACCAAAGGCCTGGTGGAACAGCTCTGTCTTGCAGGCCCTGCGGAAAGATGTCAAGTCCTGCAGGGCCCTTGTCTCTTGTGACAGAGCGTTCCACCAGGTTGGAGCCGCAGCCGAAAAAGCCCTGGCTCTAGTTGAGGCCAGCCTAACCTCTCTGAGGCCTGGGACCTTCAAGATGTTTTTATTTGAGGACCGTAAGTTCCTCTGTGGGGCATACCAGGAGAGGCGGTCCCGTAGATACGAGGGTCCTAGGCCGTATAGGGCTTTGAAGGTTAAAACCAGCACCTTAAACCTGATCCTGTACTCCACCGGGAGCCAGTGCAGCTGGTATAGCACCGGATGAATGTGATCTCGCAGCGAGGACCCCGTAAGGAGTCTCGCTGCGGCATTCTGCACCCTCTGGAGTTTCTGGGTCAGTCTCAAGGGCAGCCCCACGTAGAGCGAGTTACAATAATCCAGTCTGGAGGTGACCGTCGCGTGGATCACAGTGGCTAGGTCAGGGCGAGAGAGGTAAGGGGCCAACTGCTTAGCTTGGCGGAGATGAAAAAATGCCGCCTTTGTTATAGCTGTAATCTGCGCCTCCATAGAGAGGGAGGTATCGAAGATTACACCCAAACTCTTGACGGACGGTGCTGGCACTAATTGCACCCCCGCAAGAGATGGGAGTTGCCCCCTCAATCCCATATCGTCCCGTCCCAGCCAGAGGACCTCTGTCTTCGAAGGATTTAACTTCAACCGGCTCCCACGTAACCATCCAGCCACAGCTTCCAAGCATCTGATCAGTGTGTCTGGGGCCGAGTCAGGATGGCCATCCATCAACAGATAGAGTTGGGTGTCATCAGCATACTGATGGCAGCCCAGCCCAAAACTCCGGACAAGCTGGGCGAGGGGGCGCATAAAGATGTTAAAAAGCATCGGGGAGAGAATCGCACCCTGAGGCACTCCACACACCAAGGAGTGGCGGGATGACAGTTCCCCCCCAAGCGCCACCCTCTGTCCCCGACCAGAGAGAAACGAGCGCAGCCATTGAAGGACTGTGCCCTGGATCCCCACGTCGGCGAGGCGGTGATCCAGAAGTTCGTGATCGACCATGTCGAAAGCTGCTGACAGATCTAGAAGAATCAGCAGCCCCGACCCGCCTCGATCCAGCTGTCTACGAAGATCATCTGTTAGGGCGACCAGAGCCGTCTCAGTCCCATGACCAGCGCGGTAGCCGGACTGGAATGGATCCAGAGCCGATGTTTCATCCAGAAACCTACCAAGCTGTTCAGCAACCGCTCTCTCAATCACCTTACCCAGGAATGGAAGATTCGAAACTGGGCGGTAATTGGATAGATCTAAGGGATCTAATGATGTTTTCTTTAAGAGCGGACGCACCACTGCCTCCTTCAGTTCCCCTGGGAATGTCCCCGTGCCAAGGGACAAATTGATGATATCCCCCAGGGGGGCCCGCACCTCGTCTGGACATGCTCTAATCAGCCAAGACGGGCACGGGTCGAGAGGACAAGTGGTGGGCTTTCCAGCTCGGAGGAGTCTGTCCACATCGGCTGGGGATATCCGGTCAAAGTGGTCCAGTACTGGACCCGAGGACAGTCGAGGGGCCTCCAGTTCCTTTATTGTATCCAAATTGGCAGGGAGGTCATGGCGGAGCGACAGGACCTTCTCCGCAAAAAAGCTCGCAAATGCCTCACAGCTGTGTGTCGAATTGTTATTTAAATTTGGCTGTCCTTCGAGGGACGTTAAAGACAGAATTATACTAAATAATTGTGCCGGGCGAGAGCTAGCGGATGCAATGGAGGCCGAGAAGTAGGACTTCTTAGCGGCCTTCACTGCCATCTCGTAGGTTTTCATAAAAACCCTATAAGATGTTCTTGAGGCTCCGTCACGGGCACCCCGCCATACTCGCTCTAGCCGACTGAGGTCCTGCTTCATTTTCCGGAGCTCCTCAGTAAACCAGGGAGCCCGGTTTCTGCGGGGTCACAGAGGGCGCTTAGGTGCGATCTCATTGATGGCTGCCAGGAGCTGGGTATTCCAGCCCTCAACAAGCTCAGTCAATGAGTCGCCAGGGGGAGAAAGGTCCCGCAAGGCTTGGCGGAATCTATCAGGGTCCATCAGCCTCCGCGGGCGAGCCCAAATCGGCTCACCACCTAAGCAGGGTGGGGGTGGAACATCAATCCTGGCTTTCATAGCATAGTGATCAGACCATGGCACCTTCATCGAAGGAAACATGATCACATCTATACCAACGCCAAAGATCAGATCCAGCGTGTGGCCTGCTTGATGTGTGGGGCCCGAAACAAACTGGGAGAGCCCTAGTGTCGCCATGGAAGACACCAGGTCCAGAGCCTGTGAGGAGGGAGTGGCATCGGCATGGATGTTGAAGTCCCCCAATACCAACAGGTTAGGGAACTCCAAGGCCCAGCCGGCCACCGCCTCCAGCAGGCCTGACAGGGTGGCTGCTGGTGCGCTAGGTGGCCGGTACACCAGCCAGACAGCCAAGCTCTCCTCGGAGCCCCACACTAGGCCAACACATTCAATGCCGGGGATCGATGGCGGTGGTAGAGCCCTGAAAGAACAATCTTCCCGGATTAATAATGCCACCCCTCCCCCCCGGCCCACAGTCCGTGACTGGTGGAGGACGGAGAAACCCGGGGGCGCCATCTCTCGTAAGGTAACAGTTACCCCTTCGCGCACCCAGGTCTCCGTCACACAAGCCAGGTCGACCCCCTGCGAAATACAATTTAAAATGCAGCCTCATTTTAAAAGTAGCCCATAGATCAAAACCATAAGGCGAGGGGAACATAAGGGTCAGACTAAGTTGTGTGAACCCTCTTATTCATTTCCATCAAGAAGGGGGTGGTTTGAAAAAAGTAAACTCCAGTCATGGACAAGGTTTTCTGCTGCTGTGAACTCCAAACCACAGGTTGGGTAGCATAATGTAAAGAAGTGAATTTGGCCACACATAGTTAATAAGCCTTTTGTTCACAAACAGCATCAGTTCTAAGAAAGAAACAAATGAGAAGTAGCAGATAGGGTGCAGCAGAAGGGGAGAAGAAACAACTCCATGGAAAAACGGGTGGAAGTCGACAAAAATAAAAGTTGAATTTTTTTTTCTGTATATGTTAAAAATGTTGAAACCGAATAAAATATAATTAGGGGGGAAAGAATGGCCACTTACTGTACCTCCTCAGTGACCTGTGGTTGCGGCCTGACGCAGCACCTCCCTCCATGCTTTGACACGCTGTGCCATTTTGAGCACAGCATGTCCCCCTCAGCCCTCATGGAGGCTCAGGTATTCCCGCCAAACCCACTGATTCAAAATAACGTGCCTGTGGTGGCATTAGGAGGGCATGGCTTGATGGACAGACCTGAGGGGGCAAGCTTCACTCTCTGCTCAGCAACTATAATTCCCAGCTGACCCTGCCCTAGAAGCTGCAGCAGCATTTTGGTATTTGTATGACTGAAACTTCATCAAAAATTCCTTTTAGTGACGCACTAGCTTAGCATAACCTCTCTCTGGGAGAAGAAACTTGCCTTTTATCTTCTCCTGCCTGTGTATTAGCATTATTGCCCAGGAAAACTGTTGACTCAGCTATCAAAAGATTTCTCCCAAAGAACATCAACGTGTATGCACAATAATCCTTACTCCTGAGCATGTGTAGAGGGCTACTTGCTCTAAATCCATACACTGACTGAACTGCAACTTGGGGGGAGGGTGTTAACATCTCTCTCACTCCCTTTTTCTTTCTGAATATGGAGATTCAGCGAACAGTAATCTCAACATTGACTGAGGATTAAGTAGATGGTGAGAAAATGGAGAGCCCCTTGTACCCAGCAGTCCTTATAACTGCTAATTTACTGCATGATGCTAATTAAATGAAGCTGGCTTCATAATAGGAGTGTATGGTGTCTTGAGTAGGAAAGCTGTTAACATAATTATATCTGTTACACAGGGGGTGTAGCAGATTGCAATTATTAGAGAGCTGTGTGCATTTTGGCTACTTTACTTATTGTTGTTTCATTTGGGGCTTGCTTTTAAAAGCTCGCCATTCCCAGATATCATATAAACTCTGCATTGAAAGCTTTTCCTTCTTTTCTTTCTAATTGCCCCATGTAAACCTTTTTTCTTTAAAAAAGAACAAAAAAACCCTTTCTCTCTCCTGCTCAGCTTCCAACTGCAAGTCATTTTTAACCATTAAATTGAAAGAGGTGATTGTGGGCAGCTTGTCAAGTTGAGCTTACCACAGCCTTTACCTTGGAAACTACGAAATATTTAAGTCACATGTTGGACTCTGCATTAAATGTTTGGGCTGTGGAAACAAAATCAGGTGCTCAAAAATCTACAGTGGTCTGCCACTCGATCACCCGAAGGTTCAGTTAACTTTATTAGCACTCTACTTTTCCCAGAATCGTCATTTTCATAGGCTGTAAAACGTTCCAGAACCTATCCGTCCTCCTGAACACGGGACTTCAAATGCAATTTCAACACAGCAAAGCTCAATGACAAAAACAGGCAGATCTGGGTTTCAAATCTCATCCTACACTTCACAGAAAGAAAATAATAATTATGGGATAATGTTCACGGTGGAAGAGTGTACAAGGCAGTAAACAGCTCATGCAGTGATTACAAACACTGAAGTGGTACTAAAGTGTTTAAGAGGCTTGCTGAGAGTTTTGGTTGTGGATCTCAGATCTTAGACACACACAAAAAAACCTTACAAAACTGTTGAATGGGTAGTATACAAAGCATACTTTTTCTTAGCCTTTGAGGTGAAGAAGACACACCTTTTCATACAAATTTGCAACTCTCCTCTCCCCACTCCATCCCATTTTCTGTCATTTCATCCTGTTTCCTTGGTATTCTAGAGTTTGAAGGGACCTTGAAGGTCAGCTGGTCCAAATTTCTGCAACACAGGGATCTCAACTAAATCATCCATGATCAATGGCCATCCAACCTCTGCTTCCAAGCTTCCAAGGAAGCCCATCACCATCTGTTTTTTTTTAATATATTTTTATTGTTTTTTCCAGATAAAGATTGTTCAACAACTTATACAAAATCCATTTACAAAGAAAAAAGGAGAGAAAAGAAAAGAAAAAGAAATTGATTGTTTCCAAGCTTGTTCCAATCTACCTATCGAACTTCCCCACATCTCTCCCGCATTGCATCCTTAACAAATAAAAATTTCAACAAATTATATCCTTGTTTCATACGTTTCTTTTGTACCTTCAAGCTTACATTTTAGTTTAAATTACTTATTGTCAAATTAATTCATTGTTTAATTTCAATGTCCTTCACTCTCATTGCTGAAGCTGTTTTCTCCAAATCGTGCGAATTCTTATAGTTCATATAATTTATAATACTTTTGCAGATAGTCCTTAAATTTTTTCCAATCCTCCTCCATTGCTTCTTCTCCCAAGTCTCGGATCCTGGCAGTCATCTCAGCCAATTCCATGTAGTCCATCAGCTGCGTTTGCCACTCTTCCAGTGTGGGTAAATCTTGAGTCTTCCAATGTTTTGCAATAAGAATCCTTGCTGCTGTAGTTGCGTACATAAAAAACGTTCTATCCTTCTTTAACACCTTTTGGCCGACAATGCCCAACAGGAAGGCCTCTGGTTTCTTAGGGAAAGTGTACTTAAACACCTTTTTTAACTCATTATATATCATTTCCCAGAAGGCCTTTACTTTAGGGCACGTCCACCATAGGTGAAAGAATGTCCCTTCAGCCTCTTTACATTTCCAACATCTATTATCAGTCAAATGATATATCTTTGCTAGTTTGACTGGGGTCATGTACCACCTGTATATCATTTTCATAATGTTTTCTTTCAATGCATTACATGCCGTAAATTTCATACCGGTGGTCCATAACCTTTCCCAGTCTTCAAACATGATGTTGTACCCAATATCTTGGGCCCACTTTATCATGGCCGATTTAACTGTCTCATCCTGGGTATTCCATTTAAGCAGCAAGTTATACATTCTTGATAACAACTTAGTCTTTGGTTCTAACAATTCTGTCTCTAGTTTCGATTTTTCCACCTGGAAACCTGTTTTTCTTTTATCCGTCTTAAATACCTCTTGAATTTGGGCATAATGAAACCAGTCTTGCACCTTATCTTTTAGTTTTTCATAACTCTGTAACCTCCAGTTATCTCCAATTTTTTCTATTATTTCCCCATATGTCGGCCATTCGGCCTCCATATTGGGTCTTTTCCGCGCCTTGGCCTCCACTGGTGAAAGCCACCCCGGGGTCTTACTTTCTAGCAAGTCCTTATATTTTGTCCAGACTATAAAGATTGCTTTTCTGACAATATGGTTTTTGAACATTTTATGTGTTTTTACCTTGTCGTACCACAAATAGGCATGCCATCCTAAAGAGTTGTTAAACCCTTCCAGATCTAGGACATCAGTGTTCTTAAGCAAAAACCAATCTTTCATCCAGCAGAAGGCTGCAGCTTCATAGTATAACCTTAAGTCTGGCAGGGCAAACCCCCCTCTTTCTTTTGCATCAGTTAATATTTTAAACTTTATTCGGGGCTTTTTGCCCTGCCAAACGAACTTCGGAATATCCTTCTGCCACTTCCCAAAACATTCCACTCTGTCCACGATCTGTAAGGTTTGAAACAAAAATAACATCTTTGGCAACACATTCATTTTTATCACTGCTATTCGGCCCAACAAGGAAAGTTTCAATCTTGTCCAAGTTTCTAAATTTTTTTTCACCTCTGTCCAACATTTTTCATAATTATCTTTAAACAAATTCAAATTTTTTGAAGACAAGTTAATCCCCAGGTATTTCACCTTTTTCACGACATTTAATTCTGTTTCCCTCTGAAACCCATCTATTTCTGAAGATGTCAAGTTTTTACCCAATACCTTGGTTTTTTGTTTGTTCAGCTTAAATCCTGCCACCCGACCAAAGTCCTGAATCAATTCTAGAACTCTTTTTGTACTAGATTCTGGCTCCTGTAATGTCAAAACCAAATCATCTGCAAATGCTTTCAGTTTATATTGTTTCTCTCCGACCTGTACACCTTGTACCTGCCGGTCCTTCCTAATCATATTCAAGAGCACCTCCAGGACCGAGATAAATAATAAGGGGGAGAGAGGGCACCCTTGACGTGTTCCTTTTTCAATTTGAAACTCTTCTGTCACCACATTGTTCACTATCAATTTAGCTTTCTGTTCTGAATATATTGCCTTTAAGCCATTTTCAAATCCCCGTCCCACTCCCATCCCTTCCAAATTTTTCTTCATAAACCTCCAGGAAATGTTATCAAAGGCCTTCTCCGCATCAATAAAAATTAACACTGCTTTGGTGTTAATGTTAGTTTGCAAAAGTTCCAAGACATCAATAATGTTCCTGGTATTATCATACAAATGTCTACCTGGTAGAAAGCCTGCCTGGTCCTTATGAATTACTTCATTCAGTACCTTTTTGAATCTATTTGCCAAAATGTCTGCAAATATTTTGTAATCCACATTAAGGAGTGAGATGGGACGGTAATTCTTTAGTTGAGTCTTTTCAGATTCCACTTTAGGAATTAATGTAATGAAAGCTTCTTTCCACGTTTCTGGTGCTCTCCCTCCATCCATAATCTGGTTGCAAACCTCCGTTAGGGGTTGTATCAAATAGTCTTTTAGTATCTTATAATACTTGGAGGTAAGTCCATCAGGGCCTGGAGATTTGCCCAACTGCATATTCTGAATGGCGACCTCGATTTCCTGTTGTGTTATTCTGTAATTCAGGATTGATCTCTTTTCCTGAGAAAGTTCTGGTAGGCCATTGATTTTCAAAAATTGATCCATCTCAAACACTTCCTCGGGTCCTTGCGTATACAGTTTTTTAAAATATTTCTGGAAACACTTTCTAATTTCACCTGGTTTCTGGATGTTTTTCCCTTCAACCTCTAGATTGGTAACATAGTTCAATTTTTGTCTTTTCTTCAACTGCCATGCTAGCAGTTTCCCACATTTATTCGCTGATTCAAAAGATCTCTGTTTCATTTGTTTAATTTTCCATTCCACTTCTTGGTTTATCAATTTCATATATTGTGCTTGGTGGAATTTAATTTCTCTCAAAGTCTCTTTTGATTTCGGATTAGATCTCAGTTTTTTCTCACCATCTTTTATCTTCTCTAATATCTTATCTTTTTTTCCATTCCAGAGCTTTTTCTTGATTGTATTCTGTTGTATCAGAAACCCTCTCATTACAGCTTTGCTTGCGTCCCAGATAGTTCTCTTTTCCACCGAGGTATTCAAATTTATTTCAAAATAGTCTTTTAAAGCTTTTTGGGCCTTCTTTACAATCTCTTGATCTCTTAACAGGTTGTCATTCATTTTCCATCTGAAGGAACCGGTTGGAATAAATCTTAATTCCAATTTCAGAGCGTTATGGTCGGAGCAGGTTTTTGGGCAGATTTCCACTCTTACAGTCTTAGGTGCCAGCCCTCTAGTTACCCAGATCTGGTCGATTCTTGTCCAAGATAGGTGGGCCTCAGAGAAGAACGTTCCCTCTTTACCAAGGGGGTTCCTTGTCCTCCAAATATCAATCAAATCCATGTTGTCAGTCAGTTCAAAAAAGGTTTTAGGTAGTCTGCCGTCTTTAGTCAAATTTTGATTCTGCGACTTGTCCATTAGGGTAGAGACCACTCCATTCATGTCTCCCATCATAATGATGTTAGTATAGTCCAGATAGTCCAGCAATGTCTCATGCAGTTTCTTATAAAATTCCGATTTCCCCTCATTTGGTGCATAAATTCCTAATATCAAAACTTTTTCACCCTGAGTTTGTATTTCAATTGCCAAAATTCGTCCATATTCATCTTTAAACAAAAATTTTGGTGACAAATTCTCCTTTGCATAAATTACTACGCCTCTTTTCTTAACTCTGTCCGATGAAATAAATTCTTGGCCCAATCTTTTATTTATTAGCACTTTCTTTTGGAGTCTTGTCACATGTGTTTCCTGAAGACAGATTATGTCCAAATGTTCTTTTTTCAAGATATGAAAAATCTTTCTTCTTTTCTTCGGAGAATTTGGAAGCCCATCACCATCTGAAGGAGTCTGTTCCACTGTCAAACAGCTCTTATTGTTAGAAAGTTCTTCCTGGTGTTTAGTTGGACTCTCATTTCTTGTAACTTGAAGCCATTGGTTTGAGTCCTGGCCTCCAGGAGAAAACAAGCTTGCTCCATCTTCCATGGTTTCACCTTCTCTAGGATTTAAAAACCTTTTCCCCTTTACTTTCCTCCCACATTTTCTCTTGTCCAGCTCTTCTTTTATTACTTGCTTATGTCAGTATTTAATCTGCCCTGTCCTGAAGGCTGTGGCAGGAAAAGGCTTAAACCAACAAGATCAAAACACCCATTAAATATGAAATATGCTATGTTATTAATTAATTAAATTTTCCTCTGCTGGCTTAACCCATTAAAACTCAGCAGAAAGGAGGCTTTTTATGTCTAGGCTCAGGGCCAAAATATATGAGGCAAGCAATTCCACTATTCTTCCTCCTAGGTTGTTTTTTCCCCAAAAAAAATAATGAATAGCAGCCATGCAGGACTTAAAATTGGAGTCAGATAACTACAGTAGCTGTGTAGTGGCTACTGAATCCCTCCCTTTCCTGCCATTTGTCCACTCAAAATCCTCTACTCCCGCACTGACATGCTTCCCATCCACAGGTGAAGAAGGATAAAAATGGGAATCACTTATGACGTGGTTATAGCACTGGGGAGAAGCAGATGGATTTTGAGTGGATAAACAAATGAAAAAGTGAGTGGTGAGGGACTCTGTGGCAGCCATCAGGGCTTGGTTGTCTTTACCTATGTTGCTCCATCCTCTTCCCCTAGGAACTTTAATAAGGCAGTTGTTTCCAGTGGAAGAACTGTGAGGGGAGAGTAGCTGGGACAACTCAACCAGTTGGGTGTGGTGGTATTATTATTATTATGAGCTTCCATAAAGGAGCTGCTTATAGACTTGACCTATTGGTATGCTCCATGCTTAGGTAAGTGTTCGTGTCTGTTAAACGAACTCTTAATAGCTGATTTTTTAAATGTAAAAGTGATATTGTATGCCACATTATGTAATTGTATTACAGTACTTAGACTCTCATGTTTGTGTAAACAGCTCTGAGCACAGATTTGTTTGTGGAAAATGTGCAATATAAATAAAATTATGGTAGTAACAAGGTCAGTTAATCTAACCATTCAAACACAAACACACACATCACACTGGCCATTCAACCCAAATTTTAGCCTCACTCAGCTTCTTCTTTGTTAAAAAACAAAACAAAGTTCCAGGTGAAATAATCACTGAATTGCTTGTCCCACCAATTTTAGCAATCAGAATAATGAATTGGGAAAAGATGCATTTAGGTTTATAAATCAAAATTGGCATCTCTAAGGCATAGAACACAATGTTGGAAGACATGCCTGTCATGAGACAAAGGTCCTTGAGAGCAGAAGAAGCAGTAAGGCCTACAAGGCCTACACAATCATTCAAGCCTAAGCCTGTTAACTGTTAACAGCAAACTGCTAAGTCACTGTGTCTCGTGACTCATCTTGGGTGATGACTCCTTCTCCCTATATAAAAGTAGCCCGCCTCTCTATGTGCCTCACTCAGTGCTTGTGTGTCTCAGCCAGTGTGTGTATCTGTATTGTTGTTGCTATGTAAAGCTAAAGCAGACAGAGTGGCTCCGGGACTCTAGTTAATCAGTAACTAAGACTACGCCTCTGTGAAGAGTTAGATAGCTGCTATGAGCAGTCTGTGTATGCTCTTTAAGTAGCCTATTTCTGAACAAGTTTATTTTCTTCAGTAAAGTTTTATACTGTTTATGAAGAAGACTCTGCTTTGATTAACTTACCGCTGTGCGACAATGCCAGTACTAAGGCATTGGTATCATGTGCTTTTGGTAAACCTTGCCCACTAGGGAGCTGCATTCTGCACCAGCTGAGGCTTTCCAATATTCATCAAGGTTGCTTCACGCAGAGCACATTATAGTCCTGCCATTATCTTGTGTTCACTCCATTAACTTTAGATCTACTGTCTTTATCAAGTGAGGTTTCACTTGATCACATGGATTATTCTTGGGGGGTTTTCAAACTAAGCCCATCTCTCGCTTCCTTCATGTGCAGAATTATCACGCATAGAAGTGGAGAAATTACTGTCAGTCCTTGGAAGACGGAGTTAAATGTGAAAGCTGTGGTTTCCCTGCCATCTTTGGCTCCCAATGGAATTGAATTTAAAAGACAGTGATAGACAGCAATGGGTGTGCACTTGGAGATGGGGGCTTACTAGTCTGATGGCACAGGGAATGGACAAAACAGGAGGCCATGGGAGGAGAAGCAAGAGTATGTAGCTCTCTAGCAAAGTGGGTGGAATACTGGAGTGGTGGACTAGAAGCATATATTTAAGGGCTTCAGTTCACTTGCAACCCTGGTTGAGTTAGGATGTCTCCTGGGAGCTCTCCCTGGTGCTGAAACAACTGACCTGCCTTGCTCTACCCCAAGGGTTCCTCCTCAGGGTACAGTTGTAGTCTCACACTTTATTTATTACTTTGAATTCTTACGGTCAAGTCTTCAACAATGCAAGCCGTGTATTACCATGAAATTGCAAGGTGACATTGTATTTAAAATATTTTTTGATGTTTTCAGTAAAAAGTAAGCAAGAAAATCATTTAATCTGTATAAACAATTATTCAGCAGCATCACATTATACTGGCTCTAACATAACTCTGGGGTTAATAATAATAATAATAATAATCCAACTTCTGAATATATAGAGGACCACATTTTCTTCTTTTCTACTTCATCAGTCAGTGTGGTATGACCATATTTGTTCCTGACTGTGCGCCTTTATGGTTTTAACTATTAGAATTCATCCCATGCTGGTAGCTAATATAATCATGTAATCTAATCCATCAAATATAATTTTTCCTATCCTCAGTCATACTAATGGTGCCTCCCAATTTAGTGTCATCAGCAAAGTTCATTGGCACATACCTACTTCCATCTCCAAGGTTTTTTAATAAAAATATATGGCTAGAAGAGTTCCCAAGGGTGATTCTTTAAGCACTCTCTCCAACTCAAGAGTGTGCCCTTCAGCATAACCCTCTCTCATCTGTCTTTTAACCAGCTTCTTATTCATTCTGCTATACGTTTAGTAACCCCACCCCATCTTTTTTTTATTTTGAGTAGCTATTAAAATTTGTCAGTTTCTTGTCTGAAATCCCATCAGACTAAATTGACTGCATTTTCTGTGCCTTAGCGGGGGGGGGAGAATTATTTTCTTTTTAAAAGAAAAGATTTCCAATTACCTTGGCATGATCAACCTTTTGTGAATTCATACTTTGTTACATCCTGTGATAAATCACATTTTACCATGTTTTCAGTAATACTTTCATGTAATTTTTGATGCCTTGCATTATATTTCATTGAAGATGCATTAACAAATGTGTGTTTACCTGAATTAGTTCTATTCCATTTTCTGGGTCAAGGTGCCACAAGCACTTCATTCCAACCGTGGATCTGAAGATGGCTTGTTGCATCCTATGTTTTAAGCTCTCACAAATAATTCCATGTTCTATTCCCAGGTTGACTTCAGGATTTCCTTCATTTGCTCCAAAAAGCTTACAATGGCTTAACTATGGTTTCCCTTCCAGAAAATTCAGGAGCAAATGCGCTTAGCTGTATTGGTAGAATCATATTATGTGTCCTCAGACCATTCTGTGGTTCATCCTTTGAACAGCAAAAAGGCACACAGATACTGCTCCCATACAAGCAGCTTTTAAAACTCACCTTGAGTTTCAGAAGCAGTTGAAAGAAATTCAGCTGCTCTTCAAGAAAGTTTCAAAGCTAATTCAATGAATCATGGTGCCCTCCGAAAATACTTTTGTTTGCACATGGAGATGTAGATATGAATAATGCAAGTAATCTAGTTTCTGAAAACTGTATTAGGAATATGACAGCTTTGGGTGGGTGGGAGGAGCTGTGAAAAGTAAGCCGAAGGCCCCTTCTATAATTGCATACCCAGGCAGATCTACATTTGAGGATCAGGACAGCGGTTCTTTGATCCCATTAGTCCAGACATGCAAAAAAACAAACAAAAAAAAACCCTTTAGATTTCTAAGCTGAAAATGTAGAGGAGACTCTGCTTGCAGGAATTGCAGACCCTCCAAGTGTCCCTATTTTCCAGGGACAGTCCTGGATTTATAGAAGCCATCCCAGTTTCTGATTTGATCCCGCAAAGTCCCGTTTTTCCTTAGGACCTCCCTATTTTCATTGAAGAAATGTTGAAGGGTATGGTAGGACGTCCCTATTTTCATCGGAGGTTATAGAATTATGCCATCCCCGAGCCATGGAGATAAGTAACTAAACAACCTTTAGAAGACATTTGAGGGCTACCCTATACAGAGAAGGTTTTTAATGTTTAATATTTTATTATATTTTTATGTTGGAAGCCACCAAGCCAGATAGGAGTGGGGAATAACAACAACAACAATAGTTAGACATCCCTATTTTATTAGAGAAATGTTGGAGGGTATGCAGTTGGTCTAAAAAGCAAGATCATATCGTAACCCTTTGAGCAATTCTGTAACATACACCCAACTTTCTGATATGGATTTGAGAGCTTTCTGTAGAATAATAATGATAATAATAATAATTTATACCCCGCCCATCTCGCTGGGTTTCCCCAGCCACTCTGGGTGGCTTACAACAAAATATTAAAATACAATATTCTATTAAACATTAGAACATGGGTTGCCCAGCTCTTTGGGCCAGTAGGCTCATTTGGATTTCAGGAAAGTGCCTTAGGTGCCAGTCACAAAATGGCTGCTGTGGGGTGTAGCATAGAACAAATGGCTGTCACATTTAAAAGAGAAAGAGAGACGGAGGACCAAAAATTATGTAAACATGCCCCCCCCATCAGTGGAGGGAAAGGCATCTGCATCAGCCATGAACATGCTCACTCACAGAGAGAAGCTTTTAACATTCCTTCTCTAAAGCAATGGTGAGCGTTCAATCCTGGTATCCAATGAAATGTGGGCACATTTAATGGGATGTGTTCAATGCAGGAAGACCTGAGCTACTGTGCATACAGAAAAGGCATTAAATGATCAAGCACATCAGACAAAGCTTTCCCATCTTCTCACATCATTTCAAACAGAATGCTTTTCAAAAGAGGCAATTCACATGTGCGCTGTGAGTCATGTACCATCAAGAGATACATGCGCGTGTGAATCCGCCTTAAGCCTTTAAGAATATGAGAGTAGTGTTGCTTGACAAAGACTATTTCAGCAATTGTTAACAGCCAAGAAAGGGTGAAATTGAATTAGTAAAACATCACTTCAGATTTCTTGGGGAGGGGTAAAAATAAAGTATGCTTCTTTCTGTAATGTAGGGAAAGATGATGTTAACCTATTACACTTTCTGGACAAAATAATTTGTAGTCAGCTCTGCTACTTGTAAGTGCCTAATTTATTTAAATATACTGTATTGCCAGTGTCTCATTCAGCTTAGATGAGCGTAAGCATTTATCCTTAGATTGATTGTGCTTAGTTCAACGTCCAAGGTTGAACTAAAGCTCACCAATGCATCTGAATTCCAATTCTTAAGCCAGTTTTGGACTACTACTGTAATTCCAGTATAATGAAGTGATAAAGAAGATTAATGAGACTTACTTTGCAGCCAAGAAAGACAAAGCAAGGAAGGGAGGTGGGGATGGGGTCATTGATTGACCAAGAACTAAGAAGACTGAAGTGTGAAGGTTGCTGGAAGACACGTTGCAACACAAAGCAATCTCTCAGATGGTAATGCTTGTTAATAATCATAATGATCTGGTTAACAAATGAAGAGTTACCCATGTCTAATTATTGTTGTAGAAGGCAAGTATTAACAAATGGAGAGGTACCTATTTTTAATGACTGTTGTAGAAGTATTGGCACCAGAGTCAGAGTAACTATCTAAGTAGGGCTATGAACACATTAGCAGCTTAAAGCACGGCCAGGTTTTTCCTCGTCCCTGCTGTGTTTCAAGTGATCTTTATACACTGCTGGTGCACATTATCTGATTTGTTTCCCCATCCGTATAACCACCCTGAACTCCAGTTCAACGAAGCTGTCATCTGCGCATGTGCAACAGCTGTCTTAAATGTGCACACTTCAGCTTAAACACAGCTTACATTTTCAAAACATATGGAAACAGGCTGAGGGGGACAGGGAATGCTCAAATCAGAGTATTTCTCAAGAAACTTCAAGATACATATGGGTTGCAGCTTACGTCATGCTGTACTTGGTGTTACATAGACCAGATCCAGGCACTCTTGGAGAAAAGAAGAAGAGTTTGGATTTGATATCCCACCTTTCACTCCCTTTAAGTAGTCTCAAAGCAGCTAACATTCTCCTTTCCCTTCCTCCCCCACAACAAACACTCTGTGAGGTGAGTGGGGCTGAGAGACTTCAGAGAAGTGTGACTGGCCCAAGGTCACCCAGCAGCTGCATGTGGAGGAGCGGAGACGCGAACCCGGTTCCCCAGATTACGAGTCCACCGCTCTTACCCACTACACCACACCAAAACTGATTTCCTAGATTCATTTCAATGGGGTATAGGTCTGGTTTTGGCACAGAAACTGCTTTGGTGGCCCGTTATGATTACCTCTGTTGGGAGAGAGACAGGGGATATGTGTCCCTGTTAATTCTCCTCGAACTTCTCAGTAGCTTTCAGTGGCATTGACCATGATATCCTTCTGGAGCAGCTGACTGATTGTGGCATGTCTTTGTGCTGGTTCCAGTCCTACTTTGATGGTTGCTCCCAGATGGCGATGCTTGGGGAGTGCTCTTCAGCCCCATGGAGCCTTCAATGTGGGGCCCCTCAGAGTTTGATTTTATCCCCCATGCTGTTTAACAGCTACGTGAAACCACTGAGTGGGACCATCCTGTGTTTTTAAATATGTTGTCAACAATATGCTGATGACACACAGCTCTACGTCTCCTTTACATCTGCAGGTGTGGCAGTGGATGTGTAGGAACGTTGTCTTGCCTCAGTAATGGACTGGATGAGAGTCAACAAACTTGATCCATTTAAGGAGGTTCCACTGTCTCCTTCCCTCTCTTCTCTCTCACAGACTTCATTTCTTGTTTCAAACCACATGCAGTTTTCCCTCGAGAGCACCTCTGTCTCTGGCCAGCTCACTAGCATTAGAAAAGTATTTACGAGCCTAATAAGTAACTCTGGGGGTTCTATGTTCTGAATAGGTATTTCAAAGGGACGGGTGGGAGTGCTGGATTAATAACACTACCATGTGAGTAATGAAAGAGACCTTTGAAGCTCACAACAATTGTGCGCCCATATAGAAATCTCAAGTGTTGTCCATGCCTTACTGGAACACAAAGTCCACAACTCCATGAGTGTAGTGTAAGCTCACATAACTTTTCTGCACTACAGTGTATAGACAAGAAGAATAAGAAGAAAGATCCGGCACAAGTGAATATGGAGATCCTATTAATTAAGTTATCCAAAGTTGCATTACTGTAGCGACAGCCTATAGACAGCTAAGGAACTCTGCTGTAAAATCCCAGTGGAGTGGAATTTTATTCAGAACTCACTGTAGAAGTGGCTGATGAAACTGTCCCGGATTAGCAGGTTTGTAATGCCATCAGTCTAAAATGTCTATTTATAGATTAGGGATTGGTGGTGCTGGGGAATTTACAATTCTTGATATCAGAAGTTTCTGGACCTACACTGTGCCAAATCACCATTTTATTGCTATTTGAATACCTTTGTGGTTTTCTTAAGAAGGATATTATTATTTTTATACCCTAAAATGTAACATATCTCAATGTTGTGTTTTGTTAGCTGCCAAATTTCAGCCTCAAAACAGGGAGGGACCCTGCCATCTGTTTACCTGTTCAGCATTAGATATTCACCCATAAGTCTATAGGTTAATGGAGGATTCGACTTCCCTCCTGCCGAGAATTCCACATTCTCAAGCAGGTGATTTAGATTCATTTAAAGTCCACTGACTTGATGCCGTTTCAGCACAGTTTATTAGTTTATGAAGCTGAACAAATAAGCCTTGTAGAACAAAGACAAAGAGCAAGGATTTTCTTGCAAAAGCAGTGGATCAAGAGTTTAGCGATTGCTCTGGCTACTGGCAACAAAATACAAAACACTTCAGAGGACCTCGCGAATAACAGGTTGACTGAAAATGACTGCTCTGCTCCAAGGCTGTAGCAGATGTTTGGAAAAGGGAAGCATTCCCTCTCTCTAAAAGAGCAGAAATATATATTGCCATTTAGAAGTTTGTTAATTCTCTCCAGTTTTGAGGACACACTATAAGTGATCATAGAGTTGGAAGGGACCCAAGGGTCATTGAGACCAACCCCCTGCAATGCAGGAATCTCAGCTAAAGCATCCATGACAGATGGCCACCAAAGTAGGAGAGGACATAACCTCCTGAGGGGGACTGTCCCACTGTCGAACAGCTCTTACTGACAGAAAGTTTTCCCGTGTGTTTAGTCGGAATCTCCTTTCTTGTAATTTGGTTTGGGTCCTACACTCCACAGCAGAAGAAAAACAAGCTTGTTCCCACTTCCATGTGACAGCCCTTAAGATATTGAGATGCTAAAGGCAGGTCACCAAAATACACATGTATAAATAGATGAATAAAATATATGTACAAAATTGCTTTGGACTGAGCAAATTTAGTCCATCAGGTAAACTAAATAGCCCTTGATATGCCTCTGCTTTGTAGTATTTTGACTACTGAAATTCTAGCTTACGCCATGCAATGGGCTCAAAGTGCAATAACTAAAAAAAAAAAAATCTGCATAAACCCAAGTAAATAAAACATGCCCTACCAAAGTCTCATCGCCAATTAAAAGCTCAGTTTGAAATATTGGCCCTTCATCTTCTTGCAAAGCATTCTACTGTTACCAATTAGCAGGTTCAGCTACCACCCAGATTGCTATATTTCTATACAGGATGTCACACACATCTTCGAATGTACCAATACAATGATCTATCCTAGTCTCTGGTTTAATGGCAATGCTGATTCAATTGAGTGTGACTTTGAATTTAGTCATCTTGCTCTACCGCACAGACAGCACACAGACAAGTTTCCCTCAGCTCTGCAGAAATTAACCACACACTTCCCTTCTTTTATAGATCCCAGATATTCAATGCTCATTAAAAAGTGTAAGGCATTTGCCTTACATTTTTGAGCAGTGCACTCTTCAGAGTTGCCAACTTCTCTACTGTCCCCCTGTGCTTTTAACCATATCATAGCTTTGGGACCAGGATATCTGAGAGAACGTCTTATCCGCTAGGCCCTTTCACAGCAATCATCTGTGGGGCTCTCCATATGTGCCGGAGGTTTGTTTCATGAAGTCATGGACTGGGTCTTTCAGTGCTGTAGATATGTTGACTTTGACTGAGGGTCAGTGTGGCATTATGGTTAGAGTGTTGGACTAGGACCTGGGAGAGCAGGGTTTGAATCCCCACTCAGCCATGAAGCTGACTGGGTGACCTTGAGCCGGTCACCATCTCTTAGCTTAACTTACCTCACACAGTTGTTGAGGGATGAAATGGGAAGGAGAACCATGCACACCACTTTGAGATCTTTCAAAGAGAGAGGTAGTATATAAATGTAACAAAGAAGAACGAAAGGCAGTGTCAGAATTCTCCTGGGGAAAATGCTTTTATTTGCTTTATTTTTATTGTTGCCGTACACTGCTGTGGTATATGCTAATGTTTAAACGTAAAAGGACCCCTGACAGTTAAGTCCAGTCGCGAACGACTCTGGCGTTGCAGCACTCATCTCGCTTTACAGGCCAAGGGAGTCAGCGTTTGTCCGCAGACAGTTTTTCCGGGTCATGTCACCAGGATGACTAAGCCACTTCTGGCACAATGGAACACCAACACCAGAGCAACGCACGGAAACACCGTTTACCTTCCCACCGGAGTGGTTCCTATTTATCTACTTGCACTGGCATGCTTTTGAACTGCTAGGTTGGCAGGAGCTGGGACAGAGCAACGGGAGCTCACCCCATCACGGGGATTCAAACTGCTGACCTTCTGATCAGCAGTGGGTTTAGACCACAATGCCACCCACGTCCCTGCTAATGTTTAGGGGCCTATAAATATTCCAATAAATAAATTATGTGCGACTCCACTTCCGGAAAAACTTAGAATCATAGAATTGTAGAGTTGGGAGGGCCCTGAGAGACATCTAGTCTAACCCCCTGCAATGCAGGGATCTCAACTGGTTACATGGCAGATGCCCATCCAACTTCACTTTCTGATTTCAACAGATGGTAGTTAAACCTATGAGAGCAAATCATATTTTCACCCCTGCTAAAACAACAGATTTTCTTTTATTTAACATGGTTGTTGTGTGTTTATAAAACGTATTCCCCTGGGAGTGAGTAAACTGCTTGCTAAACCCCAAATATGCTCTGGGGCATTTTTTTCCAAGCGCATCTTTAAACACGCATCCCAGCCTTCACATACGACATTCTTTCACCTTCCAGAACTGATGTTTGGATAAGCAGATTTGGACGGAGGGTTGCAGCTATTCAATATTTACCCATAAGGGCCCGTTTATGCATGCAGTTCTGGATTTAGTTAGATCTCTGCTCTTTGAAGCAGTGACCTGAACCCATGTATCACTGGGAAACTGCATTTGCTATTTCCATCCTCAGAATTCATGAGAGAATTAAATTAATACAGAATTTGGCCTCCGAATCAGATGCCTGCCTTTTTACTTCTAGTAGTGGAAATGCATCTTGCCTTCGAAAAACCTAATCAGAACAACTAATCCCCTTCCTAGTTTCATAACAGTTTCATATCACTGAATAGTACTTGTACTTGCGCTTTATTTTGCCACAGTTGCTAAGGGAACAGCGTGTCATTAAGCAGAAAACTCTGCCTTAGAAGCAGACTAGAACAGAACACAGAACAACATGCAGCACAGAGTGGTTTATACCTGACCTTTCTAAAAGATTTCTTGGTTTTAAAAAAATTAATAAGGTATGCTCCCTATTCAGGTCTATAATGTCATTCTGTTTCTTTTCACTGTATACTTACTCCCTTGGGATCAGCTAAATAATATTGTACACCAGAAGAAATAAGTTAATGACCCGAGAAATAACTTATTGAAGTTAGCTTGACACAGCAGTTAACTTCAAGAAACTGGATAAAAGGGGGGTCGGTCATCACTGGAAGATTTTTACAAACCTATCTCAACATGCAAAATAGAGGATTCACATACTCTCCAACATTTCTCTGATAAAAATGAGGACTTCCTATTCTGTCCTCATCTTCATCATCATTTTATTATTTTTACCCCACCCATCTCACTGGGTTGCCCTATCCACTCTGGGCAGCTTCCAACATATAAAAAAACATAATAAAACACGAAACATTTCAAACAGGGCTGCCTTCAAGTGTCCTCTAAAGGTTGTATAGTTATTTATCTCCTTGGCTTGGGTGTCACATAACTCCATACCTTCTGATGAAAATAGGGACTTTTTAAGGAAAAGCGGAACATTCTGGGATCAAATCAGAAACTGGGACGGCTTCTGTAAATCTGAAACTGTCCCTGAAAAATAGGGACACTTGGAGGGTCTGGACTCAGGCCTTGTTAATGATATCATCCAATTTCCTTGTTCCTCCCAAACCTTTGTCAGAAAATAAAATATTATGGAGGTGCATCATGGATCATTTACTCAAAAGAAGTAAACACGAACACATGCCTCTCACACACTGTGATATATGTCTGCTTTTCTCAATGTGGGAATGAATATTCTCACCCAAAGATTTCACATACATGTTGCCCTACATTCTTGATTCTGTAAATATTTCCTGAGTGGGAATTATAATGGCATTTTGCACAGCTAATGTCTGCTTCAGTCGGTGTACTTTCCCAGATCTAATGTTTATAATATATACCACATGCCTGCTTCTAACAAGATATACACATTTATGGAAGCTCACACTTTTCTGAGTGCCCCAAAGCTGCCCTTGGTGAAAGCTGGAGAATGAAAGGGAGAATTAGAAGCCACCTGTATGTTGCCTCGATCACTGGGCTATTGAACATCTGCCATAATTATGTTTTGGCAGGCAGGCCTCCAAAGCATCCCTATTCATGGAGGTACTTCAGTACTTAAGCCTCATCAAAGTAAATGCATATCTGGGTTGGAAAGGATTTAAGCACGTGATTAAGTGCTTTCTTGAATCATGACTTATTGTATTTGATCATCCATGGTAAATGGAGGTGAATTAAACTTAGCACTATTTATTCAAGGTGATTTGAGTCATTGCATCTGAAAACACAGACACTGCTGAGTAAAAGACAACTTTGTATCACCTACAGAAGATTGCATTCCCTCCATCTGCCTTTCCTTGTCCTGTTAGGGATGTTTTTTTCCCCCTCTCCACTCCTTCCTTCATTTTCTCTAATGGTCACTGGAAGTCAGGGGATGTTTCGCTACAATTTTATCCTTCCTTCACTAGTCTATTCCAGATACCTTCAAATATTGCAACTTTTGATTACACTTCCATGGCAAGCAATTCTACCTTATGCATGTTTACCTATTGTCCCACTGTATTCAGTGGAGTTTACTTTTTAGCAAGTGTGTGTAGGACTGCAATATGGGGACTGCACAAACTGGTCTGTGAGGGTAGGGATGGGGATCCCCAGGCCTGGAAGCACCTCAAGAGTTTCCCAAGGCAATACCCCTCTCTAGGCTACCTGCTTTTTCCCCAGGTCTCATTCTTCACCAGCTGCCTTCAGATGTCTTCTAAAGGTTGTATAGTTAATTATCTCATTGGTTCAGGGGGCACATAACTCCTTACCCTCCAACATTTCTCTGATTTAGCGGGACATCCTGGGATTAAATCAGAAACCCTGGGTAGCTTCTGTAAATCTGGGACTGTCCCTGGAAAATAGTGACACTTGGAGGATCTGATTGCAGATGAGGTGCCTGAGATTGCGATTATGGCTTCCCTGAGGACACCTAGCCTGGACGTCATGATGAAGTGAGAATAGATGCACACCTCATACTCTGAGCTACTGCACTGCATCAGTTTTCAGCAGTGGTCCTCCGATCAATTTACAGTTGCCCTTGACACACTGGGTCTTTTTCAAGTCAATAAATAATTCCCTTGAAACCAGTTTGGAGATTTGTCTCTCCCTTTTTGCTTTTCTGCCATTTTTGGTGTTCCCCTCCCCCTCTCCCCCCCCACCCCTTCCTGATCGATTAATAATATCCTTAGCAAGATGTAGCTATTCTTCCCATAGGAAGGAAGAAATTGAACACATATCCAATTATCTGTCCCAAAAGTGAGACAGAATCTACCCAAAGCATTGGACACAGCAAGTACAGAGTAAAGAAAGCAAAAAGGGGATAAATATTGAATTGCAATAGGCTCTGTATCTTCAAGGCTGTCATAGGTCACTAAGGGATTACATAGATAGCAGTGTCACAAAGGTGTAACAGCAATGACAATGCACTAATCTATGCTTTAGGCAGCCCAGTGGCCTTAAACGAAGAGGGACAATCAGCTGAATTAAAATTCAAGTCACCTTTATCACCTATTGGAGATTTTTCACTAGGACCAGGAACCAAAACTGTCATTTTCCTCCCAGAGCTGTTGCTTGCTTTCATTGAAAATATGGTGACAGCCTATAGTTCATTTGCAAGATGTCTATTTGCACAATTTAAACAATTGTGATTTGAAATAAAGTCTACCCAGATCAAGTTAGGCATACAAAATATAAGTGACATAATGAATATCTTGAGGCATAAGATCTCATTGAGTTATTACTTCTTCATCCCTCTACCTCCTCTATCTCCTTGTCTTTTTCTGATATCACAAACAAACCCATTATCTATATTCTTCAGCAAATAAAGGATAAAGTGACTTATCAGAAAGTCTCTCATTGTGATGTTTACTGTTATCAATCAGCAGCTTTCACTCCATTTTATTTGATTTAGATACAAAGTCCTTGTTTTGAAGAGACATTATCATTCTGCTTTAGGCTCAAAATTGTGCTTCTGCCTGTAGATTATTTTTGTTTTTTGCTGCGGAATGATTAATTCTTATGTTCTAAACTATTGTCTTTATAATTTTCTCTTTTGTGAGCAAAATGGGGGAGCAAACAGAATGAACACGACAAAAGATTTTAAAAAGAAAAGCCAGACATATAAAGCATTTTAACAATGGATGAATCATATCTACCACAATAGAATAATTGACATTTATTACAAAATACTTAGCTTGAAACGGAAGGAGCAAAGCTGATAAATAAGAAGTGCAAAGGTGGCACGTGGTATTAAGGAGCAGAAGATAGAACAAGCTCACAAGAACAAGTTAGCTGAACTATCATATTGTAAATTTATATTTATTTTGGCTTGTACTCCATGCTAAATCTCTGGTTCATAGTAGAGAACAGCAAAACTTAAAAGACCGGAAATGTAAATACCTTCCTACTCCATATGAGCAAGCCACTCAATCCCTGCCAAATGGAAAGGTTTAGACTTAGACTGCTTCCAAAACATATTCAGATTCAGAAATCAGATGAAGCTCCAGGGAAAGGATGCTCTAATCTTCAGGCATGGGTCATATCCTGCACATGCAAAAAAAAAAAGTTGTATTTAACCCATGAGGTTAGTTAGAAATAAACACACACATGCTAGACAAAAATATTCTAGATAATTCCTGAATTGTCTCATCTAGAAACCACACTTTGTACTTGGGTTCATGTTCACACTATCACCTGGAACATTATGGGGGGTAGGAGTTAGATTCCTGTGCTGGTGTGTCACTGGAGTGTGGCACTAGGTGTCTGGAAAGCACCTAGCTGGGAAAGTGGTAGAAGACAGGCAGATGTTGAGCTGGCTTACCTTCCTTGCTTCCTTGGCATCTTCTCTTTGGCTGTCTTCTGTCAGGACTTCCTGCTCTCCTCGTCCAGGTCTCTGCTGCAAAGAAACCAAAAATTTATGATGGAAATACCATAATACTGCCTTGCACTTCCAACTGGTTTTAATTCCAGCTGACGTTAATCACATTTGTTTCCTCTTGCTCAATAGGTAGCTGGTAGGCTTGTATTTGCCAGCACAGTGGAGAGCTTGCCTCAATCCTGGGGTGGTTTGAGGCATCATACAGAAGGCACTGGACAGTTAGATGGCCTGAGGGTTGGAGCTGGTTCACGATGTGAGGAGATGTTTCTAAATAAAGGGGCAAAGGGAAAGAGGCACCCAATAGATACATCGCTAGTTTTGGATTTTGGGTTTTTTAACTATCTTGCTTTAGGCAAGATGCTTCCTTTCAGCTCAGCATCTCATGACAAAATGGAAACATTGTCCAGTTTGATGTGCTCTTTTGAAGATTACCAACATAAGAAGGAAAAAGCATTTTTTTATTTCAGAGTAGGCTTTGAAACATCAACAGCAGACTTCTATATTCACAGTCCTCCTATTCTTCTGACACATACTGAAAACAGGGGAGAAAATTTGACAGCCCCAGGGCTGGCTTACTGATTTTCCCTCCCTTTGGACAAAGACTCCAACACTTTGAATTTGGTAGTCTCCACCCTTGGAATCTTCCGCCATCACTGTAGGGTTGCTTTCTCTATCAAGTAATAGTCTGGTGCTTAATCTCAAAGAAAAAACAACAACTTTCAAAGGCTGCTTTTTTTCTTTTTTTACTGATCTTTTAGATGCTATTTTAACAAGTAGTCATATAACTTAATCTGGCTCAGTTTTTAATACTTCATATTACTGTTTTGCCATTTTATACATATTTGGTGAATCAGTGACTTGATTGTTGATTTATGTGGCTGCTTTGTGAGATACTCTGGGAACCCTTCGGAGTTGAAGAGTCAGACAAAGAAATATTGAATAAATAAATAATAGAGTCAGAGGCAATCAGGGTTGCGGTTACTCCAAAGTAGGAATTTTGTCACTATAGCTTTGCAACTGAGACACGTTTATTCAACAATTAGCACGGCTCATTTTGCATTTTATGTTACATTGATACTCCATTCCCAAAGCTCCCCCCCCCCGTTCATCACTTTATCTCTTTATGTCCTCTTTGCTCTTCTAATTTTAAAAATGACTCTTTTGCTGTGCACTGTAATTTCACTTGAGAACTGCCATCAATTATTTTACATTGATTATTGTCTAATTTGGCTTATTCTGACATCTCATCTGATGATATATGCCTATAACTTTTAAAAGTCTCCTCCATTAATATATAGTTAATGGAAAAGAGACAAGTGTAGACAGGATGTCTGAAGTTCTTCTTTTATCACGCAAAAGCATTGATTAAGCAAGTTGAATCTGAATGCAGTGAAATGAAGACTAATCTATCATAATAACGGCACAATTTTCATTCTCAGGGCAGAAGGGTATGAGTCAATTACGTGATACCAAAAGGCTTGCATTTGGGGGAGGGGAAGTCATTTTACATTTTAACACAGATATTTATAGCATCTCTGTGAATTTGCCATTGACAGCTTACAAAGGCAGCTTATCATTTAGGGGGTGGGGGATGAAGAGTAGCAATAGTTTTAACCAGATTCCAAAACACAGATTTTGCTATATGGATTTTTCCATTCCTAGCAGGGCAGCTGCAAAGACGGAGGTATAGTGAGTGGCTTTCTTTGTATTTCAGTTTCTGTAATGGTAAGGAATGCAGGTCACAGAATTAAGTATTTTTACAATGTACAGGAAAGATATAAACAAAGACTCCAGCAGAGCAAACTTACCCTGATGGTGGTGAGAGATTCCAAGCTGCAAGAACCTCCAAACTGAAAGGCCCCTCAGTCCAATAGTAGCAGGGCAAAATCCCGAAGAGGGCAATGATCTCTTGTTTGCTTTCACTACATTGGCTATTTTTTATTTCTTTTCTTTTCAGATCCTCCCCGGCTGCAATTTATTTATTTATCACAAGTATTTATACTTGGCATTTCAGGATATAAATCATGCCAAGGTGGCTCGCAAGGAGCATTCAGTTACACATAGTAAAAAATAGAACAAACAATACATTAGAAACGCACCAAGATCAGTTGACCACAGGGCAGTTGATGGATCACCCTCGGAGGAATTGGGAAAGTGGAGCTAGAGCAGGCCTTGAGGTAGTTTTTGCTTCCCTACCTCCCTCTCTCTTCTGGAATCCTTCCCAGAATTGTTAGTATATCAAATCCAGGACTAATGTACTTTCTCCCCATTTCAGAGGTGTGTCAAGAGAATAGAAGAGCTTTGGATCAAGCAGATCCAAAAAAACAAAACATCCAAACGCATCCCCAGCTTCCCCTCCTTTACCAATACCACAGAGGGTGCTGTCAGGCTTCAGGGACTCTTCTCTCTCCCCCCCCCCCTTGACAGTAAATAAGCAGAACAAAGCAAAAGGAATCTCTTACCAGTTAGAATTTTTAATTATCACAGCAAGATCCATTCCTAGGAATAAAGGTGCTCCCAATTAAGGGTTCCACCCACTTCCTCCCTAGTCACCCACTTCACTACCACATCTTGCCACTTGATCTCGCAACCACTTTGCTTTCTGCACTGCCACCTTATCTGCTCATTGTGACCTTGGGCTGGGCAGATGTACGCTTTCCAGCGAGAGAGAGTCTCTTAACTCTCTATCCCAGTTCTTCTTCTTCTAGCTGTTCACCACCCAGTTCTTCCCAACTTCTGTCTTCTGAACTATGTCCCTTAGCATACCACTGTTCCAAATCTATACTTTCCCACTGCTCCTGAGAAGATTCAGGATCCTGATCAGCAGTAGGGGGAGGGGGAGGCTCCCACCATTCCTCCTCAGTGCAGCCCTCCTCAACGTGATCCCTGACAGGTACTGAGGTAGTGGTGGTCTCCTTCCTCTGTGTTCCCAGGAAGGATGTTCTCCAGCATGGTACTCCTCCACATGCAGCTGCTGGGTGACCTTGGGCTAGTCACACTTCTCTGAAGACTCTCAGCCTCACTCACCTCACAAAGTGTTTGTTGTGGGGGAGGAAGGGAAAGGAGATTGTTAGCCGCTTTGAGACTCCTTAAGGGGAGGGAAAGGCCGGATATCAAGTCCAAACTCCTCCTCCTCCTTATCGTATGACCCTTGGGAGTTGGTACACCCTTCCATGGACCATAGGATGATGTCCAAAACACCTCAAGTATGTTTTCAGTTCAAATTGTAAACATTTTAGGATGCAGACACTATTAATTGTTTTGTAGTATCAACATCATCATCAACTTTCCCCATATAGATGTCATTTGCTACCCTCTTATCTTACAGTTGTAAATTGGATGGCAATTAGCATTTTCACTCCTATTTATTTTCATGCAATGGATAGGGGAAAGATGTCACACACCATCATACAGTTGAAAACTCCCTCCAGCAATCCCTCAGGGTGACTCATTGTGTGCATTCATGTATAGCCTCTGGTAATAAGGCTTTACGAATTTTGAATATTTGCCTTGACTTTTCTATCTTAGCCTGCAAAATTCAAGGGACATATCCACAATACAGAATTAAGGCTACATTCTTACCCAGAGTAACCCAGGAGTACTGAATTCCACAAGGTTTACTTCTGAGGGTACATGTACAGCATTGCATTATAAGCTGGTTTAATATTCACTGATCCTTTCCAGGAAAGTATAAACTGAGAGGGGCTGAATATTCAAACAGAAAATTGTTTACACTTCACCACTTTTTTGGCAAACAGAAGGACACCTTCAGATCAAGTCTAATATGTTTAAGCATCACAAAGCATTATAAAACCTTCAACAAAGATAGGTTTTTGAAGATTCTTAGAAAGGACCATTTATTTTAACTGCCATACAGCTTAATAAACAACAAAAATGTATTTGTTATTTGGAGGGAAAACACACTTTAACCGTTATCTAATTTGTGAATATGGAGTGTTTCTTACAGTAACAGATGGAGATGACTTTAAGCAAAACAAGTTCAAAATCCATCACCATGCTAGGAGTGCCAACTATTTAAAAAAAATGCACTTCCATCATGTGTTTCAGTTGCCAGTGAGTCTTACTGTTAGAAGGGAAGCAATAGTAATATCTAGAAATGGAAAAGTCTTTTAGTTTCCTCTGTATTGAATATGGCACAGAGAAGAGCAAATTTGTACATCCCTTGGGTCTGCATCTCAGCAACGCCCCAGTGGCAGAGTTGTGTTTTTTTTAAGTTGGCCTCATTTACTATAATAGAGAACATAAGGAGAAATTAATCCACAATTCAATGTTTAGTTGATTAGTCAAACCAGTTAATCGTTCAACCATATCACACCAAAACCTACTTCAAGTTTTTGTTAGAGCAGTTGAGGCTGTGTGTTTTCTTTTCCTCCTTGGCAGTACAGAATATGGTCCAGCAGTGCTATTTCAGGACTCTCTTCCTCAGTTCAACGAGCCATATTTCTTTTAACAGCTTGGAGCTGCTTATTCCAGTCTGAGATTCAAACCCATAATCTTTGGGAATGTGGTCAAATAATAGAGAAACCATTTTTGACTGCAGTCTTGGCCTTGTCATCCTGACTCCTCCTGTCAGTAATCTTAATTTCCACAAGAGATTCATTCCACACGCTTCAGGTTCACAGCAGGGGACCACTTCTAGCAGAAACGGCTGAAGGATCAGGTCTGTGGTCTATGATCACATTCAGCATTTTTCATGTACTGTGGTTCTTTTGAAATAAATGCTATCCATGAGAGAGAGCACTGAATCACCCACTAATCACTAGTTGCCATTTTGGTTGCACAACCAGACCATCTTGGCTATTGACATTTTGTTTTCATTTAAAGGGTATGGCAGAGAGTCATACCAAAAGGGTCATTGCCAAATCCATCCTAAACCTCAGCTCCTGGCAGCTGGCTTGACACTGACTGCTGTCCTCCATGCCCTGAATCACCACTTGTCTTTATATTTCCAGTCTATATTGATGGCTTCAGTTTTAATGACCCAAGTGACTCACTCAGCATTTGAGCTTTTTGGAAGGAGAAGGTAAGAATTTGGTTTTCTCTTGTGTACACAAGGCATCATTTTCTGTTCTTTAGATGGGCTTCTTTTCATTTTAACAGGGATTACACATCCACATTAAGGGAAGGAGATAGACCTCAAAATCACCACCAAATGATCTAAGTGTCTCTTTCTCTCTCCCCCCCCCCTTCATACTCATAGAAAATGAATTGTGCTCTTTCTTTCTTTCTTTCTTTCTTTCTTTCTTTCCCTCTGCTGCAAACTACTTCATGCTGCCTGTACAAGACACAGAGAATTAAAGGATATATAGAAAAACAGGATGTGAAAAAAGAAAAAAAGAAACCTCTGCCGTAATAAAAATGTGTGACTAATCATTGCATGTGCTGTCAGCGAAAAGTTTGCTTCTGATAATTATAGAAAAATATAACCTTCCTCTGGACAGAAAGAGAAAGAAAGAAAATGAGAATAAAAATAAATGGAGAAGCAGGGCAGCCACAAGATTATAGTCGCCGAGCCTTTAGCAAGTTATCAAAGTGTCCTTTTAGGATGCTTCCTCCAATCCTTCCTAATCAGTTTGTTCTTATTTATTTATTTCCTTCCTCTTGGAATGATTTTCTCTATCAAGGGCAACAGGCACAGCAGAGAAAAACATCTGTAAATAATAAATGGCCTTCTGTCCAAAATAAATAAATATAAACTTTGCCTGACAAAAAGTACACTTGCTCAGAACAGTAGAAAACAAGAAGTTACCAAACGTATACTTTGATTTCTTTGTTGTTGTTGGTTTGTCTGATGTTCAGTAATACAGAAAAGTCGAGTGCTTGGTTCTGAGTTTGGGGTTAGCAAGAGAAATATAAAAACCAGGATACTACAGTAATGATGCAATCTTAAAAGTGAGAAGAAGGAGAGACCACCTCATTCAAAGTCTTGCACGGCTCTTGCCAACAGGGCAGGAATGAGGGGAGATCAGTGCCTTTTCACGCCTTCATCCTGTTCTGATTTTTTACAAATATGAACTATTTTTTATTTTTTAAAACACACTCTTTCCCTCTCATTGAGAATAAAGCTAGCCCATTATATTTCTAACTATGTATGTTCTCAACGTATCGACAATAAGTAAGATGGTTTATCAAGGCACTGGAAGAAAGCTGGAAAGTCAAGAGACTTGCAATTGGACACTAAGTAAATTTCAGTTAAGTGTGCTTCACGTTCACAAGTTCTATATCCATAAATCCAGAATCTATTAGCTCTAATGTCCAATCTGATCTCCAGTTCTGCTGTTAAGCCTCTATACAAGTACAGTTGTAAAGTGGACAGAAACTCTTAATAGCTTTATAGATACCAAACAATTCTCTGAAACACATATTTATTATGCCCCGAATAAGAGACAATAATTATGCAGGAAACTGCAGCACGAGAAAATTCAGAGACTCTAAAGCTTGTTGGAATTACTCCCTACTAATGGAACTGCTCTCAGGTTTGGATCAGCCCCCAGTGGAAAGAAAGACTCAAGGTTTTCTTGATGTTATAATGATTGTCCAATGCCACACTTTCAGAAATTGATTTGACGATCATAATAATAATCTAGGCAAATTAAGTATTATAAATAGAAGAAAGCTCAAGGATAAATATTACTTCAGCCTCCCTGCCGTGTTACATTACGCAGACTTCCAAAGCTTCCATACCACAGAAAAACTGCCAATATTTTCTTGTCTATGCTCAATTATGTTGGCTTTTAAAATGAAGAAGGATAAAAGCACATTGCTTCCCATTAGATATGTCACATAAGGTTTGTTAACATGTTACTTTGAAACTGTATACTGGATGACTGCATACATATACAAGTATTTGAGTGAAAGAGAATATGTGCCAGCCAAGAGTGCCAACTTGAATAAAATATTGGGGGGCAGGTAAGCCCCATCCCACATACCGTAACTGATAACAAGACACTGTGCACAGTCACAATTTGAATGGCAATGGCCATCATTGGGGGTGGGGTGGCCCCCTCAAGTATTCTATGGGAGGGGGGACTTGGTCTCTAGGAGTTGGGTCCAATAATGCCAGCCTTCCCTAACCTGTTGCCCTCCTGATCTTTTGGGCCAGAACTCCCATCAGCCCCATGGGGAAGGCTGCTATGCACATTCATTTCCAAAATAATCATATGTCACCACTACCTGAGTGGGAGAAATGGGTGTGCCCAGACAGCTGTGTTTTTTGGGGAAAGCACATTCCCACTGTAGAAACAGTTCATCCCTTCCCTCCAATATAGCGACAAAAAAGCTTATGAAAATGTTATGTACTGAGTTGAATAGGATCCAAAAGGCAGCAGTCTGATTGGTCCTAGAACAATAGGATTCAGAATGCAGCAGTCCGCTTGGTCTTAGAACCATAGGGTCCAGAATGCAGTCTGATTGGTCCTAGAACAATGCAGCAGTACAGGAGCCAACCAATCCAGCTCCAGATGGAAGTGAATCTGCAACCTGATTGGCCTACAGGAGAATCCAGAATTAGCCAATCACGTGCGGCCCATTGTGTAAATAATGTATATAAAGCAGATATTTGGGGGGCACTTCTATTCCTCACTACTGTGAGTTGAATAAAGAGCATGAACTCAACACTCAACTCCGAGTATATTTCAGAAAAACACCCCCTCCTTCAGCTCAACACTAGTCCATACAATTCCAGCAGCGCAAGGGATGTTGCTTGATGCAGTTTTCCAAGAATGCATGAGAAAGCACCCTGAAACATGCTGGAAATGGTTCTTTCTGCCAGAAGATTATTCTTGCCCAAAGTTTTAATTGCCACGGAACATTAATATATGTTGCTACCTCTTGATGTTGTAACATATATTTAAGCTTTCAACGCAAAAGAATTTGACAGAAGAAATACGGTTGCCTTATTTTATTCACTACATGCTTAAATATCACCTAAATAATTGTCTCAGATGTCCAGATTGTGCTTCTTCCAGTCATTTGATGTCTTGGAGTTTTGAATTTAAATATGGAGCTGTAATCTAGGGTGTCCTTTATGAACTCAGCTTTAATGCAATTCATCTCCCATATAGTGACTCCACGTGCAAAGAGGTGAATTGTCTGTATGTCTTTGGCAAGGAGCATAATAGAAATCCAATTTCCTTCTTCCTGCTGTGTTAAAATGATGTGCTCAGAATTACTGTGGTTTGGGGGAGAGCTAATAGGAAACTGGTGAGCTTGGCAGGTCTTATGCTTGATTGTGACATCGGATGTGTAACAAAGACTTAGAATTCTTCGCAGTAACTAATGAATACAAGTTGATGGATACGCAGCATGCAGTTTCTGCGGAGCATGGCTTACACCCTGGGAAGATAAGGAAAACTTTCTCTGGTGTTGCTGTGTCACTCCATGCAGCTACAGAGGCCAAGCCCCAAGAGTCGCCAGCACAATTCCAGCAGTGACTGTACTTCCTGCCCTCGAATATCAGGCTACAAGTTCAGGTTCACTTCAGCAAAATCAAACCTACCAGGTTCACATAGGTCATATACTCTTTGTTATTTGTCTCCGTTGCCCCTTATGATTGGTTGTTGTTGTTTTTTTTAAGGCCTTTAAAACAATTCCACGCAAGACAATATAATCATTCATAATACCAATATACCATATTTTTCTGTGTATAAGACAACCCCTATTTTTTGAGCCCAAAATTAAGAAATAATTAATCGCAACATTCCGTGTATAAGACGACCTCCAATTTTAAACTTAAAAACATTGGGGGAAATATCTACGTAGTCTTATACACAGAAAAATACAGTACTTATTGGTTAGCAGAGTGGTTTTCGCCTCATTGAAAAGTGCCCTAAGCATGTAAGAGAATTCTCTTTAAATAAGAGAGACTTCATTTTCATTTCTTTACCCTAATAACTGTTTAATGGGTAAGGCCCACAATGCAATGCTGTCATTATCCAAACTGAGTAAATAGCCTTAAGAAGGCAGATGAGGAGAATTATCACTGTGAATTCTAGACATGGGATCTGGTGATTATTATTATTTTGCCATTTATTTGTACAGTGTTTAAAATAAATTATGTGCTACAAGGATAATTTAAAAAAAAATCAAGTCTCAACCCAGAAGTTTGAGACTTGGTTTGAGACTCAGGGAGCATGGTGTGGCCAAAATATCATGGAGGGAGAACCATAGTCTTTCCATACATATGGGTAACAGTAATGATTCAAGTATTTCATTGATCTAAAAGCAACTCCTCAGTGTCTAGATCTAAAAGAGCAAATTGAAGGCTCATTATCTGGGGACTCAGATGAGGTCTTAGGCACCGGTATGTCTACAGTCAATGCTCACCTGCAAAAAGGTGTGACAGTGGCAGCGGTTATGGGGGCCAATAGAGAATTGGATGTCTACATTGACAGAATTCACCAAGCCTTAAAGGCATTTAGACCACCACATTGGCACCATTTGAACATAAATTTGAAGACCTCATCAATTGGCTAAAAGACATTTCTCAGACTGCAAACCAAGTGCTGAATCTTGCCACTACTAATCATGGGTAGCTCGTTCTACCTTAAAATGCTTACTGTGGGCTGTTTCTTAATGTTTGGTTCAATTTCTACATACAAATTCATCACAGAGAACTTCCTGAGAAAACGATAAGAAGAATTGTCACAACAATGATGCCATGTATCTTTGGAACAGTTGGCCTTATTACGCTCTGACAAACCTTCTAACAACTACTTATCCATTTTTGTTAAGATGTTATCTCTTAATATCTAGCCATTTGATTTTTGTGTTTCCCTGAAAGGTTTCTTGAGAACATTAAATCAATAAATGTCAACATCTCACACAAAATGAAGATGATTTATGTTGCTACTCAGTCTAAAAAGATAATTGCATGAAAATCTGATGGGCACAAAACCATGTCTCAAGGTAACTAGATCAGTCAGCAATAGCACTGCATTCAGTTCAAAGGGTAAACAAAAAGCCAAAGGCACATATTTTATAGCCGGTCCTTGGTAAGAAATTGCTTTTTATATATGATTCATTTTTGCCGTTAATATGATCCTAAAGCTACTCATAGTAATTTTTCATAAAGAAGAACTGCTCTCTGCAGCATCACTGGATTGGAAAGGTACATTTAATTTCGCAAATAGCTTTCTATATCTTTTCTTTACAAAAAATGAACTTTTACAACTCCAGATCATTTCAATAAATTGCGTCTTCGAAGCAAGAGCTTTCAACAGTTAAGAAGTAATTGCCAGAACTTTTTGAACTGGTACCCAGATGTTTAGCTATCTATACTGTTCATTAACATCGTATCTTAAGAACCATTTAAGAAGCAAAGGAAATGGCTTAACTAATGTCTATTAGAATATGGCACAAACAGGAAGCATTAGTCTGGAGGAAGCCGTGACAGATTTAAATGGTCTTGGAATTACAGATAAAATAGGAGAAAGTGCTCATTAAAGGCATGGGCACCATCATGGAGGTCGTCTTTCAAAGCCAAATGGTCGTTTTGCATTTTACACAGAGTATTTTATGCAGCATGGGCGTAGCCAGGAGTTTTGTTGGGGGAGGCAGAACCTCAGTAAGTCATGCATTTTTATTGTTTTTTTATTGATTTAGGGGGGCATCTGCCCCTCCCTGACCCCATTGGAGGCTCACTGCATAGCATATATACTCAACAAGGAGTTGTAGCAATCATGACTCCCTCCAGGAGTTGTGGAGAGTCACCGTGCTTATTTTGCATCCTTTCCCTTCATAGCTCAGCATGTAATGTGTGGATTAGCCCTAAATGATTTGAGGCCAAACATTATTTCATTCATATTTTTTAGCCCTGGTGTGTATGATGATGATGATGATGAAGCAGAAAGCCAGACAGGCACCATTTGGAGGCTTCATTTATTTATTTCATATATTTATACACCAGTTAATGCCAGAAAGGTCTTTAAGTGGCCCACAAAAATATAACAAAGGATTTGTGCTGTGTTTTCTGTTTTATTGAATTTGTAGGTAGCCAATTTTAATGCATTTTCAATTAAAATTCTTAGAAAGAAAAAGAAAGGATGAATGAAACTTTAAAAAGGACAAAACTAGATGATGGGGTGCATATGAATGGGGGGGAACTGACTTGCTTTGGGGATGGGAAAATTAGTTGACCTGCCTTCTGTGAAATCTAAATTCTAGTAAATATTTCAAAAATTTACATATATGCATATAAATTGGCAAGGATGCTTGGGTCTATTGGGCTGGTCCCCTATTTTTTAAGTACCCAGCCACACACTTCGAAGGGTGTATCTAGGGGTTGTCCAGGTTGACCCCAGCCTTAGGCACAGGACCAGGGGAGCTCACAAATCATGCCTCTCCACTCTGGTTAGCAGCCCACCCGGGGGCTGGCATGCTCACCATGCCATTCTGCTGCTGCTCTCAGATGAAGAACACAGGTGAGGTTCTCTGGGTGCCTCGGCAGAGGAATATGGTCACTGGCATGGGCCGTCATGCCAGCTCAGCGGGACCGCCTCCCGAGTCCACCGGTGACACTATTAGAAGTGTGAGTGAAGTGCCCAGTGTGGCTCTGACAGGGCAAGGGATGGGGCAAGGCACAGATACAACTCCTTGCCAAGGGCACAAGAGAGGCTAGGTATGCTTCCACCCCTGAGTTGAGATAAAACAAAGAATGAAGTGAACCATGCTTTGAATAAGTTGTGGTGGCTTTGACTCTCCTAGTAAAGATTTGGATAGCTGCTCTATTTGGGGAGAAGAAAGAATTCCCCCCTAGGTCAGATGGCTGGCATTTTTCATGTTGCCCCCAGAGAACATGGCAAGACTCCCTGGACAAAGCTTATTCCTTTTCCCCAGGCAGCTCTGGCAATGGGTACCTGGCTGATTCCTGTTCCCTGCTGTTGGCTTGCTGTCTCTTTTGGATTACAGCCACTGTCCTTTTCAGGGAGTCTGGCACAGAGAATCCTGCCTCAATGCGGTGGGCAGGTGATCCTTAACACTCCTACAGACCTACAATTCTTTAATTCTCCTTTTGTTTATAAGGCTCTATGCCACTGAAGAACTGTGCAGTGGATCAGCGTGGGTTTTTCTGCCTGTTTACATTTTTAACTGATTCTGTCCTTTTTGTAAGTGGCCCTGGAAATATGATTGAAGGGTAGTATGAAATACTTAATCACAATTGTGAATTCAGGGATGATTCCTACAATTCTTTTTGGATTCTGATGCAAATGTATCTGCTATCTCCGTACAAGTATCTCACACCAGTTGTATGTGTATTCAAATCACCAAAATACAAGGGGGAGGCCAAGACTTTGCCAACTGCCACTTTTTTGCTGAAAGAAATGGTTATTTAAATAGGTAGGTGTGATGGCAGCTGGCAACATTTTGACTTGGTAGGGTTGCAATTTTTAACCTTCTTAAAACTTGTACATGGAATTCAGATGGTAAAACAATAAAATGCAATATAAGAAATAAAAGAAGCAACAGGAATACAATTTAATTTTTTTTTACTACATCTTGCACAGCACATTACAATTGCTACAAGAAGCAGAAAATTCATTAAGTGGTCCACTAAGTAGCCTCAGCAATTTTCAAGAGGTCAGGAAGAGAGCAGGGAGTTTGGGAACTACTGACCTAAAGCAATGTCCTTGATGTGAGAAGGCATCGGTTTACCCAATTCTAGGGGATCATTTTCCTCTTCCTCAGCATGACATTTTCTTCCCAGAGACCTTCATTCTCCATTATAGGAGAGGAATGTTCACCCTGAGAAAGGGAAACCACTATCACAACCTCCTTGAAGGCCTCACCCACCAACCTCTCTCATCCCCTCAGGTTCTCTAGGTCAACTACTTTGTCCTAAATCAGTGGTGTCCAAACTTTTTTCAAAGAGGGCCAGATTTGATGAAGTGAAGGACCGTGGGGGCTGACCAAAGGGCCGACCAAAGTTGTTGAACTTTTTTAGGATTGAAATTCATTGCATGAAGCCCACACCCATGACTTCTGTCCAGCAGGCAGATAATCATTGCACTCTGTGTAATATGGTGGAAAATCCCATGCAGCTACTACCTTCGTACCTTCAGAGTTGTTAGTGTTACTTGCTGTGCTTATTCAAGTTGCTGTTATTATTTATTGAGCTTGTTTGTGTGCATTCAAAAGCCCTGCTGTTCTATATGTGATAGTATTGATGGATGCTTTAAACGCTGATGGATTTGAAGAAAACATAATGGGCTAATGTGCCTGGAATTTCATCACCCATTCTACAATTAATAACTTATAATGCCAATGCATTACGATAGTTATTAATAGGTCACATTTTTCATATAGAGCAACTAGAATTAACCACCCTTCATTCGGACATGAAGCGAACATATGTTACGCTATTTCTTGTACTTCTATTATAAGTTTCATACATATGTCTTAATGGAAAGCACAGGCTCATCTGGTATCTCTGGAAGAGTTATCTAAATGATTGCAATCAAATGGAAATTAAAAGCATCGGTAATGTGCTGCCTCTTACAGAATTCTTCTGCAGCAAAGTGGAAATTATTCTCATCTTGTTAGACTTTCCTAGCAAAGTGGCCTAGAAGGATAGAACTTGCTAACCAGAGCTATTATCCTAAAAGCACATGTGAGTTTCTAAACGCTGCTGGCTCCAATAGAAGATATATACTTAAAATCTAGGGGCTCATATACTTTTTGTATCAGAAGCAAAATGGGGGTTATACCTCTATTACAATATACAAATTAATCAGACATAGTACCCTATAAATAGTGTTGAAAGTTATTAAATCTAATATCGGGAGAGCACACCTATTAGGTAAAGAGGTAACTACATTCAGCACCATAACTACCCCTGGCAAAACAGACTTTCTTAACATTGTTAGAACCCTCAGATAAATATAGGATATGACATATATCCACAAAGGAACCCCTGAACAGAGATGGGGAAGAAATTTGTTTGCTCTGAAATTTAAAGTGAAACGACCCAGTTCATCAGTCCCGGATTTACGTGTATTTCAGAATATAGCTATTAATTTTGCAATTCAATTTTGATTCAAAAAAATGTAGACAAAAATGTGCTTCTTACAACATGTATATAAGAATATATATTTTAGGGGAAGTAGATGTGTAAGATGCATATAATTTAAATGTAGAGGGTTTTTCAGTTGTTTTAAAGTCTGCAAGAAACAGTTTTGCAGGCAGTCGGTCCTAGGTCTGCTCCATTCTAACACCGAGAGAAAATTGGCTGATCCATCCATTGTGATTCCAGAAGCATGGTACCCATCTAGGTGTTGCCAAATGTGCATACAACTCAAAATACCATATTTTCTTGAATGTAAATTTTGGCCCAATTATATCACGAAAATTAGGATGCGCATTAGATTTGATGGTGCATTTACATTCGCCAGCAAATACTTTTTTGGTTTCAAGGTTTTGAAAACTGAGGTGTGCATTAGATTCTATGGTGCATTAGATCTGTGTAAATACAGTATCTTGTTTGTATTTTTTTAAGTTCCTTAATTGTGTGTTGCTGTCATCTAAATTGTCCTGGGAACAGGATTTAAGGGTAGTAATAAATATGATAGAGATATTTAGCTAGATAAATTAATCAACATTCCACTGGCCTCCTTTGCAGGTGCCACAGAACACAGCCTTCCTCAACCTGGTGCCCTTCATATGTTGTTGGACTACAACATCCCAGCCAGCACGGCCAGTGGTCTGGAATGATGGCAACTTGCTTACTGGACGAGTCAACACTCTTTAGTGGGTAAAGTGATAAGGCAGTTAGGCATGGGGTGAATAACAAGACTATCAATGAGGTTGCCAGCCTGCAAACACCTATTCCTGCTTGGAGATTTCAATGCCAGAGTTGGGGATGATCATCACACATGGGACAACTGCATAAACCACTTTGGTACTGGCAGCATGAATGAAAACTGCATATGCTACTTGAGCTGTGCTCGCATCACAGCCTCTGCATCAGAAACACATTCTTCTCTACCAAGGCAAAACAGTGAGTGTCCCGGAGATATCTAAGGTCAAGCCACTGACACCACCTGGAGCTGATTGTCACTAGGCAATTGGCACTGTGTTCATGTCACACATAGCTGCTACAGTGCCAACTGTGGCACAGATCACTCCCTGTGGGCGAGCAAAATCTTTCTCCGTCCAAAGAGGAATCACAGCACTAAGCAGAGAGTCCAGCCACAAATCAGCAGTGCCAGAACAGCAGTACCTGAAGTTGATGAATACTTCTCCAATTCTGCCGAACAAGCTGTGGGTCTATTGCCATAATGGCAATAGAATTCTCTTTAATGTTTATTTTAGGGTTGCCATTTGTCCAGAATTTCCTGGGCGTGTCCAGGATTTAACTAGCGAAAATAGCGTCTAGGGGAATTTTGGAAAATCAGCAAAATGTCCTGGATTTTGAAGTTGATTGGCTAAAATCTCCAATGAAAATTCTTGTTATTACATATTTTACATGGGTGTTTATTTGTATATATTTTAAAATTTTTATATATGGATGTTTTATGATGGCCTCAACAACTCTGAGTTCCCAAAGAAAGCTTGACAACTTTTGTGTCCTGAATTCTGCTTCTAGAAATATGGCAACACTAGTTGATTTACATCCTGCACCTTCAACATAAATTTGTGTTCCCAGCTAACAGGATAGTAAGAAATAGAAAAGTTAATAACAGGAGAATTTTGGAGAGCAGGTTAAATCCTGTACTTAGTTGGCACCAAGTCATAAGTAATGAAGAGAATGCCCTGAAAGTATTGTCCTATCAATTTCTATAAACCCACTTCCGTACCGCAAATATGAAGTAGGCATGTACATGTCTACTCAGAAGTATGTCTCATTTTCTTCAATGGTGCTTACTCCCAGGTAAGTATGCAATATGATTGCAATGTGAGAATACACGCTATAAAGGAACAGATGCAGCTCTTATTCACAGTCAGAATAAAAGGACTGCTGAAGCCATATTTGAAGTTCAAAGCCTTCCATGTGTTTGTCTACATCTTTCCCAGAGATGGTTGCTATGCTGCTGACAAAAGACTGAAAGTCTTGCAGAATACATACTCATTCAGCTGCACAAAAGATCCGTGGGGGAAAAACAAGATATAAACTTGTAAGTACTTGAGCTCACAATAGGCCTCTAAATGCTTCAAAGCTGGCTGCAGCATTGGATTTTGAAACACAGCACAGAGTAAACGTGAAAATTAACTTTAATGGTCATAACAACATTGATTTTCCTATTGTTGTTGATTTCAGGGGATAGAAATGATTTTCTGCCTAAGAAAGTTCTTTAAAAAGTAAGCATAAGGAGTCCATTTTACAATGTTGGTTATTGTTGTGTTTTTGTTGCTTTTTTTTAAAAAAAGCAAATTATCTGTTCAGGCTGCTGCTGTGTTCAAAAACAAACAATGACTCTTTTGTATAATGAAATATATTGGCGGGAGAGTGGACACGATATCATTACACTATATTACATGTCATTAAGAAGCAAGTGGGATTTAAGCGACTTGTGCTTGCTTATCCAAAATAGTTTCAGACAACTGCACAATGAGGTTTGAGGCTTGTACATAAAGCAAATATTTGATCCAAAATTGAATGAGAGCCCTGGGCTTGTGGAGAGCTCTTAAAAAGAAAAAAAGAGAAAAACCCAGCCCCGCCAAGCTGAAAGAAAAACAGTTTTGAGCTGCCAAACAGTGATTCCTTTCCATCCCACTGTCTGGCAATTGCAGAATTGTGTCTAGAAGCTTTCTGATGTCACCTCATCTTTCCATAGACTATATGGACATATAGTCTGACAGTTTGACAGTTTCAGATTTTCCACACCAGTCTACTCTTTAGTGCCACTAATAGGGTGCAAATATTGGTAAGTACCTGGCACATACCTAGAAAAGTGGCAATTGGCTTTGCAAGATTCTTCATGAAGATGCTGAATTATACCTAGGAAAGCCCCCATGAAGTCTATTTCTGTGTTCTCATCACAACACACACACCGTCAGATCTCTTATTCTGAGTGCTAGAAGCAAATATATGTATTTTTTTGAAACAAAAACAAATGCCATATCCAAAATAAAAATACAGTAATCTCACAACTTAAACACATTTATTGACTTATGCCCATTCAGCTGTATGTGGGTAGCAATGAAAAAAATAAAATTAAAAAGAGGTGGAAAGGGGGCAGGCTTCCAGGAAATATGACTGGCAATCCTACCCACCATTGAACCCAACGCATTTTGACTAAATACGATTTTAGCTTTAGGCACGATCCGTGGAATGTAATCCCTGCATAAATTGTGGGCTTTCTGTAGTACAAACCTAGCACCTGCCTCTTCTGTTGGAAGCATTAAATCACTTATTCTTCTTCATCTTCAAGGGGTTACCAAAGAAAAAGTATAAAATGCCTCGCAGGCAAGTCTACAACGAAGGAAAAGAGGAACAACAAGGAACAAATTACCAAGTGAAGAGAGTTGTGAATTCCCAGGTCTTACATATTGGGGGTGGGGTTCATGATGTACCATATTTTTTGCCCTATAGGATGCACCGGCCCATAGGATGCACCTATTTTTTGGGGGGGGGCGGGAATAAAGGGAAAAAATTATTTCCCCCCCAGGCGCGGGGCTGGGGCGGGGGAAGCCCGAGCTTCCCCAGCCCCCAGAACATGCAGCTCTCCGCAAGCCGTGGGAGCCCGGCGCCGGGCTCCCACTGCTTGTGGAGAGCTGCTCAAAGCTCAAAGCCTGGGCGCGCTGCGCCTCCTGCTGTCCCCCGAGCTTGCGGGGCTGGCGGCAGAGAGAAGCAGGCTCCCCACCACCAGCTTCCAAACCAGGTCGGGGGACAGCGGGATGGCGGTGTTCCGCCTCCCCGCTGTCCCCCGAGCTTGTGGGGCTGGCGGTGGGCCTCTCCTGAAGCCTGGAGAGCGAGAGGGGTCAGTGCGCACCGACCCCTCTCGCTCTCTAGGCTTCAGCGAAAGCCTGCATTCGCCCCATAGGACGCACACAGATTTCCCCTTCATTTTTGGAGGGGGAAAAGTGTGTCCTATAGGGCGAAAAATACGGTACTTTATTATTTTGGTAGCTTATAAAGCCAAACCATTTCCTGACAAACCAGTTTTATGTTGCTGTCAAAAGCATTTGGAATGCTAGAGTCAGCTACTCAATTCACACCAAGTACCAGAGCTTCCAATTTCAATACTAGAGCATAGTCCCCTTCAGGTTCTTGATGAAGGATGGTATATACCATAAGTTGATTAAATCAATAAAATTTCTTATAGAAATGCATTGCCATCTGCAATCAAGGCAGTTTGTTTTTTTCAAATATTTGGATAGGATTGTTAATACATGCAAATGCCAACCGAACTGCTTATTAATTAACTAAATAAATATGACACAGATGTGAATTATTCAATTACCTTTAAACCTGGCATCACCATAAAGCTCTATTAAAGTTGAACACATCGTTAACCCAAATGGCCTAAGAAAATGTTCCAGGTAGAAAGTCTTCCACCGAAGAAATCCCAAATTACTTTATCCTAAAGCTAAGACTTGAACTACAGCTATTTATTGAGTGCGGTTTTAGAAAAACACGAGTCTCCCATTCAGGCACTGACCAGCCTTAGGACTGACCATCTTCAACAACATGGCTACATTCTGTGCCTTCAAATCCTAGTCTATGCACATACAGCAAGCTTTATACCTTCGATCATAGAAGGACCTGAATTATTGGGTACATGACAGAGAAAGCAGGGCCAGCACGTGCAACCCCATGGTCACCCATACACAATTGCAGCCACGTGAAGGTTGACCACCCAAACTAGGGCAAATCTTGAAACGGCACTCAAAACCTGAACACCCCATCCCTTCCCATAAAGCTTTGGAAAAGATGGATGAACACAGCCTTCTAGAAGTGATGACAATCCAGTAAAATTACCGCTGGTGTGCTTCTTCACAGTCTTCTCTAGCAGTGCCCAACATTTCCCTGAAAATGCCTTTAATCTGGAACCTTTCTGTGACTGCTCTTTTCACACAGAATGATCCTGGCAGCCACTAATCTGCCTGAGAGTGTGAACAGCTTTTCACAGACTGAAAACAACGTCCTGGAATTTCTCCACAGTGCCTTTCTGCCAAGAATATTACTCTTTTTGCAGCTAGCTTTTCCACCTCCTCCCTTCCCAGCTCAACTAAGACCCCGGGTCAGCCAGAACCATACAATGTAAGACTGTTTTGCCACTAACAATGTTGGCAGTTCCATCTTAGGAAGTGAAACTGTGAAGTCTTCCGTTTTACCAGGGTCGGAGTTCAACTTTGTTTGAACAGCACAGACTTTGGGGCCTTGGGAAATGTTGCCGTATGCTGGCCTCTCGAGGAAGCTCTAACTTGAGATTAAGTTAAAATTTACATTGGAAGGCCTCGCAACACACATCCTCGTCGTATCTGGACAAGTCAAATAACTTGAAGCATGTTAATCAGGATGTTAAAACGAGTTTTAGCACAAAGCCCTCTGGCAAGAACACTGAACAAATAATACTTTAGAGAGAGGAAGCCACTTCTCCACCTTTCAGTCTCGTATCAAATGTTGAACTGGTACCAGGAACAATAACATCACACAGGAGATCATAGCTAAGCAATCAAAGCCAGGCTAAAGCACAGGGCACTGTGGTCCTGCCCAAAGACCTGATAGGGCAGAATCTAAGCTGCTTTTTTGAACAAGCTCTCCCGCTTGTGAAGCAAAGCACAGTGACACTGACCTGCATAGGAGAGATTTGAGATGGGAACTGAAGCACTTACATATCAAAGGGGACTATCTCACCTGACCATGATAGTTTTCCGAAAAGCATTTTACTGTTATGGGGTGTTTTGGTTTGTTTGTTTTTGTTGGGGGGTTAGGCTGAATGCTTGGGCCCCCTTCTGATTCTTGAAATAGCCAGGCTAGCTTCCTGGTGAGGTGGCAGCCTGTATGATGGGCCAATAAGAGGGACAAAGGAAGGGGCACTGTGCAAATAGGTGGGTCTCCCTCCATCAGCTTTCAGGTACTTGGTTAGACAGAGCCAGAGCTGAGGGCACAGAGTGAAGAATTAAAGTTTTTAACTTTAATTTTAATTTATATGAATTAATTTTGGGAGGCATTTTAATTGATTGATTGATTGATTGTTTTTATGCATATTGTATTAGTAATATGATGTTAGCTGCTCTGAGCCCGGCTCTGGCCGGGTAGGGTGGGGTACAAATAAAAATGTTATGTATTCATTTATTTATTTATTTATTTATTTATTTATATATATATATTATTTTATTATTATTTATTATTATTATTAGTGAGTGAGAAGGAAAGCAGCAAGCTGAGAACCAAGAGAGAGAGAGAGAGAGCAACGTTTGATTTCTGCTTGAATCCAAGGCTGCAGCTATGGGGGAAAGCAAGGCTCTCTTGGGGTGTTAATGCTGTGAACCCCTCCATCATAGGCTCAGATTGTATATATGTGTGAATAAACCATATGTCTCAAAGAGGACACTGTACCTCATTTCAAAAGGAAACACAAACCCTGGGTAAGTGCCTGGAACCCCTGGATTCTTTCACTGCTCAGAGACTGGGGTGGCAAGCAACAACACATTAGTTCAACAGAATTTAAACAATCAGTTACATAGCCACATCCACCTAAGGGTCAGTTCATACACAGTTTCATTGCTGGTAGCTGCAGCATCAACAGATGAGCAGCAATTGTTAAAAAAGGTCATCACAAAAAGCTTCCCTATCCATCAGTGCCATTCTGAATACAGTACATTTCAGTGGAGACAGTTCACACTTTCAGCCAAGATCATCAAGTGATAACATATGTGATGGCAATGTCAGCTGAAAATCTCAGCTGCCAAAATGATCATCACTTTTACCAGTAGTATTGAGGGTAGACAGTATACATTATTATAATTATTATTATTATTCACAAAAGGTCCCATGACAAATAGAAATATATAGCAATGACTCATAATTTATCAAGATCAGGGTATCAATAGTCCTCTATGGACAAACCATCACAGTAGATCAGTCATATGATAACATTAATTTGGAAAATCTGCTCCTGAACTTCTTCTCAACATTTGTATGCCGATATGATATAAGTTGGTCCATTTTAATTTTTAATCAGAATAGAAAGGATTGTGTGGAACTGGCACCCTGAGGAGCATTTGAATACTATCTGATCGATGAGCATATGTAATATGCAATTCTATGCATACTCAGGGAAAAGTAATTATGCAAGCATTTGCAGAGGGGTGGCCATGTTTGTCTGTTGCAGCAATAACAATGAGTCCCATGGGACATTTAAGACCAACAGCAAAGAAAACAAAACATAAAACATTTTTAGTATTTTCTGTAGTTCCATGGAAAGCTAAATAAAAATCTCTTAGAATCTACATGTCCCTTTCATGCATTCATCATTCTGTCACAAATGCACAAAATTACTTTGTGACGAATTTAGAAACCAGCAAGTGTGACCCCATTTTGTTTTCCAGGAATTCTTTTAAAATTTATCACTAGGAAGAAAATGTCTAGCCTTGAACACCATGAAAAGGTGTTGTCAGATGTTGTTCTCTACCCAGAAAAATACACAAAGGCTAGTTGTTCTCTGCCTGATTCTAACTACTTGTCCTTGCCATCAAGTATTTCACTCTATTCAATTTTCGCCACCCTGCTTCTCTCAGCTGTGTTGCAGGATGTGAATAAACATGTAGAATGCCTCAAATACCTCATTCATCTCCTCTCTCAGATATCCTTCTGCTTCTCTGAGGAGGCTGTCTTATGCCTTTCCATAAATTTGCTCACCATTTTATCCTGTTGATTTCACATATGTGTTAGGTTATGCCGACAGATTGCCACATTTTCCTTTCCCTTTGTTTCTTCTCAGTTTTCTTCCTGTCACTTACCCTGCCTTGTCATGTCATTTCATCCCCAGAAAGTACATCTGCACTTAGTTTGTAGAATCAGGTATTATTCACAGAAGCATTCAGTGGTACCTCGGGTTACATACGCTTCAGGTTACATACGCTTCAGGTTACAGACTCCGCTAACCCAGAAATAGTACCTCGTGTTAAGAACTTTGCCTCAGGATGAGAACAGAAATCGTGCTCCGGCAGCGCGGTGGCAGCGGGAGGCCCCATTAGCTAAAGTGGTGCTTCAGGTTAAGAACAGTTTCAGGTTAAGAACGGACCTCCGGAACAAATTAAGTTCTTAACCCAAGGTAACACTGTACAGTGGTGGCTACTGTTCAGCACACAAAGCAAAGAGTTGAGCAGATACGTACTCTGGTATGTACAATAACCCAAATTCTGCCATATTGCTGTCTGGTGGAAATGTAGATGACCAATGAAATGCCAGCTATACGTCATCTATAGGTTAGCTGATTTGGCCATGTGACATGACAGCAGACACCCAATCAACAGGGCAGTCTATGATATACATCCAGGGTCATGTGTTATCTGCCCTTGCTATCTTTGCTACAGTGGAAATTCCAGCATAATAAATTATGGCACAACACAAGGGATTCCCATTATCATCACTGCCACAGCCATACATCAATAATACAGACTTAAAAATGACAAAGACTGGTCATATCAAGACCTGGTCATTTCAAGACTAACATATCTACAAAGCAAAGCCCATATTATTAAACATAATGCCTGCCACAAATTCACCAAGAGCAGAAGTTGTAATTTGACTCAACCTGGAAACAAGCCTGCTTAGAGCTATTGTCTATTACATATCTCATTTATGTGGAAAGCAATTGCAATTGGTCATGGGTATTGAACATGACTCAACATATGCTACAGTTGAAGCATACAGATTAAGATATTATAGCCATCTTCAAATATCTAAAGGGTTGTCACATGGAGGATAATAATTTAATAATAATTTTATTATTTACATGATGTTGCCCCAGCCACTCTGGGCAGCTCCCAACAAAATATTAAAAACACAATAAAACAGCCACTAAAAATGTCCCTGAACAGGGCTGCCTTCAGATGTCTTCTGAAAGTCAAATAGTTGTCTATCTGTTTGACATCTGATGGGAGGGCGTTCCACAGGGTGGTCGCCACTACCAAGAAGGCAAGCTTGTTTTCTCCTGCTCTGGAGGCTAGGACCCAAACTAGTGGCTTCAAGATCCCAAAAAGGAGATTCTGGCTAAACATCAGGAAGAATTTTCTGACACCAAGAGCTGTTCGACAGTGGAACAGAGTCTCTTGGAAGGTGGTTGTGGTGGTTGTGGGAGCCCCCAGTCATTTCACGGACTATTGACCCGTATACCACTAATCCGCTGCTACCAACAAGGTTTTCCCCGTAAAAATCTTACTCAGTCGGGTTCTCAAGTTAGCAACGAAGATTGACGTTTATTGCAAACACAAATAAACTTTAAATGCATTTGAAACACTGTTACCCTTTTACCCTCCTAGTCTTATTTTTTCCTGTCTCTAACCCTTCTACTTCCCCTCACACAAGAACCAACTGCACTAACTGTCTCTCTATTTCCATCTGTCTTCCAACTGCTTTTTTCCAGCTGTCTAAACCTCTGGCTAAGCCTTTAAAAAACTGGTAGGCTCCACCTCTGGCTTTTCTATTGGTCTACCTATTAACCCTTTCTCTCCCCCTATACAGACATTTCCAAAAGAACGGGCAAACACCACATCGGTGAACTCTTTTTCATTGAAAGTTTTTAAGCTGAAGTTGGATGGCCATCTGTCATAGATGATTTAGTTGAGATTCATGCATTGCCGGGTGTCAAACTGGATGACCCTTGGGGTCCCAGCTCTACAGTTCTACGATTCTGTGATCTTGTCTAGTCTTCCTGCAAGTGTCAAAGAGACCACAACTAATAAGCAGCATGTGACATATGAGTTCTACTGTTGCTCCAAAGAAGAACTTACATATTTGAATCCTCATTAGGAAAATCCATATTCAGTATTTATACATCATGAAGAAAACAGCATATGACAGCACTCATTTGTCTAAGCCACTACTTTTCTGAACTTTGGGCTTGCTGTCTTTACACCAGCCATTTAAATAAGTGCAGTTGTACCATGGTGTATTTTAGAGCACGCATCAATATTTTAAATATGGATAGATCGATACTGCTGTGGAAAGTGATGGAAAGCAAAGGCGTATGTGTAACAAAGAGCAAAAAAGAAATGCTCAAAACAAAACAAAAAAATCAAGAATTGATTATTTAAATTGCTTGTCAGCCTTCCAAACTATTTGGCAGATATCATGTTATCAATACAACACTTTCTGTGCAAGCTGCAGTAGAATATCTCATTGCTGCCCATCTGGAACAAAGGTAGGAGACAGATATGGCATTCAACCTAGCCACAACATTATTGAGGATTGGTGAAATGGAAAAAAATAAACCGTATGTCAATGTAAGACTAGTATAGAACCTACCTTCCTGCTCTGGGAAAGGATGGTAGCCCCAAGACCCACACTTCATTCTCAGACAATTGCATCCACACTCAGACATGACAGTGGAGGTAGATTCACAGCTCTGTATCTTTAAAGTGATGAGAAGACCTGCCTCTACCAAGCAGTCTTGCCTGAGGGAAGAAAAATGGAAGAGAATCCCTGAAGTAACCCACAAAGTAACTCAACCTCCATCCTAAGTAGTTTAGCTTCCTGGTCCAGATGAATATCTTTTTGGACCCACATTGCAAATCAAGTCAAAGCCAGTCATCTGAACTAAATCACTCTAAGGCTCAATACCAAAAATTCAGGATGGAAGCCCTAATGTCTGTGTAAACATAGCAGCAACTCCTTCCAAAGTACACCTGGTCTATGTCTGCTGTATCCTCATGTTTCCACTGAGGACAACAACCAAATATTTGTGTTGTACTTGCATGCATACATACTCAAAAGAAGAGCTCACGAATAATGGTGTCACCGAACCAGCCCAAAAGAGCAAAAGGTGTGTTTTTTTAAGGCCACAAAACCCCACTATCAATAAAACAAGCAAAGCACAGGACAACCAAGAGACTCAATGGCAATCCAATTGTAAATAGTAGATTTCTACCTTCTTATCCCTTGGGTGTGTGGGTGTGCTTTCTTTGTTTTTTAGAAGAATCCTTTCCAACAGCAGTTGCAGAAGCAGCAGCAGCTATCCTAAAAGAAAGGGGACCAAACAAACCATCACAGTTGCATGCATATTGCTATGCTGATAGCAGTCAAAGTGAAATTGGAGCAGCCTCCATACTGTGCCAGACATGGAGGGGAATTTCAACACTTTCTTTGCCTGCAGCCACCTTGATAAAAATCTCCTCCTCAAAGCTACTTTTTCTTTTTTTTCTTTTTTGCATTTCGGAACAAGCTCCCATTGGTGTCAATGGAGCTTCGCTTAATATATTCAAAGAGCATATTCAGAGGGAAAAATTTTCAGGATTATGGCGGGGAGAGGAGGAGTTAAATTCTCCCTCCCAGTTTGGCATGGTCCAAAGGCTGCCCAGATTTCCCTCTGGCTGCTATTTCCCTACCCAACAGCCACATTACATGACATTCAAAATGGCAGGCTGATGCCTCTTTTACACACACACACACACACACACACACACACGGTTTTCATCCCTCCAACTGCACCTCATTGCAGTATGCACTGGGGAAAGAAGCACTGCACTAGAGCTTTTGGGTCAGGAGACAAAATGAATATACCTATTCATATATAGCAATTCACTATCTGATTAGAAAGACTCATTGAGAAAATTAATACAACAGTAACTTTTCTAGGAACAAGTCCTTAGAGATTGTATACCACTTATAGATGGAGGGGTTTTATTAAAAAAATTAAGCGGTTTATAAATTCTGTTAAATAAAAAAGAATGGAAGGATGTTTTCAGATTGCACAGAAGCCTTCCTGCGATGTAGATGTTCAGAGCAAAGAAAAATTGTAAAGAAAATATTGATTTATTAATATTGTGAGGCAGTTTACCGTGCACTGGCTGCTATCTTTCAGAGAAAATGAGGCGTAAGAGAAGTTCATGCAGATATTGTTAATTGGGTTTAGCAAGAGAACTTGACTGCAAGGTTCAAGTTACATACCACAATAAATGAAAAACCTGTCAAAGAGCTTTGTGGCATTTTATAGATTAGCTACTGGATTGCAGCATATGCTTGTGTGGATAAAGTGGAACCACTTCATAATATGCATGAAGCTGACCGAGAAGGTGAAGGAAATAGAGAGAGCCAAGTCAAAGCACAATATCCCACTTCAGAGGCTGCACCAGCCTCTCCTCTTCAGTGCTTTGCAGGTTGGGTGGGAGCTCTGTACATGTGCAGGGGCCTGGGGAGGGCAAACTTAAAAGCCCAGGCAAAACACAGGGTTGCTTTCTGTTCATCTTGTGCTGCCTCGTTGCAACAAAATGTAGGGAAAGAAGAAACTATTCACACAACATGGTCCAGTGTAAGAAAACAGAGAAATATCTCCACAACATTGTATCCACCTCTTCTAGTGCCATAGGAGCCAACTCCTAGAAGCTGAGGTCCCTTCAGCTACCTGATAAAATATTTGAGGGGAATAAGTCTCCCCAAAGTTGATGGGCACAGTGGCGTAGCGTGGGAGGTGCGGGGGGGCCCGGCCGCACCGGGTGCAACATGGGGGGGGCGCTCGCACTCGCAGCTCTCTGCCCCTACCTGGCTCGAGTGCTAAAATCCACGGGTTAGGGGGCGCAAATTACTTGCCTTGCCCCGGGTGCTGACAACCCACGCTACGCCACTGGATGGGCATTGCCAATGGTGTGTGTGTGTGCCACATCCTGTGCTCAATTATGCCGAGTGGGACTTATCGGGGGGGACCCCAATATTTTTTCAAGATGGCTTCAGTGCTGTACTGCAGCTCACTTCTTCTCTGGTTGCAAAACAGGGATGAGCAACTTGTGACCTCTAGTTGTTGAATTCTCAGCTCTTCTCAGCTTCAGCTAGCATGATCAATTTGTCGCTGCTGCAAAGCTCACCAAGAACTTTTGTTTCTCTCTGGCTGTGTCCACACAAAGGCATTCATGTGCACATGGGTCACTGTTTCTGCATGCACATTTGAACAACTTAGTCCACACACAAGCACTTTCAGTGTTAATGCCTCTGAAATCTATCTCAACCAGGCAGGCCGTGTCTTCCTTTTCTCTCTCACTATCCTCCCCACTGCAGTAAGTGCTAGGGCAATTGTTATTTTCAATACGGCCATTTTGTGCAAGATTATGTATGCACAATGGAGGTAGAGAGTGTAGTAATAAATGGCAGCCAGGGAAACACCACACATGTAAAAAAAAAAAAGCCACAATGTGCTTCATTGTGTCCACAACTAAGTGATATTATTTTATATTGGATTTTCTCCTCATATCTAATTATCTGCACGTTGGGAAAACTGAATTTAGTGGGGAGAAAGTGTGGGCTGCTACTTGGATGAGGGTGATATCATGTGGATGCTGTGATGAGAGACAGAGAGAATCCAATTAAACTCCAGTGTGGATGAGCCCTTACTCTCCCCGGTCTATTTCCACTCCCTGGTTTAAAATGCAGCTTCTATTGTCTCTTTTCACATAGCAATTAAAGATTACATAATTCTAAACTGGGAGGAGGAAGAGTATGCCTTTCTATCCCATTAAGAAGACTTTTTTTGGGGGGGGGGATCCAGCTCTTGAGTACTCCCAGACAATAATCTCCTTAACAAAGTGTCTGGTAGCATGGCGTTTGCAGATGGACAACTCTGGATTTCTTTAAGCGGGTCATCAAACTAGAACTGCTCCACTGCTGGTGCAAACTGCTTGTCTAGCAGCTGGACTGGTACCATTGCAATTTGTGCTAGATTCTTCTAGAAAGTCATGGTTTTGAACGCTTGAGTCACTGTAGTTGTCGCCATTGATGAAAAACGCTAACCAAAGAAGTAGAAATTGCCCAAACAGCTGCCACCTGTTCTGTGATCAATTAGCAGAGGTTCCTGAAAAAGCCATCTCTCTTCTGGTTTTCTCACATTCTCAGAAACCCCAGACTACCTTGTCATGGAATGGGTGCATGGCCAAGACATGTGGAAGCATGGAATACATGACACCTTCATTGCATTGAAGGTATGGATGTATATGGTACAGAAGACTGGTGCTGAAGTACACACATCTGCTAGAATTGTGGCATAGATCAGGCACAGGGAACTGGTTACCCTCTAGATGTTGCTGGAGTACAGTTTCCATCATTCCAAACCATTGGCCTTGGTGACTGGGGCTGATGGGAGCTGGAGCTCCACAGAATTTAGGGGGCAACAAGGTCCTCATCTCAGATGCTGGTGTGAGAACATGCAGTTGGTTGCAGATGATTATTACTACTCCTCCTAGTTTTCTTATACCTCATCCTTCCTCTCATATGATCCCATATCCAGAAGTGATAACTGGATAACTGGAATAAGTGGGAGGCCCCCGATCCTAGATCAGCTTACTTGAAAGTATGTTCTGCTAACACATTTGTTTATTTATAAATCAATACTTTAACCCAGTATTTGAGTCCAAGACCTAAAGACAGCCAACCACAATAGTATTCACAAAATAGAAAGAAGAAAACCACGGCAAATAAATACAATCTTAAAACAAAAACCATCACTGGCGCAAAAATACAAAGCCAATTTTCCACCAGCCCAAATGCCTCTTGAAAAATCCCACTCTTTGCTGTTCATCGAAAGGCAAACAACAAAGAAGCTAGGCAGGGAAGTACATTCTATAGTCTAAGCTCCACAGATAAAATATTCAACGAGTGTAGAATCTGCATTCCTGTGCACACGAATAGTTGTGTGAAAGACTCATACAATTATTCACATGCAACATTCAATAAGTGTACATTGTTTCATACAAACACTTGTAACTGCATAGAGATAGCTTCTAGCTGTATTCAGGAAAACATGTGAACAAGTCTAACGTTGTACAAGTTAGAAGAACGAAATACAGAGGAAGAAGTGATGAAAAGTGTCATTTAAGAGAAGGAGAGGGGAGGGAGGGAGAGAGAGAGAGTTTTCTTCCTGTTCTTTTCATAGTTCTATTTTATAATCACAAGAGGGGAAAATGCAGAATGTGTGTCATGCTGGGATATCTCAATTTCTCTGCTGGCTGCAGCAGTATCCCAGCATGATACACACTACAGCTCATTTGTTAATTTTATAAGTACCCTTTACTTGCACTTACAAGCCATTTTCAATTTTTGTGGATATGGATATTAAGAACTGGCGTGAGGATACTCGATGGAAGGAGCCAGTTTAATGCACTGCAATTACTTCTTTTATAAGATATTGGCAAGAACAATATCAGGCATTAAATCTCTTCACCCTATTCCAAACACCACACTCACGGAAGCTTATTTCTTTATTTTTTTCACATTTCATTGACCAACACTGAAAGTGTGAATTGTTATTTCAACAGAATGTTTCAAAATGTTAAGATCTTGATCTTACACATTGAGTCTCACTTAATTTGGTAGAGGCAATTCATTTTAGCACTAAGCAGAGCCCAAATACAGTGAGTTATTCCTCATCCCTCAACAAGACACACCCTTGCCTATAATTTGATGAATGCTAAGATGCCTGTCAGAAGGTACGCGGGTGGTGCTGTGGGTTAAACCACAGAGCCTAGGGCTTGCCAATCAGAAAGTCAGCAGTTTGAATCCCCGTGACAGGGTGAGCTCCCATTGCTTGGTCCCTGCTCCTGCCAACCTAGCAGTTTGAAAGCACCCTCCAGCGGGAAGGTAAATGGCATTTCCATGCGCAGCTCTGGTTCGCCAGAAGCGGATTAGTCATGCTGGCCACATGAGCCAGAAGCTGTATCCCGGCTCCCTCAGCCGGTAAAGCGAGATGAGTGCCGCAACCCCAGAATCGTCTGCCACTGGACCTAATGGTCGTGTCCCTTTACCTTTAATATGCCTGTCTATGTCCAAATGCTATATAAATCTCACAATGAATTATTTTCTTTTCTCCCAGCGCCAGGGAACCTGTGGCCCTCCAGATGTTGTTGGACTCCCACAAGCCCTAGGCAACATGACCAAAAGTAAGGGATGATGGGTATCTGAGCCCAACAACAACAATTTATTTATACCCCGCCCATCTGGCTGGGTTTCCCCGGCCACTCTGAGTGGCTTCCAACAGAATAATAAAAACAAGATAAAACATCAAACATTAAAAAACTTTCCTAAACAGGCCACAGGTTTCTGAACCCTTGCTTTTTCCCTCTTCACCCACTATTAGTCCCATGTTACAGCACACAGGATAAAGAAGTGGGGCTGCGCTCACAGTGGTTGTTGAGGTTATTACTATTGCACACCTGGAAGCCTTTGGGCGGTTAAAAAAACCTGACTATTGTATTGAAATAGAAAATATCCAGTCTAAAAATATGGTTCAAAAGATTTATTTACATAATTTAACTCCAAAACAACTTAAAAGAATAAAAGTTACATTCAGAAAGCTGCATAACATCTTATACTTGTCCCTGCATAAAACATACTAATATCTTAGATTACAAGTATCTTGCATCCTGAGCCAAAAACCTAAGTCTCTTCTCCAAACAGTACGATACAAGGATATTATACATTTATTTTCTATTAGCATGTGACTGTTTACTGGAGAAAAGAGATTAACATGCCAATTCTCTTTGGTAGCTTGAATATCAAGAGCTCACACCCAAGATGGATGCCTACAGATCAGCATATGCATAGATCTGTAATAAAATCCCTTTCATATGGCCAGCAGAGATACAGGCAACCCCCTATTTGCACACTGGTTGCATTCTGGGTCATGGTGTGCTTGTGTGAAATCACATGCAATTGAAACACCCCACGTCACCCCCTACCCCCTGCTCCACCCCCGCTATGCCCTTTGACATCTTTTATTACGTTTCCAGGTCAGTTCCAGGTTCGGCTCTGTTAGTGTGTGTGTGATCGTGCACATATTGGTCACACTTAAAATGGGGGTTGCCTTACAATCCCATGATACATTCCCACAAATGATTAACTTATCAGGCTGTTCTTCAGCTTCAATGGAAATTTCTAGCCATGCTTCACAGTACAATACAGGCACATTATATATTTATTTTCCATTTCAAAGAACATGAAACCATTATACTTCAATTGGGTGCTCCATCTTGCCCTTTCTTTGATATCTGCTCATAACGTTTGAACAATCCATAGGGAGATGGATATTTGCACATTCCAGGGGTTCTGTAGAATCTGGAATCCTGAATTAACAGAGTTTCAGATTCCTTGGAAGCCGCTGAGCAGACAAGTATACAGTCGTACCTCCTTTTGCGTCCGGGATCCATTCCAGAGCCCTGGACGCTCGACAAAGCAGTGCTCTGCGCATTCGCGAAGCGCGATTTAGCGAGCGGCAAACCCAGAAGTTACCCGTTCCGGTACTTCTGGGTTTGCCGCGGACGTTTGACGAAATGGACCCTAAACGGGGCAGACTCAAAACGAGATACCACTGTACACTATTTCCATATTGTACATGAAGCTTTTGGAGGAAGTCCTAGACAACGTCATGTTAGGAACTGTGATACTCAGCATGGACTGTCTCCTTGCTCCTGTGTACAGAAACACAAGAACTCATATCCTTCCCTGGATAGCATAGTCAGTAGACCATGGAACTCATCTTGCCTGACCTCCTGCAATAAGATTCAGGGTTGTGGGTTCAAGCCCCAAGTTGGGCAAAATATTCCTGCATTGCAGGAGGTCAGGCAAGATGAGTCTACAGTTCTATGATTATATGTTCCTACAGCTTGAAGGCCTCATTTCAATGTAACACAAGATATTTAAGTGTAACACCACAGATGGAAGGGGAAAATCTGGATGTACCAGATGGGAACAAACCTCCCAGATCCTTCCTCACACACACTTTAGATAGTACAGAAAGTACTCTTCATGCGTTGGCAAATTGTGTTCAGATAAACTCCACAATTGCAAAGCATCATTGTGTCTTTGCCATGTTTTCTTACTCAGCTGACATACTGGAGATGTGTATTTTCCCCTCAGTAGAGAAATCCTCTTTTCCCTCCATGTAATTGTGTTGTTGATGATATTATTTAGCAAAACATCTTCCAGGGAAACTTGTCTAAGCACTGCAGCGTGGCAGGTGGCAAACAGTTTGCTATCTGAGGAATGTTCGAATGCCAGCATTTCAGGGACAGAGCAGCTTGGGAAGTATTAGTGCCGATGAATGAAACTGAAATGCAGCTTAACTAATACCTGCTATTGCTTCAAACTCTCCAGAGAGAGTCAGTGTTTAGGGTTATTTTCTTTTTAAAAATGTAAAAGTGTTATTAGCCAGATTTCATCACTCTGTAAATTACAGAAGCAGCCGCCTCCTTAGAGAACACAGAGCTCCTTAGCTCTCTCAGGCAGTAAATAACAGTTTGCATTGTGTTATCTGGAGAAATAAAATATTGTGCTTTCAGATTTCTGCATTCAGCTGCAGCTTTGCACCGGGCTTAATGTCTCTTTATTTTCCATGTAAATGGATTTTCAAAATTGTTTCTGTGGAAAAAGTGAACGCATATCTTTCTATTTTTCCACTTAATGTTATTGAGCTGGCATTTGAGTGAATTATGAAAAATCAAGAACCTGAGACCCATAGCCCTGCAAGAAGTCCATTGTACAGTCAGAAGCAATTTCTGCAGAACAATGAGAGAAAATCCAATAGATCAGGAAATGGGCATGGGGGGAAAAGCAGCGGTACTTTGTTTTATTAATAATTTAGATCTCATTTTCATCTTAATTCCTCATATTTTGTTGGGCTTTGTCCTCTAACCGAAGCAGCCCCTGCTTGAGAAATTCCTAGTTGCAAAAGCATTTGCCCAACCGTTATATCATACTTACATACAATATAATTTCCCACAGACTCTGAGGCAGATCTGAGCTCCAGCAGACTGGCCCTTCTCACATTATCATGTATAAAGATCATAACTAGTCTAGTGCTTGCTGGTAAAAGAACAAGGATACTTGATTCTTCAGTTGAATATATCACAAAGACATGGGGACTTTTCTCTTATATTGTGAAATAAGCAAAGCTTTCATTCTCTGTGTAAAAATATTTATTAATATAAGGAATTTAAGAGTGCAGATAGCTAACCAAGAAGAATAAACAACTGAAGCCACTATTAATGTGAACATCACAACCAGTTGGTATTATTTTCCCTCACGTCTACCTTTAAGCAACATTTAAAATAAACAAATAAAAAGCCCTGAACATTCCTAGATTTCATTGAAGGTATGGTTATAAACTTAGCTTGATGGTAGAACATGTATTTTGCATGCAGAACATCTTGGGTTTAGTCTTGGACATCTCCAGTTTTAAAAAAGCAGGTAGAAGATGGTGTGAAACACCTCTAGAAGCTGCTGCCAGTCAGGCAATGCTGGCTCCGATGGACCAATAGTTTGGCTTCCTATGTATTTACGACAGGAAGAAAGGCTTTGCTCTCTTATTGCTAATCCTTCATCCGCAACACCCCAACCAATGTAGTATGGGCACCTAGGTGGTTCCTCATCATCAAGGGAAGTGCTAATATTCCTGTGGTGCAGAATCAACCCAGAACTTGATTCAAAAACCTTGTGGTCTTGAGCTGGAGTCTAACCTAGTGAGGCATGATGTGTATACTTAAGGTTCAGAGTTCAAGCAGACAGAATAAAGGTGTGCAACTCAGATCCTTGTGGCTAGCAGACTGTATGGAGCCTCTTGATTGGCCTAGCCTAGTCTAAATAGTAGGAGCTTAGAGTTCTATCTTTGTCTGGTCAACAGAGCAACGTGTTTTTCCCCTTTTACTTCAGGCTCCAACTTCCAAGTCAGGTTACTGCCCTCAGGGACCATCTGTGTGCACAGATCTATATGGGAGTAGAAGTGACTACATAATCGCATGAGCACTGTTCCAGAGTATTTTTCATTAGATCCATTTGAAAAAAGATTGGTTAATGAAGAAATTACATATCTTTCTACTTACAAGTGTTGAACTAATGGGCTGATGAAGAATTCAACGAAACAGTAGTTGTTATCCGGAAACACTGTTCAGCAGAGTTCAGAGTTGGACATCAGAATTGGACATTTGCTGATTATACAAAGCTTCACAGCTTGCTCTCCGCTGGGTAAAGTCTGGCACTGTGATTCATTTAAGGACTTTCAGAGGCTTTTAGAGACTTCAGTTTGTTAGTTTTGATGTTTTGAATTATTCCATAAAGTTTTTCACATTGTTATTGTTTCTGGCCATCGTGTTGCTTTTGAGATTGCTGCCAGTCCCAACTCTAGCAGGAGCTAAAGTGAATATTTCCATGGAATCTTCTTTCTCCTGGATACGAAAAATTAAACACTCCCTGGAAATAGTTTCTTTTGGTCTTCAGGAATTATACGCTCTTCCACTGATCTGCTGTCCTCCATCTTTCAGTGAGAGCAAGGTCTTCAGATCTGTTGCATTTGTTTTGTCCTACATGAAAACTGAAGAAGGTCACATTATTATTATTATTATTATTATTATTATTATTATTATTAGGGTTATTAATGAACAGAAACTTCTGAAGGACATATAAATGATTAATTGAAAAATAAGAGTTTCCTTAAATTGCTTTGAAAGAAGAGAGTTACCAAGGTTCAGACTTGCTCCAAGCAATGTATGTGTGATCGAATGGCACTTATTTAGTGGTAAAGAAAGTATGCTCTGCTCATGCTTATAGGCTATCTGCTCTTCACTATTAGATCAGATATTCCAGGTACAGTGGTGCCCCGCAAGACGAATGCCTCGCAAGACGAAAAACTCGCTAGACGAAAGGGTTTTGCGGTTTTTGAGCTGCTTCACAAGACGAATTTCCCTATGGGCTTGCTTCGCAAGACGAAAACGTCTTGGGTTTTTTGCAAGTTTGTTTCCTTTTTCTTAACACCCTTAATACAGTTGCGATTTGACTTCGAGGAGCAACTCATAGAACGTGGTGTGGTAGCCTTTTTTGAGGTTTTTGATGATTTTTGAAGCTTTTCCAAAACTTTTCCAACACCGTGCTTCGCAAGACGAAAAAATTCGCTAGACGAAAAAACTCGCAGAACAAATTAATTTCGTCTTGCGAGGCACCACTGTACAGACTTTTGACTGGAACAAAAACTCTCTTTAGTGGCAGATCTCTAATAATTTCAATTGATAAATGGTTAATATGGAACAAATGAGAGAATATTGTTAATGTTCAGCAACTCATATTTGTTCTCAGTGGGACATTCTGTTTCATCTTCAAAAGAGCTAAAACACTCCCAGTAGCTATCCATAGAATAGTAATAGAGCAAGACTCTTTGGCAACAGAGTTCTGCACATTTTCAGTTGCCAGCAATTAATTCCAGAATTATTTATTTTTGTTCTTTCCTGCTCATTCCTCATTCAACAAAAAATGAACATAAATCTGCTGGAAACATATGCATGTATGTGTCTCTGTGTGTAGGAGGGGTCTTCACACCATAACAAAGTGAAATTGCTAAAGGAAACAAATTCAAGAAGTGAAATTGTGCACAGAAGCCCAAACATAAGGCACCTACCAAATTACATTAAGAAAGCATTAGAGTAAGGCTTATAACAGCCTAAAACAGGAGGTAAAGGAAAATGGGGGGGGGGGATAAGCTGCTGCTTGTTTTTCCTTTGTTACTACCCTCCAGTTCTTTGGAGAATTTAAGAAGCAGTAGAGGAAGTAAAATATTTTAAAGGGGTGAAACCATGAAGCCATTTGGAGCACAGAAGCAAGGTATGGAAGGCATGAAAAGATGCCCAAGTCTACTATTAGCAGGGGGTGCAAGAAGGTAGGTATGCATGCCTTCTGAGTGGGGGGGGGGGGAGAGAGACAGACAGACAGGAGAAAGACTATAAATTGCTCTTCCTTGACCACAGTTTTGAAATCAGCATTTTCCAAATGTTACCTGCAGGTCCACAGCTGAGATTATAAAAATGCTAAACGGAGGCAGCCCTCAGGTTAAAAGGAGGGGGAAGGGAGGACCATAGAACAACGGCAAAACCATAGCTGTCAACTTTTAGGTTTGAAAATAAGGGATCAGCAGCCTCGAAACTAAGGGATCAGCAGCATAGCTGTCAACTTTCGGATTTGAAAATAAGGGATCAGCAGCCTCACCTGTCCCGGAGACAGTCTATGGGATATCTAGCAATCCGGGATAGCAGCAGGAAGCAGCAGGAAACGGTGCTGAAATAAGGAAATTTCCTGCCAAAAAAGGGAAGGTTGACAGCTATCTGCAAAACACATGTTTTCAACTAAACACCACCTCATATCTGAATCCCAAAACAAAAGTCTTCATATCCAAGGAGAGAAGGTAAAAATCAATATGGTGTTATGAGTCTGAGGGTGCTAGACATCTCTAAAATCCTGGATCCAGCAAAAGGTTAGACTTTAAGCCTGCTTCCTGAACCTCCAGATCCAACAAGGTTTAAAATATAAATCAGGCCAGCTTCTTCAGGAGATCACCTGAGAGATGGGCCATTAAAGGAAAACAAAGGGAAGGTAATGGGCCATTAACAAAGCGAAGACTTTGTGCCAGACAGCGGTGAGGTGCCTCCCTGAGCTCTGAGACAGCAGAGACAAAGCAACATGGAGCTTTTTTAGGATTGCAGTTGGGATAATGTGAGCTGAAGGGAAACGGTTTCAGGCTGTAAAAGTCAGCAAACTGGCGGGGGAGGGGGTAGAGACAGCATGTTTGTTTTCTGTTTTGAATCCAAGGCGGCAGCTTTGGGAGAAGCAAAAACCTATTGGGGTGTCAATTCTGTAAGCTCCTCCATCGTAGGTGCAAGTTGTAGATATATGTAAACAAACCATGTACAGTGGTGCCCCGCAAGACGAAATTAATTCGTTCCGCAATTTTTGCCGTCTAACGAATTTTTCTTCTTGCGAAGCACGGTTTAAACGGTTTAACAAGGTCGCAAGACGTTTTCGTCTTGCGAGGCAAATCGCGAATGAAAAAACCTTTCGTCTAGCGAGTTTTTTGTCTTGCGAGGCATTCATCTTGCGGGGCACCACTGTATCATGAAGACACCACAGTCTCTGCTGTGCCTCATTTCTAAAAGAAACACGAACCCTGGACCCCTGGAATCTCTCACCACTCAGAGATTGCGATGGTGTGTAACAATATATAGCTGACTGAATCGCAGTCCTCTGAGTAGAAGGGGAATAACTGCAGCCGCTGGACTGTGCTTGACTCTATTCTCATCCAAAGGGATCCAATACATTAAGGAAGTGGTGGTATTTTTATTGTCTTCTCCTCACTGGATTGAAGGAATTGCAGAAGCCGTTTTGGCTTCTGTGCTCCTCTCAGGGATTTGCGCGGAAAGGAACAGTCATCCTATTCCCTGCCAAAATTCAGTGAAGTAGAACCCAAGAGTTCCACCCATACTTATAAAACTGCTAGACTTTCACATGTTTAAATCAAGTGTGCAGGTCCCCTCCCCCCCGGTTTGTTACATTTATATTTATTTAGTCAGGTATAAGGTCTCCTATATGCCAAAGGTCCTCCAAGGAATTTAGAACAATATATGTAAGGTTTCCAAGTAGATTCTCACCTAGATGTACTTGGCATCAGAAAACTATACCAGTCACTTTTCAGGTGGGCTTTAATAGTGTTCATGCCATCCAAAATAAAAACACAACACAGATTTCCACCAAACAGTGTGGACCAGGAGCTTTTCCACCGTCAGCTAACACATGGAAGTCTGTTTGACTATGTGGCATATCATAAATAACAAAACAGAATATTAAGGTGCACTCAAAAAGAATGGTACTTGTGTTAAGCAGGCCTACAGAAAACACATATGGGGGGGGGGGAGGATTGGAAAAATAACCACAAATGGAAATAGAGCTTTATGATAGGCAGTGCAGGCCCAAGGCGTTTTGGCATCTGAGATTGTAATAGGTATGAGTTACTCGTGCGTAAACTGGTGCCTTTCTCGGTTAATTTGCCTTGTTAAACATTTCTGACTGCACAGCCCCTTCTCATCATGGCTGCCTCAGTCACTGGCAGAATCCGTCAGTGGGCGTTTCTTGAACCTCTTCCAGCATAAAAGTTGTTTGACACCCAGTCTCCTCCTCCTCTCACTGCGCGGGAGTCTTCTGCGCAGGGAAGGCGTGGGTAGCGGAGGACCTGGGCTCTCCTCACTGATGTCCAGTGAAGAGTCCTGGAGCCCTCTCTCCAATTCCCCCGTCTGCCCCCCTTTATCCCTGGTGTTGCACTGATTGGCTTCCCCCTCTACTGAGCTGTTTCTCCCCCTGCTGCTGGGTCCTTCGCCAGCATCATCTGGGAGCCTCCCCTTCACCTCTCGCTCTGATGTCAGTTCCCTGACAGAGATGAAACAACGCACTGTTGACTCCGAGATGGAGCGGGGCAAATTCTGTAAGGGCTTTGGCTGGAGGGAGAAGCCAGTGCAAAGTTCTGCAAAACAACACCGGGGGGGGACACCTCCCCCTCTTGTTAGGCGGCAAAGCTGGTTGACAGAATGCCTCCCCTCTTGTTGCCAGGCAGGAAATGCCTGGAGGCATTTCACAGAGTGTTACCATTGGTCCCTCTCTGCCCCTAAAGGCCAGGGAGACTAGTGGCAAAGCTGGGCAATAGAATGGGTGTGCTGCCCTTTGGGGGCTACTGCTATAGGTGGCTCTTTCACCTCGCCTCATGATTGGGCCGGATCTGAAAAGAGGAAGGAAACCCATTGTGTGCATTTATACTGCAATATAAGCATGCTGAGATCCCTCCTTAACTTCTCTTCATTCAAAACTTTTCAGTTTTACAGAAGTATACATGAGCAAAACAGTTAGAAGATTGCACCAGTTAATGCCTTCTGTCGGTCTTTGCTAGACAGACTTAATGCCTTCTAAAATTCATTATAAATTTATACGGTGCTGTCTAGTTTATATTATGAATATTCACAGAGATGCTGCCTTCATAGAGGATGATACAATGAATTAATTAACAGAGTGTTTCTTCAAAACAACAAGAAGCATGGAAAAGCATTTAATATGTTCTGGAAAATATAAGGCAAGGCCAACTTTACCACTAACTTGGTTGCCTTGGGCAGCATTTTCCAGGACTCAGAACATTTGCTGCAGCAGTCGGCAGGAGGGACTCAGCCTTCCTAACATAATATTGGTGCATCTGGTTTCGGTTCTAAGGAAAGCCAAAGAGCAAAGAAATTACTGCAGAGCTGACTGTATCTGGAGACAAGCGCAATGGCTGGACCAGTGCCAGAACCAGCAGTTCCTTGAAGGCAGGGTAAAGGTGCTCGGTAGACAGAGAAGTTGGGGGCTGGAGAAGAAGTAAGGAAAAAAGGTCTTCTTCCTCCAAAGGGGAAAGGACAAGAAGAAATGCTGATGGAAATAAGAACATGGAATAGGTTAATACTTTAAAAATAAACCGGAAATAGAAAGGAAGGGGTAGAAGAGGGAAACAAAAAATGTTCAGTCAGTAGAGCACGATACACTTAATCTCAGGTTCGTAGGTTCAAGCCTCACATTGGGCAAAATATTTCTGCATTGCAGTAGATGATCCTTCTACAGTTCTGTGATTCTATGATCATTTCTCCATTATAAACGCTATCATTATCCCTTAGCCACTGCAGAACATTAACAATCAATTCCTCTCAATCAGTCCCCTCTCCATACTGTGGGGCCCCTCTAACCTGGTGTTTCGTTGCAGGTTATGCTGCAACATATTCTTGACCCAATGATAGAACATTGGTGGTTGCTTTATTCTGCTTTGCCTTTCTCTGCGGCATTAACAGCACGTTAATGCTGTCAGGAGGGGTTGTAGCACACCAAAAGCAGGACAAAAATAAACCAGAACACTTGTGGCATAAAAGTTTATGGGATTTACCAGGAGGTTAAGGGATATGCACTGATAGAAACTTAAGCAGTATGAACACCCCACCTACTCAGGCATACACAGTATTGAAAGAAGGATTTTGTGTGACCACCCTGATAACATCATGGACACAAATCATCATGAATGTGCAACAGAAAAGATGTCTGGAGGGTTTCTTGGTAATTCCACGACTCCTTTCCTGTTCCTTTGTTTTCCCCTATATGCCATTGTAATCTTTCCCCCCTCCCAATGTCTAATAAGAAATGCACCCCCCCTTTTATATTTTTATAGTGAAGCCCGTGGAAATCCACCATACCCCTCCCCCAATGTTTCACCACTTCCTGTATCCTTAGGCCTTCCATTTTCTAGTAAACACATGGAACCTCTGTCCTTTCAGATCTTGAATTGGTGAGATACGCTGAGATTCGCTGCTGACTTTATAAGACAGGGATAATAAGATTTCTGTGCCAGCTGTGAGGTGCTTTTTTAACATTTTAATATGCCAGCTGTGAAGTGCCTTTCCATGCTTTAATAAAGATGCCTTTAACACTTTTGGAAGGAGGATTCTTAATTTCTGTAATAAGCACTGAACTCACTCTTGAATTCATAATGAGATGATTTAATGTCAGATAAGTCAATCTTACATAAGCAGCAAGCAAGGGATCCCAAGACAGTGTGGTGATGAGGCAGAGACTAATTCAAGGATGCTCAGGAATGAGGATGAATCCTTGGTGAAAGAGGGGTAGTGTTTGGCCTTAAGGAGGGGGAAACTCAGTTTTGGGGGCCAAATGCATCCCTCCAGAACTTTCCCTGGGACCACCCTTCAACTGCCTTCAAGTACCTCTACAAGACTTTTTGCTTCTCTAGAGTGCCTCTTCCTTCACTGAATGGAGGCCTCTCTGGATGTGTAGAGACCTCCAACTTCTGCAAGGCTGGAAAGTAATCTCTCTTATAAGAGTTACCTCTCTTGCCCTGTCCATTTTTGTCCCACTCTGGCATGTATCTCCTGGAAGGCAACAGGGAAATTTGGCCCCAGGGTAGATCCCCACCCTTGACTCATTGAGAGTCAAGTAAGAAGAGAAATGGAGGTGCCTTTTCAATAATCCAGTACTTAACCCCATGCAATTTGAATTCTGTAGGACAATTCAACGATGTGTACGTACAATACCACATTTAACAATGGTAGTTCGTTTGCATTACTTGAGGGGAAAAACAAAACTGCTTGGGGAAAAATCATTTGTTGGCTTTTTGAATTTGTTAGCTTGTTTGTTTTGTTACAGTCTTCACAGCCATCAATGAAAGCTGTAATTAAAAGTACCTAAATAACACAGATCCTATCTCAAACTTGGTTTTTCCCCCCCTTATCAGGTAGATCTCCTAGCAGAAGGTTTATGAGCTGAAAAATGAGATGCCTTTTGCAGACAACATAAAAGCTACACCAGCTCATAAATCCCACGAAGGTAAGCACCACAGGAACAGTAAGCTATACGCCGCCAGTGGGCATCCATCACTGAGCACCTGCCGAGCACAGAAATAATAAGACAATGGCTCAACAAAGTCACCCATTAAAATGGCACAGTCAAGCCATCAGTGTTGCTAAGACGCCCCTGTGGGAAATTGGTTCCACATCCCTGTGTAAAGTTTCATTTAACAGGCACAGAACAATGCTGTTGTGTCTCAGCTGCAATTCTATTATTCAGGTACAACCACACTTACTGGTAAATATGGCCATGTTTCCAATGGAGTTATGTTCCCCATTATGGAACAAAGCAATCTTTGAACCGGCCACAAATACTGAAAGTCAAATGAAGACTAGCCCTGTATTTTCTCCCACTTCAGCTTGTTTCTTGGCAGATGTGTATGTGGGGGAGGGGAGCAAGAGAAACCTTCTAAGATATTATTTCTGTATACTATATATCATCTATGTTTTTTATTGTGATCTATAGAACAAATGCACTCTTTTTCATCTAGTCTAAGGGTGTGTGCACATTGAACGAATGAATTTATTAATTTCGGTCACAGACCAGTTCCAGCTCACATACAATATCAGGGAAGTCATAAAACACAATAGGGATACATTTGAATTTGCAATTGGGTATAACAGGGACAATACACATACAGCAGCAGTAAAAATATATAAGTTAAATCTTAATCACTAAAATATAATCTAAAATTGTCATTTAAGTATGATACAACAGCAGCAAGAATACTCATTGCAAAGTATTGGAAGACACAAGATTTACCCACTCTGGCAGAATGGCAGATGAAGGTGATCGACTACATGGAATTGGCAGAAATGACTGGCAGAATCCGAGACCAGGGAGAAGAGTTGGTGAAAGAAGACTGGAAGAAATTTAAAGACTATTTACAGAAATATTGTAAAATTAATGAATGTTAGAAGGATGTTGGATAGAAACTAAGGGGTTTCCAGCTGTAATGCTTTAGGAGATACGAAAAAAAAGGTTTACAAATGGGTAAAAGCTTAATGGTAAGGATTTGCTGAACTAACAAATTGAAGTGGAATACAAAGAAGGGAGGTATGAGGAGGTCCGAGGAAATAAGCGTAAGGAAGATATGTTATGGAAAATTATTTGTTTTTTAACTGTTTTTATGTTGTATGTTGTATTTTGTGGTTTTTTTGTTTTTCATTGTTATATTTTAAAAACTTTAATAAATATCTTTTGAAATAATAATAATAAAATTGTCATTTAAGGCCTTAGTCATTATGGTAGCACAGCTTGTTCCCTACGTTTTATGGCAGTTGCACAGAATTTGGCCACAGAGCCTAGGGCTTGCCGATCAGAAAGTTGGGGGTTCGAATCCCCACAATGGGGTGAGCTCCTGTTGTTCAGTCCCAGCTCCTGCCAACCTAGCAGTTCAAGAGCACGTCAAAGTGCAAGTAAATAAATAGGTACCGCTCCGGCAGGAAGGTAAATGGCGTTTCTGTGCTCTGCTCTGGTTTCGCCAGAAGCGGCTTAGACATGCTGGCCACATGGCCCAGATGCTGTCTGCAAACAAACGCCGGCTCCCTCGGCCAGTAAAGCGAGATGAGCACCACCACCCCAGAATCGTCCGTGACTGGACCTAACGGTCAGGGATCCCTTTACCTTTAGCATGATCTCTGGATTCTTGTCCTTTACTAGGGATTTTAGACATTGAAGTTTGGAGTCATCTGGAGATTTTTGTATAGCAGGGATGATAAATGCCGAGCATATATCCCCGTAGAAACGACAGCATAACAATGTACACATTGCCATTTCCTCTGGCTCCAGCACACTCCCAATGCTGGTGTTTGACGCTGACTATGTACACATGATGTTAGCCGCAATTCATGTGTATCCCACTGTTTCTTGAGAAATACCGCTGTTTGGTGTGGTTCCCCCTCAAACCATCTACCATCCAATTTGAAAACATAAGCTAGATTCACTTCACAATTAAGCTGAGGTGTGTACATTTGGCACACCTGTTGCACATGCTCAGATGAAAGCTTCACTGTTAGGAGTTCAATGCGGTGAAACAAAGGAGGCAATGAGCATTGGGTGAAGATATCTCTGCCCTCTCTCTGGTATGTACAACCATCTTAAAAAGTGACTTAAAACAGTGGGGGAAAATGACTTTGCTGCATTTAAAGCTGCTAATATGTATATAGATAAATTTCTGAATGCTGCATTAGTTCTTCTGCTGCATTTACTTTTGATAGCCAGCTGGTATTTGGGCTTCCTTATTTATTTATTTTTGCAAAGGAGAATATTGAAGACTGTTTTATGTTGAGGGCACACCCTTAGTATGTTCTACTTGATGATGGCAAACTTGTACTTAGTGGTTATGAGATCTAGTTGAAAAAGAACCTTACTTGCTTTTTTTCCTCCTCCAGTTGGGCGTATTCTTGATGAATACATAAAGGCCATGAAAAGTTCACAGAAGAAGGATCCAATACCCAAATGGCACTACAAAGCATTTTAGGATTTTCTATTTCCAAGGCAAAGTTAATCCTTTAAGCCAACTGACAGCAATCTGTTACCTCAAACTGAAACCACCAATGTGCTTGATTTACTGCAGAAATCATGGTGCCTGTCAAAGACATTGAAGGAAAACAATATTCTTTCCAGCCAGCAAGAAAATGAAAAAGAAGAAATGCTACACCAGAAAATGAAGAAATGATAACCAGTTATAATGGGGGAAGAAGATAGAAATCTTCCTTGGGTAGCTTCTGGAATAAAATTTCCATGGCTATTTTTCATGCAGTGAGGAACTATTCTGGCGTCAGCAGGTTGAAACCATGAGTCATATTATGGATATCTTAGGGCAATGATAAATCCACGATAGAATAAAGGTCTTCTGCTTTATTCATTTTGCTAACTGATATCATTTAGGGCCTGGCTATGAAGTCTGTCATAAGCATTTAGATTTTTTTTTCTCTCCATTGTTGTCAATAAGAAAATAGTGCTTTAATGTTTATCAGAAGCTAAACTTTATGGGTTGGATCAATGGAGCTTCCCGATTCAACACTTCGTTTTGGAATCATATTATTATTGCCATAGCTGTTGTCTATTAACATTTGCTTCTAAAGCTCCCTTTTCCTTTAATTATTCTACAACCCCCAAGCCACATCTTCTCTTTCCATTTCATTTTAATAGTCATCACTGTTGAGTTGCTAATTCCTTTCATCTCTCCCCTCCATTTGAAAGATACATATCTTTTCGTACTGTTTTGCCAACAGCAGCCACACATCATTCACATTGGCTACTGCATCGTATTTTCCCAAAATCATTTCTACAGTTATAATTCCTCTTACCTCCACTTCCTTCTCGTCTTCCACTGCTGCTTCAGCTACCAGCATTACTACCACTGTTACTTCTAAACATTTATACAGTGGTACCTCAGGTTAAGAACTTAATTCGTTCCAGAGGTCCATTCTTAACCTGAAACTGTTCTTAACCTGAAGCACCACTTTAGCTAATGGGGCCTCCCGCTGCCTCAGCACAATTTCTGTTCTCATCCTGAGGCAAAGTTCTTAACCCGAGGTACTATTTCTGGGTTAGCGGAGTCTGTAACCTGAAGTGTATTTAACCTGAGGTATATGTAACCCGAGATACCACTGTATATGACAGCAAATCTTTTCAGGGCCTTTTCAGTGGCAGCACCTTAAGTGTGGCCATCACTCCAAAGGGAGATAATTCCAGTCCCTTTACTGATGCCATTAGACAGACACCTAATGGAGGCTAGAGCTATTAGTGGCTACTATTCACAATGGCTATATTGGAGGCAGTATGCATCTGCATACCAGTTGCTAGAAATCACAAGTGGAAAGAAGGTTACTTTGCTCATTTCCAACTTGTAAGCTTCCCATAGGCATCTGGTTGCCCACTGTAAGAATAGGGTGCTCACTGGAGGTTTTGAAGCAGAGGTTGGATGGCCATCTGTCATGGATGCTTTAGTTGAGATTTCTACATTTCAGGGAGTTGAACCAGTTGACCCCTGTGGCTCCCTTCCAATCCTATGATTCTATGGTTACATGATTTGAGGAATCTTGGTCTCATTCAGCAGAGTCTTCTAATGTTCTAAATGTGTTAAAGTGGTTTGTTTGTTTTTATTCCAACAGGTTCTCAGCATATTTTAATGTTGCCCATGTTGTCCATTGTAGATCTGGCTTTTTAAACACTCCCTATTTTTTATCATTGTAAACTGCTTTGGGATCTCGTAAGCAGGCCACTTATGCAATGATGTCAATCGGGATTGCATACCTACTCTTTTTATAGTGTCGTCACCAATATGCTCTTAGTTGTAATAACATACCATTTTTGTTACTGGTCCTGTGTTACAATGTGCAATGGAATATAAGGATACAGTTGGAAAGAATGGATCCCAGTGGGCTGAAGGGAAATTTTCAGATTTTCTCACTGACTCCAGTATGTTCTCTGCCTTTTCCATTTCCTACTGAGAGCAATACAGAGTGGTCCTCTCCACTGCAAATTATAGCAAACTATGCTCCGACTTGAATTCATGATTTTTTGCTTCCCAAACTAGTCTCTCATCTTGAGTCAGCTAAGTCTTCTGTAAATTATCTGTGCCATTAACTTTGCCCATAATGGCACCCATTTAGATACCTGATTTGCTGGTGCAGTCAGGCAATTTGGTCTGTAAATGGCTGCAAGTTTTCTGGTCCAATTAATTAGGACAAATACACATCAGTTCTCAAAAAATAGAGACTACCAAGTAAACACAATAGATTAAAGGTTTTATGGGCTAAATTAATTGTGCTTGCAATTAAATCCAGAAAACACGTGGGGCCTCCAATAAAAGACCAGAGCATCTATACTAGGGGTAGACAAATCACTTTGAATAATAAAGGAAAATCAAGCTGAGAGCTTAAACTGGACCCAAACATCATAAGTCTAGCAGACAGCAGATTTGGGGCTAGTACTTCAGTAGAATATTATGCCTCTATTATGCATAAATTCATATCTTGGTGGAATAAATATGGGAAAACTATGTAAAAATTAATAATGTTTCCATTGTTCTTTTGAGTGGCAAAAAAAAAAATCAATGTGGGAGAGTGACAAGAAATTTTCCACACTGGGTACCACCTGATCTTCCTACATCTCTGGCCCTAGGTCTTCCTTTGGGATCTACCCAAAAACCTCATTCCGGCCCTAATCTGCTGTAGTTTCAGCATGCCTTTAGTCCAGCGCCAACACATCCAACTTCTACCATTCTCTTCCTTTCACATGATTAACTTTCTCTTACCCAAAATGCTGTCACCCTTGTCTTTAAAATCTATACTGTCTCTCTTTCTTTCTCTGAGAGATCTCATATTATCAATCTACTGAGCCATTTTACAGGGAGGATCTCCCAATGATTTATAATTTTAGAAAACAAGATCTTTCATTTGCACTTTCCAATTTCCTTTTACCCATCCATCAGTCTAACCCCTAATTCATAATACCTCCATTGTAGGGGAGTAGGAAACACCTACATTAAAAGTGAAGCTATGCCCTCACATTACCTCTATCTCTGTAGTATCTCTGTAGCATCTGATAACTTTTGGATGGCTAACCAATGGTCCTTCAGATGTTGTTGGACTCCAACTTCCATCAGCCTCAGCCAGCATAGACAATGGCCATAAATTATCAGTTGTATTCAGCTAAGTTTTAATCGAGTTGAACCATTGAAATTTATGGAACTACATGAGTCATACTTATTAATTTCAACGAGGCTCCCCTGAATAGGACTAGCATTGAATACAACTCTATTCAAACTGGAGTTCAACAACAGCTGGCAGGTGACAGATTAGCCACTTCTGCTGCAGAGTTATCACAGAAATGCTCTATCCCACAAATAGAATTAGCCTTATAGAATTTGAAGGATCCACGAGGGTTATCTAGTCCAACTCCCTGCAATGTGGGGTTCAATTAAGAGTCTTATGCTCTACCAGCTGAGCTACAGGGAACCTGTGGCCCTCCAAATAATTTGGAACTATAACTACCATCATCCCTGACCATTGGCCTTCTTGACTGGAGCTGATAAAACTGAAGTCCAACAACATCTGGAGGGCCACAGGTTCCCCATCCCTGCTCCATCCCAAAGTCCTTTGCCATTCCCTTTCTACTGAACATATAGAACATGTGACACAGGAATATATTAGCTGTTGTAACCTCAAGTTAAATAGTAATGAATAACATTTAAAATATACCTTGTGATGGAACTTCTTCACTGAACAGTATCCATGTGAAATGAATCAGTAGCTAAAAAGCAGGGAGAGTTAAGAGTTTGTGATAGAAAGAATACAAATTGTATTGTCATGGATATTGTGGTGTATGTCACCTTTTCCATTCATGGTCTCTGAAGCAAAGATGAAGTTGAATTTACTCAGAACCATATATTTGAGACCCAAGATCAATTTTCATTTGCATAAAGAGTCCAGGTAATCAGAGAACTAAAGGCAAACATTAGTATTGTCTGTAGTTGGCTCTGTGATAAATAGAAGAGGGCCGGTTTAATAGTAAAGGCCATAATTATCCACAACTCTCAGTTTACAATTAGTTTCCCTGACAGTTACGGTCATAAATGCCAGCTTTAATCATGTGCTCAGGTTGAATTAGGCCGTGCCAATGCTGTAAGAGATCTAATCCTCTTTCTTCCTTCTCATAATGAAATAATAATGCAAATTCACTACATTGATGGGGCGACCCATGTGAATTTATTAGAGGCTTGGAGAAGTCTCTTGAAAGGGATAAATTCTTTCTGGGTACAGACTTGAGGTAATTCAAACCAGACAAGGAAAAAAATGGAACTGTCATCAGAGGCTGGGATATGGAAAGGATTTAATTTTGTATGAATAGGCATTTTAATAAGTAGGAGAGACCTCATTTTCAGCTTTACCAGAGGAATATTACTGCTGTCATTTCCCAAATGGGGGCACACTAACTTTATTGGGGGGTGGGAATAGAGACCATTTCCAGATCTCCTTTTCCCCCAGATATTTTTCCGTTAGCCTGTGGGTTTCAATATACCACCCAACAGGAAGACCTATTGACCAGGTCTTCTAATTATATGAGCAAAGACAAATTGTACAATTAGGCCTCATAAAACCATCTGCAGTATTCAGTGACACGTATCAACCTTTCCTTGTGGAGAGCATGCCGTCTTGTTGTTAACGCTTGCCTTTTTTATTGGGTAAGGCTTATTGTCAATGTGATAAAAAGCTTAATTTGCCTTTTAAAAAAAACTTCAGAATGACAGTTTAGCTCATGGGAATATATAATGCTATCTATTGGGGTAATTGCTCCCAGTAAATAAACGTCTTAGGAATGCAGCACACTGAAACAAGAAAAGCGCAGTGTGGACTGAAATATTAACAGTGTATCTCAGTATCTCATCAGCTTGAAATCCAGACCAATTAGTGAGACCATAACATAGCCAGACCTCAGAAGACTCACTCGTTTCCTATTGCCTAGCCATAACTTTGCGAGCTTTCGCCATGGGATGCACAGACATCATTATCATCACCCTGTTTTATAAACCTCCTGTTTCTGCCACAGCAGGCTGTCTATAATTCTGACGTTCAGCCTTCACCGATAAGCCAAGAGAGGAAATGTAGTGCGGATTTAAAGAAACATGCCAATAACATCCACCTGATTGTTCCAAGTTTTGTCCCAAAGTACTGCCAGGTTCCCATGGCTCCATTGAACTCTATTCAAATAGGGGTTGACACATTCTCTGTAGCTTGGGAGAAAGCTCCATGAACTCACTGGGACATCTGCATGGAAAGCATCCCACCATCATTTACAAAAACACCTAACAGACACACTGTGGTTATATGAATTAAATGTGCATGTTTCTGCCCAGTGGTTCATCTTCTAGACCAGAGTTTCCCAAACTTGGGTGTCCAGCTACAATCCCCATCATCCCTGACCACTGGTCTTGCTAGCTAGGGATGATAGGCGTTGTAGTCCAAAAACAGCTGTAGACCCAAGTTTGGGAAACACTGATCTAGACAAAAGTGTGAGACGAGACTCTTCAGAAAGGGGGAGAAGTTATCAACTCAAGAGTGAACTGGACTGTGTTTGATGCAGCTAGCTCCCAGGTAAGTGTGATTAGGGCTTCAGTTTTAGAGTAGAAGCTAGAAAATACACAGGGATTAAAGAAGCTATAAGGGAAGAAAGAAATCAAAACACTCTAGTTATCTCCCGCTTGGACTACTGCAATGCGCTCTACGTGGGGCTACCTTTGAAGGTGACTCGGAAACTACAGCTAATCCAGAATGCGGCAGCTAGACTGGTGACTGGGGGCGGCCGCCGAGACCACATAACACCGGTCTTGAAAGACCTACATTGGCTCCCAGTACGTTTCCGAGCACAATTCAAAGTGCTGGTGTTGACCTTTAAAGCCCTAAACGGCCTCGGCCCAGTATACCTGAAGGAGCGTCTCCACCCCCATTGTTCTGCCCGGACGCTGAGATCCAGCGCCGAGGGCCTTCTGGCGGTTCCCTCATTGCGAGAAGCAAAGCTACAGGGAACCAGGCAGAGGGCCTTTTCGGTAGTGGCGCCCGCCCTGTGGAACGCCCTCCCATCAGATGTCAAAATGATAAACAACTACCTGACATTCAGAAGACATCTTAAGGCAGCCCTGTTCAGGGAAGTTTTTAATGTATGATATTTTAGTGTTTTTTTGGTTTCTATGGAAGCCGCCCAGAGTGGCTGGGGAAATCCAGCCAGATGGGCGGGGTACAAATAATAAATTATTGTTATTATTATTATAAAACAGAATATCTTCAAATTGGAAATGCAAGGGAAAAATAAGATGAGTTTTAAACCTTTTTTATTATAACCCTTGGCCTAATTCAGTGTCTAGGGGTCATTGTCTTTCTTTCACATTTGGTTCAGGCTTGCCTCCAACTCAGGAAAACCTAAGACCTCTGGAAATCTGGATATGTGTAGGTAGCTTCAGCAACACTAATCTCACACTTGAGACAAAAGGACTTGTTGAAATTAGCAGTATCAGCAGCAACAAAAGGAGAGTAGCCCAGGCAAAACCACAATGATATGTATACTTTTGCCCAAAATCTAGTGAGTGAGTGATTCTGACCTTTGATGTTACTCACAATTAACCCAAAGAAGGTGGTCAGCCCTAAACACCCCCTGAAAATATTCCCAACCTGCCCATGGGCTGGCAATCTAACAGCCATAACGCAAAAGGAAAAGAGGATGGGACAAAACAAGGAAAACAAATAAACTCGGGTGATAATTCTTAAAGCAGCATAACAGTTCTTACAATGCCCACCTGCAATGGAAATACTATGGGGAGGGGAAGCGCCAAGCAGAGCTGGTGTGTCAGCAGAGCCAGTGGGATGGGCCTATTCTCTAGCCCAGCTATAGCCTAATGGAATGGCTGATGAGAGTTGAGGAAGTGAGGACACACACAAAAGCCTTTAATATTGTAACAAGGAATGGGGGAGAAATTCAATTCAGTTTGCATGGAAGCCGAATCTATCAAATTCACACTTTCTAAAACAGTGTGAGAACCAAAACACAACTATCTTTCAAAATTCACACTTACCTAAATTTTGTAATGTATTTCTCTAATCAACCAACCACTTTGCAAAATTGCATAGGGAAATACCCTTAAAGTAAACATATTCATGAACATGTATATATTTCGAGAAATTGCTTACAAAATTTGTACATTAGTCAAAACTGCATACAAAAATGTGTTATTAGGCAACATTCACACTAAAATGCTCAAGACTTTTTATGAGGACTTCCCCTCCCCCCAAAGAATACAAATTGCTGCAGAAATATTGAGAATTGAATTTAAGAATGGAAAAATGAGAAACAGAGAGCACTGAAATTGATAGTGCCTTCCACCCTTAGTTGTAACCCACCCTTCTGATGAATGGCAGGTAAAAAATACTACTACTATTAACAAACCACTACTATAACTAACTAACTAACTAACTAACTAACTAACTAACTAACTATATTCATTTTAGGGATGATCTGAATCTGCCACCTGTGGACCTGTGTTCCTGAAGTGGGAGAGTTGGGAAGTGATACCCTTTTGTAGGTCAAATAATTAAAATTGACCTGGGAGGTGCTTGCTGTTTGATGAAGTCCATTGGAAGCAGTCATCTTTGTTTGGGTGAGCTGTTGCTCATGGCATCAACCATACAATGTCACTAGGAACCACAGTGCATTAACATGTTGCAATGTTCCCAGCACCAACCAACAGCTGACTCCTTGGTACAGTGGCTTACCTTTGTTTGATGCTTTAAAAAAAGAAAAGAAAAAGTCTGCAAGACCACCCAGTCCCCTTATCAGACTCTAAGCGCCCCTGTACACCCAAATGTGTTGCACTCTGCACAGAGACCTGCAAAGGTCACACCACACCTTCGCTAGATCACCAAGTTCCATGACATGTGGGGTTGTGTGCAGCCCAAATAATATTGATTTTATACTATTTTTCAACCAGCAACAACACAAAGCAACATTTATAGGCAAGTTAGAAGTCATTTTAGAAACTGGGAGTTCTTATGCAGCCTTCAGCTCAAGCAGTGGGAACATGCCATTACAACAACACTTGTATTTTCCCCAGGTAAATGATACTTGAGTTAGAAAAGGTGTTTCTAGTTAAGAGACAGATCAATTGACTTAGCCTTAACTCATGTAAAATTGCCTGAAGCATTGCAAGTTGAAAGACTATTCCTTTATACAGCTGTTAACAGGCCATCAAAGTGTGAGGTCCTATCAGCGAAAATAAGACAACCCCCAAAGGTACAGTTGATTTTGATTTTCTTTTTCTAGCTATGAAGGTGAATTAGACTGTGGAACATTTTTAAAGTGATTAATATGCCGCACATGCCAGCAAAGGGCAGAAGAGGTGAAACTGCTTTATTTATACACAAGCAAGGTACTGTACATGGTTACACAATGAAGTCTTTACGACTCTGTGCAGCAGGAATGCAGGGTGGGAGGAGTATTCGAAGATGTGAGAAGCCAGCAGGCATATGAAATCTCTTGACAGGGAGCACAGCTCAAGTTAATGAAATGATTTTGGGGGGGTTTTAAAACAAAAATTGAGGAATGTATGTGGGAGAAAGAAGCCCCCTTATAGTATGCTTATGGCCAAATATAGTGAGCATGTGTACATATGCACCTCCTTCTCCTAAGCATGGAGTCAGTGTTGAAAGAGGCTCTACTCACAGGATCAGTTAACCCAATGAAAATATTTTTGCTAAAGGGAGAGACACTTTTATCCTGTCTAAATGGAGAATACCAATTTCTTCTGTGGGAACATATCCACATAGGAGAGCCAGTGTGGTGTAGTGGTTAAGAGCGGTGGACTCATAATCTGGTGAACCGGGTTCGCTTCCCCGCTCCTCCACATGCAGCTGCTGGGTGACCTTGTGATAGTCACACTTCTCTGAAGTCTCTCAGCCTCACTCACCTCATAGAGTGTTTGTTGTCGGGGAGAAAGGGAAAGGAGATTGTTTATAAAACAAAAAAAACAACAACAATTTCCCAACATAGACCAACCTATTTTGAAAATATTCCCCCTCCTGTTTCCCAGCATCCTCTGTGCACTAATTGCCAATGGCCCCTCCTCCAAAATGCATAGTACAGAGTAAGTTAAAACAAATAATGCCTCTTTGCCAACCAAAGTGGCTAAGGAGCCACTTTGAGACTCCTTAGGGTAGTGGGGGGGGGAGGATATCAAATCCACACTCCTCCTCCTCCTCCTCCTCCTCCTCTTCTACACCACAGATGGTTTGCAATAGAGAGGCACCAATATGACTCACAGCATTCAACTTCTTGGCTACATATTTAGCTAGGGAGACTAAATAAACCACCATCAGTTTAATTTATTTCATTGAAAACTGTATTTATTTATTTATTTATGTATTTATTTGGGAGGACAACCATCTGTTTCCTAGCCAAACTTCCAGGTTGTGGGTGCTGTTTAGCAGCTGAGTAGATTTTTTCTTCTTCTTTTTTTTTGTCAATCAGCCAAGTTGGCAAAGAGGCACTATTTGTTTTAACTTACAAATAGTAAGAGGGGCCGTTGGCAATTAGTGCACAGAGGATGCTGGGAAACAGGAGGGGGAATATTTTCAAAATAGGTTGGTCTATGTTGGGAAGTTGTTGTTTGTTTTATAAAAAAAGGTTGTTGGGGCTTGAAGTGGGCGAGATCAAAGCCATTCTACAGGAAAAGCAGAGACACCCAATCAGAAGCTAAATAAAGGTAGAGAGTGCAGAGAAGCAGCTGGAGAAGGTCCATGGGAAATTAAGCAAGGAAAGGGAGCAGAAGAACATTTCCAAAGAGAAACTCACATACAGGGCCATCTTAAGCATATCTGGCGCCATGGTGCAAAGCTCCCTCCGCCCCCCCCGTTTCCCAGAGTTTTTGGGGGAGGACTGCGCTACCGGCAGGGCTGGAGGAGGCAGGCAGAGGCTGGAGGGCAGCTCCTCTGGTGGGGAAGTGATGGAGGCTGGATGCAGCACCTACCGGCTCAGCTGGCCGCTTTGTGCTGTGGTGACCATGGCAGAAGGAGGCTCCGGGCATGGTGATGCTTCAGTGCGGCATGGCGGAGGCAGGTGGCGAGCTGATGCTGGGAGGCTCCGCGTCCAGCCTCCGCCTCTTCCCTGGTGCCCTCCAGAACTTGGTGCCCTGGTGCACTGCACCACTAGCCTCTATGGGTAAGATGCCCCTGCTCACATAGTAGGGAAGGAAGGGGGAAGCTGGCTGCAAAGACAAAGGCATAATCAGAGGGTGTGAAGGAATAAACAGAGATAAGGAAGGTAGTGTATAGGCTGTGAAAGAAAGCATGGCTGGCACAGATAGAGGAGGGGAAAGGCAGGGAAACAGAAGGAACTGGGTAGGCCTCATCCCAAAGGGTCTTCTGGTGACTAGTGGGACAAATAAAAGGGATGACAAAAACCAACTCAGTGGTGAACGAGGTGATAAACAGGAGCTGAACCAGAGGTATGTAATATAATAATACCAGTTTGGATGGAACTTCAGTTAGAAGAACATCCTATGATGACAAGAATGCCAAACTCAGTCTGAGGGTGGGCTGACCAGCAGAATCTGGAGATAAGGGACTTCCTAGTGTTCTGAGCATCTTTGGAACATGGGCGAAGGGTTTGGAAGCTTCACAAAGGTATAGTTACCATTGTTATCCTGAGGTGCCAAGATCATGAGCAGGAATGCCCCAGACCTGTCACTCAGAGCTTTGGGTTCTGGGGACAGAGAAAGGCACCCTGTTAGAGGCCTTGTCTGCTTCTAGGAATGTAGGGAGTTGTGGGTCCTCCTTCAACACCAGATGTTTTGCGGCATGGCTCAAAGCTAAGTGTATAGCGCTTCCAGCTCAGGCCCAGTAGAATGCTGCCACAAAGTTTGAATCATTGTTGCAGATCTTCTTGTTTTGTGTAGTAAGAATCAAGCTGTGTCCTTAGTCAATCCATTTACAAGTGTTTTACCTCTTTATTCTGGGAGAGGATGTATGCATATTCAAAACTCTTGTGTTCATAGTCTGAAATGGTGACAGATTTGGAAACTGGACATTTTTGTTTCTGCTTTAGAGAAAATGGCACCAGGATTCTGAAATAAAAAAACCAGTGCTCATTATTATATTCTTACGATAATAAGTTGTTCCATTTTCAAAAAAATAATTATACAATAAAGTACTGCATCAGCTGCATCCCATCCGGCTGCTAAATTACAATCACATACTTAATTATCATTAGTCAACAAACTTATCAAGAAGTACTTCTCAGCATCCTTATTATTTCTAAGTCACAAAGTCCCCAGTTATGTATAGCAGAAAAGTAACAGGCTCAGACAGTTATATATCCAAGAAGAAAAGCAAAAAGAATATATATCTATTCCTGGATGCTTGCTTGTGCTCTCTAGATGTTCAAAAGAGACAGATGAGGCAGTATTTACAAACTCTCTCCATATGTGTGCCTTCTGCATGCAATTAGTTTTCTCTCTCTTGTGAAGTGTAATTCATTCCTTTTGGTATCTAGACCAAAGGTGGATTCTCAAGCTTTAAAAGCCTCAGATATGCTATTTAAGCTCTAGGACCAACCCTCACATAGAATCATAGAATCATTGACCTCTTTTGTATGGTATATGAAAAGAAGAATTGGTCATTTTTTCCTAGACTCTTATCCTTTTATAGCTGACACCTTACACCAGAAGAACAAGAGGAGTGTTTTTGTTTGCATATTTACTATGCACTTTTAGATGTTTAGATCTTTCCTATTAATTTGTGTTTTGTTTGGGTTTATTTTTAAGCCAAGGGTTTACTTAAATGTTCTGGAAACAGTCCTACCAACCCATAAAACAGAATACGCTTTTCCAAATTCAGGGGAAGGGAGTGACTACTTGGATTAAAAGCACTTTCTAAATCCAAATTTAAAACATTTTTTTTAAAAAAATGCTTCTCCAGTACTATGTTGCTCCATGTGACTTTGCAATGCTGCCAATCAGCTTAATGTGTCTAGGTGAAATATTCTTTTCAGAAATTAACCAGAAAATGATTTCAAATAGCTGAGAAAATTCAAGTCTTGGAAAGTGTACATGGAGGACTCGCAAGGCTTGATCTACCAAAAACATTCCTTGCTCTGATTTATTACCTAATCCCTATTCCCTCCCTTCCGATATCAGATCCAGGAGGGCCTCTTATAGGAACAAGAGTAATCATTTGGTTTTTAGCAGTCCTATTATTCTGTAGAAAAGTGAGAGAGTTGTTCCATCTCATGTAACAAACATGTTCCATTTCATTTGACAGTGGTGAGGTTATTAAAGAATGTATTTCTCTCTTTCTTTGTCATTCAATTCTTCCTGAAGAGCAGGGAATCTTTTCTTATGACCCACCAGTGCTTTCATCACATCTGGAGAAACTAAAGTGCTATTGTCCTGAAACAATAGTTCATTTATGTTCTGCAGAATGCTACACATCGAAAAACAAAAGTTTCTGAAAGAGTGATATGTAACAAATCATATCCTGCTCTGAAAATAAAGTGAAATAGCTTACATTATCTTGTTCCCATAAGCAACTAAAATATGTAGTATACAAATACATTAACAAGACTTTTTAAAAAATCTCCTATTGAACAGGAATCTTACTGAGGGGGGGAAATTGTTTGCCACAAAAAGGCAGTAATTTTTCTTCTGTTCTCTGGTTCCAACTGGTTCCATTGATGTTCCTCGAACTAATGATCTCTGGGCTGCAGCTCAAGAGAAGGACTGTAATTCCCATGTGACTTTATTATATTGGCCAGGCTCCAAGAGCTAATTTAGGCACTCCTAAGGAACGAGTCATATCCAATAAGACCTTTGATGAGTTTTGAACAATAGACTTTTATTCTGTGTTGCAAGCTGCTTTTGAAAATCCCCTCCATTTCAAAAGCAGTTTGCTGTACAGTGTGGTAAACACTGCCTTGGTTATGAAGAACAAGTTATGTGGTTCTTCAGAGCTTCTCCATACTGACTAAAGGGTGGGGTGGGGGACCCACTTTTTGTGTCTGCTGAATACTTGCAAACATTCTAATAAACTATAATATCTTGAGGCAGCTGATATTGAAGAAGAGCAACACACACACACACACACACACACACACACACACACACACACACAGTTAAATTATGTTTCAACTTCTTTTTTTCCAGGCCATGTTTCGAGGAAGAAGAGGAATCAGGGTGCTCTTGGTTTTCAGATAGATAAATGTGACATTCAAACTCCTGCGTCCAGCTAGGAAAATCCTTATTCTAGCCTCTTGGAGAAAACATGCATGACATTGGGACAGATTTTCTGATTTCTTTCCCCATTGATCACACAGTTGCTACATTCATGCATGCTGGGGATATGCCCCTTTCACTCTCCATCTTTACCATCACCTCACACTTAAGAGTCCTGCACAAAATTCACAGTATAAGAAGTTTTAAAAGATGACTATTTCAGAATCTATAGGAATTAAAGGAGTATGCCTTATTTCCACATAAGGCAGCTGTAGGCAACTTCCAGCCCATGGACCTAATTAGACCCACTAGGTCTCCTCATCTAACCTCTGAGGTTGTTAAGGCCAAACCACATCTCCTAGCCCTGCCATCATATATGACAACAGTTGTCATGTAGGTAAAGAGCTGGCTGGACCAAAAGGGTTTGTGCAACCTTGAGAAGTGGGCTTTGCAAGTGCTGACAATCAGCTGATAATCAGGGTTTATAAAGCACTGGCACATTTTGAATAACCCATTAGGCAAAAATGGGTCACCTGATGTCATCGTGATTGACAGGTTGCCAGAGGTAGGGTGGGGGAGAGACGTCCAGCCTGCCAGACAGATTGAGGTCCCCATCCCTGAGGAAAGTGTAGGAAACCCCAGAGATCATCTGCTAGTCTTTGTATGCAATGGTGAGGTAGATGGACCAATTGGATCTGAATTGGCTGTTGTTGTTGTTGTTATTATAATACCCAGATCCTCTGACTGGGTTGCCCTGATCATGCTGGGTGGCTTCCAACAAAATATAAAAACACAGTAAAACATCAAACATTAAAAGGTTCCTGATACAGGGCTGCCTTCAGTTGTCTTCTAAAAGTCATATGCCGTAGTTGTTAATCTGTTTGATATCTGATGGAAGGACGTTCCACAAGGTGGGTGCCACTACCGAGAAGGCCTTCTGACTGGTTCCCTGTAACTTCACTTCTTGCATGAGGGAACCGACAGAAGGCCCTCAGAGCTGGACCTCAGTGTCCAGGCTGAACGATGGGGATGGAGATGCTCCTTCAGGTATTCAGGGCTGTTTAGGCAACTTGTGGTGTTCCTAACTGTGTGATCTATATACTCCATGCTTGCAGCTATATTCATGGAGTCCTCTGATCTCTTATGAAGTAAATGTATGTGGGCCAATGTTATTTTCAAACTTTGTTCCTGAAAGACATCAAAACTTCTGCTTTGAACTGTGCCCGTATCCTTATAGCTCTAGTGAATGTTTTAAGACTTTCATTCTCCAAAATGTTTATGCCATCCATCTCTTGCATCAATATGTTTTCTTTTTCCCCCCTTTCCTTTCCTTTTTTTCCTTTTTTTTTAGAAGATGTCAAAGATTCTTAGCTTCAGTATCATTTGTCACACAGCCAAGCATGATATTGGTACTTTTGGCAACAGGCTATAGCAACAACACCAGACATTCATTTTGTTTAAAGAATTCTAGAAGGGGGGGGGGAATTCTCAGTCTCCTGTCTACTTCTCATTAAAAATGACCTTTGCTCCCCAAAAAATGGTCAAAACAAAAATATCAACATCGGCTACCTCTAAAACAAAACAAAAAAGGGGGGAAGAAACCCTCATATGGCAAAAGACTAGTATTGCATCTGTTAATAACATATCCAATCAATAAGCCGTGCCATAAAAACGAAGAGAATGCTTGTCAAAGCTGGTGGAGAGACAAGTGGTATGAAAGAAATAGCAAGCTGAATCATATTTCAAGTCTTAAACATGAACAGAAAAATGATTAGCCCAAAAGTAGGTTACATGCTATCAACAGCTCTCTGTAAGATCCATTAGCTGCTTTGCTTAATTTTAGGAGGATTTAGCACTTGCAGACAAACAGTAACAGATGTTGGAAGGGGAAGTGAACCCAAACACAGAGGAATGAAAGAAAGGTGAACAGAAGACAACAAAAGAGGCATATGCCACGAAACTCTCTTTTCATTCCTCTGGGATAATTTGCACTCTGTGAAAAAAAGCCTCTTGCTTCCACAGGAATGCTACACATGCTCAAAAGTTTTTGTGGAAATCTGGAAATTATAAACACGCTAGTCGACCAGGAAAAAAGAGTCCACCTTTACATAATCTCACAGAGGACATATACATTAACTATCTCTGTTCCAGTCTCAAGGTGGCTATGGAACTACCTCCCAAGGGAAATCAGGAAGTGTTCTTCTTCCCATGCGTTCAGGAAAATCCAAAGTCTTATTCAGGCTTTGGCCTGAATGAACTTTTTAGAGGGCAGGTTTAAACTGCTATCTGCAAAATATTTAGGTTGGCATCCATAGTGTCATTATAAAATTAATTTTACTCCCCCCCCCCATATATATATTACTATATTGAGCCCTCTTGCGCCTCCTTTGGGGAAGTAGGATGGAGAGAGAGGAGTTTCCATTGTACAGGTGGAAATCTTTGTGCAAATGGAATGATTTTGTTGGATATAATAAATTGTTCTTTACCCTACACACACACACACACTTCATTGCTGTTCATCATCTGGGAATAATAACTGAGAAACACTGTAAAAATGGGTGCCGAGATATTTCTTATTTTATATTCTATCTCTGAATCGCAAGGATTCTCAAGGCAGCTCATATAAAAAAAACCTAAAAGAATCAATATCAGGAAAATTGAAACAGATAAAACACTTAGCTTTTAATGATAACTGATGCTGCTACTGAATCAATCTGCTAACAGGAGGGGTGGAAGCAGCAGTTTGAGCTTTTTCTTAGGAATCATCAAGGAGAGAGCCCAGTAAATGGGCAGAAGGTAAGCATTCCATAATCAAAGTATATATATGCCTTCTCTTGTCACCACCCACTTTATCTCAAAAGGTAGAAGTGCTGTAGCTTGACCTCCAGAGAAAGTATTTCACAGAGCTCATAAACTATGGAATTCCCATAAGAGGTAGTAATGGCCATCAACTTGGATGGCTTTAAAAGAGAGTTAGACAGCCGCATGGATGCCATTAGCCCAGAGATGGAAGGAAGAAACAACTCTGACCAGAGAAGAATGGCAAACCAAGTTGATGGACTACGCTGAAATCGCAAAAATTAACCAGGAAGTTTAGAAATCAAGAGGACAAGAACTTTAAAAAAGAAGGGGGAAAGTTTATAATTTATTTACAAGACCATTGTAAGCAGGTTAAAACATTAGCAGGATTTTAATCACACTTGTAAAGTAATGGAAAGTATGGATCATTTGGTAGGATAAAACTTGGATAAGTATTGATTTGCTGTTGTAAATATTACCATTAGGACCCATGGAAGGAGGGTCAGGAGAGTTAGAGTAATTTCGATATTTGGATCCTGAATTGTTTTTTGTTGCATGTTTATATATATTTTTTAATCAAATAAAAAATGAAAATAACAAATAAAAGAGTTAGACTAATTCAGGAAGCTATCAATGATGACCAGCCATGATGGCAATGTTCTACCTTCATTGTTGGAGACGGTATGCCACTGAATACCAGTTGCTGGCAATTCCAAGTGGAGAGTGCACTGTTGCACTCAGGTTCTGTTTGTGGACTTCCCATGGGTATCTTGTTGGTCACTGTGGCAACAATGTGCTGGCCAAGATGGGCTTTGGCTCAGGGTCATGAGGCAAGTTGAGGCAACCACTTTAAGTTGTGGAAGCCCACCAGGCGATGCTGTTGCTGAGAGCCCCCCGCCTGCCCTGCTGCCTCTGGACAAGTTTGTTGGGAATTTCATTCCTCCGTGCTGCAGATGTGTGATTGTTGTTGTCACGCGTCTGGGTTTACATTCCACAGTTTGGATGTCATGGGAACAGAAGTTCAGATACGCTGTTTCCGTGATATTGCTTTTCCCCTTTTCTCTTCTCTTGCTGACGAAGAAAATAAGAGGAGCCATGTTTTCCTTTGTCCTGTAAATTATAAATGTAGTGCTTCGTGTCCATGCCTCAAGCCTCACTTTCGCTGTCTGCTGATATCTGCTGATACTGCGTGCAGATGTTTACGGATATCTGTCTCACTGGTGGCTCGGGAGGAAGATTAATCACCTGAGTGGCATTTCGAAGGGAGTAACACACCAGCCATGGTGTTGGTTTCCCAATAAAGCGGTGGTAGCTTACTGTAAAATGGTGCACCACCACACAACACAAGAAAGTCAGGCTTCAGCAGTGACAGGGGAATGGGATGAAGTACTGCATTTACATTTCATCCCAAGAGCAAAACAGGTGTTGTTGTCCCTGCTTATCCTGATCCTACAGGCTTTCTTGTGTTCTTAAGATCTAGAATGATGAGCTGGTTTGTAAGATAATCCTTCACCTGCAGTTTATTTGTTTGTTTGTTTTAGGTCAAAACAAGCATTTTAAATTGTATCCAGGAGCTCATTGGTAACCTGTGTATTTCTTTAAGGACATGCAAGATGTGTTTCCTGTGATTCATTTCTTCAAGTCCATGAATCTGCATTAAGCTGAAGTTTCCTGTAATCTCTCCAGTGACCTTTTGAGTATCTTGCAAATTGGCTGGAAGAGTTTCTCAACAGAAAGCAACCTCCTTTTTTAAAAAAAACCCAAACAGAAACCCACCACAAAATGGCTGAACAATTTAATTCATCCATGCAGACAAAACATACTATATGACTTCTCACATTGTGGCAGTCATCTTCAAATGCCTAATGGGAATGAAGATCCAGCGCTTAAGTGTTCCTGCTTGGTAGCCGGCAGCAAAATGTATGATCCCTTGATCAGCCAAAGGAGAAGAAATGAATGTTGCTGGAAGGATCACTAAAAGAAATTCAGCTTTGTTTTCCGTCTGGGTGACAAATCTTTCTGAAGAAAACATTCCAGCTGTATAGAGATACTAAAATATTTATAATTCAGATATTAAAATATTTAATATATGTCCAGTAAAGAAGGGGGAAGTGCTGCAACATTATGCCTCGGAGACCAAATTTTAGTATAATACCACCGTATAACCTTCATATAGAAATATGGATGTGTTAGATCAGAAATGTCTTTTTCACAGGGTTCCCCCCCCCAAGAGTTGCCTCCGCCACCATCCTCTCTCCCTTTTTGAAATGGTCAGCCCTACACTGAGCATTCCCTTAAAATGCACTATTTGTAAATAGCAAGATTGGGAAGATTGTTTTGAGCATAATGGCTACCCCGGAAGAAAGAGAATAGATCGAATGGGAAAGCATTTGCTCAAAGAAAAGCCAATCAGGATCAGATTTCCGCCCTCGGTACACACCGAAAAAGACCTGAAAGGCCAGCTTGTCAGCAAATGTTTAACTACAATGAAATTCATGCCTGCCTACAGGATTCTAATTGGATATTTCAGCATAATTTCGCTCTGGGAAATTCCACAGGGTAATCTTAGAGCAGGCTTGCCTCTCGAACTGGAGCCTGGTTATAATTAATAGTCTCTGAACCTTGAGGGTGTCACCCTTACCGGAAGATTCTCTGGTTGGAGGGGGCAGGGAGCAGAGAGAAAGAAAGTAGTGAAGTGGGTTTAACTTTGGAAGCAGTTCATAAAATATGACACGAAGAACCAAGCACTCGTTGGGCCCGTAAAGAAAAAATAAACGGGGGACAAATTACCATAAAGCAGAAAAGCTACATTGAAGTGAATTACCTTCATGAAAATTTAATGCAAATGACAGAGGAGCAAAGCAATGCTTTATGTTCTGGTGTTGAAAGGAAGCTGGTAGAATTACAATTTATGAAACATTCTCTCTGTCATGCTTAACGTAGATCATACTAGTGAAAACAAAGAAGCTTCTCCCTGCCTTATTACTTTTGCAATATATGTAAGCTATTTACCAGTAAAATATTTTCATTGCATTTGTTATTTGCTTATATTTTACCCCTGCAATATTCTATAGTCTCTTACAGCCAGTGTATTTTCCTTTTGCCTCAAAGAGGCCCGTGGAGCACAAGAAGTTGGATTTTATTTTATTTGCTTTTTTTCCAGATAAAATTCCAACACTGGGATTAGTAGTTTTAAATCTCTAATTAAAGGTGATTGCATTGTTCAGAAATAGCTCTCTTCTCTTCAATATCTTCAACTCCAGAGAATGAGTCTGGCAAGAAAAATCTATGCCTGCTACTGGCCAGAAATGAGGTTTACTGACTGCAGCAACAATTCCACATGGCAAGCAGCTGAGCTGTGCTCTGCAATGGGATGATGCCACTAAAAGGTGTGGCTGGTGCCGGCATAAAGCTTTATGACTAGCAAATGGAATGAGAAATGCCATAGGTCACTGTTAGAACACATATGTTGCATCGAAAAAGTCTTAGGATCAATTCCGTACACCTCCAGATTTAAAAAGGCATTTCAGATACCATGGCTGGGGAAAACATCTCTGCCTAAGACCTTGATGAGCTGCTGAACACTAGGGATTGCTAAACCTGGGCACACATGTACCCAGAAAGGACTCCCTGGCTCAGCAGGGTCCCTTCCCCTCGCTGAAATTAGGCTTGAAAGACACATTTTGTTATCTCCAATAGAATAGGTTGTGCTGTCTGCATGTGCCTACAACAATATCTCCAGTTTGGAAATGGGCCCCCAAAAGGCAGTTGACCTCTGTAGTACACAAAACTTGGAAAGAGACTTCAGGAGATCCATAAGTAAAGGGCAGCTCTATACATTAATAATTCTGTTTTGGTTGCCATTAGGAGACAGCTAAATGAATATATTAAGATGTTTACGGGTTTTCCCATTAAGAACAAATATTTATTTATTTCATAAAATTTATACACCGCTTGGTATGTGTGTGTTTTTTAAAAATCAAAGCTGCTTACAAAAGCTAAAACAGTAAAATAAAGAAAAAAAATTACAACCCTACTTCAATTTTCTAAATATATTGTCTTTAAAAACTAGTTCTAATGGCTGTCCTCCCTCCTAAGATCTGTAGTGATTGTAGTAATTTAGAGACAGGAGAAACTGGACTGGGAATTTTGAAAAAAAAAAAAAGAAGTAGTAGTGTGCATGCACACGAAAGCTCATACCAAGAACTAACTTAGTTGGTCTTTAAGGTGCTACTGGAGGGATTTTTTTTATTTTGACTATGGCAGACCAACACGGCTACCTATCTGTAACTGGGAATTTTGAGATGCTCCTTGGAGAATGGGTTTCTGAGATGGAGCCAGATCCTCTGAAGACGATCCAGCAGAAAACTAGTTGTTGTTAATTAATACAACACTGTTAACTCTTACTCCAACCTCACCTTATTACTGTACTGTCCTCCTTCCTCCCCTTTGCATGTTGAAGCTGCCACCACATGGCCATGTGAGATTTCAGGTCTCTCCCTCTTGAACTTTTTGGCATTTTTAAAGGGGCAGTAGCACTGTGATAGATCACATCATTTGCATGAAAATCTCCAGGCAGGACTGAGAAATAATCCTATTTGAAGCCTGAAATTCTGTTGCTAATCAGTATATGCCAGGTAGGTAGCCGTGTTGGTCTGACGCAGTTGAAATAAATTTTTAAAAATCTAAAAAATTGCCCAGTAGCACCTAGCCAGTGGCCAGAGATTATGGGAGTTGCAGGTCAACAACCTCTGGAAGGCCACACATTGCCTGCCTGTGGTCTAGACTGTACTGAGCTAGGTGGACAAATGATCTAACTTAGCTTGAGGCAGCCTCCTATGACACCTGCCTTGAAAGACCACCTTCCGGAAGAAGTTTAGACACACTGGTGTTCAGCAAGGATAGGCACAAGTGGAAAAGTAGAAAAATGGGAGGAGAAGGAGCTGAAAAGTATGGAGCTGAAGAGAAACAAGCTGCTTGTTCAGTCCATTTATTTTAACTAATCGAAGCTAAAGTACCTAAAGACAGCTTTGCAATATGAAACATGACTTTGTTTACTTTTGGCTGTGTATTCATTAGAATGGCTGGCTTTATTTATATTAAACTTATCAAGATATCATTTTGTCTCTTTACTTATTAAATGCCCCTATTCCCCTGCTGCTCAGAGTTTCATCTCCTTAATTCAGCCTCCAAAGACTCTTTAGTTAATGTATATTTGAGGTATCACTCTGCTTACAATGAACTGCGTTGAAAAGTATCATCAAGCCTTTAGCACAGAAAGAAATCAATCTAGTGACGGTAAATGGTCTGTGGTCTCATAGGGATAGGCTCATCTGTTAAAACTTTAAAGCCATACAAATCAAATATCCCTTCCCTTTGTAGAGAGCTTTATCTGGAATTAATGTTTGTTAACCCTTTGAACACCAGTTCCCAGATTGCCATTCTGGCATCTAAAGTCTTGAAGTTAATCTTTATAAGCAAGATGATTTATAAGACTTTTAAAAAACCAGTTGCATTTTAGGGATCTTTTAAATATCTGCTTTCCACAACTATTTGCATTTCACCATGTGTTTGAAATATTACAAATTCTCTTAATCCATCAAAGAAAGTCTGAAATATTCATTACAGGATGTATGAATTATGTGTGTGTTTTTTTGATTCTGTAACAAAAGACACTCTTTTCTTTTGATTTGGGGAGCAGTTTGCATACTGTCACTTCGGACTTCTTGGAACCAAAATAAATTGGTATGATCCCTCCTTGCAAAGCTGAACTTATTTGTCCTAGACAAATCCCATGGCGATCAATGGGACTACTCCAGAGCAAGTGGATCAAAGCGGTTTGCAATACCATTTTATATATGTATCCAGAAATACCCCCCCCCCAAGTTCAATGGTAAAAAGGTAAAGGTACCCCTGCCCGTACGGGCCAGTCGTGACCGACTCTAGGGTTGCGCGCTCATCTCGCTCAAGAGGCCAGGAGCCGGCGCCGCCTGAAGACACTTCTGGGTCACGTGGCCAGCGTGATGAAGCTGCAACTGGTGAGCCAGCACCAGCGCCGCACACGGAAACGCCGTTTACCTTCCCGCTATAAAGCGGTACCTATTTATCTACTTGCACTTAAGGGTGCTTTCGAACTGCTAGGTGGGCAGGAGCTGGGACCGAAAGACGGGAGCTCACCCCGCCGCGGGGATTCGAACCGCTGACCTTATGATCACCATGTCCTAGGCACTGAGGTTTTACCCACAGCACCACCCGTGTCCCTAGTTCAATGGTAGATACTCCTATTTAAGTGAGATTAACCATTTTGCTAAAACCATAGTAGTTCCTGGGGCATACCATCACAATCCCAAATAATGCCATTGCCCAGGGGGCATCTGTTCAGTTGAATGGGAAGAGCAGCTTGCACCACAGAGATGTTCCTTTTTCTGCATGCCAGACAATGACTTTCTGTGCTTTCTACAGAGAGTTGCTGTCAAACAATGCACATGAGTCCCGGGCACCCAAAATGATCAAACAGTAATATGCAAGGGGGATGATGAAACACTGCCCAAACCCTCACCCGGTATTTACCTGACAGTTCCCACTGCCAGGTATTGCTTCTGGGTCCCTAGCTGCCTCTGTTTGGAGACTTACAATTATTCCAAAAAAGTTAATCAGATACAGAAATTGTAAATAGCTCTACCCTATCCGTGTTTACTCAGAATCCTATAAACTTACTCTTAAGTTAGTGGCATAGTATTGGGACCTTTGAAAACAACAATAACGGTCATTAGCCAATATGCATTGTGCTACATGCTTAGTTAAATCTATGGTTTTCCCAGTAGTAATGTATGGAAGTGAAAGCTGGACCATAAAGAAGGCTGATCGTTGAAGAATTGATGCTTTTGAATTATGGTGTTGAAGGAGACTCTTGAGAGTCCCGTGGACTGCAGGAAGATCAAACCTATCCATTCTGAAGGAAATCAGCCCTGAGTGCTCACTGGAAGGACAGATCCTGAAGCTGAGGCTCCAATACTTTGGCCACCTCATGAGAAGAGAAGACTCCCTGGAAAGGACCCTGATGTTGGGAAAGATGGAGGCCACAAGGAGAAGGGGACAACAGAGGACGAGATGGTTGGATAGTGTTCTCGAAGCTACCAGCATGAGTTTGACCAAACTGCAGGAGGCAGTGGAGGACAGGAGTGCCTGGCGTGCTCTGGTCCATGGGGTCATGAAGAGTTGGGCACGACTAAACGGCTAAACAATAACAACACATGCTTAGATGATGAATTTGTATTTTCTCTTGAGGAAGAAAACCTCTCAATTTAAGGTCATAAGGACCTAAAAAGAGCCTGCTGGATCAGGCTAATGGCCCATTTTGTCCAGCATCCTGTTCACACAGTGGCCAACCAGATAAATGCCTGTTGAAAGTGCAAGAGCTCTCTCTGCTCCTGCAGTTTCCAGCAACTGGTATTCACAAGCATTACTTCCTCCAACTGTGCAAACTCCCATTGATGGCATTAAGAACAGAAGGCCTGGAATTTTGCTTGAGTAGTAATTAAAGATCCAACTGTATGTTTTAAAGAGATCAAAAGTGGGGAAACAGTACAAATGAAATTAGTAGAGGAGGCCTAGAGTTTCTCTTGTAAACAGCTTCATCTCCATTATGAAGGCAGAGTCCCATCAGCATTTTAAAAAGAAAGCGAGGTGCACCAAGAACAGGAAAACCCCTTAAATCGATTAGGCAGAATGAGATTTTTGATGTCAAGTCTTGTGGGACTCAGTGTGTTTTTCATTATTTAAGCCATAAAACATTTCAAATTAAGGGAGTGGTTGTCATGGATGGGCTTATTATAAAGCACTAAAGCCCAGGATTGAATTAGTTTATGATAACCACATATCCTAGAATAACCTTTTGCCGTTATAATAAAAAAAGAAGAAATCTTTATAGTGTGGGCAAAGTATGTATTTTTTGTGTTTGGAGAATTTAAACTGGCAGTTCAAAATGTTTAATAGCAGTTCCAGCTGAGCTGTGTGGTTTATGCGGATTAAACTGCCTACTTAGAATGACAATGAGACAACCAATTCAAATTATCCTTCAGTCTAAGCAGTTTTTTTAGATTAAAAAAGTCTAGTATAATGAAGACCAGATTGGGGGGAAATTCAAAAACCCATCTTCACATCCACCACCCCAATTTACCATATTATTTTCCACAACTGCATTGTGTTAATTTATTTTCAGGATTCCGCTGCAGCATTAGGAACTTATCAACACTTACCTGGGAGTACCGGTAGGTCACAATTAACTCAATGGGATTTACTTTTGAGTAGAAGTACATAGGATTAGGCTGCCAGAACCTTGAAGCATATTGAACAACAAGCCAATTAAAAGAGTGTATGCCTTCAGGCACTGCTATTTTTCCTAGAAAAAGAGGTGCTAGAACTCACCCTGAGTGCCTTGTTTTCTTATAATGCCAATGGCACTCACCTGATAGGTGCTGGACCTAAGTTCTGGCGAGTTCTGGCTTTTTTAAAAAACCCTGCCTTCAGGCATAGGAGCAACTATCTGTAACTGTACATACTGTAGCAAATTTGCATGATCTCACAGCCGTCTTTCAGAATGCAGCCCTTGTAGAAGCTGGGTTATTATTAATTATTATTATTATTATTATTATTATTATTATTATTATTATTTGAGTCCATATCTTGGTATAAATTTCAGTGTTCTAATAAGCATAATAAAGGAAGTGAGCTCAAAGCTCATTTCAATTATGGTTTCTCAATGGTAAGACCATGGTTTCTCAGACAGCCAGAGTGCTGTCGTGCAATCGTGACTAGGGCAGGAGGCCAAAAAAGCAGGTGGAGCAGGAGCTAATGATAAGTCAACTAATTGTTTTGTTCTCAGCTTTTTTCCTTTCTACTTCTGCAGCACTAAGACTGAGAAGAAAGAAGGTGACAGCTGGTACCAACCCTTGTATTGGCTGTAAGTAGGAAAGCAGGCAGGTAAGGGCTGGCTGACCACAAGTTGAGGTTGGTGAGGCAGTGTCTCCTTTGCAGTAAAGGACTAGCTTCTAGTGATTAGAGTGTTGGACTAGGACCTGGGTTCAAAGTGCAAGTCAGCCATTAGGTTCACTGGGTGATGTTGGGTCAGTCATCATCTCTCTGACAGAACCTAAAATGGGAGACCTAACCTCAAGCTGCTTAGAGGAAAGGTAGGAAATAATATTAATCCTAATGATGTAATAATAATAATAAGCAAGCATATGTGTGAATCCAAGGCTGGTTCAAAGAACCAGGGCTTGGTGCTTCCTACTTGTTCCTTTCCTCCCTGACATAGCTGCAACTGTTGCTGCTGCTGCCGCCTCCTCCTCCTCTTCATTGTCTGACAGGGGAAGGTTAATAAAGCACTCTAAAGCTCGGAAACAGAAATGACTGAGGCACCATCTCCTTCCATGATAGACACTTGGCTGCAGGCTGGTTTAGTAGCTTTTGCCAGTCGTCAGAGGAAGCTGTACTGGATGAGGAAGGGTAATGGCAGCTAGTTGAACCAGTATTTGATTTGCCAGCATGGAATTTGTCTATTTTCACTCTCTACCCCACCCCCCCCAAAAAAATGAATTAGCAGTACAAAGCCCTAGGATTGCAATGGTGCAAACCAAATATAATGGGCCAAACCTATGAACAACTTTATCAAAGCTGCAAACAGATGTGTGTCTGTGTGGGTGTGTAAATGTAGTGTTGGGAAAGGCCATGAGGCACATCTGTTTGAATCCCCTGCAGTGCAGGAATCTTTTGCTTAACATGGGGCTCAAACCCACAACCCGGAGATTAAGAGTCTCATGCTCTACCGCCTGAGCTATCCCAGGTAAACAGAATCTTGTGTTACTACCAGGAAGATGCCACAACCTAATGAACCCTACTTCAAACTGCTTCTTTCTGTTTCTTTGACATACAAGACTACTGTAACTGCAATGAGAACAAGAAGATGCAGGGTCCCTCCAACCCCAATATGGACCCTTTTTTGGTCAAAATGTGTGCTGGATACATACAGAAGGGCCAGAGATGAGTGGCAGTGACTTCCTGTCCAGCAAAGTAGAGCCATTTACAGTGGTACCTCAGGTTACATATGCTTCAGGTTACATACGCTTCAGGTTACATACTCCGCTAACCCAGAAATAGTACCTTGGGTTATGAACTTTGCTTCAGGATGAGAACAGAAATCGTTCAGCGGCAGCGCAGCAGCAGCAGGAGGAGGCCCCATTAGCTAAAGTGGTGCTTCAGGTTAAGAACAGTTTCAGGTCAAGAACAGACCTCCGGAACGAATTAAGTACTTAACCCGAGGTACCACTGTAGTTGTTTCAACTAACAACCAGTTGCTGGTTGTTTCAATAGGATATTATTCCAATATGGTATGGATGTGACTGCAGCCCTACTTGGAAATGCAGTCTGGTGAAATCTGAGACACAGAGCTGACACAGTCACATGTAGAAACAATGTGCACTGAGATGCACATGGAGAAAACAACAGCACCAGTTTACATAATTGCTGCGATTGGCAAATATGTTTCTATCTTATTATTTTTTATAATTATTAATTTTTATTATTATTATTATTATTATTATTATTATTAATTTTTATAATGAATGATTTTAGAATGTTGTTTATGTTGTACCTTTGTACTGTTTTATTGTTGTTAGCCGCCCTGAGCCCGGCTTCGGCTGGGGAGGGCGGGATATAAATAAAATTTATTATTATTATTATTATTATCTGTATCCTTATACTTCTGGTTCATGGCAACATTTCCCCGCAAGCAAACTGGATGTGTGCTTGTGGCTAAGGAGAGGCTTTGGATATTAATGCGTAGAGGAAATTGCCTGTGTGAGCCGGTACTTACTTTCAAGTAAATGTATTTAGAATTCAGATTCCCAAGATGCTCTTACCTCTCCAAGCAGATTATATCAATTTAATGTGCAATCTTGCTTGTTAGACAGTAGCTTCATGTATTGTGCTTGTACTATTTTTAATTGGTTGAGCAACTTAATATTTCATGAAACAGGATGGGGAAAATATATGTGTGATTTTTAATTCAAAACTATCCCTGCAAGTGCCCTGTCTAGGCACAAATCTCTCTTTTCTCTGCTTCTTCCATTTTTTTTAATAAATAAAAATGCTTAAAACTCACATCTGCATGGCACCTTTAAAATAAAAAGGTTAAAGAGTCTTCGTGGTCCAAGAACATTTACTAATATGGAAGAGTGTGTGATCATGCCCCCCCCCACTCTGAGTTTTGCATCTGTTGTCCATCTTCCTAACATCTGGGATGATGAATGTTCCACTAAACAGTGTAATTGGTGGTTAGAACTGGAAGGAACTTTTCGTCTCCACTAGACTCCTAAAATATTGGGGAAATGTCAGACGTTTTACTGAAATTAACATATAAGGAAATTAAATGGAGGAGCTGTCTGGTATGGCCGTCATGGTGAAGGTGGTTAACTAAAAAGCATTGTAAGAACTCAGGCTGTTAATGTTCAATGGGACAAAAAAGGGAAGGAGGAGAAGAAGGCCCACAATGACTGAAGTGAGCAAAGTGGCAGTGGGCCTGAATAAGGCTTGTCATAGCTTTGTCTCTATTCATTCACCAGTTGTATCTCTTGGACAATGAGTGTTCTTCTCTTTTCTTCTTCTTTAAACAGTATCAAATAGCTGATCATGAAAAGGCAAGGATGATGTAACAGTCTGTTATTTATATGGAAGTTCAGCCTTAATAGGAACTATTCAGAAGCTAACATTTTGGCATCAAGTTACCAAAGAAATGTCCGAAGGAGTCCCGATTTTAATGAAACATGCAGCTAATGGGACCTTGCTTTCATTTAAAGAGAGAGGCTATGCTGCACTGAAGTCTGTGACTGGTGGAAACCACCAATGATGCTGACACAGTTGCTGATCAAAATTAAACCGACCCAGAAAACACATGTTTGACTGTGCTGGGAAAACTCAACCTTGCGGCTCAAGAGAAGCTCTGCAGTTTGAAAAATGCAAATTCCATTTTTCCCCTCTTTATATGGAATCAAGGGGGGGGGGTTGTCTGGTCCACAATCTGACACTTCCAAACTTGCTTTCAGATTGGACTGCAACTCCAGGTCAGATAATGTACTGCTCCAAATTTTGTACAAAAATAAATGACATAAAAGATAAAAAAATTCCTTCCAGTAGCACCTTAAAGACCTACTAAGTTAGATTGTAGAGGGTTCTTAATTCTAAGACCCTTGGGTATAATGTCCAGGTTCTTGCATTTAGTAAGAAAGAAGATATCAGTCTGTACCTGTGCAAGTTTCTTGGTGAGGTTGATGGACTTCCATTTCATGTGGCTCAATGTGGTGCCTTCCATGGTTCCAGTTCCAGTTACAGATAGGTAGCCGTGTTGGTCTGCCATAGTCAAAATAAAAAAATTCCTTCCAGTAGCACCTTAACTTAGCTGGTCTTTAAGGTGCTACTGGAAGGAATTTTTTTTTATTTTGACTATGGCAGACCAACACGGCTACCTATCTGTAACTGACATAAAAGATGTGTGCAAATGCATATTCTACTGCTGAATGCATTGGAAATGGATGAAATGTCTATGGGTTTTAAAGTAAAAAATGCACACAAAATGGATACAGCAGAACAGGACAGCATATGCCTGGTTGCCAGGAAGATCCAAATGGTCTTAAATGCTCAGCCCATCTCATAACTGATATATAATATTAAGAGACATTTCAGTTGCCATGATGGCTAGTATGCCGTGATCAGATTTTGTGCAGGAGGTGCAGGATGCTGCTTCTTGGGGAGGTGGGAATAAGTCTAGCCAAACAGTCATGGATCAAAACAAGACACAACTTTGTTTACAGCACGTAATTGTGGTTGGCATGGCAGTAGAGCAAAGGATCTGACCTTCATTCTGATAGCCCCTGCTGCTGGAATCCTTGACCCAGCTGGGTAGCCTCCTTGTGAATTGGCCAGTGTAAGACCCCATTATGATACAGCCCAAGCTTCTAGGATCCCTCTGGGAAACCAGGGGAGTGATCAGTATCATGTCTGGCTCCTCCTCCGCTTGTGGTGTGGCCTGCACAAATCCTCCAAGAACCTTATGGGGGCTACCCTTATGTTTTAGATTCTGCCCAATGTCACGTCTACCCCATGTTATGACCAAATAGAATGTTGCCATCTGTCTGTCTCAAGAGACAATGGAGGGCACCTCCAGGGGTGAAGTCCGGGGGCAAAAGCCTCAACAGTGGGTATAGAAGTCCTAGGCAGCCCAGATGACAAGACCCCTCTCCTCTCAGCCTCACTGATGTGGTCCAAAGGAAAGCACATCAATATGTCTGGCACCAGCTTGGCTGCAGGAGTTGCCAGAAGGAGGAGTACAAGATGCCATCCAACTGTCTTGGGGGCTCCACTCTGGATTTGTGTACGGTTTTCTCCTTAGCCTTTTCTACTTCTGAAGATATCCTGCAAGGCAGCAGAGGATTAGCATCAGAGTTTTCCTTCTCCTAGATGGGCTACCTTCGCAGGTTGATGAGCCCCATTTGCCTCTCACTTCCCTCTACAGCACGTGCAGAAACCTCCTTCTTAACCATTGGACCCACTATTGGTCTTGTTCTCTCAGTCTGCTAGAGCCTGTCTTCACATGCAGGGTGTGGCTGCTGTGGCTTGCTGACAGCTTCTAAGAGCCACAGTGAGAGCTGAGTGAAAGGTAGGGACCAGAGATGGGCAAACTACCCCAGAAGCAGTGTGATGTGTCCCCCACCAGAGCTAACACCCCTTCCACCCCACCAAATGGATTCCAAATGGATACAATATATAATGCCTAAGAGCAAGGGTGTTGCCAATTTTGCATTGAACCAGTTTGTTTCTCTTGAGCAACAGTTGTCAGTTTGGTATTTGTACACCATTTGCAATGTGTTTCTCTCTGTAGTAGCAGTTAATATATTTGATGAATAAAAAAATGTCCCGGCTCCATTCTATTAGCTCCCCAATGCCAGGGGACAACAGTGGTGTCCAAGCAAATTTAAGGCTTGAGCATTTTTTGTCTCTCATTATATGTTTCAAGCTGTTGATTCTTTTGCTGTGGTTCTACAACTTTTATGTTTTATTGTCTCATTTGTAGCTATTTTGTTGTGCTTGTTTTTATTGCGGATTGTTAGCTGCCTGGGAGGTGCTGTCCCATATGCGGACAGAAAGGCAGAGTAGATGTATTTTTATAAGTAAAAGAAAATCCTAATTCTGAGAGTAGTTTGCAATTAACATGGGCTATCGGTTGCATTTGAGCTACTGCCATGATATGGTGGGGGGTGTTACTCAGTGGGGTGCAAAAAGTGCAATCTGTGCTCAAATAACTGGTTTACCATTATCATTTTATACCAGGCTGAAAGCAAGTCTGCTGACTATATGCACAAAGGTCACGTGACTTTGCCCTCAGTGTCTGCATTAAAACAAATCTGAAGCAAAATGCCATGAGCTAAGCCATCCTCCAAACCTGGCAGAGTCAGATCAATAGTGATTTTCTTCTTGATGTCTGCCATAGTTTCACCGTCTGTTGTACAGAGTCTTAGATGGAAGAAATCCCTGTATATGTTATTAGGCAGAGTTCTCCCACACCCACATGAAGCCATCCTTAATTATCTGCTGAAACTCATAAAAGAGAAACCACATCAGATCCTCCTTAGTGCATAACTCCTTATTAAGTACAAAACCCCAAATACCACAAAACTTGAAAAGAAAGCCAGCAAAATGACACAATGGTAATGTACTGTGAATGTGAATGTTACAACATATGGAGAGCAAGTATATAAAACAGCAAGACTTGCAGATCTAAAATTAACACACTTCGGACTCCTGCAGAGATCAGAGTGGACTTCAGAAAAAACACACTGATTAAGCTAAAAGGCTCTAATGAACACTGCGGACACACAAACAAACACTGTGTTGCTAACATGCTGAAGAGCAAAAGGTCTTTAGTTTAATCTCACTCTGGTGTACAACGGAAGCAATTTCAGGGAAAGTTCACCAGCACAGAAGAGAGCGGGTTCAAACTCTGGTCTAGAAATTTAGAGAGCATTTCAGGACATAGTAAAATGGCTTTCCATGAATGAGACCATCTGGCTCAGTGGGGTCTACACAATGACAAGCATCACCTCTCCAGGATTTCTGACAGAGGTCTTTCCCAGTTGTATCTGGAGGTACTGGGGACTGAACTGGGAATCCTTGGTATGGCCTATAGTCAAGCATTTTGAGAGTACATTTGCAAAGAATGACCGACAACCCCAAAGCGCCATAACAATGCGACCCCATTATAAACTTGCAGTATCTAATGGCATAGTTGCTTCTGGGCCCCCACAGTCAAATGATGGGTGGAGGGAACAGGGCAAACAGAGAAATGGAAATGTCCTTTCTTCTCTTATCCATTATCAGGCCTTGCCCCCTCCCTTTTTCTCTCTACCTTTCTTCGCACACATACTTTGTCCATCAAATTCTGTCCCACAAACAAACATGCCCTTGCATACAGTCACAGCTTGTGGCAAGAAGCACTTTCCTGCAGAATCAGAGCTTCTGAGGATTCCCAGGAGACATTTCCTGACCCCAGTGGTGGAGAACTTGTGTCTCTCTAGATGCTCCTGAATTACAACTCTTCACACCCCCTATATGTGATTGGCTAGGGTTTCTCTTCTCTCCTCTCCCCAGCTCTCTTTGGAAAGTTTGAGGGAAACCCAGAACAAAAGTAGGGGTTGTGTGGAAAGAGAAGGAAGAGGAGTTCCACTGCACAGCAAAACAAAACAAAAACCCTTGCACTAGTCGTTGTAAACTGTCCTATGCATCTGTCACCCCACATTCAAATAATGTCCATTTAAAATTATACGCGTCATTATTTCAGTTCAAAAAAGTACATATACAGAGTACAGGAGTCACATATTTGGGTTACACACTGGTGCATAGGAAAACTATCATTCCTGACAGCACCTGTACTTTCAGTTATGTCCTCTGCTGCTGCACATGCTGCACTAACCATATATAGTGTTTGAATTGGCATGTTGGCTGAAGGTGTGGCACTTAATGGCACTCTTTTGCCTTCTAAAATGGTAGCTAAGAGGTCTTGAACAACAAGTAAGAGGGCTGAGACCCCTCTGCCCTTTCCCCATAATTTGAGCCCTGTCTGCATGACATGACATGTTTGTACACTACTTGTCATGCATGGGTCTTAGCAAGTGCACCATAGAATACACTTGGGTATTGAAAATGTAACCTATCCCCATAGTTGTTATGAATTATGAGGAGGGCAGCTGCCTTCACAATTGCTTGTCCTGCTGTTTCTGCAAAGACGCTGCTCCTGCCGGAGCTCAATTATGCTTCTTTTAGTGCATGTCCACTACTCGTTAGCCTTTTAATGAGAGTCAGCAGAGTAACTAATCCTTGTGATATATATTAGCTGCAGTTGGTTTGCTTTCTGGCTATCCTCCTGTCTCCTTCCGTTATTATGTTTTCCCCTAAGCTGCATTTGCCTTTGTGAGCTTGAGCAAAGAGTGCAGAGAAACACAGCCAGTCATCCCAGAATATCAGATGATTGAAGCACCATGTTGTCACTGCTGGAAATTGCTTGGATGAAAATACTCAGCATCCAAACACGGGTAAACCAACAGGAAGCAAAAGCCATCCCCAAAAAACTGAGGGTCAATAGCTTGAGAGGTTCTGTTGATGTGTCTCCTTGGGAGCTAAGGGCCAAATTATTTTAATTACATCATTTGCCCATGACAGCAGAATTTTTCTTGAAGAAATAGCCTGTGCAAGGGACTCCAATCACACCAGGACCCTGTTGAGGGCTTCATAGGCATATGGAATTATCATTTTTTGTTACACAAGTTTATAGGCATCTTTATGGCATAAAGCCAATGAAATGGTGCAACATATTTGTGATGGCAAGCAGCATTTCAGCTAGTGCAAACAAAAGCATAAGCCACCATCCCTTCCTGGACCACAAATCACGCAGCAGACCAACAGAAAATCTTCACCATGGAGGCCAAGTTAAAGACAATGGGCCTGTCTGGTGTACAGGAGATATTCTCCATTCCACGTCTCTTTCCACTGCTTGATTACCACCCAGTTTTGTGCCAGCCACAAAAATCACAGCATACACTTATCTTTGCAACCATCTTTGTGTTAGAAGCATTTACATATAACAGTTTGACCATGTGCAGCAGCAACCAAACCATGGTTCCAGACAACAGTGCAGAAATATGCATTTGTGAGATGCCATTAACTTGTGTCCACCAACATGGTAAACCTGGAAAGGGTGCTAAGGGAGACAGGAGAACCAGCCAAGTCATCTTAGAAATCCCAAATAGAACTGGGGACTGGGGGGTGGTGTCAGTGGGAGTAAGGCTCATATCCATCATCTGGATGAATCATCTGTTGCTCAATGTTTGTGTTGTGGACCATTTCAAGACAACCGTCTGCTTCAAAGTGCTTATATTCTCAACCCTTCTATTATTGCTAGCATCAGCAACAATCAAACCAAACGTGATCCTACCCTAAACAAAAGGCCTCTAATAATAATATAAAACCCCTCGGATTCAAAGAGCTCTTCAGACTTATTTCTCACTAAATGACTTGAAACAAAATTTGAGCTGACTCAGAACTTCTGGAAGTTGCAAGAAGAAAGAAGGCTGATTATTATAAACAGACCATTTACCCCGGACTTTTTGCAATGGGTAATATATTCCCAGCTGGGATAATCATTTCATTGCTATTTTCTAATATTTATTTGGTTGCTATTGTGGAGGGATTGTCCATGTAGAAAAATGAAGAGTTAACATGCTACTCCTCCAGATGATGTTGGATTTTAACTTTTTGTTAGCCCCAACCAGGGATGAAGAGAGTTGTAGTCTAACAACCTCTGGAAGGCAACACAGCTACCCCTGATAATTCTTAGTCATATGCACACCACGATGTGTTTGCAGCAACTAAGGTTCATTTGTTAGACCACAGAACGTGCACAGCTTCAGTTTGAATGAGGATGCCTCACTGCTTATACTCAGATATGCTCTCATTGAACACATGACACGATTCTCCCTCCATCTTTATACTGAGAGAAAGAGAGACATATAGATGAATATTCACCGTAATTCAAATACACAATTTCAAATTCACATTTACAGGTTCGAATGTGCATTCTTTCTTCATATGAACTCTGCAGTTTTGCAACTGTTTGTCAAATTTTGAAGGGGATTCCATCAAGTGCTATTTACATTATATGGGTTACTAAGCAATCCCACATTGCAATCCTTTGCCCACTTTCCTGGGAATAAGGTAAAGGTAAAGGGACCCCTGACCATTAGGTCTAGTCGTGACCGACTCTGGGGTTGCGGTGCTCATCTTGCTTTATTGGCCAAGGGAGCCGGCGTATAGCTTCCGGGTCATGTGGCCAGCATGACTAAGCCGCTTCTGGTTAACCAGAACAGCGCACGGAAACACCGTTTATCTTCCTGCAGGAGCAGTACCTATTTATCTACTTGCACTGGCATGCTTTCGAACTGCTAGGTTGGCAGGAGCTGGGACAGAGCAACAGGAGCTGACCCCATTGCGGGGATTCGAACCACCAACCTTCTGATCAGCAAGCCCTAGGCTCTGTGGTTTAACCCACAGTGTCAATATGCCCCATTAAATTCAATGGGACTTAGTTTTGAGTAGACATGTTTAAGGTTTCACTGTGATTCATACTGAAGCTAAAAGGAATTTGAAGGGAAACATTTCAAGCCAATTCTCAAATTTGCTTTCAGAATTGTATTACAGATTATTTTATGAATTATATTATATATATGATTTTTATTTAGTTTTATATATATATATACATGAATTTTTATTTAGTTGCTTTATATCTTAATTGTGATAAAAAGATGAATGATGCAAACTATCCAGAGTTTACGAGGAGGCAATGAATATACTCTGGGGGTTTATTTTAGTAGTATTGGGCATGAAGGAATAATGTAAGCATTTAAGCACCATTGAATTGAACGGCAGAAATTTAAATTTATAATTAACTCAAGATGGTGGTTTCTGCATTAATAATTTCAAAAGCAGTTTTAATGTTTAAAGGCTTTGTTCATGTGCACATAAATGGAGACATTGTGGATTGATAACTAACCTGGGAAAACCATGTTCAAATGTTTTTATCAGCCATTAACTTTGAATGAGCTCTTTTATAAAATGGAAAGTATTAATGACTGGGGTTTCAATCCTAAGCACACTTACTATGGAGTAAGTAGCACTGACCACAATGGGGCTTACTTCCAAGCAAACACATACAGGATTGTGCTGTAACTCTCCATTTTACAAATGAGCTCATTCAAAACATTCCATTAAGTTTATGGGTAATAAAACATTTCAGCACAGTTTTCCCAGGTGAGCTGTCACCCTACATTGTGCATCAAATCTGACTGCATTCTGAAGACTTTGGACTTGATATTTTCTTCAAACGTTTCCTCCACGCAGAACACTGACATTATATACCTCAGGCTACATGATGTACAATTTTGGTATCTCACCCAGTATTCTTTTATCCCCCCCACCATAAAATATCAAGTTACATGTTAGTAGAAATTATCTGATTGAATGTAAAGTTGGCAATAGCCATTCTGATAAATTATAACTAAAACACACACTTATAAACTGAATCATAAACACTCCAACATTTATACACCATAAATAAATTTTTAGAGCTAATATTATGTATCTTAAAAAACATTAACGATTAATTTAGAATGTATGGCTTCTGATCAAGAGGGGTTTTAACTGATGACATTCCAAAGGACTTACTGTGACCTAAAGCTGTATGCTACTTCATGAGTACACAGACAGTACTTCTGAAACAGGGCTGATAGTAATCCATTTTATACGTTTAGGACCATTTAAAATGTGCTTAGTCAGCAAAAGTGGCAGAACACTAAAGCCAGTTTCATAATTATGACACATTTATCATTCAAAATATCTGGGGGACAGTATTTCAAATTGACAGCTATGGTTTATTTGTCCATTATAACACCTGCTCTGAGGCACTTAGACATAGAATCATAGAATTAGAGAGTTAGAAGGGATCATGAGGGCCATCTAGTCCGACTCCCTTCAGTGCAGAAATCTGAGCACGCTGTTCCCCATCTAGTTTGAAACATGGAAGCTACTTATATCTTAATTGACACTAAATGAAAGTCCCTTCCAAAATTCACTCTACTTCTTTGACTCAATACTATTTTTCTGTATCTCCCTAACAAAGCTGTGTGCTCATTCACAAGTTCTATATTCACCCTGAACTGTCTCTGGAGGCATAACATTCCTTGAAAATTTGGTGCCATTTAGTGAAGAATGGGGGAAGCTGAGCAAACATATTTTTGAGCAGGGGTCAGCAACTTAAGGCCCATGGGCCACAAGTGGCCCACGGGGGGCGTTTAATCGACCCACAAGCGGCCCCCGAACCAAGCTGCCCACTCAACAAGACTCGCTTCTGCAGTACCGAAAATCATGTCTGCACCTGCACAGACACCGAAAATCACATCTGCATGGACACAGACGCAGGAAATCATGTCTGCGAAGAAGCAGGTGCCAGAAATCATGGTCGTAATCCAGCCCGCGGAGGGTGTGAACCGGCCCAGGCGAGGTAAACCTTGCCAACCCCTGTTTTTGAGGGAAATCAAACTATATACGATACTTACTTCTTGATCCAACCTAAACTTATTTTACTCCTTTAACAAAAAATTCATCATTTATAACATGATAAGCATATAATAAAATTGTATTTTTAGGCATATCTATAAAAACCACAGAGCAATCCTATGCATGTTTAATTGAGCAGTAAGAAACACCCTGTTTAGTGAGCTTACTCTCATGTTTCCCGTTTGGAAAGATGCTGTCTCTGTGATTCTGGTCAAACTGAAACTGTAGAACATGTGCTTCTTTTATAGAGAGTTACGCTCTGACCTTATTCTGCCAATGCTCCAGAAATATACTGGAAGTTCTGTACAGTTTCTTGCCACTCTGCTGCTCCTAGATAATAATCCTGGTATAACATACAAGGTAGCCAAATTTTGTGCAGCAGCAATTAAAATACAACATGCAGTGACTAGCACCCAGGATTGGTGTAATATATAAACCGATGGACATTCCTAAGTCAGAAGGGCTTTCTTTCTGGCCATGCAGAACTGCTTTTTTTTTTAGGTATATATGATTTTACATTATTTTGTTTTGAGATTTTAAATTTTGTGATTGGTGTTTTTAGCTTGATATTGGTCATTGACCATAATAAAACAACTTGACTACTCTCATGTCAGCATGCATAGGATTGCATCTCAATACCCTAGTTTTGTACACACAAAATTATGAATATAACCAGCACTAGAGAGAGAGAGAGCTGCAAACTGTCACATCCTACGCCACTTAGGCACACCAATGGTGTATCTTGTTGCTTTCTGCCATACTAAATGAATAGCTACCACTATTCATTCCATGGTGGCAGGGGGAGGGAAACAAAACGTTACTCTTAGGAAGAATGTTGCAGTGGGGACAAAGAAAAGACCTTCTTCCTTGGCAGTAGTGCTCTACCTACACTGATTGAGACTCTCAAGTGACCATGTACACAAAGATTACACAGGCACATGTAGCTAGCCCCACTATGGGTCTTTGCAATATACAGGCCTTCCCATAATCACGTTCTATCGCAAAGAAATGGCAAAAGAAAGCACAATATAATTTCCCCTCATTTGCTGTCAAGTGCTTCCTAAACAGAGACAAACAACTTAGGCAACCAATTTTGTCAATGTTTTTTAACCTTTGGATAATTGTGGCCTGTGCCGTGTGATTTCTTATCTCCTAGCAACCGATTATCACCTGTCACGCCCTTTGATGTTTCATTTCATATGACATCTTACATATGCCAAGTCAGTCATAGTTTTAAAGAATGTTCTGAAATATTCCTTTTGACAACCAACTGTACTGCTTCTTTGAATAACCCGACTTAGGCCCACAATGACCTTTTCACTCCTGCCCACTTTGAAAAGTGAATTTAGAAATGAACTTGTACTCTTAAAATCCTGAGAAGAACTTCGTGTAGCACTAAATTAAAATCCCTTGATGGTGTGCTGGGTGCACTGGCAAAATGTCTTGCTCAAGAGAAGGTGCAGGAAACTTCTGCTACTGCAACTGTTGTGCTGGATTTCATATTGTACAACCATTATTCTCACCCTTACACTAGCACAAGAACCCTGGCAGTCAAAGACTGAATCCTGATCCAAAGTGCTTCCTGCTCTGGTAGGCATGTACATACATACTCTGTCCACTTGGCATTCATCTCTTATTGCTCCCTTTCCCATCTGGGAAGCACAGAATGACCTCAATTGTAGGGAAAACCTTTGCAGTCCAGAATATGAAGGGAAGCAATTGCAAAAGGGAGAAAATGAGGTGGCCTCAAAAGTTGACACAACTTTCATACTTCATACTAAAAGAACTTTTTTTAAAAAAATGTGGTTATATAGTCAAACCTTGGTTGTCAAATGTAATCTGTTCCGGAAGCCCGTTCGGCTTCCAAAACGTTCGACAACCGAAGTGAGACTTCTGATTGATTGCAGGAGCTTCCTGCACTCAAGCAGAAGCCACGCCAGACATTCAGCTTCTGAAGAACATTTGAAAACTGGAGCATTTACTTCTGCGTTTTCAGCTTTCAGGAGCCAAAATGTTCAAAAACAGAGCCGTTCAGAAACCAAGGTTTGACTGTATGAATATAGCCTTGTCATGGAAAGCAAAGAAATGAATATTATGAATTTGCAGAAGCAGACAACCAATGGCTCATGCAATTTGATGCACTAAAACCTGGGGTAAGAGGGACTAAATAAAAGTTCACTATATAAAAGGGTTCTCTAAAAGAACTAAATTATTATTAATATTATAGCAGACTCTAAAATCAGTCCTGGCATAGTCCAGAACCTACATGCTTTCCCTTGATATGGACATTCTTCTTCTCATTCCTGGCAACATGAATGTTAGGAGGGGGGGGGGAGATTTGTAATTTGTATTTAAATAGTGGGCCTCCAGAAATCAGTCCCTAGTTGATGGCCCAGGCAGAAGCAGTTGCTTTTAAGAAATCTGCTATTGTTCATAGCTCCTTGCCATCGTTTCCCATAATTTGTTAACAGCCACCACCTATAGAAATATTGTTAGATTTCACCCTTCTAATTCCTGAGTGCAAGACAGTGTATTTAGTATGCTAAAAATACAAGCCAGGAGCCAGCCTGATGATGGCTGTTTAGGACAAGTCTTTAGCTGGGCCAAAGGGAGTGGCTCTGCACTAGAGGGGAAATTGGAAGGGACACTATCTCAACTCAGAATCAGATAGGAAGAGCAAAGCCTATGAAGTAGAGTTTTAAAGTTTTGCTGTGCTGTGAGCTGGGGTAAAAATGGGGGCAGTGTGCAAAACACTGCCAGCTTCAGAGGCTCAGAGAACCATGGCAGATTTCTTTTTGAATCCTGGGTTGTGCATATGGAGGGACCAAGGCCCTCTTGGAGTGTAATGCTTTCAACCACTCCATCATAGCTTCAAGTTGTATATGTGTGCATAAATACACTACATATACAAATGATACCACAATCCCCACTGTGCCTCATTTCCAAAAGTGTCCTGAACCCCTGAGCCTACCTGGAAGCATGTCAGTATGCCAAGTTCAAAGTCCAGAGGTTCATCTACACAAGCAAAGTCAGGAAACACAGTCCAGGTAGCCAAGTCTGAAGCCCAGCAGTTAAGATACAGTCCAGAGTCAAACCTGAAGCACAGTCCTGTGGAGGTCCAGGAGCATCCAAGTCAAGGTCCATCAAAACTGAGCAGACCTAGCACCTCAGCTCTGCTTCCCTTTTGTCCTTTTCATGCTGATTGCAGCACCTGGGCTTGATGAGGCTTGTGATCGTCACCTGTTCTGAACCTACTCTGGTTGAGAAATGACACATCTCCTCCCATAGAGAGCTGGGCTATGGGCCCTTGTCTGCTTCAGCTTCCTAGAATGCTCCTGCTGCTGCTCTCTATCCCTCAAAGCCCACCATGAGCACCTGTAACACCTAGAACAGTGATGGCCAAACTTGGCCCTCCAGCTGTTTAGGGACTACAACTCCCATCATCCCTAGCTAACAGGACCAGTGGTCAGGGATGATGGGAATTGTAGTCCCAAAACAGCTGGAGGGCCAAGTTTGGCCATCACTGCCCTAGAATTTTACATAGCTGCAGAGATTGGGTTAGTGTGTATTCTATAGCTATTTATTGGGTGATAGGTGTTGTTCGCCTGTTTTCTTTCTTTCTTTCTTTCTTTCTTTCTTTCTTTCTTTCTCTGACCAACAGTAACAATGAAAGTGTCTTTGTCAAGAAAAGTGCCCTTTTTATAGCCTAATGGAAATAATATTGGGGATATCTCAGTATCTGTGGAATTATGGGCAATCCATAGTTATATGTGAGATTGGAATCTCTAGATTTTAATGACAGAATGTAAACACTCACTGAGAGAGAACACCTGTCCCAATTAAAAATACCCTTCCTATTAAAATAATGTGGGACACTGTGTGTTCATCCTTAATTGATACTGATCTGGGACATGAAGTTTCAGTGTAATATTCCACAATTAGCTTCACAGATCTCTTTGCTAGCTCCGCGCCGCGAATACCTTTGGTGAGTTAAACCTTTAAGAAGTCATTCAGAGGGGATTCAGGCATTATTCTTTAATGAGTGCTAAAAGTGAAGTCTATAGTGAAGGGGAGAAAACAGTACTAAAGCTAATCACACTCAGAGTCTCAAAGGAAGACTTCATTTGTGAATTTCCCAAAAGAAGGATGGCACAGCTGTCACGGGTTCATGACTCCCCAAATGCATTTCTTTTTCTCTTCATTAATCTGTCACTAATTCAATCTATCATGCCTGTGTTATAATCATATCTTACATTTCTCTCCATTACAGTGGAACAAATTACAACATTCCTCATTTCAAAAAGTCTCTGCTATTATTTCTGCTGTCGATACCATGTTCATGTTAAGGTGGGTCCCCCCCCCGCCGCACTCTCTCTCCCGCTTAGGTAAATATATGAGGGCTATTATAATGAAGCTCAATGTAGTTGAGATGGAAGTGTCAGTGATGGGTGGTTTAGCTGACCCTGAAGATGTTGTGCAAGCTGCTTTTCTGAAGGTTGCATTCCTTCTTAAGGATCAGGATTTCCAGTTTGGAGGTGTTTCTGGATGGCATCCTGGATGCCTGTGGCCTCATTCATCAACCTCAGTTGGTATGCAAGCTATGTCTCCCCCTTCGGAAGAAAGGTATCATGACCACCATCCATGCCTTGCTAGCTTCCAGGTTTTGTGGAGCTGCACTTGAAAGGGATTTGGAAGCTACTGCATGTCAAAATGTGATTAAAGGTAAAGGTAAAGGGACCCCTGACCATTAGGTTCAGTCGCGGATGACTCTGGGGTTGCGGCTCTCATCTCGCTTCACTGGCTGAGGGAGCCGGCGTACAGCTTCCGGGTCATGTGGATAGCATGACTAAGCCGCCTCTGGTGAACCAGAGCAGCACATGGAAACGCTGTTTACCTTCCCACTGGAGCGGTACCTATTTATCTACTTACTTTTTGATGGGCTTTCGAACTGCTAGGTTGGCAGGAGCAGGGACCAAGCAATGGGAGCTCACCCCGTTGTGGGTGTTCAAACCACTGACCTTCTGATTGGCAAGCCGTAGGCTCAGCACCACCCACGTCCCTACAGCGCCACCGGCGTATTAATCAGGACATGGAATATATTATTCTGGTGCTGAGAAATCTGCATTCCATCTCAGTCTGATTCTATATTTTTTTATATAATAATTTTTTATTACATTTTTTCCAATTACAGAAAAGACAGGAAAAAGAAAAAACATAGAAAATAGAAAAAGAAAAAAAAAACAGAAAATCAAAACCATTTCAACAACTTATATCAAATTTCTATCGGACTTCCTCGCATCTCCCGCATAGTGCATTCTTAACAATAAAATTATCAGCAAGTTATACCCTTGTTTCATGTATTTCTTTGTACTTTCAATTGCAATTTAAGTTTAAATCCCTTATTTTCCATTTACTCTAAAAATATAGCATATTATCGTTTTTACCCATTTAAACTTTAATTCTTTCATAAATATTATCCAATTTCATATATAATCCACTCTCGTTGCTGGGGCTAACCTTCCAAATCATACGGCATCTTAAAGTTCATATAACTTATAATACTTTTGCAAATAGTCCTTAAATTTTTTCCAGTCCTCCTCCATTGCTTCTTCTCCCATATCTCGGATCCTGGCAGTCATCTCGGCTAGTTCCATGTAGTTCATCAGTTGCGTCTGCCAGTCCTCCAGTGTGGGCAAATCTTGAGTCTTCCAATGCTTAGCAATAAGAATTCTTGCTGACCATCTCAGTCTGATTCTAGGCACAATTGAAAGTGTTCCTAATTAATAATAAACACCTTCTTTTGGTGACAAAGATATCTGAAGGATTACTTTCTCCTGTATGAACTTCCTGTGATCTTTTATCTTGGACCTTTTTGCAGGCACACCCTGCCATCAAATGTATATGGGTATCAGAAAGGGAGGGACGGGGTCTTCTAAGTGATTGTACCCAAGATATGGAGATGTTTGTCCTGGAACTGGAAAGTTAAAGCTGTTTATTCAGTGAAGCATTTAGAAAGTATAAATTACTGATTTACTTTATTTAAGTCAACTATTTATATTTGAATCTGTATTTGTTATGAGATATCTTGTTAGCTGCCTTGCATAATTTCAGCTAACAGGTGTGATACATACTAAAAGAAATTATTTGAGGGTTCAGTATTATCAAGAAGCATTAAAAAATTGTAATGAAAAGCTGAGATTTAAAACAGAATCTGCATATGTGACATAATGGGCCATAGATTTGTTCAAAAGAAAATACAAGTGGGATGGTGAGATAGGTAGATAGATATACCGTAATCTTCAGTTCTTGATATTCAGTGGGCTTGCCACCTATATTCGGGGCATATGGAATTAATGGTCCCCATATTTCTTCAGTGGTGGAAGAAGGACCTTTGCAAGGGAGAATTCTGTGTCTGCATACACACCATACATTTGAAGCACATGACTTCTCTGAAGAATCCTGAAGTGCTATTTTTCTAGAAAAAGAGATGCCAGATCCCTTGTTCTCTTCTAATGGCAATGGCACCCACCTAAGAGGTGCTAGAACTGAGTACCAGCCAGTTTCAGCTGGGGGGGGGAGAGCCTTGATTAAGGGTGCTAGTTCTGTGAGACTAAACTGCAGTCCCAGGATTCTTTGGGGAAAGCCATGTACAGCTTAGGTGTCCCAGCAAACTAGACCTAGCATACAGATCACATTCATATCCTGCCTACAGTTTGAGCATACTCCTATGTAGCTTTAGGTGCAAGGTATGGATGTTTGAAAATAGTTTTCCAGTTATATGACAGAGATGTCAATATAAAGCTGAGGTCATAATGGATTTGTCAATGCCCATGTATCACAGCAGTAATATCACCCACTCCCACTTAATAATCTCTTTTTTTAAATAATAATATTTATTACTTTTACAACAATTTAAAGACTTACAAAAGAAAAAACAAAACAAAACAATACATTATAGTACAAAAACACTACATAAAAATTAACAAAACAAACCAAAAACACTTTAAAAACACATCAAAAAAAGAAAAATATTCCAATATTTTATCTTTCTTTCCCATATTTCCACGGCCTCCTCACACCTCCCTTTTTGTATTCCACTTCTATTAATTATTTCAGCAATTCCTTACCATCTTCCCCTGTTTTCTATCCTATAATTATCTTAACACCTTTTAACCTTATTTTCCTTTATTACTCTATTAGTATATTTATACTTAATTCCTTATAACATTTCTACTGAAGCCATATAATTTCAATCCAACATTCTTCTAACATTCACTAATTTTACAATATTTCTATAAATAGTCTTTAAACTTTTCCCAGTCTTCTTCCACCGACTCTTCTCCCTGGTCTCGGATCTTGCCAGTCATTTCCGCCAATTCCGTCGAGTCCATCAACTTCATCTGCCATTATCCAACACTTCAGTGCTTTTAAAAAACAGCCATTCTCTCAGCCAGCAAAAAAAGAAGTGTGAAGAAGAAGTGTGCATGCACACGAAAGCTCATACCAAGAACTAACTTAGTTGGTCTTTAAGGTGCTACTGGAAGGAATTTTTTTATTTTGACTAGGGGGAAACAGTTTCTATTTATAATAGCAAGAATGTCACCTTTAAGCGCAACTTGTACAATCCAAAGTTAGTTTCAGTTTTCAGTTACTTTATTACTCCTTTTTAGAAGCAGCCGGAGACAGTAGAAACAATATCTCTCTCTTATTCTTCTAGCTGTCAAGGAACGTTCTAAGTGCTGTCAATGGACATTCCAAAACGTCAGTCCTACCAGCAGCCCATTTCCAGGCTCAGAGCGGCAGTATTTTAACTCTCTTTACTCTCTCCTGCAGGCATACTCAGTCCACAGCTTCCCCCCCCCTCTTCTCCTGCCTCCAAGGGGGATTTTATACTCTTTACCGATGGAAATTTAATCTTTTACAAAAGGCTTTCCAAGACTTCAGCTTACAGACTCCTTGCCTCAGTCGATTTACAAATAGGGAAGGCGGACTTCCTGTTTTGAACCTCCCCGTTTCGATGCCAAATTAAACTTTTAAGATCTGATTCTCCCGTATCAGCTCTACTCACAGGTAATTACTTTAGAGTCCAATTGTCCACAGGAAAAAGTCAGTGCTCTCCAGCAACAGCTATGCAGCTTCGCTCCGTGGAAAAAGCAGGTGATTCGAAGCACCGTGCCACTCACCCCACGTCACTCCGGGTCCCCGAAATTGGGTTCCCCCACGAGTAGGGGAGGCGCAAAAGGTGCCTGCTGAATCCCACGTTCACAGGCTTCTCCCACCTGTGATTTTTACGGGTCTCCGCCTTCGCCGCGGCGGTACAGACCCAAATTCCCACGGGGCAAGTTCCTCCCGATCAGAGGAACTCCACCATTGCCGGAGGCACCAACCCGGAAGTCCCCCACTTAATAATCTCTTGCCAAACTTCCCAAAGATCTTATTCATCTTTTATCTCTGGAGTAAATTATTTGTGAATCGTTGCCTAATGGCTTCATTCTTAAACTTGCTGAACATGCAAATCAGTTGAATTAGCTTCTGTAGTCATTCAAGTATCTCATTTGTATCCTTCCATTCAACAATATCAGGATAGTGAGCATGGAATTCTTCTGTGTTATCATCAAGCCAACCCTGTGAATTAGATGTGTAGGCTGAGAAATCATGATTTACCCAAAGCTCACACACTTCGCTCCCTTCGCTTTCTCCCTCTAGTGCTTCCAGTTTCAATGAACCTCAGTTTACTGTTATATTCAGACCCCAAACTGTGGTTAATATACATATGGTTTGTTGCCTTGTTTTAAACAAACTAAATCTATAATCATAATTTGTCAGGCTTGGATGACATGATGAGTTGTGGTTAATTGAAAACAGAAGCAAAAGTTTCCAAATTCCTTTTGGCTCTTCCAGAAGAAAATGGAGAAGGTGGGAAGTGTGCAAGCCTAGGGAAGCAGTGTCTAGGCTCATGCCTGTCATGATAAATCATTGTTTACTGTGATGACTGAACACAGCCAATCACATGCATTGAAAAGACAAAAACCTACTTTTCTTTATGTTGAATGCAAACCACCACATAACAGCACAGCAGAACTTCAAAGAACTGCAAGCAATTTATCTATGTGCAATGTCTTCCCAGCTTTGCTTGAGTAAGTAGAAGCATCCTGCTGGCTCCTGATCTGTTCGCTTTCCCAAAATGATGACCAGAGATGCAAGCAGCATGGCAAACTAAAGCTCTTGGGGGCCTATCAGAATGAGGCTTAGCAGCCCAGCATCCATATAAATCCTAATGTCTCAATGCAACATTTGTTTTTCCCTTTTTTGCTTTGAGCAGTTAGCTGAACATAAGACAAACACGCTTCTGAGTCCGCACCATTAGCTTTATCCACATAAATGTCCTCACAGGCTATTCAGCCAATCATTAGTTAGCATCTTCCTTTTGTACGATATGTGAATATTCCACACAGTTATGCCTCTCCTATTACTCTAAAGTCTCTCACTGTAACCATTCCTTTAGGGGGAGAAATGCCTCTTTTTTACAAAGTTGCTTCCCTTTTTCTAACAGAAAGTTACTGGAAAACTACTGCCTGGAGTTTAGCACACACATACACTGTTTTTAAAATCATCAATATTTGCTTTGAAATTGCAGCCATATATATACTGGGCAGCTAACTTAATAATTTTTAATTCAATTAATTGTTTTTCTTTCAGCCAATCAGCCGACTCAATAAAGTAAATAAATCAGTCACAATATGTGACTTTATGAGAATGTTGTCATTATTATTCAAATGGAAATACGGGGAAATCGTTGTTTAGAAAATAAATGCATTTCCTGATCAAAAGTTATAAATAGCTGCTTACAATATCTGTATTAAACTATGATTAATGCAGTAACTGATCAATTGCATTGAACAATTCATCCATGACTGAATTATTATTACTATTTCTTCTTAATGTAATTGGTCCAGATAAAGTTATTCCATTTGTAGGTGATTTTAAAAAGTTTACTTTTAAGTGTGATGTTTTACAAAAGTCAGTATTAAATGAAGCACGGGCTGTTTTTAGAAAGGGACTTCAAGCTTACAGCTGTCACATAACATTTTCAAGATCTGCCTTAATCCCGGGGCTAAAGTCTTTTTTTTTTAATTCAGAGAAAGCTGCTGTTTTAATTAATTAGCAGCTGGGGCTTTAAGGGGATGGCTGAAATCAAAAGCACCTTAGTAAAGCTAGAAGAATGTTCAAGTTTGTACTGGAGAACATGAGGTCTTTTTTTCTTGTTTTGTGTGCCTACTGATCCAAATTGATTTAAGAGTTTATTTATTATCATCAGCCATGTCTAACCCAATGTTGTGGCACTCTCAGTGATCTGCTACCTCAGTGCAGCTGCTCACAGCATCTAGTTGACAGAGATTAAGAGATCTGAGAGCCGTTCTAATTAGGAGCTACTGATGAAAATTCTGAAGTTTTGTGCATTCTTATGTCTACAAGGTTAGACACGTTTGCCTTCCTGTGGATGAGAATGCATATTTCCTCTTCCGATCTTGCAGCTATTGGGCAGGGGAGGAAGGCTGTGACCAGTGGGACTTTCTAGTGTACATCGAGTGATGTTCCCTAAAGTGTTCTGTCCAGAAAGTGGCTCTGTGTTTCCACTATTGCAAGGCAGAAAGACGAGCAGTGGAAACACTCATGCTTGCTCAGAAATAACACCCATGGAATTCAGTGGGACTTATTTTGTAGGTAAGAAGACAGCTGGACAGCTGAAATTAGGTAGGCAAAAAACTTCTTTCCAGTAGCTCACCCTGATTTATCTTCCTTGTTAAGTGCAACATCCAATACAGATATTTATCTTGGGACTTCAGTCACACCCATTATCCTCAAGGGTATTTAGATGTGTTTGTTTTCTTTTGCTTCTGACTCCAAAGCAGATAGGTTCAATATTCTTCTTACATCAGCTGACAGTAATGGCTGTTCAACCATGGAACAGACTCCCTCAGGAGACTGCAAACTCTCATTCATTGGAGGTTTTTAAGTAGAGGTTGGGTGGCCATCTGTTTTGGATGTTTTAGTTGAGATTCCTGCATTGCAGGGGGTTAGACTATATGGCCCTTGGGGTCCCATCCAACTCTATGGTTCTATATAAAAGTTAGATGTGTTGTATCTCTTTCTTGTTACTGTTAATTTTAACCATTTTTGAATGCTTTAAAACACCAGTTTTTAACAGTTCTCCATCAATGATTTTAATATTTTGTATCATATTTTTGTAACCACTTAGTTTTCTTACAGTTATGAGGTATATATATTTTGTTAAATAAATAAAGTAAATAAGCACTGTCCTATTCTCTTCCTCATCCTGGCACCCCAGTCAGTCTCTGGCTCATTCACAAGAATGCTCCACATATTTTCTGTTCAGTACTATTTCTTCCACATTGTTAACGCTGAAATTCTTTCATCTGCAGTATTCCATTTGAATTTGTTCTCTTTTTTTAAGGAGCAACATCTCCAACTGAGAACTTTTATTCCACTTAAAAAAAGCATTAGCTGAAAATTATGAATTAGTATATCCTAAACTTTTCCATGTTGCAATAGAAAACATCTAAAGCAGCCTAATGTTCAGTCTTACCAGGATTGGCGTCATCCTGGCAAGTAGCTTGCAGAAACAGAAATGTTTCATACTCTAAGTAGTCAAATAAATATGCAAACACTCAGTGCTGGAAGAAACCTCACAGGATAATTCTCTTCCTGACAAACTGCAAAGATAAGATTCTTTCCAGCTACTTACTATTGTAATTAAAATATGGGGTGCATTATAGAATCCATATCAAGGCTGAGAACCAAAACGGAATGGGTCGCAGGCAGCAAATTAATTAGTTATTATCTGGTTTCCAGATCACAAGGGAAACTCTGTTCTTCAAGCTATCATTTGTGACATGCCAACCTTGTGTTTGCAAAAGGTATCACTTTGGGCCATGTTACTGAATAACGGGTGAGACATACAAGATGACAGCTTGATAAGTCAGCTTGATATCTCCCTTCCTACATAACAAAAGCGAGAGATTCCTTAAGGGGGAAATTTGTGGGGTTGGGGGAGAGATGCTTGTCCAGGAAATCAGGTTGAGGCATTCCAGTATAAAGCCTCTGAGCACTTTATCCCCTACCCTTACATACAAACAAGTCTGTGAATCACTTTCTATCAATCAGCAGAGAACTGGAATTTTTAGAAGCTGCCGTAAAGTGAGCTGCCGTAAACTTTTAACATATCCATATATGAGATTATCTGACTTCTCCCCGTCCCCTGCATAGGTCCTTAAAATATTTTTTCTAAAACTACATATCATTATGTTCTCTAGTTTTGTCTCTCTAAATTATCCATATCTTTCATTTCTTTAGAAGTTATTTTTAAAGTCCAGCTAACGTTTTTATTTGTTTACAATGGTCTCCTAAGTAAGTGATAAATTTTCCCCATTCTTTTTAAAAGTCGTTATCTCCTTGATTCCTGAGTCTCCCAGTCAGTTTGCTCTTTGCTCTTGCTGCGTAGTAAATTTGTACTCAGTGCTTGAATTTGTCTAAGTATTTGCCCTGCCATAACACAAAATGGCTGCCGCGGAGGTGTGGCATAACATCAAATTGCTGCCACATCCAAAAGAGCGGGGAAAGAAACAGGACAAAATGCAGTAGGCCTGCCGTCCTGTCCTGCTCATAGAGAAGCTCTTTGCACCTCTCCACTGTTCATAATGGATGGAAAGCTACGTATCCAATCCTGGCAGCCAATGAAATGTGGCCATGTTTAAGAAGGTGTGCCCAGTGTAGGAAAGGCTAAAGCGGTACTGAGGGAACTGAGTGAGAACAGCAGTCTTTTCTTCATTGTAGATTTGTGAGTGGATAGTTGCTGAGATTTTTGCAGACTCCATTGGAGGCCTTGGTGGGTACACTGGTTTTGGTGGGTGCCGTTGGCAACCTCTGGTGTACACCTCCATGCACACATTGGTGTGCAGAGAAAAATGTAAGCAATGAGGCTCTAGGGAAATGAAATACAAAAAGAAATGCAGACTGCGATAGCAGTCTTAAAGCTTATGTAAAATAATTATGGTGACCGTTCACAAAACAATATTGATAATAATATAGATATTCTGGCACTGGCAAACCAAGAGACACCTATAGCATACCCATTATCTTAACTGAGGCCACATATGATAGAACTGAACTTCTTGATAAGTTGTAATTCAACAGATCCTGCTGGAGTCTCTTTCTGAAATTCCTTTATTCAATAATGGCTACCTTCAAGTCAGTAACAGAACACCAAATGCTCTCCTACTGATTTCTGAATATTGCCTTTATTGTCTGAGATTTGTCTGCATTTATTCTTTTGTGTAGAAATGAAACTGTTTGCCCTGTCTGTAGAATCCAGAAGGGAAGTAATTATTTTTCGGAAAGTGCTCCTAAGAAATTTTAAGTATGTTTCTTTTTAAAAGGAAAACTTTCAAACTTTTTACGTAGTCATTTAACTTTTCTGAGGTACATCCTCAAAGCAGTGCTTCATAATTTATTTACACTACTCTAGCTAGAAAATGAACCCATTAACAACCCTTAGACATGAAGAAGGGCTAGGCTTTTTGATCATCATACGGTGGTTTCCCATTCCATCTTGCCAGTCTACTAATCATGGCATTAAATAATGTTCTGGCTAAACTGTACATTTGTCACTCCAGCAACTGTCCTGGGGTGGTCTCCTTAAAAATTAAAAAAACGCCTCTATATGTTTATTAATTTCCATATATAGGGCAGTCTGTGACATTCCATCAATATAAGGATTATTGTTTGAGCAACAGAGTTGCGGGGTAATTGGTTTTTTTCTTCTCATTATTATTATGTATTTTGTGTTCTTATTTTGTATTTTTATGCTGTGAACAGCCCTGTGGTCTTTGGTGAAGGGTGGTAAAAGAAAGAAAGAAAGAAAGAAAGAAAGAAAGAAAGAAAGAAAGAAAGAAAGAAAGAAAGAGGTATGTGTTATAAAGGGAAATAACATGAATGGCCAAGCCAAAAGCATGAAAGCCAACAGGGGTATATCCCATCCAGACTGCTTGCTAAAGACTTTTTACAGTGCTAAATGGGAGCGATAGATTTGTTTCCAGAAGCCTTTAGAAATGTTAATCCTAATTGCAAAGTAATAACCATTTTCTGTCTCTAGACAGGTGTATGCCCTCCCTCGATTTTTTAAACAACATAATTGTTCATCTACCCCTGCAGTGTTATTGCCAAAAGAAATACAGAAACAGGCACAACACACACTGAATGTATTATATTATAAATTGACAACATCCCTAGAGTTATCATGCACCTTCGTTCCGAAGCTAATGGCATGTTATTTTTCTGCCAGAAACAAAGTCTCTCCTGAACCTGCATGTGAATATTCTGCATCTTACATTATTTCACATGAACACCCTGCCCTCTGGAACTGCTTGCTGCAGAAAGCCCATTAGGATGTGACTTCAAAACACACAGTCAGGACTCGTGGTTGTTTCAGTTAAACATTCTTTAACATTTTACAAAATAAACATAAATGAAAAAGCGGAGGAAGAAGCAGCCCTCCAGGGATTATTTTCTCTTCATGATTTTAGCTTCTTCCTTTAATTGTTTTATTATAGGTCTTTAATGCAATCCTCTAACTTTAATGCAATCCTCTAAACTAAAGGTGTATTTAAATATCAGCTTAGAGATAGGAAGGCCTTGAGAATGACAGCATAAACATTCAGGTTTCCTGGTCTTCTAGTGCATAAAAGCAGAAGCGATTTTATTGGCCAGCAAGAGGGCAATCCTTTGTGTAACCCTCATTGAGGAAAATTTGAATGAAAATAAGAGGTGACCACTGGATCAGGCCAATGGTCCATATAGTCCAGCATCCTGTTCTCACAGTAGCCAATGAGATGCCTGTGGGAAACCGGCAAGCAGGATTTGAGCATAGGAGCAGTCTCCGCTCCTGCGGTTTCCACAGCAACTGGTACCCAGAAGCTTACTGCAGAGCAGAGCAACCATAACTAGTTGCTGTTGATTGCTTTGTGTTCAATGAATTTGCCCAATCCTCTTTCAAAGCCATTTTGAAAGAGGCTTTTAATGGCTCTTGTAGATGCAAGTTCCACAGTTTAACTACACGCGGCATTAAGTACTTCCTTTTATCTGTCCAGAACCTTCCAAAATTCTGATTTATTATATTTATTTATTATATTTGCAGCTTTCCTCCAGGGAGCTTAAGGTGGACTGCATAGTTCTCCCTACTGTATCCTCACAGCAACCCTGTGCGGTAGGTTAGGTGGAGAGTGAGTGATTGGCCCAAGGTCACCCAGTGAACTTCCTGGCAAGTTGGGATTTGAACTCTGGTGTCCCAGGTGCTTGTCCAACACGTTAACCACAACGTTAACCGTGGCGAAGGGGCTTGAATAACTCAGAGAAGCTATGAACTATGCCGAGCAGGGCACCCAAGATGAACAGGTCATAGTGGAGAGTTTTGACCAAACGTGATCCACCTGGAGGAGGAACCGGCAATCTACTCCAGTATCCCTGCCAAGAAAACTCCATGGACAAACACAACAGGCATATAAAAAAAAACTTTGGTATACTGAACACAAATGACAATTTCCTGAGAGTGTTATTACAGCAGCAATCAATGTCTGATTTCCCCTCTCTCAGCCTAAGCATCCTATTGATGCTACAACTGTAGCATATTCACTGTACTCTCTTTGGTGCCTGCTAAAAACATTTCTGTTCGGATAAACCTCTCCAGATGTTTAGGAAGTTGAGGAAATGTTAATCTGTTTTAATCTGTATGTTTTAAAGTATGGTTGCATTTTTGGTTATTCTATTGTTTTCTCTTCTTGTAAACCGCTTTGAGCTTCTTCTTCTTTTACAACCATTCGTTGCATAAATTTTATGAAATAAACTAAACTCTGTTTCGGTGCAGAGGAGATGTCAGAGGAAATCCAGCCTTGGATTTCACTGTCTTTCCAGCTCTTTGTCTTTGAAAAAAATTTGAGACTGACAGGTCAGAAATGTTAATAACATATTCTGAAAAATGCTACGGCTTGCTTGAGCCTGAATTAATACCAGCATATTCACGTTAACGCCGACCTCCTCAAATTACAAAGATAAGTCATATTTCTTTTCTGTCTCCTGCCATTGTTGATGCCAAAGATTGTACATCTGAAGGAGGGGAAGTGGGGAGGGGGGCAGAAACACCCTCCACATGACACTTTATATGTGCAGCAGGGAAGATAGTCAGACCATGACTTCTAAACTGTTCTTCACATTAGGGAGCTGAAAGGACGGTTCTGTCTGTGCTCACCCGAGTCTGGGAGTTCATTTCTCCAGTAACAGTGACACAACGATGGCTCCAATTCCTAAAGATGACAATCCAAGGGCAAATGACAGGAGTGAACAATGGTGGACTTTTAACACACAACAAACCTGATGAGGTCTCAATAGAAGGGATTCCTCCCCCCTCCTTTTTGCTCAGCAGTACACCTTTGTTACAAAAGGAGAACAAGCGGCATCAGAACAATGTATTCAAAACAGAAGAAATCTCTAATGGGTTTTCTTTGCTCTAAGGGTCACTGTACTTATTAAAGAAAGAGTATATTGGGCCGTTTCTGTAATGACATAGAGCATTAAACTAAACCAACCAAATAAAATAGCTAGTTAGAGCAATGAAAAGGTGTGTGGGAAATAAGAAACCACATCTACTTTTTCTCCAAGGGCTCCACCGGGGAACCTATTTACTGAGCTGCTGTCCTGATTTGTCTGCAAAACCCTAACGCAAAGGTTAGATTATGTCCAAATTTTACCAAGCAGCCATTTGGTATTTGCTTGTGTGGAGGTTATACAACAATGAGCATTCCTACTGCGTTTATCCTGATTTGCTTGCATGCAGTGGCATGTGGCGAATTTTTTCGTAGGAGACTAGTTGGGACCAGAGGAGCCAGCTTGTAAGGGCAATGGGGGGGGGAGCATAGCGACATCCCACGTGTGAGCATTGCTCCTTCCTAAGCCAGGCAGAAGCTTTCCAGGCTTTGGTTAAGCAGGCGCCAGACTTTAATACTTTAATACTCTAATTTACCATGAACATTAAATAATAATAATAATAATAATAATAATAATAATAATAATAATAATAATAATAATTTATTTATACCCCACTCATCTGGCTGGGCTTCCTCAGCCACTCTGGGCGGCTTCCAAAAAAATATTAAAATACTGTAGTACATCAAACATTAAAAGCTTCCCTAAACAGGGCTGCCTTCAGATGTCTTCTAAAAGTCTGGTAGTTGTTGTTATCTTTGACATCTGGTGGGAGGGCGTGTTGTTATCTTTGACATCTGGTGTGACACAAGGCGGGTGCCGCTACCGAGAAGGCCCTCTGCCTGGTTCCCTGTAACTTGGCTTCTCGCAGTGAGGGAACCGCCAGAAGGCCCTTGGTGCTAGACCTCAGTGTCTGGGTAGAACGATGGAGGTGGAGACGCTCCTTCAGATATACTGGACCAAGGCCGTTTAAGGAACATTTAAGGAACTAGCTTGGTCCCTGTAGTCCACTGACTGCACACCACTTCTTTGCATGGTAGATACGGCTATGAATGGCTACTAGTCGCAATGGCTATGGTCTGCCTCCACAGTCAGGCTCCTTCTTATGGTGTTGATACACCATCCTGTTAATTATTCCTTCATTCAACCCTCTTCAATATATATTTCCCGTCAGTTCCTAACACATTGTGGCTGGGCTTCAGAGTCTGTAGCATGGTTCCAAAGGACGCCATGCCACTCTAGTCACTGAACTCTGTGGTTGTCTTCTCCTTCTCATTGCGGCAGTGACTCATTTGCAGTGGGAAGGTACACAATGTCTTTCTGAAGGCCAGCAAGCATCATGCAGCACATCTAGGGAGGCTGGAGACTGCAGATGTGGTCCACAGGCCACAGGTTGCCCACCTCTGAACTGGTCCTACTCAATGCAGGAAATCCAGAGCTAGTTTATCCCCAGTAAACCTCCATCTTCCCCCTCTGAAGATTTCCATCAACAGACAGTGCACCATCCCTCTACTTAAAATACTTTATAATTAAATCAGAACATCTAATGTCTAGATTTTTAGTAGATGCCTCTAAATTAGTAGCTTACATTTGACATCAGTGATGGAAATCATACTTTAATTTATCAGGGGCATTATCCAGAAGATTTGGGGAACAATTAAAGCCAACAAAAACTCAACTGTGCCTTTGCCAAGCAATAACACTAATATTGGCCACCAGGAAAGTTCATGACATGGGAATTTGAAATACACATTGCAGCATACAGGGTGCTTTGATCACAGTTACAATCTATAGTCTATGGGGGTTTTTTATGAATGAAGTCTTCATAGGCACACATCAACGAAAGTGTACTTTTTTGGCTTGCCAAAGTAAAAGAGTTCTGAAATGGTTTCTGTTTTAACTATTGCCTACAGACTGGAAAATGCCTCTCACAGAATTCCACCAGGGTGTATTTGCCTAACTGTGAATCTCTAATTCTAAAGCATTTGACAATCTCATTGGACCTCATGCTGAGGAGAGCCTTCCCTAAGTGCAGTATGTAACCTCTGCCAAGATATTCTCTAAAGCGCCCTGAGACCTTCAGGTATAGGGTGGTATATAAATTCTTCTTCCTCTTCTTCTTCTTCTTATTTGTGGAGCCCTTAATATACCTTCCCTTGGAACTTGGCATTTCCCACCTAGTGCAAAAGTTGAGTTCGGCCCTTTATTATGCTAGTTGAAGGGGAAAGCGACACATTTATGGACAGTGTTAAACATCTGTTGGTACGTTCTTGCCTTTGCGGTATTTTTCATCCCACTTCCATTACCAAAAGATCTTGCGCTAAGGAGGAAAGCACCACTTGGCTGCCAATTTTGTATGACTTTTGAAACCTCAACTCCTTTACTTTTGCCTGCAGCTAAGTGGTTGCAGTAAACACAGCCTCCTGGATGATAAACTCAGAGTTTTATTCATCCCCTGTGTTGTCCTACACACTGAATGAAACCCACAGCTGTAGCTCTGTTTTACCATATTATTTTGTGCGGGTTTCTTTTTTTAAAAAAGTAGATCAGAAGCCAACAGCTTAGCGTCCTGGAAAACTTAGTTTCTCAGATTGTTATGGCTCTCCAGTTCTTAAACCATTAGATACTGAGTGTGTCATACAGATGGTGTATTCATTCCCTGTGGAGTGATGTTGCTGTCAGAAGCACTGTACCAGATGTACAACTAAGGAGCACAAGTGTTCGTGGCTGGAATAGAAATTCTAGGAAGAAGCAAGGAATGAGATAAGAAAATTAAATGACTCAGTTCTTAATGGTATCATGACTGGTTTTCCACTATTGCAATTAAACACTTAATTGATGCTAAATATTTTGATCACATATGCATTTGTTTGTGTAGGGTATTTTTGCATATAAATACAAAGCAAGTAAATTAGCATAATATATGGAGCAACTCCTGTCGGTTTATGAGCGGGAAGGATTTTGAATAAAACAGCAGCCTGGGTTTGACTAGACGACCCTTGTCAACCCTTCCAGCTCTACAATTCTGTTCTTACAATTCTATTCTTACAATTCTTCTAAGCAGAAGGGAAAGGTAGCTAGACACAGGGATATAGATGTAAAGCTAAACTTCTGTCTTCTATCACTTCCCTCACTGCGAAAATTGAAGAAACGGGGAAACAGTCAGAAGGCCTTCTCAGTAATGGCACCCACCTTGTGGAACACCCTCCCATCAGATGTCAAACAGATTAACAACTATATGACTTTTAGAAGACATCTGAAGGCACCTCTGTATAGGGAAGTTTTTAATGTTTGATGTTTTATTATGTTGTTATATATGTTGGAAGCTGCCTAGAGTGGCTGGGGCAACCCAGAAAATGGGTGGGGTATATTATTAGTAAAAGGTAAAGGGATTATTATTATTATTATTATTATTATTATTATTATTATTATTGTTTAGTATAATATAAATTCTGTTAAATAAATATATAAATAAGATGTTGCATAAGTCTAGGAATAGTCGAAAACTTCAATTCTCATGGATGAAAATTACAGCAGAATTGAGGTGCAGAATATACAAGTTTATTGTGTCTATCTTCTCCCGCTACCTAAAAAACACAGTGCAAAAGCTAGATGATACCGATGTGGATCTCCCATGCCTAAAATGAAATTTGCATAATTTATGAAAAATGAGAAATGAATGCCATGATGAGAATATAATTGTTTTACCACTCATGTAGTTTGAATCCCACTCTTTAAATTGACCCTTGCCACTCATTGCGGAAAGCAGTGGCAAACAGTAATTTTACTGACAATGAAACTGTCAGCCAGAAAGGAACATTTGTGAATGTGCTTGACATCTTAATCCAGCAGCTTATGGAGACACTTTAAAATAGTAATAATGAGTTCAGCTATAATTTCCAAAGAACATACAGGAAATTGTTCCCTGTTAGAAAAGAAAATATGAAGGCACATGTGTGAGGGTTTTACCAAACATGGCAGAAAACGAAGAACAGAAAAGTATGGATTCAGAGCCAGATACAGAGAGGCATTATTTTTCTCCATTAAACTGAATCCATTCTCCATTAAACTGGATGCATAAGTACATCCTTAGTTTTACAAAATTTAAATTCACTCTAGGTGCAATTCTGCCACATTGTTGGGAACCAGGACAGATGTTAACGCATAGATCACGTTTGGTCTGATTTCACTGATTCGATAGCAAAATCTGAAGACCTCAATAGAGTACCAGTGAGATTTGCTGGTATGGGACTAGTCATCTGAGCTACTGTCTTCAGAGCTCAGATATGTTTGATGGGTACAATGAGCTGTGATTTATTAGACCTTTATATAATGGAACAGATAACTATCTATTTTCATTTAATTAATATTTGTAGTTATGATTAATGTACATCTTATCGAAAGCAGTTCTGTGGGGAAAATTTCTAGTCTATAATAAAATACATTTTATTTAGTTTCTTTTGAAAATTGGGGGGGGGAATGATGTCAGACTGCTGATGGAAGTCCTCCCTGCTCAACCTCCCAAAAAAAAATATGGCTTAGGCTGGACTTGAGAAAAGCCATTTATTCAGAACAAATCACTTATAGCTTAAGCTCAAGTCTAAAATCACATTCACAGTATACATTTAAAACAATATGTTACCTCTTATTTTGCACCTCAGAACTGCAAATGCTGTCTCATCACAACAAGGACTCATAATGTTAATTCAGACCCTCCAAGTGTCCCTATTTTCCAAGGATGTCCCTGATTTAGAGGAGCAGTCCTGATTTCTGATTTGATCCCAGAATGTCCCACTTTTCCTTAGGATGTCCCTATCTTCATTGGAAAAATGTTGGAGGGTATAAAGTTATCCAACCCCCAAGCCGTCTGAAAACAATCCTTTATAGGGAAGTTGTTTAATGTTTAATTATGTGCGGGTTGAGCAGCTAGGCTGACTTGGGGTTCCGTAGCCCTCCTGGATGTCTTGATCAGCCATAGAACATGGCCCAGCCAGAGGGGCTCCTGTAATCTGGGAGTGTCTCCCCTCTGCCTTCCCAGTTCAGATGTGCCACAGCTTAAGGTGCAGGACCACCTGCCTGTCAATCATCTGACATCACAGTGATGCAGGTGGGGGAGGCGGGAGATAGCCAAATCCAGCAGAGAGCAGGATTGAACTTCCTGCATGTCAGCTGATGCACTGGGAGTTAAGTTCTGCTTGGTCACTGTGTGAGCAGCTGATCAAGCCACAGCGCTACCTTTTGGACCTCACCTGGAACACCGTCTAGTTCTTGATGCCACAGTTGTAAGAAGGGTATTGATAAGCTGGAATGTATGTAGAGGAGAAGATGATAAAGGAGCTGGTGTTTCCTGCTTGGCAGGGGGTTGGACTCGATGGCCCTTGTGGTCTCTTCCAACTCTACGATTCTATGATTCTATGATTCTATGATTCTATGTTTTTATATATGTTGGAAGCTGCCAAGAGTGGCTGAGGCAGCCCAATAAGGTGTGTGGGGTATAAATAGTAAAATTATCATTATGAAATGAGATGTCCTATTTTCATCAGAGAAATGTTGGAGGGTATGTTAATAGGGCCATTACATTATGGGGGCATGCCAGAGACGTCTGCTAGAATTGTTTCTGCTTGTATTACGGTATACCAATATATTTCTTTGGCAGGTTGTAAAATATTTTATTTTAGATGATCACTGCACCAGGACATGTCCCAGCACATATCAGAAACAGGTGGCAGAGAAAATTTACCCCTTATCCTGATGTGACTCTAATGGGGGTCTACTAGAATTTTATTTGAGGTTCTGAGGTGCTCAAGAACCTAGCACAAAAGAGCTCTTGCTTCTTCCAGAGATGATGTGATCTCTGTGGGGAAGTTCCTAATGTGTTTTTCCCACATTTCTCATATCCAGATTTTATTCTGCTGCCTTTTCTTTGCTCCAGGACCGCCTATCCTAGCTGCTTCTTCCTCTTCTTCTTCCTCTTCTTCTTCCTCTTCTTCTTCCTCTTCTTCTTCTTTTTCTTCTTCTTCTTCTTTCCTTTCATGGCCTCACCTACATATTAAGAAAGCCACTTCTTCTTCCTTCCCTGCATGCCACTACTATCAAGCTCTAAACTCATCAACAACCTTCTGAGGGCCACCAGTCATAGGCAAGGAATCAGGCAGAAAAGTGTGGGTTGCCAGAGACAGAAAAGTAGATGCTTCAAATGAATCTCATTTGTGCCTTTCTACAGTAGGCTACATCCTAGCCACACAAAAACCAGAAGTTTGTGCACACATGCGGGAACACACACACACACACACACACACACACACACAGTGCTCTCCATCTTTCAACAAGGGAAGTAAGACCTATCATCACAGTTCAAGGGCACACTCCAGCCAGGCAAAAGCACTTGAGGGTATGGCGCATGACCAGTGAGGAAAGGTGAAGCCCAGGGAGGAGTCATGGCTTGTGGAGCCTCCTAAGCGTTGGAAAGAGGACATCATTTGGCCTCCAGGACTGAGGTTCAATACCTCTGCTCTGGACTCTTAGAGTATAATGATCCCTGCATCAGGGATACTAGAATGATGTTCATTTGTGTTCTGTGTGAATGAACCATCGCTCAGGACAGGAATATTCCTTTTACAGCATCTTCCAGATATAATGATAGCAATCTTTTTCTTCAGTAACACACTTTTATCCGAGCGCATTTGTCCACCCCTGATTTAGCACATGTCCATGTTTTACGTGAATACCCACAGCATGAACCAGGATCTGCTCTTCAGATTGATGGGAAATTCTTGCATGTGTTAATGTACTGTGCATTGCACACATAAATTAATCCTTGGTGCGTCTTGGAAACATAAACCCATGGGTTTTTTATTATAAAAATGCACTTTGGTTTTCACACCTCATTTGTATACTCCCTGTGATGATGCTACGATCTTCAGGTTCCCTCCAGCAAAACTTAAATCCAAATACATTTCATGTGGCAGGCCTCAGCAAGATGTGCGGCACCTGTTTTGAGGCACAGGGCACAAGAAAATAATGGAACGTTAAACATTTTCTATAAGTAGACAAGCAGATAAAAGCCTAAGTTTGTGTCTTAAAGCTTTCCTGAGATGCATATGGTATGTATTTTGGATACTATTTTAATGTTGCACTAATGTGGCTTTGTATACACGATGGCATCAAGGAGCCATTGTACATAAAGAGAGAAGTACTCTCCATTAGTCTTTATTTCATAATGCTGCCATTGACTTTTACAGAAATGAATATGCTTCCGGAGAAAAGTCTCCGTAAAATGAACACATGATAATGTACAAGCCCAGAGATTATAGGTTAATCACAGGCTCCTAATTTTGCAGCTTCTGTTAGTTGGCCAATAAGCAAACAAAAAACAGCACATCATTATTATTTTGCCATCTTTTCTGACTTTTAAATACATTTGTGCAGTGCTTTTTTCTGGGGGGGGACACAGGGGTATGCATACCCCGAAACATTTTGTGAATCTTTGTACTTTTTTCCATTTGCTGTATTTATTTTTCCTGATTTGAACTATAAAATGGTGATTTTCTCGAGTCAAAATGAAAGTGCCCCTAAACACACACACACACACACACACACATATAAAAGCACTGCACTTGTGTACATTGTTTTTATGCTCCCATGAAATACTATCCCCACAGTGGTAATCCAAAATGGAACATTCAGTTCATTCAACTCCTAAAATAATTTAGGAATTTCAGCACTATTAATCAGTAAATTGTGCAGCTAGGAAAAACCACCACAATGCTGTCGCAATACTCTTGTTATTTTGTCTATAGGACACATGCTTACTGAACAAACAAAGGTGTTTTTACATGCAAACAGTTTGGGGCTGAACCTAGAAAAGTGGGTGAAAATGTTTTAATTAGGAAAATGAAGTTGAAAACAACTATGCTACCACCCTTATTTCACTGAGCGTTCCCTTCGTTGGATTTTTTAATTTATATTTTTAGCAAATGTGACCTGAAACAAAATATAAAATAACATTGCAAAACTCTGAACTGAAAATTGTGTTTTTCACAGGCATTTGAATCTCAGGACAAGCAAGCAAGGCTACTTAGATAAGCCTCACCTGAAAGAAGAAGGATCAGGGGAAAGGAATAACTGCTTTCCCTCTTATCTCCACATTTGTATGCACCGCAAGTCTCAGCCTAAAGCACGTTAAACTGATTAGCTATGTTTATTGACATAATAGTTTGTAGGCTAGGACACATGTTGAGAAATATTATCTAACTTATTAATAGGACTTATGACTTGTGAGCTGTCATAAATGCTTACAAAGGAAAAGCACCACAATTTGCTTTTCTATTACTTTAGCAGTATGCCAAATCTTACATTTATAAAATGATATCTATTTACACAGAAGCTGTTAGAAGATTTTAACTGTGTTATTAACAGCTGCTTCTTTTCTTATTGGTAAATTGAAGAGCAAAGTAGAAATAGAGCAATATTAAGGAAGCCACATACTATTCTGAATTAAATCCTAGATTTAGCTTCTAAAACAGCAGGTGTAATAATAATAATAATAATAATAATAATAATAATAATAATAATGCAACTTATATATAATTTAAGAGACTCTTTATGTGGTCAAGCCAGTCTCTTTGGTAAGTTACGGTTCTAGCCAAGTCTGTTAAGTAGCTCTTTTCATGACTAAAAACTACAGAAACCACTAACTTGAGATGATTCAAGGCAGTCTTCCCTAATAATAATAATAACAACAATAATAGTAGTAGTAGTAGTAGTACTATCCCATCCATCTTATTGGGTTGCCCCAGCCACTCTAGGTGGCTTCCAACATATATAAAAACATATTAAACATTAGAACCTTCCCTATACACTGCTACTTTTAGATGACTTCTTAAGGTTGTATAGTTATCTCCTTGACATCTGATGGGAGGTTGTTCCACAGGGTTGGTGCCACTACTGAGAAGGCCCTCTAGTTCCCTGTAGCTTCACTTCTGGCAGTGAGGGAACCTCCAGAAGCCCTCAGTGCTGGGCTGAAACCTATGGCCATCATAGCTTTACAGTCTCTCATTGGTGATTAGAGACTCCTGTTTTCCCCAAAACAATACCATTTTCCAAGTGTACTCCTTGATGAACTAGAAGAAGAAGAAGAAGAAGAAGAAGAAGAAGAAGAAGAAGAAGAGGAGTTTGGATTTGATATCCCGCCTTTCACTCCCCTTCAGGAGTCTCAAAGCGGCTAACAATCTCCTTTCCCTTCCTCCCCCACAACAAACACTCTGTGAGGTGAGTGGGGCTGAGAGACTTCACAGAAGTGTGACTGGCCCAAGGTCACCCAGCAGCTGCATGTGGAGGAGCGGAGACACGAACCCGGTTTCCCAGATTACGTGACTACCGCTCTTAACCACTACACCACACTGAACTACCACCCTTCATCCTTTCCAGTTGTCAGTCATGACCCTGTAAACCCCTGCCCCCCCACGCCTTCCACTCAGAGTTTGCTGGGCAGCAGTTGAAGAAGGAGCAAAAAGGGTTTTCTTGTGTGTGTGTGTTTCTTTGTGGCTGATTAGCTATTTTCCCTGTGTAAAGGTCAGAGGGGGCAGGGTTTCTGTTGAGGCAGGGGATTAGCTGTGGGAGGAGCTTATCAGAGTTTGCAGGGCAGCAGTTGAAGAAGGAGCAAAAAGGGTTTTCTTGTGTGTGTTTCTTTGTGGCTGATTAGCTGTTTTCCCTGTGTAAAGGTCAGAGGGGGCAGGGTTTCTGTTGAGGCAGGGGATTAGCTGTGGGAGGAGCTTATCAGAGTTTGCAGGGCAGCAGTTGAAGAAGGAGCAAAAAGGGTTTTCTTGTGTGTGTGTGTTTCTTTGTGGCTGATTAGCTGTTTTCCCTGTGTAAAGGTCAGAGGGGGCAGGGTTTCTGTTGAGGCAGGGGATTAGCTGTGGGAGGAGCTTATCAGAGTTTGCTGGGCAGCAGTTGAAGAAGGAGCAAAAAGGGTTTTCTTGTGTGTGTGTGTTTCTTTGTGGCTGATTAGCTATTTTCCCTGTGTAAAGGTCAGAGGGGGCAGGGTTTCTGTTGAGGCAGGGGATTAGCTGTGGGAGGAGCTTATCAGAGTTTGCAGGGCAGCGCCGCGCGCCTAGTGGCGCGCGCAATTATACCCATCTTTTAGATTTAGGGGAACTAGTCTCAAACGTTTGTTGGGGGAGACCTAGGTTTTTTTTTGTGGGGGAAGTTATTTGTCCTGTCTTCAAGCATTTTATGATGGAGGACCTCTGTAGCCACCCCCAACGACACGATCTCAAGATGGAAGGGGAGGGAACAGCTGCAGTCGCCTGCGATTCCTGCGCAATGTTTGCCATCTTGCCAAAGGTTGCAGGCAGCTTTACCTGCAGCAATTGCATGTTGATTGCCCTTTTAAAAGACAAAGTCCAGCAACTGGAGGAACGTGTAGCTACGCTCCAAAGAATTAGAGAGCTGGAGCTCTTCTTGGAAGCAACAGAGCACACCGTCCCCACCAAGGAGGAGACTGGGGACTCCCCTGAGAAGGAGGCTAGTTCACCAACACAGGAGCCAGATATATGGAGAAACGTGACTCAAAGAAGTAGGAGGCCCAGGGTTCACTCTGATTGTTTAGAAATACACAATCGCTTTGAGGTCCTCTCCCCTAGCATGGAAGACGGAGAGCAGACTCCATTTGAGGATCTCTCCCTCATTACAGTCGATCAGGTATATGAAGACGAGCAGCAAAGTCAGTCCTCAGGGAATGTGCAGGCGACCTTGGAACGGACAGCTCACGGAAGAACCCCGACCAAACCCAAGAGGAGGCGTGTAGTGGTGATAGGGGATTCCCTACTGAGGGGAACAGAAGCAGTGATCTGTGGGCCTGACAAGATGTCTCGGGAAGTGTGCTGTCTCCCTGGGGCTAAGATCCAAGATGTAACTGAACGACTGCAAGGAATCATAAAACCCACTGACAAATACCCCTTCCTCTTGGTTCATGTGGGAACAAATGACACTGCAAGCAATAGCCTCCAGAAGATCAAAAGAGACTACGAGGCTCTCGGCAGGAAATTGAAGCAACTAAATGCACAAATTGTCATCTCGTCTGTCCTCCCAGTTGAACGACGTGGCCCAGGGAGAGAGGGGAAAATAGTGGAAGTGAACAGCTGGCTTCGCAAATGGTGTAAACAGGAACGGTTTGGATTCTTAGATCACGGACTGCAGTTTCTTGAAGATGGACTTCTGGCAAGTGATGGGCTGCACCTCACAACGGTTGGGAGAAATGTTTTTGCCAAAAATCTCAGAAACCTCATCAGGAGTGCTTTAAACTGACTAATGTGGGGGAGGGAGACAGTGCTCCTGAAGGTAGGAGTCTATCAATTAATGAAGATGATCATCCAGATGTCATAGACCAAATGGAGCAAACAGCACGCGGACCTAGTGGTGGGAGGAAAAAATCCTTAAATAAGAGACACGGGGGAATGATTAATGGACTTCAATGTCTGTACACTAATGCGCAAAGTATGGGAAATAAACAAGATGAGCTTGAGCTCTTGGTACAGCAAACTAAATATGACATAATAGGCATCACTGAAACCTGGTGGGATAAGTCCCACGATTGGAATGTAATAATGGGGGGATACAATCTATTTCAGAGAAACAGACCAGACAAGAAAGGAGGAGGAGGAGCGTTATATGTCAGGGATGTGTATACCTGTGAAGAGATCCAAGATTTAGAACCTCAAAGCCAAAGTGAGAGCATTTGGGTCAAAATTAAGGGAGAGAAGAATAACAGAGACCTCATTGTGGGAGTTTACTATAGATCCCCAAGCCAAACGGAGGACATAGATGATGCCTTCCTGGAACAGATGGCCAGGCATGCAAAAGGAAGGGAGATAGTAGTAATGGGGGACTTCAATTACCCGGATATTTGTTGGACGTCAAACTCAGCCAAGAGCATAAGGTCAAACAGATTCCTCACTGGCCTTGCAGACAACTTCATTGTCCAGAAAGTGGGAGAAGCAACAAGAGGAACAGCCATTTTAGATCTGGTCCTAACCAATGTTGATGACCTGGTTAGTGGGGTAGATGTGGAAGGATCATTAGGCGCGAGTGATCATGCTCTTCTGAAGTTTACTATACAGCGGAAAGGAGCAGCCAAGCATACTAGGACTCAATTTCTTGACTTTAAGAAAGCCGACTTCATAAAACTTAGGGAAGTGCTGTGTGAGATCCCATGGACAGCAATACTAAAAGGAAAGGGAGTTCATGATGGCTGGGAGTTTGTTAAGAGGGAGATAGTAAAAGCACAACGTCAGGCAATACCAATGAGACGGAAACATGGAAGGTGCCTAAAGAAGCCAGGGTGGCTATCTAAAGAACTTTTAACTGAATTAAGATTAAAAAAGGATGTGTACAAAAAATGGAAAAGGGGGGAAACCACCAAAGAGGAATTCAAACAAATAGCCAGCACGTGTAGACACAAGGTCAGAAAAGCTAAAGCACAGAATGAACTCAGGCTTGCTAGAGAGGTTAAAAGCAACAAAAAAGGCTTTTATGGGTATGTTCGTAGCAAAAGGAAGAACAAAGAAACAGTGGGGTCACTCAGAGGAGAAGATGGTGAAATGCAAACAGGGGACACAGAAAGGGCTGAACTCCTCAATGCCTTCTTTGCCTCAGTCTTCTCCGATAAAGAAAACAATGCCCGACCTGAAGAATTTGGAGCAAATGATTCAGCAAAGGAAACACAGCCCAGAATAACTAAGGAGATAGTACAAGAATATTTGGCTAGTTTAGATGTATTCAAGTCTCCAGGGCCAGATGAACTGCATCCAAGAGTATTAAAAGAACTGGCAGATGTGATCTCAGAACCACTGGCAGTCATCTTTGAGAATTCCTGGAGAACAGGCGAAGTCCCGGCAGACTGGAGGAGGGCAAATGTTGTCCCTATTTTCAAAAAGGGGGAAAGAGAGGACCCAAATAATTACCGCCCAGTCAGTCTGACATCAATACCAGGGAAGATTCTGGAGCAGATCATTAAGCAAACAGTCTGTGAGCACCTAGAAAGGAATGCTGTGATCACCAATAGTCAGCATGGATTTCTGAAAAATAAGTCATGTCAGACTAACCTGATCTCGTTTTTTGACAGAATTACAAGCCTGGTAGATGAAGGGAATGCAGTGGATGTAGCCTACCTTGATTTCAGCAAGGCATTTGACAAGGTGCCCCATGATATTCTTGTAAAGAAGCTGGTAAAATGTGGTCTTGACTATGCTACCACTCAGTGGATTTGTAACTGGCTGACTGACCGAACCCAAAGGGTGTTCATCAATGGTTCCTCTTCATCCTGGAGAAGAGTGACTAGTGGGGTGCCACAGGGTTCTGTCTTGGGCCCGGTCTTATTCAACATCTTTATCAACGACTTGGATGATGGACTCAAGGGCATCCTGATCAAATTTGGAGATGACACCAAACTGGGAGGGGTGGCTAACACCCCAGAGGACAGGATCACACTTCAAAACGACCTTGACAGATTAGAGAACTGGGCAAAAACAAACAAGATGAATTTTAACAGGGAAAAATGTAAAGTATTGCACTTGGGCAAAAAAAATGAGAGGCACAAATACAAGATGGGGGACACCTGGCTTGAGAGCAGTACATGTGAAAAGGATCTAGGAGTCTTGGTTGACCACAAACTTGACATGAGCCAACAGTGTGACGCGGCAGCTAAAAAAGCCAATGCAATTCTGGGCTGCATCAATAGGAGTATAGCATCTAGATCAAGGGAAGTAATAGTGCCACTGTATTCTGCTCTGGTCAGACCACACCTGGAGTACTGTGTCCAGTTCTGGGCACCACAATTCAAGAAGGACACTGACAAACTGGAACGTGTCCAGAGGAGGGCAACCAAAATGGTCAAAGGCCTGGAAACGATGCCTTATGAGGAACGGCTAAGGGAGCTGGGCATGTTTAGCCTGGAGAAGAGGAGGTTAAGGGGTGATATGATAGCCATGTTCAAATATATAAAAGGATGTCACATAGAGGAGGGAGAAAGGTTGTTTTCTGCTGCTCCAGAGAAGCGGACACGGAGCAATGGATCCAAACTACAAGAAAGAAGATTCCACCTAAACATTAGGAAGAACTTCCTGACAGTAAGAGCTGTTCGACAGTGGAATTTGCTACCAAGGAGTGTGGTGGAGTCTCCTACTTTGGAGGTCTTTAAGCAGAGGCTTGACAACCATATGTCAGGAGTGCTCTGATGGTGTTTCCTGCTTGGCAGGGGGTTGGACTCGATGGCCCTTGTGGTCTCTTCCAACTCTATGATTCTATGATTCTATGATTCCTTTTGAGAAGTTTCTTCAACAGCAGAACAGCAGGAACTTAATTCAGTTGGTAGATCATGAGACTCTTAATCTCAGAGTCATGGTTTGAGGGCCACATTGGGCAAAAGGTTCTTGCATTTCAGGGAATTGTACTAGATGACCATCCTGGTCTCTTCCAATTCTGCAATTCTATGGTTCTTCTACATTAAGAAAATGATCATCTTTCTGCCCTTCTGGTTGCGCAATTATCACCTATCAACTCCCACCCAATTAAAAGTCACATTCAGAAGCAATGTTGCTGGGTATTCAACATCTGAATGTTCCTTGAATTATTGCTACCCAAACTCATAGCTGTCAACTTTTCCCTTTTCTTGCAAGGAATCCTATTCGGAAAAAGGGAATTTCCCTTTTAAAAAGGGAAACGTTGACAGTTATGCCCAAACTGCATTTCCCACTTTGACTTGTTTCATATGGATTCTAGTGGCTGAGCTCTGGATATTGATCATACTGTGTTTTTTATTAAAACGTGAAACTTTTTTTCCCTTTTCTAAATTACTTTGTCATGGTTCTGCTTTCTCTCTGAAATCTTTATTCTATTTAAGCCTTTCTTCCTTTAAAATATAACTTCCTTTTGATCTTGCATACATAGGATACTAACGGATATTTCAGAGGATTAATTTTTCTCTCTCTTTCTTGTGTAAAGCTTTGACTGTTTATCATTTTCAATTATTACCATAAATGAGATATGAAAGAGGGGAACAAAATAAATCTAAAGGAAAGAATGTTGACCAAGAATATTTACCACAACATGCCGTGTCTCTTTAAAGTGTTTTATGATTGACATATGAAAGCTCTTGGAAAAAGTTGCACTTCTGATTTATTATAGATACTCTGCACGTGGTAAAATAAAAAGTGGCACCGTTTCAGAGATAGTCTAAAAATTCATGATAACCTGCAAACCAAATTTACATTACTGTTTCCCAGAAGGGGCAGCTATTGTTTGACAAATTATATCCAGTTTATCAATATAAGCCCCATTCCGTGCCGAATAAGCATGGGACGCCTTTGCCCGGTGGTACTATGGCCCATAGATTGCAGAAAAATACTGGGCAAGGTTTTGCCCAGTATCTTCCCTGTGTGATGGACTCAGGGGAAAAAGCTATCCCATGAGCCCTTGCTGAAGAGGAGAGGGGAAAGCCTATATAAGGCTGCTTCCCCTGGAGCTCACAGCCATTTTTGTTTGAGAGCTTCCCACTCGCCAACTCTCAGGTTAGAGCCTTCACTGAGCAATTTTGGGTCACTGGTTGACAGGGCCAGAAAGGATTTTTTCTCTCTCAACCTAATTGGCACTTGGTTGTTTTTTTGCCCCCCCTTTCCCTCAGTGAAATTATTGCTTTCCTTTGTTAAGTGGAAGAACATTGTTTGTGTGAGGGTGGAAATGGCATTGGTCAGGATCAACATAGTATAGGGGAGATCCCCATAAGGGGCCTGAGGAGAGGATTGACCACAGCAACCCCAACCATGGGTTCGGTACCCTGGTCCTCCAGTGAGACCTTGCTTGCTTGGCTTGCACCACAGCAAGGTTCAACATTGGCTGACTCCCATCATACAGGTTTAGAGAGATCCAAACCCAGTGGATCTATTCCATCAACATAGGGCTTGTGGAATGATGAACTGATTCTGGGACCCAATGCCATGCCAACCCTTGCCCTGCCTGCTGCTGTCAAAAAAGATTTGGCCTGATTTTATCCCATCACCATTGAACAGTCGGGTTATTTTGCTGCTCTCATGGGTTATGTAATGTGCCTCCCTGGGTAATAGAAATTTCTGAGATCTCCCCTCTGCCTGCAACAAAAGAGAAAAAAATATCACAGACTGCACATACCTATAGTAGAAATCACATTTAAATTCCATGACCAAAAGGATATGTCTGGATAACATCTTATTGCTAACATTACACTGAAAACAGTAACCAGTGTGCTTAATTGCAATAAACTCATTATAGAGCAAATATTACTTCCTGATATTACTTCAATATAGCTCAAGGCTAGTTTTGACATTATGGTTTCTGTGCTTTCATTTTAAGATGCCAATCTAGAATTGGGTGAAGACTGGATATACCAGCTTTCATTGTGCTCGGGTCTGAGGTGGGTTGAAACCTATGTGACACTGACCTCCTCAAGCAGCTCCATCAAGTTCAGGCACACCCATTTTTCTAACATAAGGAAGACTTTGGTCTTTTCATGCTCACAGGAATGTCTTCCGCTATTTTCACTGTATAAAGCACCGTGTTCTCATATGTCACTATTTAATAATTATGTAGGCATCCCCCAACTTACGCGCATTCAACTTGTGCACATTCAGCTTTAAGTGCTTGATAAATAAATAAATAAATAAATAGAGGTGGAATGCAGGTGGGCATCCAGGAATTTTTTTCCCCAATCCCACCCACCATTGAACCCAGTGGTGCTTTGACTATACACGATTTCACGTATACGCATGGTACCCAGGAACATAACCCTGCAGATACCTGTAAAAATAATTTTAAGCTAAAGTTTTCCCTCTTCTTTCACACAGTTATTCCTCTTGAATTTGTTTCAGTTTACAGTCACAATACATGTATGCAGGAACTGTTAGAATTCCTGCTCCATGATTGCAGTCATGGGATTGTTGTCTTTCACATGACGCTATATGTTTTGACTCCACCGTGTGGGAAGTGACGGAGACAGGATGTTTGTGTTACTGTGTTCCGTGAAGTGGGACTATTGTTCTTTGTTTTTTCTCTCTGCTGTCTGATGCTAGAGAGAGAGGGAGCCATGTTGCAGTGCTCCATGTGTGTTTATGTGTAAATAAAGTAGATTAGCCAAAATGCTGAGATGCTGAGGTCTGTTACACATGATGCACAGACTCTGCGGATCCCTAAATGTGTCTGTTGGCATATAAATACAGACATGGTTCCTGATTGAAAATGCATTTGAATACACATAGATTCGTGCAAACAGTTACACTCCAGCTCCCATATCTTTGTTTGGAGTCTAAGTCTTATATTCATAGAAACCTCCATTCCCAGAATATAGAAATGCCACCTGTAAATGAGAGTCACGACTGGCAGGCAGGCCTTTGCTGAAGACTTTGGGTGAGAGTCAGCATAGGAAGAGCAGGTATCTGCTCATTCAATAGGGTTTCTATTTTCTCTCCTCCCCTCCCCACCTCATTCTCTGTTTACCCCCAAAATCTGCTCTGGGGGATCTTTGGGACAGATTTAGAGGGCATGCAAAGGGATGGAGAAAAAGAAATGGGAAGTCCTGTTTCATAAGTGAATTTCCATTACACAAATAGGTGGGCATCACTGTTTTTCTTTCCAATGGGATTAATCAGGCCACCTTCTGAATGGTGCCCAACTTATGATCCCAAGTTCAATATGCATAATGGTAAAAAGGAAGGTGTGAAATAGCCGGGCAGCATGAATTTTAAAAGATTACATATTCCATCGGGGGGGGGGGGAATAGAACATTAATTTATCCTGAGTAAGTCTAGCACATCCATCACAACTGCCCTTGGAAGCTGTGATATCATTTGTACTGAGAAATAAAGCGGGAGTCTCACACATATTTCTCACACCCGTACTCTAAAAATCAGGAGAGTAAATTAAAATATGTCACCAGAATCAGTAAAATGTTTGACAGGAACAAGGGCAGATTTTGCACAATGAAGATGGGGGAGGGGGGAATACAGCAGTTTTCACAATTTGGAGATGCAGACAGGTGACCAGGAGCCATTTGGCAGCCACTTTAACATTTTTAGGAGTGTTCATTGTAACTACAAAGAATGTGGTTGTCTTACAACTCTCTGCAGTGACTTAGAAACCTGTGGAAGTGGGAGACACGGCCATAGGCCAGAGAAATCCAGTGCTCTGCATGGTGAGCCACTCACCTTTTCATGTTACACCTGCAGAATAGAAGCCACTGCAGATCACCTGTTACCTATCCTGCTCGGGCATTTTGAGAAAACTTAGGCCATCCTGGAAGAGCCTTACCCCACCCAATACTGGCATTGCCCTAGTTTCTATAGAAGTGGCACTAGCATGGGAAAAGCCACACGATAGGCTCCTCTCACATGGCCTGGGCCTTCCAACATCAATGAGTGCGGGAGGGAGAAGTCATGCAACAGCGGCAGCATGGCTTAAGAAGAAGAAGAAGAAGCCTCAATTCTTAGTGGCTACTACATGGTTTGTGCTCACCTGTTTCTATTCACAGTCTATTAAAAGAAAACGGAGGGGAGCAAAAATAAATAAAATTAAACCTTGACTTCAGAAAATGCTATCTTAGAGCATGGGTGGGGAAACTCAGACCCAGGGACCAAATGACCCAGAAGTATACCCCTTTCAGCCCCCAGGACTCTCTCAATGCTGCAATAGATCTTATCTACCTAAATTGCCTATGCCAACATAAGAAGGATTCCTTCCTTTCCACTACCTAGCCTGCCAATAATATACATGGATTCTTAAATTTTGGCAGACTTCCACTTCTCTTGTGTATCTAATATCTTCACTGGGTGAACACAAATGCACATGAGTATTAACAAACAGACACAGACACACAGACACAGACACACACACACACACACACACACACACACACACACACACACAGAGTCACACCCTATAGATAATATATATTGAATCAAATGAACTTTCCCTCAGTTTCTTCTAACTCAAGATGGCAGGAAATAGCTAGTTACAGGTAGGTATCCATGTTGGTCTGCCATAGTCAAAACAAAATTTAAAATTTAAAAATTCATTCCAGTAGCACCTTAGAGACCAACTAAGTTTGTTATTGGTATGAGCTTTTGTGTGCATGCACACTTCTTCAGATAAGAAGGAAATAGCTAGTTTTCTTGAGCAATTTTACCTGTCAGCACTTATAACTCAGAAAGACCAGTAAGTGCCACATGCTACCAAATGCAATTTCAGTGTATGGACTGCGTGACTTCTTGTCAGTTCTATTTCTTTGAGTCTATTTTAAACTTTGATTGGGGGGGGTTGTTTTGTTTCTAAAAGTTCCTCAGCTGAAGAATCCGAGATCTAAGCTCATCTCCAGGACACATTTGCAAATAACTGAGTTGGCTGATTGGGATGCATCTGTGTCACTGCTACCTGCCAGGAACACTGCAGCCTTAGAAACAATGTTTAGCTGATGCCGTGGGGTCATTTCCAGATGTACATCTAAATGACAGCTTAGCTTGCCAAACAGCTTTGGCATTCCCAGGGGGTATGTAGATTTCACTGCAGGTAGTGGGTACTTTGTTTTCAGTATATCCCTCGGTGCCAAGTCGTATTCCCATTATTCTTCTTGAAATATTTCCAGTGGTGCTTCTTGTCCATCACAAGTGATCCTTAAATAAAAATGCCATTGTTCTTTCAGCACTCTTTAGTGCCTCAGACGGAAAGAAAAAGATCCAGCCTAGATATTAGTGATAATGACTGTTATATATTTTGGACGTTCAAGACATGAAAGGGAAAACATTAGGATAAATTACATATTAAGAGTCATTTTACTCCTCTCTTATGGATGAAATATCTCTTCATAGCTATTCAGTTCCTGCTACCTCTGCACAGAGCTGACTTTATTAAACAGTAGGGGTTTCTCAATACGAAGGGGAAAACGATGCTGCTAAGCAGATTGAGAATGACTGAAGAAATGGAATTTATATAGGCTGAATTTATCCTCAAAGTAGGTATGCCCAAACCTTCCAAGGACTGCAAATTATCTGCTTTCATCGCAGACGCTGCTTTTTCAACACCTATAGCTCTCTGATATGAGACATTCAGGATAACATTATATCGAAAATAAATCCAGTCAGTTAATGTCTGTCACCCTGATCTACCTAAGGAAATTTATATGCATCAATAGGCTTATGCTAGCTGGACTGAGAACCACAGGTCACAGGTAAGTCAAAGAAGCCTTCAGATGAACATGCAGGTGCACACCTGAGGAAACATGTATTCCAGCCCATCCAGAATTGCCAGTGGACAGGAATGATGGGAGTTGTGGTCCAAATCCGCTGAAGGTCACCATGATGGGGAAGGCTGATACAGTGGTACCTCGAGTTACAGACGCTTCAGGTTACAGACTCTGCTAACCCAGAAATAGTACCTCGGGTTAAGAACTTTGCTTCAGGATGTGAACAGAAATCATGCGGCAGTGGTGCGGTGGCAGCGGGAGGCCCCATTAGCTAAAGTGGTGCCTCAGGTTAAGAACAGCTTCAGGTTAAGAACGGACCTCTGGAACGAATTACGTTCCTAACCCGAGGTGCCACTGTATAGGCTATCTACACATCATTGCTTCAAATGCATCCTGATGTTCACTCCAACAAGCATCCCCATCTCTGCCACGTTAACTACTTAGTCCTTAGTCAGTCATCAGAGCTGGATTTCTTAAAATGAAATGTGCCCAGCAGAATTTGTTCTATGGGGAGTTTTATTTTATCATCTTATTCTGTTACAGTTGATGTTTTCCTATTTTAATATGTAATCCACCTTGGAGAAAATTTTATCTGGAAAGGCAGCGTTATAAACCTTTTTTTAAAAAATAAAACCAAATCCAGGCCAACATTATCTACACCAGTATTTCAGTAACAACAAAACTCAGTCAGGTGTCACTAGGTTTCTTCAGTCTCTTTGTTCAAATATTCTTAAGGTGGGTACAATCAGCTTGCAGAGAAGGGATGAGAGTGTGGTGGAAGGTACAACTGTAGCTTCCGTGCACTGATCACTTTTTGTGCACAGAACCAGATTACATGCCTGCAGTTGTGTGCAGGAAGGAAAGATTGGCATGTGTACTTGCGGACAGCTCTCTTCTTCTATATACTGTTATACTCATGTATTTCCCGGCCTTCCTCATTCTGCTGCATAATGAAATGTCCACTCTATAGCCCTTAACTTTCCAAACTTCGTCTCAGTCCCTGAAATGCTCAGTAGAAACAACAGGACTGTAGGCCAGTGCTGGCAAAGTAATTTGCACTGGCTGCTGCACATAACAGGTGTTAATAAATTACATTTACACAGAAAAGGATGGCGAGGTAATACTTCATTCTGCATCATTCACAAATCACTTTCTCAGACTCAGGCACCCTGCAGTGCAGCAGAATTTGTGTGAGAGGAGGCAAGCATGCATAGAAACACATTTGAATGACTATAGAGAAGAAGCAAAAAAATAAATGTGATAACAAGGGGGGTGGGCAGAGATGAAATGGCTCCTATGCCACTGAAAAGTTTACGTTTTTATAGGCAAACAGGTTTTTTATGTTTTCCAATAGTCATTAAAATTCCACAGTGAAAATAAAACTTCAGGATCGTAGAAACTCTCATATATTGAATCAGACTACTGCTCCATCTTAATTCAGTATTGTCTACTCAGACTGGCAGCATCTCTCCAGGGTTTCAGAAAGAAGTGATGCTGTGTATTGTACCTGAGGCCTTTTTCATACAAAGCATGTGCTCCAAATGACTGCATCAGTGCAGTAGGTCATAGGAGCCATTAGTAGAATTTCCACATGGGTGACAGTGTTCCTAAATAAGGTAAAAAGGTAAAGGACCCCTGGACGGTTAAGTCCAGTCAAAGGTGACTATGGGGTTGTGGCACTCATCTTATTTGCAGGCTGAGGGAGCCAGCATTTGTATACAGGCAGCTTTCTGGGTCATGTGGCCAGCATGACTAAACCACTTCTGGTGCAACAGATCACTGTGACGGAAACCAGAGCACACAGAAATGCTGTTTACGGTACCTATTTATCTACCGTATTTTTCGCTCCATAGGGCGCACCTGTCCATAGGGCGCACCTAGCTTTTAGAGGAGGAAAATACGGGGAAAAATATTCTGAATCAAATGTTGCACTAAACTATTTAAAGGAGCAAAGCGGGCGGCTCCTGTCCGCTTTGCTGCTTTAAACTGAGCCTCAGAGGAGGGTAGGAAGGGGAACCATGGCTTATCTAAGTCCAGTTAATAATGCTGAGCCTGACTTATGGCCATCGAGATTAGCCTGGCCGTCTCAGTGGAAATCTGGGGAGGCTGGGGTGGACTTTTAGTGGTCAAAGTGTGGTTGTGTCTTCCTGACCGGCATCTATTTCCTGCCCTCTTTCCCTCCTGCACCCCCGCACCCTGCTTCGAGGGAACGAAGCGGAGCCATGGATCCTCTGCTCGCAACTGCAGTGGATTCCCTCCACTTTGAAGCAGGAAGGTGGGAGAGGAGCTGCTTACACGAGTGTAAGCTGCTCCCCTCCCACATTGCCGCTTCAAAGGGAGCCCGGGGGGAGGGAATCCGCTGCAGCTTCCCCCACCTCCCACAGAAGCCGCACGCTCTTTAAAGGGGCTGCGCAGCTTCTCCTGGCTTTTCTGGGAGGTGGGGGGATTCCCCCACCTCGTAGAAAAGCCCGCAGGAGCCGCGCAGCCTTTAAAGAGGGTGCCGCTCTTGGGGGCTTTTCCCCCAGGAGGGAGAAGGGACTGATGCGGCCAGTCAGTCCCTTCTCCCTCCTGGAGAAAAGCCCGCAAGAGTGCACGAAGCTTGTGTGCGGCTCTTGAGGGCTTTTCCCGCCTGCCTCCCCCCTGCATTCGCTCCATAGGACGCACACACATTTTCCCTTGCTTTTTAGGAGGGAAAAAGTGTGTCCTATGGTGCGAAAAATACGGTACTTGCACTGGTGTGCCTTTGAACTTCTGGGCTGGCAGGAGCTGGGACAGAGTAACAGGAGTTAACCCCATCACAGGGATTCGAACCACCAACCTTCTGATCGGTAAGCCCAAGAGACTCAGTGGATTAGACCACAGCGCCACCCACATCCCTAAGTAGTCCTCCTGAATTAGGGCCAGGATCCATCTCCAGCCTCACCAGCAATGAAAGACAATAATGGGCTGTACTCCACAAAAGCTGTTCTGTGTCGTGGCTACAATATGGCTACACCAAGAATGGTCATTGAGCCAAAGTGGTAGTGCCTGCCAGAATGGTGATGGGAAGCAGGGTTCCAAATGGCATGCATAGCTTTATGTTGAATGTTAGCCTTCTTCCATATTGCAATATAAAGTTCACTCATTGCTAAAGCCCACTATTTGATAGGAAGCTATGATTCACGAATTGAGAGATCTGGACCTGGGGTCACTGTGTCTGCATATACTTTAGTAAAGTAACCTCGGCGACTTATGGATCACACATTTTATGACCTATGAAGCAAACCATTGTGAAACCTGAAGAACTGTGTGGTTTTCTGATACTGCGGGACATAATTTGTACTTTGCAAATGAAATCCTCTGGATGAAGGTAGCCACACTTCATTTGCAATCTCTAACATGATATGATCTAAAGAACCACAGGTGGAAGGCAGGAAAAATGGACTTTTTCCATTCCCTACTTCCTGTACACCTTCAAAGTTCTTCCAGGGGGTGAGAAGACCCTCCTAAACAGTGTGAGATAGGTCACAGTCAGGCACGCAGAAGGAATAGTCAAAATCAGATAGTGTTTTGTTTTGTTTTAAATGATATTTATTAGAAGTTTAAAAATTACAGAAAAAAGAAAAGAAAACAACAAAAAATTTGAACAAGACATACATTACAATACATTAAAAAAAGAAAAAAAGAAGAAAAACATAAAAACCAATACAACAATACAGCAAAAAAGAACAATAACATTAAAACACACAACCAATATTCCATATCTTTATCTTTCATTTACTTGTTTCATCGACCTCCTCACACCTCCCTTTTTGTATTCTATTTTAATTAATTATTTCAGCAAATTCTTTCCATCTTTCTCAATTTTTGTTAAATAATTTATCTTAACGGTCTAACCTAACTCAGCAAATCCTTTCCATCTTTCTATATTCTGTCATTCAATTTACCTTAATTTATTTTAACCTTATCTTACCATAAAATACCTTAAAACTTAAAACTTAATACCTATTTATACATAACTCCTTGATATAAGGAGTTAGAAATCATATATTTCTACTAAAGCCAAATAGTTTCATTCCAACATTTTTCCTAATACTCATTAATTTTACACTAATTCTCAAAATAATTTTTTTAAAAAAAACTTTATTCCAATCCTCATCCAACGTCTCTTCTTCCTGGTCTCGGGTTAAGTCAGTCCTTACTGTCCATTCCATCTAGTCCATCAACCTGGTGATCTTATGTCCGAGGCTCTTAAGTCTTTTCCATATCCCTTCTGCAGATCTTCTTCTTGTTTGTACCTGCACTTTACCTTGTCTTTTGTTGATCTTTTTCTTAATTTCTTTCCTTTCTCATTGAGGAGTAGGTCTCGGGGAGACTCCACCCCAACAATATCTCCATCTCCCCTCAACAGATCAGCCCATTCTCCACAGTCAGCACTGTAGTCCAGAAAGTATTTAAAAGCATGTTTCAAAGTCCCTCCAAAGTTAAGAGCCCCCGCAACTCCACACCCCCCCTGGCCCAAAACCAAACCTGCCTAGGGGGATCCATCCAACTTCCCATCTCCCAACCAAACGATACTCCCTCTCTCCATATCTGACTTTCTCCAGGTTCAGTGTTCAAAAACAGCAGCTTATGCTCCTGCAGGGCCTCGGGTTTCTCCATTTGTGTTACTTGAGGTTCAACAGCAACCTCCTCCATTATCTTCTGCCCTTGCACTTTCCCTGTCAAAACAGATTCCTGGGTTGGTTCCTGAATAGTTTCTATATGAGTATTCACTGTTTGTCCAAAGTTTTTGACTGCAACAGTCATCAAATCCATCTTCTCATGCAGCTGCTCCAACAAAGCGCTTGTCTTGCAAAAAGCAAGCACCAAAACTTCTTCTAAACACATTTTTATCCAAGGTCAGAGTCTGGTCTCACGATCCTTAATCTCCACAGCTGTGAAATCCCCAGATCGACTCCAGCAACAGTTTAACAAGCTCCCTCTAGAGGAGACAATTTCTATTTGTATCCATCTTTTGAAAGCAGGTCCAACAAAAGAAAGTTACTTTCATTTTTCAAATATTTTGTTTCTTTTGAATGCAAAAGGCAACATTGGAATCAATATGTTTCTCTTTTTTAACTATCTGTCAAAAGACGTTCCATTCACAGTCAATGAACTTCCCCCAAAATTTCTGTCTCTGACACCCCGTTCCCAGGTTTGAGATGGTGGAAATTTATCTTTCTTTACTCTCTCTCCTGCAGGCTTGAACAATCTAAGATTTTCCCCCTCTTCTCCTGCTTCCAAGAGGGGTTTTGATGGTTATAACTGAAGGAAACTTAGTCCTTTATATATGACTTTCCTGACTTTAGCTTGCAAAGTTTTGCTTCAGTCTATTTACAAAAGTGGAAGGCGGACTTCCTGTTTAGAACCTTCCTGCTTCGGTCCCAAATTAAAATGTTTTGTAGTCCAATTTTCTGTTCTACTCACGGGTACTTGTTTAGAGTCCAATTGTCCACAGGAAAAAAGTCAGCACTCTCCGGCAACGGCTGTGCGGCTTCACTCCGTAAAAGTAGCAGTCGATTCAAAACACCGCGCCGCTCACCCCACGTCGCTTCGGATCCCCGAAAAGGGGTTTCCCTGCGAGTAGGGGAGGTGCTCTTGGTGTCAGCCGAATCCCACGTTCCCAGGCTTCCTCCGCCTGGGATTTTTGAGGGGTCTCTGCCTTCGCCGCGGCGGCAAGACCCGATTTTCATGGAGCGGGTTCCTCTCGGTCAGAGGAACTCCGCCATTGCCGATGGCGCTAACCCGGAAGTCCCATCAAAATCAGATAGTGGCACCTTTCACCGTTACCTCCAATGTGGTCCAGATATCTCTGAAGTGTACCTTTTTTACCTTACACAATAATTGGACTAGGGTTTCCTGTTTAAACAGATGTTTTATTAGTTTAAGCCTCCTCACCTGTTGAGGTTATCGTGCAGTGTTTTTTATTCTGCAATTTTGTTACTTTTCAAAGAAGTAGTGTAAGCAGGTCTGCAATTATTTTTAGTCACAAAGGGTAAGAAGTAAACAAACCAACTATGGTTTGGCACTGCAGTTGCATGGTACAGGTTTGGTTTGCAAGAAAATGATAGGCTTCGTTCCACTCTGTATGGAAGGGATTTGCACCAAACATCAATGCATAGCACTCTCCTTTTTCTAAATACTCCACTGCAAGCTTATTCGGTTTGCTACCTATGTCGTGAATGTATAGATTTGGAAAATCAGCACCTATGTGATATGGGTTGAATCTACTGCTAAAATGGAGAACTAGGCTTGGAATGATTAGCTGTACAATTAGTTATCAGCCCCTTTTCTTCTTGGAGTCTGAACAATCTATCCATCACGCATCTTACTTTTGTATTGTTTGTTGACCTTCTCTTGATCTCCAAATTAATTAGACTTTAGTTGCCATCTCCTGAAGGCTGGGCATCTATTCAGGTGTGTTGTCTTTTGAAATGTGATCAATGCTGACAGGATTTATCTCAAACAAAATGTAGGACAACAGTTATGCCTGGTGTAATTCCCATGAAGTAAACCCTGTTACACCTTGGTGGGATTTGGTCCAATATATGGATGCAATATATTGTGTAATAAATGAAAGAATACAGCTTTATGAGATGCCATATTTTGCCATGATATAAAAATATCTTGTAATAGGGTGACAGACTTTATTACCTTCCATAAAGATTTAGGGCCTTCTCCAGTGAACATCCTGTTAGCTGTGTAAATTAATGTTGAGTCATCCTAGTGAGAAGACTCAATTACCTTCAATGTTGAAATTTAGAATACCATTCAGGGGAGAAAAGGAAAGGGATGGACGTCAAGCCAGCAAGGGGACAATAAAGAGAAGGAGAGAGGTTTTATGATGCATATTGAGTCAATAATGTACTTAAAGTCCAGAAAACCCACAAAACCATTCAAAATATGGGCCTAAGTTTCCAAAAGAACCAAGCACCCTCAAGGGGAAATGGGCATTAGTAACAGTTCAAGTCCTGTTTATTCAGCGATGTGGAGGAAAGAAGTGCTTAGCCAAAAAGAAGAAAAGAGAAAGAAATCCGTTTAGCACCTAAAAGGGAGTTGTTTGCAAATCTAGGAGGGACAGCAAGAAAGGGGAGGGGAGGAAACCAACTGTGGATTTGGATGGATGAAAAGGATGATTCACTCATAATCATGGGTTAAGCATGTGCTCAGAAATGTTGCTGGCCTTTGAGAGGAAACAAAGAACTCAGTGGGCAGAGAAAGGCACACTGTGCATGCGCTGCAGTACTTTCATACCTGGAAACGGGGAGAGAGAGCTAGAGAGTCCATGCGGCTCATGAGGAGACCCTCCCTGGAGTCTGAAGAGAATGTCATTGAGGGTGAAGGAAGCCCCGAAGAGGCCACAGATTTCACTTATGCACATAGTATCCTGGAACATAACCCCAACATAAGTCGGGAGTTGCCTGTATGTTTAGGGTTGTTGGCCAAATACTGAATCCTCACAAAAGAAGATGTACACCCAAAACAAAATGTGAATCCTTACGTTTTGTTTTATGTGCATGCGTTACGATTTGCACTAGATTTTAAGAGTTTTGGACTGAAGGTTTGTTTTACTGTTACTGCTATTTTAAAAGATAGCAGGTCCCCATCACCACCACTGGTGCTCCTCGCTGCCAGTAGAGGTTGGCAGAGGGGGAGACTGCATTCTACCCTAACCCCGCCATCAGTATCGGCTTTAAAGGTTGCCTAAAATATTTTAAGGGTTGTATTAAAAGCAGTGCTAAGTTCCGCTTGCACAATGGGATTTCCCCCTTCCCCTCCTGCAGTGCAGCCCCTAAATGTGTCCCATGGATTCTCCCAACCCCCCCCCCCCAGAGCAGATCTGGGGAGGTGCAAAATTATAGTTTGGGAAAGAAAGGGGGAACCCCATTGCACATGCAGAAACTGTTGCGCTGATAGGATACATACATACAGCTCTAGATAAATACCATAAAATTGTGGGGGGCATGTTTGAGAATTAACAAGCACTTCATTATAATAAAATATCCCTCTTTGCTTGTTTCTCAATTCTACAGAATATGCACAAATTACTATTTTTTTAAAAAGAGAAATGGGAAGAACACTGATTTGCTCAACATAACAGCTCCCAGTAACAGCCACAAAATGCCTTTCATTCATAATTATTCCCGAAAACAATCTGGTTTGGAGAAAGAAAATGATATGGCACTCTTTGTCCAGATGAGCAAAGAGGGAATTGCACTAGATGGCAGCTGGACGGTTGCTCTATACGGAAATTCTCTTAGGGGAGTCGAAGATGATTTCAGCTTATTAAAGAAAGCTAAATTACATCTTGTGTACTGACCATATGGACGGCGAAACACAAGCCCTGATTGACCAGCGAAAATCCTGTCACTTGGCTATGCTAACAGGGATGTCATTCAGCAATATACTGGAAACATTCATTATGCTAATTTGGATAAATAGATGGAGGGAAACATCCCTGACGCATTTCTCTTTGCAGACAGGTGTGACAATGGGAAACCTTATCAGGCGAGCGCTACAGCTTTTAGAGGATGCTTTCTAGAAGAGAGAGGAAGGCATTAAGGGCAGCAGAATGGTAATTTGAGAGGTAATTTGATTTTGTGAACTCCATGTGACTTTTGAAACTCCGCATGAAATTTTGATGAGTGTCCACAGCTAATCTGGGAGGTCAGGCAGGCATGCTACCTGCTGAATGTCCTTTCTTTCCTACAGGCTCAAGATACATTCAATCAAGGTGTGTGTTTCTCGTTGAATTGCAACCTAATACCTAAAATAATGTTTGAGGCAGTGTGCATTTGTCAACTTTAATTTGTCACCGCTTTATGCACAAGCAGTTTGAAGAAGTGATTTGGTTACAATCTCTATCCTTGATTCTTTCAGGAGGGGGAAAAAATAAAAATAAAATAAATAAATAAAAATAAAACAGAGAGGTTTCGGGAAAGAGAAAGGGGGTGGAAAGGAGGCATGGGGGGAGTAATAAAAGAGTTGCAAGCTAAATGACTAAAGGATTTGAGGGAGAGAGAAGTATGGCTGCAAAAGTTAATGCAAAAAAAAATAATGAAAGAGATCTGATGACTAAGCACTGCATGAGTTTGTTCAAAGAATGCTGTAGGATTTAGAAAGAGAGGTGAATTCAATCAGCAAAGGAGAATCTTTTTGCAGTAAGAGTTCCAGAGAGTCTTCCTCAGCAGAGGTATGTTTTGATAATTGCTTAAGACTTTTTCTAAGCAGTAGCAGGAGCTTTTTTAAAGAGAGAGAGAGGGGGGGGAATTGCATTATAAAGTTAAACACATTATTCTTCAGCATGCTATTACAGTTTATGCAAGAACCACTTTAATCTGTTCTGTGCTCTTGCTTGCACCATTTTGGAAAAAGGAAATTGAATGCAGGACCCTTTACTTTCATCCCTCCATTCATCCCATTGTCTGTTTTTGTCTGTACTTTCCACTAAGAAGAAATGTTTGTTCTTTTCTTTTCTTTCCCTTTTTTGGTAAATCAAATATCATTGTTATTAGGATTAGATAAAAATTGTCATTTTTTATTTACTCCTGTTCGCAACAAAATTTGCAGAAATGTACCGATATGCTACATCGCCAGTACAATTAACTATGCCTTCCTTTCAGTGGGCCTTGACACACACATCAGACAACAACCTGAGTTTTACTCCACATATTTGTCTTACAATAGATGGCATTTTCAGTCCTTCTTTATGTACACAGAATATGCTGCTCATTGAAAAGATCTCAACAAATAGTCCATAATGTTAAATCATGAAATGGCCTTACTCCCTCTTTCCCAACTATTTTATTTGGATATATCATTCCAGGTTTTCACAGTTAAATATATCCATATAGTGTTTTTAGAACATATCTTTGTTGTAACCTACCAGAGAACTTTAGGTTACAGGGTGGTATATGAACATTGTTAATAAATCCTAAGCACACTTGTTTGAAAGGAAGTTCAGCTTAACACAGTGGCGCTTACTTCTGTGTAAAACCTCTGAGTAAATGCAGATTACTGGGTTGTAAGTTGTGATTTGGGTTCAGTCCAGAGCCTCACATACACTGAGATTTCCTAGGTGCGCAGAAGTTGCCTTATCCCTAGCCAGACCATTGATTCGTCTAGCTCAGTCTAGACTGACTAGCAGCAGCTCTCAAGAGTTTTAGACCAGCATCTTTTTCAGCCCTCTCTAGAGATGCCAAGTGTCAAACCTGGGAACGTCTGCATGCAAATCATCAGCTCTACCACTAAGCTATGGCCCTTCCTTTGAGGATAAGAAAAGAAAAGTGAATGCATGCATCAAAATTGTTACAGCCCCAACAAATCACAGTGTTTGGAGAGATTGTTTCTGCAGCAAGAGAGAAACACTTCTACAGTTCCCCTGTTTCTTCCTTTGGGCCAAATATTGATTTTAAAAATCCAAGCGCAAGGGGAAAAAACAGGAAGAATCATTACCTTTGTCTGTGTCAGTGAATGAAATGTGCATACCAGACAATAATATATATTATTTTCTGACCCCCACCCCTGAATCTGCAGTTAGAAAATAAGCATTTCATGAGTGTGTATTGCACTCTCTGATTCATTCTCTCTTAATTAAAACAAACGTACAAAGCAACACAAAAAAGCTTACTAAACAGTCCATATGTACAAGGGGACAAAAAGCACCTCTTCTCTTTTGTTTTGGCAAGAAAATCATTAATACGTGTGGTGTAGTTTGGATAGCAAACACTGCATTTTCATTATAAATTCTTTAGGAGTTAAGCTACACAGTAACATAGAGTCTGTTGCCTTTGATTTCTTCAGCAAGCCTCTGAATTGTTCCACCTTTGTTTCAAAAATAATTTGCAAGGCCTTTTTTCTTGGACATAATAGAAAAAGCTGGATTAATATTTCACTAATTATAAGCACTGAACTGAAGAAAAAATAGGCATGCAAAGCTAGCATTTAACAAATTCTAACATCATTACGTTGAACTGAAGGCATTATACAACTGTGACTTGTGTATAATTAAAATAAAGCTCCTTCACCCTGGTCTCAGCAGAGTTTGCAAATTCTTGCAGTGAATTTTTAAACACCCAGCTAAAAATATGCAGTCAGTTTGGATGCTATAAAACGGTGAAGTTCAAGTCAAAACTAGAAACCATGCAAATTTCAATGACATCCCACATAAAAATGCATATTTCATGACAGCTCACCTAGAAGTAGACATTCCATGATTAAATATATGTATTTTGCTTGTGGAGAAAAATAAGATTGTGGCACTGAGAAATCTGGGATGACCATAAATTGAATACATATATATATGCTGGTGCCCCTTGAGACCTGTATATGCTATTCTTCTACATTTGTAATCTTCCCAGTAGATAATTTCTTAAAATATGGATGCTGTGGTTGACTTAAAACCATTTGCCATCACCCAATTCACATCACAGGACTAAGGACCAAGGTGTCCTGACAGGGAAGAGAAAGAGAGAGAGTTGGTCTACCATCTGTAATGTTTCTGGGTTCATAGTGGAGGTGTTGAAATGGTGCCTCCATGTGCTGTTGAACTCCATCCCTCACCAGCCCCAGCTGATGGTCAAGGATTATTGGGAATTCTAGTTGGCTGCTGTGGGAAAGAGGATGCAGGTCTGAACAAACATTTGGTCTGATCCAGCATGACTCTTCATAGCGCTCTTCTGACTGTAAGCCCACTAGCTAGTGCAATTTCTGTATTGTTGCCCCTAAAACAGGTGCTGAGTAACAACAGCAACTTCCAGTACATAAATAAATAAATAAATTGGGAACCACAGTTGGGAAATGTTAGAAGAAATCAAGAAACTAAGCCAGGAAACACCACAATGGTGACCTCTTGACATTATTGGACTCCAAGTCCCATCAGGCCCAGCCACCATCATCAGTGGTCAGGGGTGGTGGCAAGTGTATTCCATTAACACCCGGAGGTCACAACAAAGACTTCTAATGAACTAGACATCCTATCAAGGCTCTTATTTCCATCTGGAACTCACTGGAACTCAGTTCTGGCACCTCTCAGGTGGGCGCCATTGCCATTATAAGAGAACAAGGGTGAGTTCATGGTGAGTTCCAGCACCTTTTTCTAGAAAAAAAAATAGCACTTGCATACTCTAATATATCATATAGGGAATGCCTCGGAGAGCATATTTGGGGTACTAGCAGTGTCTACTGTTTAAGGCTTATCAGCACTGACAGGGTGCACCATTTGCAAACAATCAATCAGGAGTTAACCAACTGTTCCTTTGTGGTCACATCCATGACTGACATCAGGTGTGGTGCAGGTGGGTATAGATTGTGGAGAAAGCTTCATGAGCCAAACTGGAATTTATTCCAGGCCTAATTAGCTAATTTATGCTAAAACGTAAATGTTTATTGCCAGGGAGAAGAGAATTTTATGTTGAACTAGGTTAGACTTTGGGACTGTGTAACTAATACAACCAGCCATTTTATTTTTGTATGTTTGTTTTTGAATTGTTGATTTTTTTATTAAAGATTTCTTCGTTTACAAAAATACGTGCATTGTCTCTTTTTTCAAGTTGTGTTTTCTACAGATTAGTTTCATTTGTTGTGAGACATTAGTGTTGCATACAGTATAAGGTTGGGAAGAAAAAAGGGGGGAAGAGGGTTGGGTTGGGTTGGGTTGGGTTGGGTTGGTAATGCTTCTATTCATCTACTTAGTGTATGTTTGGGGTTTTCTGTCAGCGTCACTTGTGTGGGTTCTCTTTCTGTACACTTGTTATATTTCCTTGGTGGTGAGAGAAGTTGGGAGTAGCCTATGGTTTGGTTGGTTGTCTTTGGTTGCGTGTGGTGAGATTTCAATCAGCCATTTTATGAGTAAAATAATATCAAAAGATTAACAAAGGGAAGTATACCAGAAGGGGGGTGGAGAGGCAGAGAGAGAGAGCCAGCATGGTGTAGTGGTCAAGAGTGGTGGACTTGTATTCTGGTGAACCGGGTTCGCTTCCCCGCTCCTCCACATGCAGCTGCTGGGTGATCTTGGGCTAGTCACACTTCTCTGACGTCTCTCAGCCTCACTCACTTCACAGGGTGTTTGTTGTGAGGGAGGAAGGGAAAAGAGATTCTTAGCCGCATTGAGACTCTTTAAGGGGAGTGAAAGGCAGGCTATCAAGTCCAAACTCCTCCTCCTCCTCCTCCTCCTCCTCCTCTTCTTCTTCTTCTTCGTCCTCCTCCTCCTCCTCCTCCTCCTCCTCCTCCTCTTCTGTATCTATATATCTAGCATGCACACAGAAAATCAATGTCTTCTATTTTTTAGATAACAGACATAAAACTGAAAACAAGTTTGGGTAGTTTTACTTTTTAATAGCCATCTTACTTTGGCTTGGAACTACTCAACTGTAAAAGGTAAATCTGTGAATCACTGGGTAAGTAGCTTCACATTAAGGTCTGATTGTGATCCTCTGGGTAGGGCAGTTCCATGTCAGATCTAATCCCTGTCTTCTGGCCACACTGCGCAAAAAGCAACATGCCAAGATTAAATCATATACTACTTCAAGCCTGTGAAGTAATGTGCTACCCAATCAATCTAGACACCTGAATCTCATTTTCAGGATGCCAAAGGTTCTTTCAGTGATGGATCTGCTGGCTAGATGCATTGCATTATAATTTTCCTCTGAGGAAACAGGGATTAGCAACAGGATTCATGAACCATGCCCTTAAGGAATGTCTCCTGGAACATAAAAGTATATTATTCGTATGAAGGCCTGTCCTGAATAGTAATTGAGATAATGATGATAATGATGACAAATAATGTAATTATGCACTATATTTAGCCAGAAGTCTCACTCACTGAAGCAATCTGTTCCGAAACTCAAGTGCCAGCTCATATCTCCCGAGAATGCCTCGCCATTATATGGGTTTCCTGGGACCATCTCTCTTGTACAGAACAATATTGCATGTTTATTGAGCTCAGGACCATTTTGTTTTCCTGGAAGCCTTCTCTTCATCCTACTGGGCCATATAAATGTGTTTAATAATTCGACTCCACTCAAACTCTTTTATAGCTGTCATCACTGTACCCTCTGGGGTCTTTAAGATGGACACAATCCATCATCCCTGCCAGATCCTTCAGAGTTTCCCAAAAGCTGCAGGCTACTCTGTTCCAGATTTTACACTACTCTAGAAAACCAGAGAGTACTCTTTGAAGAATGAGTGTATGGTTTGGCTATGTTTGTTTTTATATATGACCCACCTTTCCATGGGAAAACTCTCAAGGCACCTTACATTGAGAGATGTTAAAATGCCAATCAAATATAACAAATTACAACACTTTATTTCCACTTACCATTGAACTCAATGGATAAGACCCTCCATGTGTCCCTATTTTCCAGAGACAGTCCTGTATTTACAGAAGCTGTCCTGGTTTCTGATTTGATCATGGAATGGCCCACATTTCTTTAGAATGACCCTATTTTCATCAGATAAATGTTGGAGAGTATGGCGTTATGCAACCCCCTAAGCCAAGGAGATAAGTAACTATACAACCTTTAGAAGACACCTGAAGGCAGCCTTGTACAGTATAGGGAAGTTTTTTATGCTTTATGCTTTATTATGTTTTTATATATGTTGGAAGACACCCAGAGTGACTGGGACAAATTATTTTTATTATGGAATAGGATGCCCCTATTTTCATCGGAGATATGTTGGAGGGTATGCATGTATAAGATAGAGCTCTCAATGTACTGAAATGTATATAGAATTGGTGTAGTACAGGGGTCTGCAACCCGCGGCTCCGGAGCCGCATGTGGCTCTTTTACATCTTTGCTGCCGCTCCGGGGCAGATACTAGCGAGGGGAGGAGGCGCATTGTGCGCCCCGACACTCCTCACTGTGGCGGGCGCTGTACTGGCTGTGACGTCGCATGGGGGCGGTGCGTGCGTTAGTCACGCACCGTCCCGACGTCACCTTTCCGCCCGCTGTCAGATCGTGGCTCCGGAGATATATTTGTTTTAAATGTCGCAATGGTTTTGCGGCTCCCAGTTGTTGTTTTTTCTTCGGAAACGGGTCCAAGTGGCTCTTTTTGTCTTAAAGGTTGCAGACCCCTGGTGTAGTAGCTTCCCTGATCCATCTCCTATGTTGCACTCTTAGAATCATATTTTGTGCACAGAGAAAAAACTCCACTCCACTTCCAAATCTGATGTTCTTTTAGAATGAGGCAGAACTTATAAAAACCTGAGAGAAAGGATCTTAAGCAAAGCCAGTGCTTTTTTTCTGGGGGTATTCAAGGGAACACAGTACAGGCACCACCACCACCCCATGTTAAAAGTATGTCACTTACTGTAACAACTTCATGGTGAGTACTGACACCTTTTCTTTTTAAAAAAGTACTGGGCAAAGCATATATGCATATGGAACCAGGGGTGGAATCCAACATAGCAGTAAGTGAATACATCCATGCAAAGATTTCTGCTTGCACAACGGAACATTATCCCCCCTTCTTGGGGTTCCCCCAACACTTTGGAGCAGATCTGGGGAGGGTTCACAGGATAGGGTAGGTCCTGCTGTACAAGCAGAAATCCTTGCATTGACAGGATGTGTTAGTTGACTACCATCCCATATGTTTTAGAATAGTAAATATTGACAGGTAGCTTAAATACAGCTGAGGTGCCTATTTTTGGATACAAATTTATTTCTAAAGCTTCTGACTTGCCTTTCCAGCCCCCTTGGAACATTCATAGTGATGTACGAAAAATTTAAAATCAATATAATAAACTTTGCATCCAGCTCCTGAAGAACTAGATGCCAGTTTAAGGAACTGAAGCCAAGTCCCCAACTTTTGTAATATTTTAGCTCTCAGTAGAGCTACAGCAAGTACGTATGAATTTGTTCTAACCTGTTGACGAATACTGATAGCATCACAGGCCACCTAATCTGAAAAAAGACATTCCTGTTCAACCTTGACTAATATCAGTCCAAAAACGAGACAGCAAAGACAGCACAAAATAATCCAAAACGCCTAACCGGAGACAGACTATAACAAAGTATAGTTGGCAGGCACACGGAATAATGCATGATGTCAACAAATCCTGTCAACCAAGTAAAAAGTTAGGACTGGCATAAAATTGGAACTAAGGGAGCTGGCTTTGGCTTTTTTGCGATACAACCAATCCAATCTCCAAACCGATTAAAAAAAGTCTTTTAAAAATCATAAGACTGAAGAGACAAGCAAGCAATGGTCAGAGAGATAAGAGCCAAATCAATCAAGGGAAATATCTCTAAGCTGGAAGGTAGACTTCAGCAGACACACTACTAGCCCAAGATATATTGCAAGATTTCCCCCCGCTCCAATGTACCAAATTCTCCTTTCCCAAAATGGCTCCTTGTGTTAAAGCTAGGAGAACAAACTCCTAACAATAAAATGCAAAATCAATGTTATTTATGTTAATTCATTTCATTTATATCCCCCCGTTCCTCCCAAAGGAAGCCAGGGTGGCATATTGTGGAATGGATGACTGTCAATGCAATCAAAATAAATTAAAAAATTGTCCAGTAGCATCTTACAGACCAACTAAGTTTGTTCTGGGTATAAGCTTTCTTGTGCACACACACTTTTCAGATACACATGTTAATGCAATGTAATCCTCTGAGGAAAGATTTCAAAGGTTAGTGAAACAGCTAGTATGAGGAAGCATGTTTTTTAGGTTTATGTTCTTTTCACTGTATTTTACTCATCCTTTGTTCGCTCAGTAGATTCTACTTGCTATTGTAAACAATTTCAGGAATGGAACATAATAGCCTTGCATTATTTATCAGCTGGGTTATCTCTGCAATTATTCAGAAATTATGTTTAAATAACTTTACCCTTGATGGGCAGAGCAGGGGTTCCAATGAAGAACTGAAGTATAGAAGATTAATATTGATTATTATTATTATAAGGTTCTCTAACAGCAACTGGCTTTTATTTTTTGTGCTTTTATAAATATTTCACTTGGTTTGTATGTCACATTAACTGTGATGTGGTTATGATAGTTAAAATCCAGTGCAACAATTAAGGACTTGCCTTATTTCAGTTATAATGTATCTATGTAACATTTCTTGAATAAAATGTAATGTATGCTTCAAGCTTATCCCGTAATTTTCTATGTTTCCTACCTGGGTCTAGTTCATGGGGTCACACTTGTATACTTCCAAGTGGACGAAGGAGATCGAAGATGAAGACCATATGCTGTGAAAGACAAATGGCCTGCATGATATTATCAGTTCCCCTCAGAAAACCAGGCCCACTTCTCCCTTTACTTTTGGTATTGTTTTGAGTTGCTCTTCCTGCCTAAATCCCAGAACGAAAGCTTCTACTCACAGTGGACCAGTTTGCACATAATGCCAGGTCAAACCATGACTAAGTATGAACACGTAAGCCTGTGGGCTTGACAGACCATGTTTACAACTTATGATTTGCCTAGGTTCAGATGCAATGCTAACCCAAACCATAGTTTAGCTCGAGGTGTTTAAGAAGCAAGAGACCTGGAAGAGGAGCGAAGTGTCTGCAATTTTTACTGTGAGCGCCTGCACAATCATGTGTGCCTGTTTAGCCAAGTGTTGGTTTAGTGTGAACATGTGGACCATGCCAATTTGTGTGGTAAAAGTTATCAGTGTGATACAAAGAGTGGAAGAAGATAGTATTGAAAGCAATTGTTACCATCAATGTTCTTAATCAATGGCTAGTCAAACAAAGTCAATGGCTAGTCAATAAAGGTATAATTGTGTGTATCACCTATAAAATTCACACATATAAATGCAGGTTATTAAGGAAAGCAAAAGCCCTGAGAATATGTGAATATTAATATTTTTAAAAATGGCATGGTTGAAAATCATACGGAATAAAGGGAAAGAACAATTCATGTGTTTCAACTATTATAACATTGCTCTTGCAGCAACAACAAAATCAGCCTAATTGTCAAGAGTGGTTGACAAATGAATTGGCAAGAAAATGAACTGGGTCTCTGAGCCAGGTTTTCTCCCAGAAGAGGAAAAGAATGAATCTATTTATTCAATCTCTTTGAGGAAAGCCAAGCAAATAAGATGTAAGAGAGTAATCTGATATTTCACAAGTCAAAACTGGTCCATCAGATGCAGAAAGTAATCTATTAAGATCCTAAATAAATACTCAGCAGTATCTGTTCAGACATGCCACCATCATGAAGAATATTCCTATGGTCAGTGGAGTTCATTGTTTCCATATTGACATCTAGCTTGTATAAAAACATTCTGGGAGCAAAGTGAATCATTTTATAAAGAGATAGAAGTTTATGGATTTCAAATTTGTTGTGTCAAGAGTCATGATAAATTCACATTGGCCTTGATCCACAACCCAACTGTGCAGAGCTCAATAAATGCACAAAGAGGCTGCCCTATTCGGGTATCTTGCTCTTTCCAATGTCACCATCTTAGCCTGGAAAAACAGTGTCAATAACCCTAAGCAAAGAACTGTAAGCCACATTCTGCAGCTGAGATCCTACGAACGAATTCTTTTCACATAGTAGTGGTATTTATGAAACATCTAACACAAAAGACACAACATACAGCAATAAAATGACCAATGTGTGTGTGTGTGTACATTTTATGCTTTGATTACTTCATCAAGAGGCAACTTTATTACTCACTTTTATGATTGTGGGAGGTGGTTTCATTTGACGTCGCCAAGAAGCTTCTAGGGAGTCATTGCAAATGGGCATAACGTAGAAATAGGTGAAAGCAAGTTGCTATAAGGCTATATCATAAAAAGGAATAATAATAATAATAATAATAATAATAATAATAATAATAATAATAATAATAATAATAATAATATCTTTATTGTCATTGCCCCCTTCGGGGACAACGAAATTACTTGACTGCTCTATAAAAACACTAATTAAACAATACAGTATAATACAGCAAGGGAGATTAGATGACTTTCAAAGTCCGGGCTTCCCATTCAGGGCGGAGATCGCTCTGGAGAAGAAGCTGTTCTTAAGACGGCTCGTTCTTGTCTTCATCATCCTGTATCTCCGTCCCGACGGCAAGAGCTCGAAGAGACAGTGACCAGGATGCAATGGATCTTTTACTATGTCCAGTGCCTTCCTATGGCACCTTGTGGCATAAATCTGCTCTAAGGTGGAGAGTAGGCAGCCAACAATGCTCTCTGCTGCCTTAACAACCCTGCACAACCCCATCCTGTCCTGGGTAGTACAGCTTCCGTACCACACACATAAGCCATAAGTGAGCACGCTCTCAATGGCACAGTGATAGAAGGCAAGCAGCAGTTTCTGCGGAAGATGGTTTTTCCTTAGTATTCTCAAAAAATACAGTCTCTGCTGCGCCTTCTTCACAAGCCCCCTTGTGTTGACACAATGGGTATTGGGCAAAAGCCTCCAGCCCATCCTATCTCAGATTAATTTCTCTGCGCTTCAGTCATCTGATATCTAGTGAATCTGATACAAGTCTACAAAATGTATGCTAGATAATTGGTGTATTTGTTTCAATCATTGATTTAATTCTGTTATTTATCTTTTGTAGCACATCACTCTGAGCTTTGTTGAAGGAAGTGTGATTCGTAAACACGAATAGTAATCAATCATCATCATCATCATCATCATGACACGGAGAACTGTAGCTCCTGGCCACTCAACTACCAGCCCTCGGAGCCCATCTTGTCTAAGTTCAAAGAGCTGTTTGTGTACATAAATGCTTATGCAACATTTGACTCACAATTATCTTCAGAGGACTTAATAAATATTAATGAATCAATGTTCATAATGCTACTAAGATCTAAGACAGGATTGTGTGTAGTATGCTTCCCCTGTGTTGAAAAAAATGTTTTTTTAAAAGAAATCCCACAACACTCCATGCTATCTATATACCCGCAGGCATATGCCCTAGTCTTTTATTTTAACACACCATCAGCTTTAACATTGTCAAAGGTTAGAACATGAATTAGTGTTTCTGCTAAGAGAATGACTTGTTTCTTATGTGGTGGAGTTAAATTGGATTTAACCATCAACCCTTCATATATAATGCATCTCATATCCCCTCCCCCACAACACACGCTCTAAATTTAATTAAAATAACTGAAATGAAACTAGAGATAATTTGTTTTTTAAATAGACTGCCACATGCTCCATTTACATAAAACCCATTAGTTTGCATTAAATACAAATTAGCTGCTGATATGAATTAAATCACGTATAAATAGTTCAGAATAGCCTCAATTCTGCACATTTTAATTAATATAACAGTTAACCAGATTTATTTGTAAGGTAATCAAGACTCTTACTCATTCATCCTTCAGCACAATAGGCCAGACAGTGAAGGGGTTGCCCGGTAACATTTGGCAATTTTTAACAGCCACAACAGAGGCCCAGACGGCTGATGGATTCTATAATTTACAAAGAAATCTGAAGCAAAGCCAGGGAAAGTTGGTCTCGAAAGGTCCCAACTGAGGTGTTACCTTTTAACCTGGCAAATTATGAACAGCCTAGCCATCCGCTGTAACAGTCAGGGAATAGAAACAGGACAACAAGGGGGTTGTTACAGCCGCAGTAAAATCGTGGGCATCTAATCACAATGTATTCACAATTACACACAGAGTTTGCAAACAGGACACTTCTATGTAATGGTCATTATAGTCTCTTATTTTCCTCTTCCACAGCCATTTCAATTTTCTGTATGAGATCTGCGTAACAAAAGAAATAATCACAAATAATACTATGAATCATATTTCAGCAAAGTAGCATGCTCTTGCAAGCTTTGTTATTTTAAAAGCATACTTGAAGCTACTGATTCCAGGTTTTTCTTCTCCAACAGACAATTTTGAAACTGGATGTACTGGCTAAGATAAAATGAATCTATAAAGATTATGAACATTTCAAAACTCTTAAGTCCCAATCATCTCAATGGAACATGGGATGCAAATATCTACGGTGAATTCAACTGGGTTTATTTCTGAATATGCATGGACAGTGTCACGCTGCTAATCATTGGCCTATGTACTCCATTCTTCCTGAATTCTGGATCCACACTTCCTTCCACAGTGGGGACATTGGTTTCTGGGTGGGAGTTGGAGATGGTGTTTATAAGTGGTCCATGTTTCACAAGTGTATAGTAAGGTTGGTAGCACAATAGCTTTGTAAACAAGCATTTTGGTTTCCCTGCAAATGTCCCGATCCTCAAACACTCTGCACTTCAATAGGGGGAAAGCCACACTCTCAGAGCTCAGGCGATGCTGGATTTCAACATCAATGTTGGCCCTTGTGGAAAGATAACTGCCTAGGTAGGAGACGTGATCCCCTTTTTCCAACATTACACCACTAAGTTGGATTTGTGGCGCTGTAGAGGGGTTATTTTGTATTTGTTGGTGCAGCACATAGTGTGGAATTATCCCCTCAAGCCTCAGTATTTAGTACATCTGACACAGTATGAGAAAGTCACAACTGCACATACCTTTGCTTCCATTCCTGACCACAGTGACAAAGGCATCTGAAACCATTTCTATAATTTCCAAATTATGTGAAATGGGGATGCACACACCAGTTTGAGCACACATATTTTCAAACCAATGGAACATTCTTCATGTGCTTAAACTCCAGCTAAATTACCACACACATCATTATTGGTTTTATCACAGATTCTATTCTAATAATATATAGAGTCTGGCTAAAACCGTAAGAAATTGGTTCACAGACAGACAGACGTTCCAGCTGCATTCCTCCCACCAAATTCTATGTTCCTTATACTGCAGGTTTCCTCCCTATTTCTTCATTTCTGTTTTGAGTGACATCCATTGCAAAGTAATCAGTCTTCACCTTTTCTTGATAAATCTGCATGAGTAATTCTATTAATCATTGCTGAAACAAGGATTCACAATCTTTTTTTATATCGCCAGGCATTTTGATTCCTCAGTGTTCATGAGATCAAAATCCAAGGGTTTTGTTGAATCTTTATATGTTCCCTTGCAGTAATTCTCAAACTTGGGTCCTCAGCTGTTGTTGGACTACAACTCCCATCACCCCTGACCACTGGTCCTGCTAGCTAGGCATCATGGGAATTGTAGTTCAACAACAGTTGGGGACCCAAGTTTGAGAAACACTGCATTAGAGCATGACTTAGCGGTCAGCCATACTTCCTATTGTCCTGCTTCTTTCTCCTGGGGGAAAACCACTCTTTAGTGCTCAGTTGGAGCAAATTGCAATTCTGGTTTTCTGCAGATAGCCCTATGTTCCAATTTATCACTAAAGATAAATTTCCCTGGGGGAAAAGCAAGGCATGGGGAAAACCACCCAGATCCATGCCTAGAAAGCACAGGTGAAGCAGAAAGCTGCTCAGACCCATGCTTTCTACTTATGCAGACATCTGGCCCAGGGGCAGTGGCCTCTGAGTTGACTTCCAGGGTATGGATTTCCCAATGGTTTGCTGTAGGATTTGACAGATTTATCTGTCATCTGCATCCCTTAGGAATGGGTGCCGCATGTATAATTATATTTATTATTTAGTGTGTTATGTATTATGTGGTTGTAGAATGTTGTAATTCATAAATGAGACGTTGGTTGTAGACTGCTTGTGGATGGGAGCCAGGAGAAAGGTGAAAGAAAGGTTGCTTTGCATTCTTTGGCGTCTCATAGGTACTGCGATTTAGACTGGTGATTTCGCTAATTGGGTTCTTTGATTTCTCTGCAGTTTATAATGAATGAACGTGAGCTCTCCATTTCTTTAAAGCCTTCAATTATTACATTATCTATATTTTTAACATCAGTTATTTATTTATTAGTAATTTTATTTATGAGCAATTGCCACAAGGTTGCACTTCCCTGAATTTTAAAACTGTGTATTTATAACTCTATCAAATATTTTTAGCTAGTTATTCAGTTTTCAGTAATTTTCTGCTAATATCAACTATTGCTTGGCTGCACTTAGTGTGTCTGGGAGATATGGTATTAAGGAAGGACAGGGCACCCAGTTTGTAGTACCAGGTGGCACAAAACCCCATAAATTGCTGCCCCTCTGAGTTGGCCTCTGGGTCCTGCTGCCTCTGCCATACACTTGTCAGACCCCTGACAGTCCCTGCCAGAAAATGGTATAAGATTTATGAATAGGATGCAGCACATGTAAGAACTCTTTATTGAGCCTACTCTGCAGCAATGGAGATGGTGAAGAAGCAATACTTCTCTGTCGCAATTCTATCTTTGGAAAGCCATCCAAGAGTTTATTAAGCATTCTGAGACTTGTTCCAGCAGGAGTCGCACCATTTTCATTTAAATGCCAGATGGGTACATGTTTGTTTATGATGATGATGATGATAATAATAATAATAATAATAATAATAATAATAATAATAATAATTTATTTGTACCCCACCCATCTGGAGGGGTTTCCCCTGCCACTCTGGGCGGCTTCCAACAAAGATTAAGAATACATTAAAATGTCACACATTAAAAACTTTCCTAAACAGGGCTGCCTTCAGAGGTCTTCTAAATGTCAGGTCATTGTTTATGTCTTTGACATCTGATGGGAGGGTGTTCCACTACCAGGTGGTGGGTGCCACTACCAAGAAGGCCCTCTGCCTTGTTCCCTGTAGCTTTGCTTCTCTCAGTGAGAGAACCACCAGAAGGCCCTCAGCGCTGGACCTCAGTGTCCTTTATTTGGATTTCTTGCATAATGTGTTTCATCGGGTATGACCTCAAAAGGGTTTATATCATATAAATCTAAAATACAATTAAAAGCCAATAGTAAAATCAGTATAAAATACAAAAAAAAAGAAAAGACAAGAGGCCGGGGGAAGGGGGAATTAAACATGGCCTCCAAAGGCTTGGGGAAATAGACAATGCTTCACCATTCATCAGAAGCCTGACACTTTCATGGCCATTCATGCCTCCAAGTTTGAAGCTGTGCCACAATTGAGGTGCCACCACAGAAAAAGCCCTGCTCCACAGTCTGGGGCCCCTGACTCTTGTTCATCCTTCCCCAATAATGGTGGGCACCCTCCCCAGACCCTGTGGATGCTTTCTCCACAGGAGGGACAGATGAAACCAGGATTCCCACCTTCCCATTCAGAGCTGCTAGATTCTGGGGAAGTGGGGAACAGGACTCATCTGTTCCATTGTGACAGGCCCACTATCCGATCCTTCTCTTCACCTTCCACCCCAGGCCTGAGCCCGATGGCACCTTGGGACTAATGACAGTGGCCCAGAAGCGTCGTCTTCACTGTGGTCTACACTGTTACTGTAGCTCTGAAAGAGCTGCTAGAATGCATTTTCACAACAGAGCCAGACCTCCTTGACATACAGGGTCACAGATTTGAACAATATTCTTTTGACACAATAAAACCGGCGGCATGTGTTATATGAGGAAACTGGTTTCGTTTTTGAAAAGGAGAATTTGGACTCTAAAGCCAGGAGATATTAGTGCTGTTATATCTTTGGCAGCGCTGACAGCAAGTGAAGTGGCACTAATGCAAAAATCTTACAACTGCTACAGGTTTAGTACATGAAATGAAGTCAAGGTTGCAGCTGTTCTCAATGATTCACGTAATTCAGATACTGCTCCTCTAACTACTCGATAGTATAAATCCCAGACTGGCTACACAGGACTTGTCAAGATATTGGCAACTAGACTTTCCTATCCTGAAGGTTCAGAGCACAAGATGAAATAAATCAAATGCCTTCACTGCTTGGTAGGGTAAGAAGAAGGGAAATAGGTGTTGCGTATATTTTGCAGACAGAAGTTCCTGGGTTCAATATTTGGCATCTTTAGGCAGACTCAACTGTGAGAGAGAAGGGAGATGATCAAGCCAGCCAAACCAATTACTTTTTTTTGCTTTTTTTGTAAACTGCACCACCGCCACATAGATAAGAAGTGACTCATCCTCCCCACCAACACTTTGGGGTTGTTCTGCCTGCCCATTTTGTCAGATCATCCCCTCCCCACAAAAAAAAGGCCACACCTCAATTGGGATTTGTAATTTTCAAGTTTATTTGAATTTAATCATTCTCTAAAAGCTGCCTGATTAATCAATTAAAAGCATCTTTAGCCAATTGGCAACCACGTCTTAGTCATCAATCACAAGAGAAACAAGCAGTGGGATAAGGAAGATGTTGTGCTTCTAGGAAAGGGATTTCAGAAAACTATTTTAGGTGCCTCGTGAATTTTATTTATTTATTATTTTTTGTAACATAGCTCACATTTTGCTGTGTTAGTAACAGCAGTGTCATGTTCCATCATGATTTATCCCAATACATGACTGACAGGTTGAAGGTTTATCACAGTGACGGGAGGAAGGAATGAAAGAGGGTAGGAAATGAGTATTTAAAATTTACAAAGAGCACGAATAAAGGGAAGCTGTGTATTCTGCGGTGCCTTTTAAAGCTATGTATTCTGTAGTGCCTTCACACAAAATGAAGCACAGCGCTGAAAACGCCCCAAAAATGTGCAATGAGGATATTAAATTTCTCTCTCATTCCTTTTTGTGTGTAGAGCAGTAATACCCTATTCTTACATCAAGCTCTGGTGTGTGTGTGTTTTTAACTAGATCAAAATCATGCCATATGCTGCACTTCGTATAGGAGTCAAATTGGAAGTTCCAATTCTGTTCCGGAAGTCCGTTCTTAAACCAAGGCGTGCTTTCCCATAGCAGCAGGGGACTCAATTTACAAAGGGAACACACTCAACAGTAAGCAAAACATGTTCTTATTCCAAGGCAAAATTCACAAACCAAAACACCTACTTCCAGGTTTGCAGCATTGTTAATCCATGTTGTTCATAAACTAAGCTGTTCTTAAACCAAGGTACCACTGTATTAGCATTTTGGATCTGAAATGACCGTGCATGTGCATGGAACATGCCTCTAACACTCATTGGTAACATGCATAGGTAACACACATTGGTATGAACCTTAAAGGAGTAGCATGGAGCTGCTTCAATAAGTGCTTTTGCCAATGAGTGGGATTAAATCCTGCTGCCTTGGCTGCATGGTCCTGTTCTCTGCTGGGAACAGGGTACATAGCTAAGGCAGGATTTAGCCCTGTTCTCCCACCCATCCACTGACATCACCAGTCACATAATAGGCAGGTGGGTGCAGTTGGGGGGAAATGACATAGCTTTGCAGAGTATTCCCACATGGAAGATTATAAACTGAATGCCATGCCCTTTCCTGATTTTGCACATCCCTCACATTGCAAGCAACCTGATAGTGTTTTGTATCATAATAGGGTCTCTGCTGCAGCAGAGGTGGATTTGGGGCAGCGTGACTGGTGCTGCAGCACTAGGCGCTGAGCCTAGGAGGCGCCACAGAGCATCACAACTCTGACATTGTGAATTGAGCAGAACGGAAAGCACAGGGCACCTCTGAAATGTGAAAGACAAAAGTCCTTCCCTGGCTGCAGAATCACCTGGAAGCTACAGCATTGGTCGGTCAGATTTACAAACTGGAGGCAGTACTCAGACATGCAACATACTTGCTGCAGCAAAGCTTAGTTGTGATTGAGTGCCTGAAAGGAACAGAACTTAATTTGTGGAGTTTGTCCGTTCCAAAGTTGAACTTCAGCTCAATAATATATGGCAGCTGCAGGCACGTGCGTTCAAACTTGGGCATACTCCAATCACATGTGAAATTGTAACGTCACTAAAGTTCATCCTCACCTGGCTCAGAACATGTATTTATCCAGCTCATAATGTTCAGCTGCATTATAAAGTGAGTGCTATTTATTGCAAAGCACTTTTCCAGCTCTGTTTTCAGTCCAAGCCAATGTGACTCCCTCCCTGATGACTTGAATGCTGCAACAGGGCTTTATGGCACATAGAGAAACAATAAAGAAAGAGGCAGGCAGAGGCAAAAACCATTAGAGAGCTTGCTGTAGCTGTACAATCTCTCTTGCACACATACACACACAAGCACACTCAGAGGACCATATATCATAAACTTTCCTGTGGAAAGGATTCCAGAAAAGAGAGGGAGACAGGCAGTGAGCATCTCAGAGGCTACTCCTGTTGGACGTACATACATGCATACATTCCTTCATATATGCATGGATGGATGGATTGAATGTGTATACTGCCCTATACCTGCAGATCTCAGGGCAGTTACAACATAAAATCGCAATATAAAAATACAAAATACATAATAAAAACAAAAACAACCCAGTACACCCCCTACCCTCTTCCACTTACAGAGCTTTACTATGATCAACTGCTTCTACAACCTATTAAAAACATTTTAAAAACAAAATCAGCAATATACTAAGAAACCATCAATACACATTAACGTCTGGATAGGCTTGCTTCAACAAAAACATTTGAAGATGAAGAGCACTGAAGAGAATGCCGTGAAGGTGTCAGCTGGAAGGGAATTCCCAAGTTTAGCTGTTGCTCGACTAAAATGACTGTTTCTTACAACAGCAGAATGAGTATTGTGTGGCACTCGCAAAAGACAGATCACAGTGGTCAAATGGTCTCTACATATGATGGGGAAGGTGATCCCACAAGTAAACTAGCCCCAAGCTCTTTGGGGTAATACATGCCCTGAACCTTGCCCAAATGTACACATTGTAAATATGGTAGATTAACCAAATGTTAGTATGGTATGGTAGAGTTACCAAATGATAGCTTTTACACAGGTAAGACTAAAAGTCCTTCCATTAGCAGACAGGATGGGCCGACATAAACGAGTTCCTAAGAAGGATAGAGTTTGCAGCTCCAACTTTGTATCAGTAGAAGACACATTGTAAAAATGTAAGCATTGTCTATCTAAGACCATTAAACAGGGTGCTGTTTATTGCTCAGCGTTCTTCATCATGATGCAGTATTTCCAGAAAACCTGTCAGAGGGACACGTAGATGTAGGACACAATTTGAAAGTGCACCTCTCTCATTCAAAGAACACCAGGGCCATTTTTTAAATGACAGCAACTGACCTGCTGTGCTCCCCCTCCCCCCCCCCCGAGAATCTAATCATTCCTCCTTTGCAGACACATTGCCCTTCATGAGATCTGGTGTCAGTTTTTCCTTGCTCTTTTGCGATAAGCGGAGTGAGATGGCTCAGTTGTCAGAGAGACAGAGCATCTGACACCATCAACGAGGGCGTCAGCCTGCCTTCTCCTATGCATAATGGAGGGAGACAAAAGACAAATAATGAGGAGATCGTTTGGGGGAAAGGACTAGATGGAAGCTCCGTCCAGTCTGTTTTAAGTTAAGAATGCCTTTGCTTTTTAAAAAAATCCAATCCCCTGCTCTTTCCGGTGATCCTGAATTAGAAGTACAATGTAGGCCTCAATGTGTGGAACAGACCGGTGTAACAAAGATTGCCACCACCCAGGGCTGGCCCAAGACACACTACTGCCTGAGACAAACCAGAAAATGCTATATCGCCCACCCGCCCCCAAATTGTAGTTTGTTTAAGAGTGTTGAGTTAGAGCATGGATAGGGAATATGAGGCTCATGGAGGCTTAATCTGCTTCTCCTCCCAGCTTTGAGCCTGCTGCCCTGGAGCAACTGCTTCACCTTGCCTCCTGAGCAGGCCAGCCCTGCCACCTTTCTTCTATTGGTGGTTGTTCCTGGTGAACAAATCAGTTAAGTTGTTGCCATGGGCAGAAGCTATGGTTTTATTTGCCATTGTAAACCACCTCAACTAGGAGTAGAGCAGTGGCATGCAACAGTCAACAGCAAATGACCTTATCACCCATTCACCTTATCACCTCATCACCTACTTCAGAGTAGGAGAATACATTGAGCAGAAGTGTAGGGGGCACAGTCATCATGAAAAAATACAGTCAGGGGCTTCAGCCCTCAGCTTTCCATATACAGTGGTACCTCAGGTTACAGACACTTCAGGTTACAGACTCCGCTAACCCAGGAATAGTGCCTCAGGTTAAGAACTTTGCTTCAGGATGAGAACAGAAATCGTGCAGCAGCGGCTCGGTGGCAGCTGGAGGCCCCATTAGCTAAAGTGGTGCTTCAGGTTAAGAACAGTTTCAGGTTAAGAACAGACCTCCAGAACGAACTAAGTTCTTAACCCGAGGTACCACTGTAGATTTGGAGGCTTGCTTTGATTCCAATCCTATTCCCATTCCACTAAGTTATTTACAGACTGTTGGTCCTCAGCTTAAAGAACATGGCTTTCTGATAGATGCCAATGACATCACAACCACTCTGAATTCCTGGAAGCCCTCACTCATTGAAACTTTCAGATATGGGATGTTGGTTCCAGATCAGATTTGGTATACACTAGGATCAGAGGTAAGATCCCTGTGACAACCAGTTGCTGGAGAACAAACAGCAAGAGTGGGCTATTACCCTGGTGTCCTGCATTTGATTGTCTAATGGGCTATGGAATGACGGACTAGATCAACCATTGGTCTAGCAAGGGTCTTCTAAGTTTCCATTGAAATGGACTTGAGGTTGTCATGACCAGCAATTCACATTGATTTCAGTGGGACTTAATCTGGATGCAGCCAGGTGTATGACAGAAGTCTCACAAGTACACTGAAGTACTTAAATGACTGTTTTGGATTGAACCCTTTATGAAACCAAACAAGGCCGGAGAAATAGATGGGACCATGAATATTTCCCCTGCTGATTTGTTCTCAAGACATCCATTCATGTCAGCTCACTCCTTGTGCAAGAGCTCCAGTGCTGAACTCTTCATTCTCTGAGGTTGACTGCCTAAACTTCCTTCGGCTTATGGCTTCCTCAGAACCAGTTTGCTTGATCAGCCCAAATAACTGCTCAAAGGAAGAAGTCTGCTCAGATTGGAAATGGCAGTTCTCCAGCCGTTTCTTCCATACTGTTTCTTCCATGCACAGGATATGAGAAATCCCTTTTCATCAAAGTAGCTGCAGCAATTTTCCACAAGTGCCTTCTTCAACATAAGTGGATGCCTCATGTGAGCTTGTATTTGCGCTTAATCAGCTAACTGTAACAATATCTGAACTGCTTCTTAGTCATCTGTTTGTAACCAGCCCTGTTATGTGAGTTTTCACTTATCTGGGCCGTAATCCCTGCCTTCCTGTAAACCATCCTGGTGTGTCAGCTTCAGTTATCTCTTGCCCAAATCCCTCTGCAGCCCTATAGATGTCAGTCATAGATCAAACAGGATACCTGCTTCCTATATACAAACTCTACATGTGTGAACGGATCTCGTTTTAAAAGCTGCTTATCAATGATCCCAGAAACAGTCACTCTACAGAGAGCAGGTTGCCATTCCCAGGACTGTCAGCAAACAAGTTCCCTCTCTGAAGCATTCATAAAACTCATTTGCACATGAATCCAGGGATGGGAATCAATGCAAAGATCACCCCTGTGACTGAAAGCATGTTGAATGAATGGGTTCCTTAGAGTAAGAATAGGTTGGCTGACAACTCGGAGTTGCTCTTTAAAGCCCCTGGTTTATGCCCACACAGCAGTCAGGTCAAAGTTGCTGTCAAGATAAATGCCTAATTTTAGGCATTTATGCTATCTTTAAATAATGCTGTCATTATATTTTTAAATAACCTATTGACTGTGGCACCCGTATGTTGAAGCCTCTGCTTTCATAATTAGTTTCACATTTAGGAGGCCATGATTGCAAATCACCCTTGCCCACAGATTAGGTCTTTTGCCTGTTTCAAATATATGCTGTTCACCTATTTTATGTAAAGCTTATTTTCACTGCACAAGCAGAACATATCATCCTCAAATCTATCTATCTATCATCTATCTATCTATGTGTATGAATTAATGAAGCATGATAACAATAATTCATTTAAGCATACTTCAGTTAAGAGTGTCTGGGGTAAGCCAGTCAGATGGGTGGGGTACAAATAAATTATTATTATTATTATTATTACTACTACTACTACTACTACTACTACTTCTTACAGAAGACACATGTGTGTTTTAGTGCAGGGGAGTCACAGGCCAGCAGAAGCTTTACATTCAGTTTAATGTATCCTTTTGTGTAACTACTGTTTGTACTATAGAAAATTTTAACTTAAAAGTAGTAATAGTGGTAATTTCATAGAGAAATGTATCCACCATCTATTATCAGGAATTGGTAATTTTTTCGGAAGATAAGAAATGCATACTAAGAGATTAGATTGGAAAATTTCCAGACAGGATTGATGGAAGTAAAAAAGAAATTGAATAAGATGTAAAAGTATGTTTAATTACTGTTGAAAATGATATGTTAAAAAACTAATAAAAAGTATATATATATATATATATATATATATATATATATATATATATGCAGGTTTTGGTGTCTTCGGGTGTCTTCCCGTGTAAGAGTCGGGGTGTCTGGGCGACGTTTCGACGAGGTCTCACTCGTCATCTTCAGGCTGGTGCTTTCGGCTTCTTGTTACTGGAACAGAGCAGAATCTGGTGTATGAGTTCCTATAAATACTGTTGAGGGGTGTGGTGTATAGCCTCCAACGTTCTGGGCATAGAGGAAGTTCCTAGATTAGTGTGCCTTTTCTTCTTTTGTTCCTTAATTACTTGAGGGATATCTTGAGTGATTTCATGAGTGATATTCTGAATACCACTGGGTGGGTCATTAAGTGTAGATTAGTTGCTAAAGCTTTCGTGTCTTGACCTCTTGAGCTTGTGAAGAGTTTTTCTGAGAAGATGGCTGTGCTGCATTTAGTTGTGCTCTGGCTTGGCTTCGTGTATAGGGGCGAGCTGTGGTTTTGTGCTTTGTGCCAGCCAGATCTGTGTAGGGATTGCAGGGGGGTGCAGCATCCGGAGGTGCCACTATAGTTTGGCTACTGGATGGAGTCTGTAATATGTCTGTGGAGAGGGTCTGGGTTTGGGTCTGGTGTGGTTGATTGGTGACGGCGTTCTGTGTGCCTCTGGTTCTGGTGTCGGTTTTTGTGGGGAGGGCTAATTTCCAGATGTCTGGCAGGCGGGACGTGTCGTCACGCTTGTTCATGTTGTGAGGGTGTTTCTCTATCTCGATGGCTTCCATGATTATTCTCTTGTGGTGATGTTCCATGTTAAAGAGCAATTTGGAATCTGCAAAATTAATTTCGTGTCCTGTTTCTTTCATGTGTTGGAAAAGAGAGGAAGTTTTTTCTTCTTTTTTGACGGCATTCTTGTGTTCTGCGATACGTGCATTTATTCGTCTGTTTGTTTGTCCAATGTACGTGGCTGGGCAGACTTTGCAGGGTATTTCATAGACCCCTTGGTTTTCCAGCTGGATTTTGTCTTTTGGGTTTCTGAGGATATTGGCTATTTTTTGGTTGGTGCAGAAGGCTGTTTTGATATTGTGTTTATGGAGGATTTTGCTGATTTTGTCTGTAGTGCCCTTGATATAAGGAAGGAGGGCCATGCTATACACCACACCCCTCAACAGTATTTATAGGAACTCATACACCAGATTCTGCTCTGTTCCAGTAACAAGAAGCCGAAAGCACCAGCCTGAAGATGACGAGTGAGACCTCGTCGAAACGTCGCCCAGACACCCCGACTCTTACACGGGAAGACACCCGAAGACACCAAAACCTGCATTCCTGTACCCGTGAAAATCTACGAAATCATATATATAGACACCAAAACCTGCATATATATATATATATATATATATATATGCAGGTTTTGGTGTCTTACGAAATATTACGAAATATATTACGAAATTACGAATATATTACGAAAGCAAATATATATATATATATATATATAAAATATATAAATATATATATATATATATATATATATATATATATATATATATATATATAGGAATTGATAATTTTGGAGTATTTAGCTGAGATTTTAAAGCTAAAGCTAAAGTTGCCTGATTTACTCAATGGTGGCTATCTAGGCTTTCATATATTGTATATGTTTGTATGTATTTGGATGACTTTGTATGATTTTATGATTCTGTTGTTTAAACTTATGCCAATAAAGGCCAGTAACAATAACTACATACAAATGACATTAATCGTGTGCAACTACAGCACTGAAATTAGTTGCAGCTCATAATACATTCCCAGAAACATCTCCAGTGATGAACTAATCCTCCGAACACAGCATGCATTGACAGAAGGTACCTGGTTCTGTTTCTTTGCTTCATTGTTATCAGCGCTTTTAAAGCTGCTCGGGTTACACTGAAGCTTTGTAGAACAGTGTAGAAGGTACACTTTCCTGGTTGTTGAACAGCAGTTACAATGCAATTAGTGCCAGTTAATGGAAAACATTACCAAGGTGCATATTGTTATCAATCATATCCCAGTATAAAGCTGGCTGCAGTATTAATGGCTGTAATTATGGACTGATGAACTGTTCAGCTGAAAACTGGCCTTAGCCAAAATTTATTTATTTCTCCTCTTTCTTTCTTTTCCTCAAGAAATGAAGTTCGTAGAATTTAACACTGCCTTACTCATTGCATTTCTGTGATCTGAATCCAGCCCAGGGGAGGAGGAGGGGGGGTTAAGTTATAAATGAAAGATTAAATAGCCTTGGAATGCATAATTTTGACATAGGAAGTGGGGTGGGTTTTCCACCTTTTCAAAGCGAGTTTTAACGTTTCTGTAGAAACAGTTCCCCAACTAACATCTGTCAGTAGGGAATTTTGGTCTCCTGGCCCCAAAATTCATCTAAGTCACCTTCCGTTCTCTTCAAATGCAAAAAGGTACTTAAGGTGGCTACCTGAGAGAGAGAGAGAGAGAGAGAGAGAGAGAGAGAGAAGAGGACCTGACCAAATGGCTTTGATACCCCATCAGGCAGAGGTCACCCCCTCAAGACAGGGGAGAGGGCCTGCAGCTGTGTTCCTAAGGCAGATTTAGGGAAGCATGACTGACCCAGTCACAATGGGAATGGAGCCTTGAGGACACCCCCCAGGGACACCACAACTATTATTTACAATGGAGGATGAGAGGTGGGGGCACCTCACAAGTAGGGATCCAGGCAGCAGGAAACTGACAGTCTATTCTGCCTACTCGTAAGTAAACTGAGATCCCTGTGTTCTCATTGCATAATTGGGATGATGTAAGCTTTGAACTCATCTGTCTCTTCTTAGCTTTTAATATTTTTGTCAGACCTTATTGCCCTCTTCCTTATAGACTCTTAATAAAGTTTCATAATTGGACTGGTGGAGTTTGTGTGTGTTTGCCAGTCTCAGGACTGGGGAATCCCCAAGTGCTTAGATTGCTTTGGGTTCCATGCTTTTGCAAGCCCAGAATCAGAGTTACAGTGGTACCTCGGGTTAAGTACTTAATTCGTTCTGGAGGTCTGTTCTTAACCTGAAATTGTTCTTAACCTGAAGCACCACTTTAGCTAATGGGGCCTCCTGCTGCCGCTGCGCCGCCACTATACGATTTCTGTTCTCATCCTGAAGCAAAGTTCTTAACCCATGGTACTATTTCTGGGTTAGCAGAGTCTGTAACCTGAAGCGTATGTAACCTGAAGCGTGTGTAACCCGAGGTACCACTGTACTTAAACTTGTCATGTTCTCAGGGAGAAACAAGAGAGCTGGAAAGCTTGTTCTGTGTTCTGTGTAAATTTCAAAGCATTGGCTAGAGACACAAGATGCACCAATCTGCAATCCCAGAATTTAACAATCAATCGTACACCCCCCATTTTCCCCCATTATTTCTGAGGCTGTAGGCGACTGAAAAGAGTGGTGGCACAAACTATCAGAGATTAAAACTTGCTGGCAACACTGCAGGGCTGTTGTGTTGTAGTTGGACAAGGAAGGTGGAGGCTCCCCTGACAGTCTAACCATTTTCCACCAAAAAGTTTTATTTTGCTAATATATTTGCTTCATTAAAGCCAAAATATATGTAAGGTAGCATTGACTTGCTTTTGAAGTAAATCTACATTAAGAAGTGCTACTAAGATCACCACTAACTATAGATACTGTTAGTAACTAGTATTATCAGCAATGCAAAAAATATCGAAAAAATGCAAACAATATGGAGGAATGTATTGGTTTGCACCCATCCCCCCCCCCATTTGTAATGTTAATCATGCCACACAGTATGGGAAACTGCTATTTGAATGTGAGTACAGAACTTTTTACAAAGATAGAAAACATGTCAAAGACAATAAACAATCTGATTTTACCCTAAATACTATTCTCTCCTCATATAAACATTCACTTCCAACTTAAAAGTGCTGGAAGCTACAAATATAGCATATTCTAAACTCAGTCCTCTGGCATGAAATACAACACTTCTACAAAATTAATATAGATCATATGAAACGCAAACACTGTCAACTGATTCACGTATGGCTAATAAAATGAATGTATCTGCTGACTCCAGTGTTCTGTTATTGCATTCTTATTTTTGAATCAAATAAAACTTTTTTTAAAAAAAACACACACCTCTCTTCTAATTTGTACTGCTTTGGAGACCATAACTGGTCCTACAAGGCTAGGCTTTTTCCTACGGGATTGCACATTGAGCTCTAGTATTGCATTTTGATTTAAGAGAGAGCGGATTTTGAAGCACAGCATTAGCCCAGCTAAGGTTAGACTGAATTTGTCTCTACCTCCCAACAGCCTCTCTCACACAGATTTTTTTGTGGAACTATTTGTCTCCCATAAAAGTAAGGTTGCTATTGATTACTTTGGGAGGTGGAGATGGTGGTCTTACCATAACATCTTAGAGTTTCTTCTTTCTTTCTTCTTTAAGAAGCAGCTTAGCTTCCATCAGTGGCCTGGTGGTGTTTCTTAGCAATTAGGGACAAAATGTCTTCAGACAGCATTGCTTTGGCATCATTTTTAGGAGGCAGGAACATTCTTGAGCAGGGGAATGGTTGGCCCCAGTGGCCAATGGCAGTCATCTCCCACCACAAAAAAGGGGGGAGGGAATGCCCCTATGCAGGGTTATACTCCAATGCATATAAAAGCCCTGAATGACTTTTGGGACTTTTATAAGGCAACAACCGTATACTCAGGCCTTTTCAACTGGAACTCAGTTGATTGTTCTTAACTAATGAGCTAGTGAAGTACCTTGGCCATTAGAGGCAGATTTGTGCTAGATTCTGAGCTCCACAACATATTAGAAGAAAGCCTTTAAGCCTGAAATGCAAGTCCTCAGCTCTGTGTAGGACAAAGGTATTAGACACCTCAGCTAAAGACTTTTTCCTTGTTTTCAAGCGACAAAGGCTTGTTTTCCACTGATAAAGAGGTCTCACCCACCAGAGCTGATTCTGTACCCCTCAAAACATTGGAATGGAAGGCACGTTCTCTAGCTCTTTGACACCTCTCTGGAAAATATGAAATGTTACAGCCTTCTGAAATGTGATCCACTGAAATCTAATTAAATATTGGCTATTCAAATTACAGATATGGCAAGGCAAAGGGCCCTGAGGCTGGACTGGCAAAACTCACACATTGACTATTTTCACTATTGGCCTCCTGATGAAAAGCAAACCTGAAAGCTGCCAGTTTAGATATTTGTATTTAACAAGTGAATTTTAACAGAGTCAATAGGAAGACTAGGGGAAAGAAAAGGAATGAGTTTTATATTTGGGTTACAAAACCTGCTGCCTTATGTGCTTCATCTTTTTTTATTTGACAGATACACATTTTTAAAAAAACCACACACCACACATTAAAAATATTTTGATTTGTATTTTAATTTATTTGGAACCAACAGTATTTCCCCTTTTATGCTGTTTATCTCTCACATGTGTTGGTTAAGAAGTAAGCGAATGGTAATAGTAAAAAGGAGATGGGGGAGATGAACAAGTCAGGGTTTTCCAAATGTCACTCACAAAGTTGAAAAATATTAAAATATATTGTTATATCTTCTAAAAACATCCATTTACAGAAGTCAATGAACAGTGGAAATGAGCTCTTCAGGGCACAGACATAAAGGCAGTGCTATTTTTCCAGAGAAAGAGGTGCCGGAACTCACCATGAACACCTCCCTTGTTCTCTTATAATGGCAATGGCACCCACCTGAGAAGTTCCGGAACTGAGTTCTGGTAAGTTCTGGCTGGGAGAAAAAAAACCCTGCATAAAGTTATGATCCAGATGGCACTTTGCAACCCAAAGATGGCCCTTGAGTAATTATTTGAGGTTTGGCTCTCAGTTTGGAGGGACTGGATGAAGTGGTGTCCCTCTTCTGTCTTTGACCACCCTCCATCAGTGAACCCTAGCAGACTTCCCTTGTGGAAACAGTGGGCAACAGCATTGGGTCTAGCAGCCATATTTATTTACCACAACAGCCCAAAGAGGGACAACACTGGGGCTATTGGAGAAAATTAAACTGGTGGCTAGACTCAGCTACTGGCGCTTGTCAGAATGCCAGTCCAAGAAAACTATCCAAAATGGGGAAAAGGACACGTGGGCCCTGTTGAGGGGCCTTGGCAGTTGCTCAGTGACGTCCTGTGCTGTCTTCAGCCCTGATTAAAAATAATAACAACGTTCTCCTTTTTTAAAGCAAATTATAGGTTTATATCCAACAAATAACTTTAATTGGCAACATAGAAAAATGATCTCTGGCTCACAGGTTTAGAAATAGGACATATTCTCAGCTAATTAGTTGTGGCTTTACTTATAACGAGGATTTGGCTTCTGATACAGTATGTGACCCAAATAAAATTAGCCGCTTCCTAAAAAAACCCCTGGAACTCCAATTCCTACCCCCGTTTTGATTTGTATCCCCCTCCCCAATAATTTCCCCGATTTTGTTTTTGTTTCATTATCAGCTTAATTTCTCTGTATTTTTCAACGTGTGATCTCTAAACATAGTAAGTTATTGTGGATTGCTACTTATTCAACCAGCACATATTTCAACTATGGAACTCGTTCCCACAGGAAACAGTGATGGCTACCAACCTAGATGGCTTTAACAGAGGAGCGGACAAATTCGTGGAGGAAAGAGCCATTTATGGCTATGTTGTGCATCCACAGTTGGAAGGAGTAACCTTCCGAATGCCAGTTTTTGGAAACCACAGAAGGAGAGAGTGTTATTGTGCCCAAATCCTTCTTGCAGGCTTTCCACAAGCATCCGGTTGGCCCCTGTGAGAGCAGGATCCTGGACAAGATGGGTCACTGGCCTGATCCAGCAGGTTCGTCTCATGTTCTTATGATAATCAACAACAAAAAACAAGAAAATATAGGGAGTTGGAACAGATAAGTGTGACACACTTTTGCTATATCTGCTACCAAGCTGTAAGGTAAGGTGCTCCCTCCACAGAATGTATAACACCAATACTATAAGCAAAATCTAAGCTAGAGCCTTCCTTGGTACGCTAGATTAATATGTATAGGGAGTGTTCAGGATGAATTGGGAATGATCTGCACAACTTGAAAAGGGGAAAGAAAGAATTGTGAGTTGAATGAATGTATATCTGTTTGGTAAGAGTAATGGAGTAATCATTTGATAGCTTTGCTGCATACCCATGTTCCGATTTTTCAATATGGCTGGCATTTTACCATTCTACTGCAGAGCACTTCTTAGAAGCTGTTGCAAAATTGAAGCAATTTATCTGCCCACAATCCAGCCTTCTCCCAGGGTTATGTGAATCAGGGCTCATTTGATGGCTAATGCATGAGGCGGCCCAGCCGTTGATGGGATCCAGCAGCCCCTGCACTTACATTCTTAATCATCGAAGAGACAGTACCATGCGGTGCACACTGTAAACATGTGGGAATTCAAGGTAGGAAAATGAGGCTATCAAATAATACGTTCCTGGTCTAACCAAAAAGGCATTTCCAGAATTTAGCTCATGTCTTAGCATTTAACATGCATGTTCATGATTTATGGGCTTCACAAAGCTCCCTACATGTTGACAGTGAGACTAAGGTTCCCCCAGATGTGTATATTATTGACAGTGAAGTTATTTTGTTATGCCTTTTTTCAAATTTTTTGCCATTACTGAGTAACTGGGAAATGAAAAATACAGAATAGGACGGTGTGGTTGTTTATCTAATGCTTCATCATTTCCCTTCTTTCTTTCTACATCTAGCATTCCAATTATTGGCCAAAAGCAAAGACAATGGCTGGAGTCAATCTGAGCATCGGCAGGTGGTGTCGAGTTGCCTCCATGCTGCTCTGCCAAAGCATCTTAGTTCTGTGATTCAGCAGCATCCTTCATAAGGCAGACATGTTCCAAAACCTTTTGGAATCAGTGGACATCTTTTAATGGATGCCCGTAGATTTGGATATTGCCTATATTCACTGGCTTGAAATGATTAGTGATTGCCAAGTTCTCTAAAATCTATCAAAATGTGTGTCAGTTTTATGATGTAGATTAATGAGTTCCTGAGTGTGGTTCTGAGTTACTTTCACCTGAAACCTTGCAAAAGAAAGCCGCCAATTGCATCCATGAAAGCAGTCCCATTTGCTTTATTCCAAGCAATTCATTACACCTCCGCAATAAGCACCCATCCTAACCGACAAGACTAGACTGAATTAAAACAAAGTTTACGACTTTCACAAATTCCCTATTTCCATGTTAAGATCCCAAGACCTCCCCCAATAAATAAAGACACAACTGACAAGGAATTTAGTTTAAGGTTATTGGCCAAAACTATTGGCATAGTTTTGGCCACACCTTTATTGATTACAGATCGTGAGTGGTTTGGTTCCCGACTAGCCGCACCTGACCTCAGCAGGGCAGCACTGACGCCTGGACTCCAGCAGACGTCAGTAAGGGAAAACATTGTGGGGGAGCATTAGACCAGGTTCAGACTCAAACTCACCCCAAATGCTCCCAGGAGCTCTGGCGTGGCCCTAACCCCTGGAAGGGGATTGGAAAATAGCAAGGCGAGCCCCTGCATTCCTTTAACAGAATACCCAAGCATTGGAGGGGCAAGCACAGCATATCCACATCCCCACCACAACCATTGAACCAATGCCTAACCGCCAAACCTTACAAAGTTGTGATGATTTGCTATGCGGCAGGTGAAACCCGAGTGGCACCAGCCAATCAGCCAAATGGAAAAATTCCTACCGGGCCCCATCCCAAAAACAGATGACCCACGATAGCATAGCAAGGTCATAATGAACCCTAAATATAGGGAAAGGGTGGGCGGGTGATCCGGTGCACGAGGCGAAAAGAAGAAGCTCAACGCAACATGCAGCGGTATATATGTGTCCCTCGGTTAATGCATGAAACGATCCCATTGGCCAGATTTACCCCAGCAACCGAGGGACCACCAAACGGGTTGTTGTGGCTATCCAATTGCTTCCACCCACAACAGCAGTGAGGTCAGTCTCAATGATCTCACTGCAACACATGGTTTCTGGGAGGAGGACACGATTTCACAGAAGAAAAACTGGTGATCAGGCCTCACACACAAAAATAATAGTAGGGAAAACATCTACAGTCCCCTCAAAGAAGATAAAACACAGGCATGAAAGCAAGCCAACCCCCCTCTCAAGGCAACTACAACAAATGTTCATTACATTATGCTGCCTGCACGCAAGTCGTCCAAAAGCATGGTCTCCGGTGAATAATTATTCAAGTGTATGACATTCTACAACATACCCTCCAACTTCTCTCCAAAGAAAATAAGGGTGCAGTATTCCATTATTATTATTATTATTATTATTATTATTATTATTATTATTATTCCATAGTCATTCTGGGCAGCTGCCAACATATATAAAAACATAATAAAACATTAAACATTTGAAAACTTCCCTATACATGGCTGCCCTCAGATGTCTTCTAAAGGTTGTATAGTTACTTATCACTTGACTCCGGGCTCACAAAACTACATACACACAAACAGTGCTTTTTTTCTTTAAAGAAATGTTTAGGGGTGCTCTCATTGTGACTCAAGAACATCACCATTTTACAGTTCAAAATTGGGAAAAATAAAAATACAGTAAATGGACAAAAGTACAAAGATTCACAAAATGTTTTGGGGGGATGTGTACCCCTGAGTTCCCCCCCAGGAAAGAAAGCATTGCCCTCCAACATTTCTTTGATTAAAATAGCGAAAAGTGGGTCATTCCTGGATCAAATCAGAAACCAGGATGGCTTCTGTAAATCCGAGGCTGTCCCTGGAAAACCGGGACACTTTGAGGGTCTGCTACAATATGGGTTGAGTGGAACATTAGGACAGCCCCATAGCTTTCCTGGAGGCTGCAAACCATAAGCCACATTTGGTACAGTGCCTCCAGCATGAATGCCATAGTCTGCAAAACAATGAAGGCTAATCTATACTTGCCTTTGCTTTACATTTCTACATATAGGTCCGGGCTTTCCATGGCTGTGTCTGAGTGTTGTTGCTTTTTTAGTGCTCTCCCTGGGAAAGTGCCCACATTTACTGCTGAATCAGAGCAAACGCCAATCGGGTTTTCCATGGATCGCCATTTGCTCCAGTTCAGCAGTAAAACATGGGTTTTCCTAGGGAAGGCGCTGGAACAAAACAAAAAAACACTGCTCAGACACAGGTCTGGAAAGTCCAGACCTGTTTCTAGAAAGGATGGAACTAGAGTAATTGTGGCTTACCCCGAAGTCTAGGGGACCTCAATGGCTAGGCTCTGAGAACTGCCCTGAGACCTCTGAGTATAGGGAGGCATATAAATTCAATAATAATAATAATAATAATAACAACAACAACAATAATAATAATAATAGATGGCAGTATGAACAGCACCCAGAACATACCTAGTTATTCACTCATGCCCAATTGATGTTGATGGCATCATTGCTCTTTTCTTTTTCTTTATTCTTTCTACCTTTCTCTATTGATCGCTTCAGAATTTCTCCTGAAAAATGCATTTTATTTGGAACACCACATACAGAAGCTATTTAGGTTAGACTCACTTTTTTTGCAAGGAAAGAGATTTCCCTATCTTGTACAGCCTTGGCATCAAATCAGCTGTTGGTTCAATAAAGGGCTGCAATGCTGATGGATGTTAACAAAAGATCTTTATCACCTCAAAAGATAAGTGCAAGACCATTCCTGCATGGGGGGGGAGTGACTCACTTGTTTGTTTGCATGATAAGTCTCCATTCAAAAGGTCTCAGTGCTCTCCTGTGTCTTTTTTCCATTTTCCCACTTTCTCTAAAGGCCATTTGAAAAATCATCGTGGAGCAAAATTAAATTATTTTGAAAACTAATCTTATTAATAACAGCATGACATAGGAAATCAATTTGCAGTCCCGTAATGAACTGTGATGTTGTGAGCAGAGGTTGCTGATGAGGAAAGAAAGGAGAAGATGAAAATGTTCGCATTCTAACTACTCAGGAAACTTATCTCATTATGAAAAAATAAAAATGAAAAGCCTGCGTAAAGACATAACATAAATCTCCTGAAACAAAGTATTACACACCCTCAATTTCTGTCAGGAATAAGCGATGCCCATTTCACTAGATTCCTTGTTGTCTACAGTGAATAGGACTGAAGGATGTTCTTCATAAACAGACAATCACATGCCCCCTTTGCTTATTCTCTTCCAATTATTTCCTGTATACTTGTAATTAAAGACAGTCTAGGTCTCCATGTCAGCCTTGACTTGTAGAGATCAATACTATGGTTTAGCAAAAGGAAAGGAGACGATTTCCATCATTAGTAGTGTTTGCTTGTACAGTACTCGTACAAATGAGATTAGAAACAACATGTATAGCAAACTGCAAGTGCAGGGGATTTCCCCAATAAGTCTTTCATTATTTTGAAACACGTATATTAAAAAAAAAAAATGCCTGTCCCACTGAATATTTCTGCTTGGTACCATCACATGCCGTTGAAGATCTGAGTTCTGCTAGTACAACACCAGGCAAACTGGTGTTGAAAGTGCTCAGTGTGAGGGAACTGTGTGTCTTCTTCTTCTTCTTCTTCTTCTTCTTCTTCTTCTTCTTCTTCTTCTTCCAACATAACAGGTTTTGCATGGCAAGCAACCCAGGGCTTTTAACATAGGGCTGGGAAACCTGTGGCCCTACAGATGTGGCTGGACTCCAGATCCTATCATCCTTGGCCACTGACTACGCTGATTCATCTAAGGTATCATCTACCCATTGATCGGTTGGATGGGATACAAGGGAAATTCCATGGTTTTCCTAGTGACAATAAGCCCATAATTGATGGCAGTAGAGGCCAACATTTGGAAGACCACAGATGTTCCATGTTTTCCAGAATATAGACCACAGATGTTCCATGTTTTCCAGAATATAGACCAGTATCCTTCAACCTTGGGTCCCCGGATGTTGCGGGACTACAACTCCCATTATCTCTGACCATTGAATTAGCTGGGGTGGTGGGAATTGGAAATCAACAAATGTACTTGAAGAACACCGCTATAGAACAAACGGAACAAAATGTCTGGTGGCATGAGTGGATTTTGCTGAAAAAGAAAAGAACAGCATTTAATTTGCACACCAGTATCTGAGCCATAACCTTGACTTTTAAGCTGTAGATCATCAAAACAAATATTATTGAAAATGCATGTTTGAAGCAATGTGAAGCATTTATATATGCCTGCAAGCAAAGTATATGTTGCATCACAAGCTAAGAACTCAGAATTCTCAATATTCTACCCCCTTCATTTCTGGACATCTCTTTTTCCAGCCCCCCCCCCCAAAAAAAGTCCTATGGGAGATAGAATTTAAGTTATTATGACTCTAAAAACAATCCATTGTATTTTCTATGCCAAAAATTTGAGAAATTGTTGTTTGCAATGTGCTGTCATAGGTTTGCATGGCAGGGGGTCACCACCATACACACATTTCCAAAAATTTACTGAGTTTTACAAAAATGAATGTTTCCCCCATAAAAATGTCAGAAAAAAATTAAAAAGTAGCTTATTAAAGGATAGAAGCAAGATATTAATATTATATAAAGTGAAACAAAATTAGAGGGCATAGAAAGGGCATTTATTCTGCTGCAATAATCAATACGAGACTTTTACCTCACCCCAATTGGCACTAGTCAACTAACTATAACTAGTGTGTTCAGCTTCAGAATGTCAGTGGACTGTCTGTGATACTGTGTGTGATTGATAAAAGGAAATTCAGCTGTTCAGAACTTGTTGTTAGGAAGATGATGGTTCTGACTCCTGCAAACACCCCGTAGTTTTCCAAGATGAAGCACCACATTTTGTTTATTTGAAGAAATGGAAAACAATCAGAAAAGAATTGTGGTGTGTGTTTTCCCCCAAATAGAAACTAAAACGCTCATTCGTTTTTACTGATTCTTTTCTTATGTTGGCAAAGGTATATGATATATAATTTCATTTTGAAATGAACACATTGGTTTCTTTTCCTAACAGGCTTCTTAAAGTCTCATGCCTTGCAATCATTGCAATCACGCTGAAAGTCCCCTGCGGAGCTTTGAGTGGCTTCTGTATATACCATAACACACTGTCATAAGCAAATGTCACTTCTTTTTTGCTTTCAGGTGTTTGCAATAATTTGGGCTCTACTTTAAAGGCAGAAGTAAATCTGTTACTAAACCTGACTTCAAAATAGCAAATCAGATTTTGTGTGTGGGGAAAGAGAGAGAGAGAGAGAGAGAGAGAGAGAGAGAGAGAGAGAAGTGGGTCATGTGTTTGTTTGCAACTTTTTGTTTTGTGCCAGAAAAGGCAGAACCAGAAAGTAGTCTGAAATTTTTAACCCATCCATCCACTGGAGGAATTAAACTCTACAGATTGCCAGCAGTGGGTTGCAGGTTGTAGCACTGCATGAATCTCAGTCTGTTACAGATGCTCTTTTTTAATCATGTTCCCACGCTGGATTTAGGTTTGATGAGGCCCTAAGCTACTGAAGGTAATCGGGTCCTTTATATGTCCAGCTCTCCTTTGTCAACAACAAATTGTCACTGTTTTTGTGTGCTGAATATATGCTATATGGTAATTTATGGACCTAATAGGTATCTAAAGCCATTTGCACATAACAAAATATGTGTCCCTAAGATACAGCTTATTTAACTTATACGTAAATCCGGCACTGCATGTTCCACATTCCAATATAGTGGCACCTCGGGTTAAGAACTTAATTCGTTCTGGAGGTCTGTTCTTAACCTGAAACTGTTCTTAACCTGAGGTACCACTTTAGCTAATGGGGCCTTCCGCTGCCGCTGTGCCGCCGAAGCACAATTTCTGTTCTCATCCTGAAGCAAAGTTTTTAACCCGAGGTACTATTTCTGGGTTAGCGGAGTCTGTAACCTGAAGCATCTGTAACCTGAAGCGTCTGTAACCCAAGATGCCACTGTACATGGAAGAGGACTGTCTGCTGTGACTAGCCCTATTGCATCTGCGAAGGTCCGCTATGTCTTTTAGAACCATGAAAAATGAGGGTTCAGAATGTGGAGAGAGCCTCCACAGATGCAAAAGGCTTTCTCTGTAGATGGTCACCTTCCATTCATTTGAAGGTGATAAACACTATGATAGAGCAGGAGTGTAGCTAGTCCATCCATCCTCCCCCTGCCTCTTTCACATGTTTGCTTCCTGGTCTTTCATACCCTCCAACATTTCTGCAAGGCGTGTTCTCCATAACAGAGAGCACATGTTGCGGTTGGGAAAAACAGGCCACCCTGCAGTGACTAGGCAAATTTGGAGGAACCCAAGCCTTTAAGTGGTTAAAATTGGGTTGCTGGGGAGTTTTGATTGTTTCCAATTTGGAGGAGGAGTCAGAAGCTTTAAATAGAAGGGCCAGACGTAGGGACGTCCTCTTGGCCGTTTTGCATCGGATCACCCGCCCTCCCTCCCTTTAATAGGGGGGTTTTTTATTTAAGCTGATCGCTTGACCTTGCTATGCCTGTCATGGGGTCGTCCGCCTTGGAGCGGGGGCCTGGTAGGAATTTTGCCATCTGGCTGATTGGCTGGTGCCATTTGGTTTTTGCCTACTGCGTAGCAAATCGTCACAACTTGTAAGGTTGGCGGTTAGGCATTGGTTAAATTGGTGCTTGGAGGGGTAAGTGCCTATCCCTCCAAATGATGCGAAGGGAATTCCGTTAAAGGAATCCAGGGGCTTGCCATTCTTTTCGTCCTTGTCCCCGGAGTCGGACTTGGGCCGTGCAAGCCCCACCGGAACATGAGGGTGAGAGGTGTGGGTCTGTGTCCCAGCTTCATCTCTCACCCAATACTTGTTTCCCACGCTGGCTTCCGCTGGAATCCGGAAGGGCCAGCACTGTCCTTGAGGGCAAGGACAGATAGTCGGAACCAATGCCTAAGCAACCACTCACATTTTTTGTATTTGAATAAAGTTGTGGCCAAAATTATGCCAAAAACCTTAAACAAAAAATCATGTGTGAAGTGTGAATTTTTTGGTGGGTGGCACTGTGGGACTCAACACGCAATGAAAATAGGGACATCCTAAGGAAAAGTGGGACATTCCAGAATCAAATTAGAAACCAGGACAGCTTCTCTAAATCAGGGACATCCCTGGAAAATAGGGACACTTGGAGGGTCTGGTATTTGCAACACCCACAGAGGGCTAAAATCACATCTCAAGCAGACTTAGTTAAGGATGTCCAATATTGGAAGCATAGTGTCCTAATTTTTAGGACACTTGCTTATCATTTATAAGGGAATGCCAGTCAGTCAAATGAAGGCACAATGAATTCATAAAAGCATGCTACTGCTCTGGCTTTAATCTTTACTTTTCTGGTCCTAATTTTTGAGCTGTTATATTATGGAAGCGGGGGCTCCAGCTGGTCGACTATGCCTGTGAGAATTTTTTTACTTTGACTGTGCAAATGCATTTCTGTTAGTAATTTCCTGACTATTTCAGTGAATAATTTTACTTACGTGTCAGTCTCAGCAGGACGGAGATACTCTGAGAAAGGGCTTCAGAGAGAGTTCCTCTCGAGCTAATGAGAAAGCACTGTTTCACCTTTCTAGACAAAAATTGGCGCAGGGAGACTGTTTAAAAAGAACAATAAAATAAAATAATAAATTGCAGTTGAAAAGCATGGATGAAGACGTTTGGTTAATTTGTGCAGCTAATGAATATTTCATTCTAAATGCTTTGCCGTGCCATTGTGCAAAGTGTTGCCTTATATAAGTCTCTATGATTAAATGGCAACAGATAGCATTTGAATTGGTTTCTGGAAAGCTTCTTTTCCATTTTTCAGAATGTTAGGAGAAGGAAGCATGAGATCTGTTGCCTGACCTTTAGGTAATATATTGTAGTCCATAATGAAATGTAGCAGAAGACTTGCTTTCAGATATTAGCATTTGAAAGTTGCTTCACTTTATTTTTCTTGATAGTGTCATATAAGAACAAACATACTTTGTAAGAGATTATAATAATGCATGCTTCCTTCTTCCGCAACCAAAAACTGTACAGATGTCCACACTGCAGTACTGTGGATTTTCATGGTCACTGGGTACATTTTCTTTTATTTATTTTTTGTCAAACATCTTAAACTTCTGCACCAAGAAAACCAAAATAAAAGTCAAAATTTATAAATTAAACATCAGTTTTTATGAAATTTATTCATTTCAGTCTTCAAGAACTTGACCAAAGAAAGGAAGTGTTCCATAGTTAATTGGAAACCAGTCCAGTCATAGGAAACAGGGACACTTGAGGAAGACATGGGAGAAAGTCTAGGGACATGGAGTGCTGGTTTCTTAGCAAAATTTGACTGTTTGCTAGCTTGTTCCCTTGCTTGCTTGCAGAAATAAGCACACATTTTATTTTATTTTATTTTATTTTATTTGAGAGGGCAAATTTCAATAGTGCAGAAAGTAGATTGATGGCAGAGTTCAAAAGACCACTGTTTGATGTATTCAAAATAACACTGGAAAAAAGTAGTATATTTTAAGAGCATTGGTTATTCTTGTTTTCTTTTTACAGCTATAGACACGGTACTGAGACTGCCTTTTTGAATATCTGCCCACTTGCCTCTTAAGGTTGTTGTTGTAAATTAAATTCCTATCTTGCCCTTCCTCTCAAAGGAGCCCAGGGCAGCAAACATCAAAAAAGTAAAGCAATATAATTAAGACAGACCTTGGCAGCTGTTCAATTTTTGATGAGCCAGTCACCTCAATGACTATCTGATTTTTAAAAATATAGGTAGGTAGACAAGGTTTTATGATTTATAGTGTGTGCCATCTTGATATTTTATGACATGGCAGTATATAAATACTTCTACAAATAAACAATATAGAATAAAATAAAAAACATTTTAAAACTTCCAAAATATTTTAAAACTGTCAAGAACTGCTAAGAACATGTAAAAATCTTTCCTGCTTTTTCATCTGGCATGAGTCAGCTGGCTCCCACAAGAGTTTACCAAGAAACAAGCATCTCTATTTTGATCAGTGGAATATTGGAGGATGGGCAATGACCCCCCCCCCCCCCGCAGGCTCTTTGCCCTGCAGGAAAGTTGCTCTCTTTTCTGATGTTGGGGAGGAAGAGCTTCACCCCCACACTTCCTGTATGCTGCCTTTACAGTGAGAATTGGCTTCCCCCACCTATGTGGAAGTCATATGATACAGAGGGCTCCTCAATATCTCTTTATTGCGCATTCATCCTGAATACGTCCTGACTGCACAAAGCATACACAGAAATTAGCCTGTACAGTTGTACCTTGGCTCTCAAACGCCTTGGGAATTGAATGTTTTGGCGGCTTAAAACCTGGAAGTGAGTGTTCCAGTTTTCGAATGTTCTTTTGGAAGCTAAATGTCCGACGGAGCTTCTACAGCTTCCGATTGGCTGCAGGAGCTTCCTGAAGCCAATCAGAAGCCGTGCTTTGGTTTTTGAACATTTTGGAAGTCAAACAGACTTCTGGAACGGATTCTGTTCGACTTGTGAGGTACAACTGTATCCAGTCTTTTTAGAGCATTTGTTCTTATTTGCTTGCAGGGCAGTTTTTATACATCTTTTGGTTAATCATGCATTAATCCCTCACAGTGCAGTTCCCCATTACTTTCCTAACTGCAAAACCTCTCTGTTTTTTAAGTGGATTTGTTATGCTAGGGCTCTAGTGTGCTTTAATCCACTTTAATTGAAGAAACCTAACTTTATGGTATGCTCTTGAATCTTTCCCACAAAATAGTTGCAGTCTGGAGGTGTTCAGAATGCAAGTAGATAATATATTTAAGCTTGGTGGAGAATGTGTTAGAGCTCTGAACATTCAGTCTCCGTAAGATAGTAGCTTGTATAGTTTCTACTTACTCTTGGGAAGGCCCTACTTTCAGCCCTTAAGTGTCTCAAACTTACATTATTTACTGATGGGCTTCAGTCAGGTATGGTTTTAGGAGCCTGTTTTTTGGTGACTCAGGGATGGGCAGAAATGCTTCTACATGAGCAATAGCTTTAACAAAGGCAGCCAAATTGCGGATGTGATATGTTAATTTAATTTTATGCTGTTAGCTGATGAAATCAGATCTCATGAACTGTCACCAGCAAAAACACTGTAATTGTAGCTGGTCATATTTCGAAGCAAAAATACAGCGATTGTTTTTCTTCCTTCCATATTTATACCAAACCTCCCATCAGTTGGAGTGGAGCTGGGGGTGGGAAATCTTTAAGCCTCATGAAATCCTTTGTTACGTTTCAAAGCACAAGGCAAAACCGAGTCCATGCAGGGAGACCTCTTTGACTTGGATCGCATTTTGGCCAGACTTAATTTGCTCAAATACTGTGAATATAAAACAAACTTCTAATGTTTACAAATATCTTCCATTCGCAGACTGCTGCAGTCAGACGATACCGAATGATTAGTGAACCCAACAACTGTGACTCAAAGCTTTGAGAGAATGTTGGCCACTAGAGCACTTAATGGCTGGCAGATGCTCAATACTAATTGCACACACTCCCTGCTACAATTAAATCCTAGCATCCTCCAACCTAGAAATGGACACAAATTATGTCCTGATGGGGACTAAGCACAAAAAATAATGCAAGCAGGTCGACAGATGCAAAATGACTGGTGTGTTCACGCTTTAAAAAAAATAAATGTGTGTGATATTGGATTGAAGGCAACGATGTACATTTTATCATCCAGACACATGCTGCCACACAGAGCTCTATTGAATCAGAAGAGTAGTCATGGGTGTGCTGTGATCTTCTAGCTGCTTTGGTTATTCAACACAGGATATGCCAGCAGCCAGCAGGCTCCACTGAAAAAGAAAATTTGAGGAACGTCATACGGATCTAAAGGATAAGATTGCAACCCCTGGAATTCTGCTTAGTATCATTTCAGAAAGACCCTTTGCAAGTTGCAATACATGAGTTGCAACCTGCATTGACTAAGATATGTCAGTGTAAAGCAGCCACTGATTCCTTAAGGGCTGCTGTCAATACTATTGACAGTCAAAACAAAACAAAACACACCAGGATTATCTCCAAATTTTCATTAGCATGTTCTTCTTTGTGCCTGCCTTTGGCTGATTAATATTCTACAGCCTTTTAAACGTATCTGTGGGAAGAGGGGGGTTTTGTTTTTATTTACTTGTTTTTATTCTATATTTTAGTCTGCGAACCACCTTGAGATCTTACGATGAAAGGCGGTATGTAAATCTAATAAATAATAAAAAAACCCAATAATAATACTGCTCTTGTTAGAAAGGAATATACTCTGCAACATATTGTTGCAGATCTCATTTATATGCCAGCTCTCTGATCTCCACATGCCAAACACCACAATTTCTTCCAGATGGCAGGTTCCCATCCTGATCATTTCAGCATTGTAGTCTACAAAACATGCCAACGTAAAGACAGGTTTGCTACCTTTTATCCCATGATGCAACGCTAAAGTGAGCATGCATGACAAACTACTCATGCAGGTTACAGAGCCCATTCTGTTCTCTTGCCCACCTTTGTGCTATTTTGCAACTTGGAAATGGCTAACAAATTGAGGTACCCTTTATTTATTACAGCAGTAGCAGGGCAGGGGCCTCTCTTACTCAACTTGGTTCTGTGGCTGTAATATTTAATTATCCAACATCCCTTGGTGTAGCCAACTATGTGGGTGTTTCCTTCCAATTGTTGCATCCAGTACTTCTCAGGCAACAACTGTATGGCAAGGGCCTTATGTGATTAGTCCTACCAGGTCTTTAAGGAGTACAGGAATGCTGTTGTATGAAGCAATGGAAAAGCAGCCCCCACACCACTGTTAGTATCTGAAATTTCTACTACAGTGTGAATTGGGAGCATTGAAACCTCGACTCTGGACCTCCAAAGTAAAACCATCTGGATGAGCCCCAAGAAGGCTGCACTATAGAAGCATGAACTTTCCATATAAGCAGCCAAACTTGAGGAAACCAGCTGTGCTGGTTAATATGCATGCCACCATGCTGCTTAGAAACCTTCCATAAGCAGCCTGGTGATTAAGAAATGTATTTGCCATCTCACTACGACTGGCTGTATCAGCAGATCTCTTCCGTCAAAATGAAAAAGGGGTTTTGCCTCTTAATTCGAGGGATTTGAATCAAAACACCCAAAGAGGTGAAGCAGAAGGAATATCACGAGCAGAAGCAGTGCAGGCATCGCCATGGTAAATTGTGACCCATCTATATTATCTAGAATGGGGCCCAGACAGCATGTAATTTCCAGACAGGGAACGCCACATAAACTGACTAGCAAGACCGCTTATATTCATTATGTGGTCTCCAAGGTATGATTGTAGGATGGAGGGAAAACAGAAAAGGCAGCAAAGTGGGGCGGGGGGAGAAGGTGAATTTGTTTGTGCACAGACCAGGCATACAAATAGACATGGTAAAGTAGAAGCATGGAAGTGACGTGAGATTGACCAAGGAAACATGGGTTCAAATCTCAGCTCTTCCATAAAGTTATTTGTGCAGCACCAAGCAAATAATTCTCATACAGTATTCTTATTCTCAAAGAGTGCCTATGAGGATAAAGTGAAATGAGTCCATGTATGCATTTGGAATTCCTTGGAATCAGTAAAGGATGGGCATGTGACAATATAAGAAATTATAACCATTTGACTAATGTATGTAGAATGTTTCTCCTGTGCCAGACAAAAGGCATTCCAACTACACTTAAGTATCAGATATCTCTCATTAGATATCACTGGCCATCTCAAGCAGGAAGGAAACTTGCCAAAGTGTTTTAATTGTAAATTGCTCCTTTATTTGGGTGTGCCAATTTAAATCAGCATATAAACTTAACATAGTTCAATGCCTTTAAAAAAAAAACTAAATATGGCCAACTAGGCATTTTTCCAAGAATCTCATTTGTTAAAAATAACATTAATACAATCCCTCACTTGAATACAGTGGTACCTCGGGTGAAGTACTTAATTCGTTCCAGAGGTCCGTTCTTAACCTGAAACTGTTCTTAACCCGAAGCACCACTTTAGCTAATGGGGCCTCCTGCTGCCGCCGTGCCGCCGGAGCCCGATTTCTGTTCTCATCCTGAAGCAAAATTCTTAACCTGAAGCACTATTTCTGCATTAGCGGAGTCTGTAACCTGAAGCGTATGTAACCTGAAGTGTCTGTAACCCGAGGTACCACTGTGATGGTATGTCTTGGGCCAAGAGACAAGCTATACATGTATTTGGGCATTGTTTCCATTGAAAACCATGAAATAGCCTGGGATAACTCAGCTGGTAGAGCATGAGACTTAATCTCAGGGTTGTGGATTCAAACCCCATGTTAGGCAAAATATTCCTGCATTGCAGGCGACTGGATTAGATGACCCTCGTGGTCCCTTCCAATTCTACAACTCAATGATCCCATGATTCTAAGTGTTTAGAATTAAAGCACCAACACATGGTCCATATACTGCAGCACCAATAGACTTAAGCACATTTAGCTATGCACTGGATTGTAGCCAATGTGTTCAGCCATGCCAAAGAAAAATCGTGTAGTGAGTGTGTATGACACAAGCAATCACAGCACTTTAGGGATACATATATTGAATCGGAATTTGAGAAATTCCTATAAATATGCATGTGTGCTAAACTATATATTCCACTGCCTTTATGCTGCTATCTAATTTCCATTTATCCTGAATAAACACCAAGGAGATCCTGTTGATAACTAATAAGATTGTGAATGTCAAGACTTCTCTGATAAAGCATATGTAAAATGTAAAACGAAAGTCCATAGGAAGCTAACTGGATTCACATTTAAACCAATGTTCAGTAAAGCGGAACCTTGAGAGTTTGAATTAGTCAGTTTATCAGAATCACAGCAGTGATGGTATTAGATCATTAAACCAATGCAATCCTGTCAGTAGAAAATTCATATCCCAATAATCCACAGTAAAGGGAAAGAATACTGACAACATCATTATGCATTTTTTTAGGCCTGCCAAAAACCTTAAAATATATCATTGGGGCAACGTGTTATAAAATGAGCTTATTATTAAAGATAGCAAACACTTGCCTATTGCATTGCTTCACAAACTGAAAACTGATGTACATCTGCAAAGGACAGAAGCATTCCTTACAGATTGTATTCCCCACAACCAGAGACATGAATGGAATAAAACAAAGGACTCCGATCCACCTACCCACAGTGGGGTTTTCCACTCACTTTGTATTCTACCATTCCTATAATTTTCAAAAATAATACCCAGAAAGACACAATTGTTTTCTTTTCCTTGTGATTTTTAGATCTAATTTCATTGGAAACATCTGCTGCCAGCCATCAACAAGGAGTCAGGAACTGCAAAACAACAAGGTGAGAGGGGGAAGTAGCGAGGAAGATCTTTGCCTGGAGGAGGTCAAGTTCAAGAAGTTGAGAGCTCTCCATTGAGGTTGCTGGAAGCAATTCTACTGGCTTCTATGAAAAAGAAACCACAAATTAGCCAATGGCCTGCCTGTCAATGCCAACTGAAATGTATTTTAAGGACTGTCAGACCCCCCCCCAAAAAAAAAAATAGCATGAAATCTTCCATTGTAAGATGCAATCACTGATTCTGAAAGTATATTCAAAATATAATTTTACCCAATAGACCTGCCGTTTTCCAGATACTTCCCAAATCATGCTCACCAGAGTAAAGATGTGAAAGGCAAGGCAGCAAATTCTGTTTGTATGACAAATATGGTGTGTCATCACTCCCCACCACCACCACCATTTTGGCCCATTTCTAATGGGATTTACTGGAAATTTAACAGCTCTCTTTAATGCTGCATGAGCCTTCTTTTCCAACATTATCATAAAGGGTCTTGAGAATCAGTTCCATATCCTTCATGTACAAAAGTGATGTGTTGTTTTTTTTTAGTGAAACATTACACAGTTTTGAAATGAATATGAATGTTCACAAATGCAGTTCAATGAAAATTCTGCTAAACTGGCAGGTACTGGCTATCATTCGAAAATCAGAAAAGAAAATTGTGCATGCTGGCTATCATGCCTTTACTTAGAGCATGCCTCCTCCTGTCTCCTATTTTGCAGCTCCCTTTGCACATACACACAGTTCCCATTGTTTAAAACCACAATTTCTGTCTGTGTCCCACAATCCTGGCTTTTCCCAAACCTCTGCTGTTGTTTAAAACCGCCGTTTGCCTATCAACGTGCCGCCGCCACCGCTTTACCCTAACCCAGGGGTCTGCAACCCGCGGCTCCGGAGCCGCATGTGGCTCTTTTACACCTTCGCTGCGGCTCCGGGGTGGATACTAGCGAGGGGAGGAGGCGCATTGTGCGCCCCGACTCTCCCCACTGTGGCGGGCGCTGTACTGGCTGTGACGCCGCATGGGGGCAGTGCGTGTGTTAGTCACGCACTGTCCCGATGTCACCTTCCCGCCCGCTGTCAGATCACGGCTCCGGAGATATATTTGTTTTAAATGTTGCAATGGTTTTGCGGCTCCCAGGGTTTTTTTTCTTCGAAAATGGGTCCAAGTGGCTCTTTTTGTCTTAAAGGTTGCAGACCCCTGCCCTAACCTCTACCATTGTTTAAAACCGGCACCATTTTCCTCTCAGTGTTACTCGCTTCTCACAGTATTCAAACTTTTCCCTCTTCCACTCCACAGCTGCCTCATCTGAGATTGATACAGAGCACTGAAATATCCCATTGTATGAAGGCACTTTACTCAAACCTCTAGTTTTGAGTAAATAGTCTTAAACCACCATTTTCCTCTCAGTTTCCTCAAACCTCTGTTGTTTTAAAGCATAGCTTTTCCCTGTCAGGGTGTCTCCCTTCTCACTCCCATGCCATGGGCGCTGCTGTTGTACAATCTGCTTCCTCCTTTGCTCCCTTACTTACCCTGACTTTATAGAAATCTGGAATCTGATGAGGCATTACAAATTTTCAAATGGGGGCCACATTTTTATGTATATTGGAAGAAACAGGGAGGGGAAATATAGCAGACTGAAAGTAAGAAAGACTGAAACAGAGTTCAAGGTAGCCAATGGACTATTTGGGGAATTTAGGAGCACAGGAAGTTGCCATGTACTGAGACCATTGGTCCATCTAGTTCAGTATGGTTTACACTAACTGACAGAAGATCTCTGAAGTTTCAGACAGGAGCTTTGCCTGAAGATGCCAAAGACTTCTGCACACAATGCAGACACTCTACCACTGAGCTGTCGCATTTCCCCAAGATGATGGGGATTAAGAGATATGCCTGTCTGTAGTCCCCAATGGCTCGAGTTCGAAAGGTTGTAAGCAAAATAGACCAGCAGCAATGAAGGGTTTATTCAATATTTTATTTGCAGCATTCCACTGAGAATTATTTTCAGAAGAGATTCCTAAAATTCATTGGCTTCCTAGCCTGTATTTTTATCCTCAGCTCTGGGTTTAATATTACAATAAAGGCAATTGCAGTTTCTTCACTCCCAGGATCTCATCGGATCTTAATTAAAATGTTAAAAGGATTAAGGAGGTGTCATCCTGGAGGGAAAATTGACTTCTTGACTCTCTCCATCCTAATAACAATGGGAAGGGGAAGATTTTTATATTAACATATGGCTGAATCCATTCCTGGCCAGGCAATTCTTCTTTAGAAGAAGACGCTCAGACATATTTGACCTTTAGTTAAGTGATATGGGTAGTGGCAGGATGCATGAGATTAAGCACAGAAGACACACAGGTAATGGATAGCTAGAAGGCACTGAAACTGTGTAACAAGCTTTGAGGCTGCCGTGCAGTTTCTGAACCTTCATAATGGAAGATTCCACCTGCCCTTCAGGAACTGGAATGGAGGCCATGGTTGCATTTGGATGTGGGGGTTATTGTGCTGGTTTTACTGGTTATAATGCTAGCACTTCTGTCCTGATTTCTAATGTTCGCTTTACATGGCAGTGCACGCAGCATTGTTTTTAACCAATATACCACCATGTCACCCTAAATTTTATATACCGTGGAAGAACTGTATGCCAGTATACATCTCCAAATTCTGTTCAGCACAAAACTACCACATTTTTTTGAGTTAGCAGAGTAACAAATCTTTCTTTCTGGAAGCAGTTAAAATAGAAACAAGTGCTAAAGTTGGCTAGATTCCACTAGATTTCTGGAAGTGGCTTATATGTCCTACGAAAATTGCAAAAATGCAGAAAATATCTGGAATGAAATATTGGGAAGAGGGAATAAAGTACGGTCTGAATACAACCTTCCAGACCAAATCTAGTTCTGAAACAATGGTGGGAGTCTGCACACTAGGCAACACTCTCTCTGTGCTAGAGATGGGAGATACGAGAGAAAGTAAGTTATCTAAAAACCAAAAAGAAGCATCTAGGTGGACACGTGGATTATATTAGATTCATATCTATGAATACTATTGTGTATGTATTTTAGTTATATTTATAATAAAGGCATTCACAGCTAGAGAAATGCATGTTGTATGCATCCTTTCACCCCGATATACCTTGATCCATCTGCTCTATTATGTATTACAAACCAGATTTCATGAACGGACACGTTAATAATAATGTGGTCATTTGTATTCAAGCTCCAGCTTGCTCACCTTTAGGGACCCCTTGTCTCAAAGACTTGATTCATTATTAGTCTAGCTAACAAGGTTCCAGTTTCTCAACATCAGTCCCCTATTTAGTTCCAATTTGTAATATCACAACCTTTGCTTAACCTTGGCTGCAGAGACATTTCCCTGATTCTCTTTCAGACAGGGAGGCTCCATCAATTCTTGAGTGCTTCAGGATATCAGGAAAGGGGTGATGTGAAAAGCCCTTTGGTCAATTCTGCCTTCAAGATTTTGGGGGCTGTCAGGTAAAGCATCTTTCTTTAACCTGGAATAGGTGTAGTGGACAAACTGAAGATTTCTCACACTGTGTTTTGTTTTGTTTTGTTTTGTTTTGTTTTGTTTTAGTGTTCCATGCTAAATAAGAAAACCAATAGTGAGAGCCCAGGAAATGTCTCATCACCATTTGTAATATCACCTTTAGTATTGAGAAGGGGATGGGGAATGTATTTAACAGCAGCATCTGAAACCCTAAGTAGGCAACTTGTATACCTGAAGGAGTGTCTTCACCCCCATCGTTCAGCCCGGACACTGAGGTCCAGCGCCAAGGACTTTCTGGTGGTTCCTTCACTGTGAGAAGTGAGGTTACAGGGAACCAGGCAGAGGGCCTTCTCAGTAGTGGCACCTGCCCTGTGGAATGCCCTCCCATCAGATGTCAAGGAGATAAACAACTATCTGACTTTTAGAAGACATCTGAAGGCAGTCCTGTTTAGGGAAGTTTTTAATGACTGATGCTTTATTGTGTTCTTAATATCCTGTTGGAAGCCTCCCAGAGTGGCTGGGGAGGCATGGCCAGATGGGTGGGGTATTATTATTATTATTATTATTATTATTATTATTATTATCCCACTCCACACAGTGAACACATAGGGAGCACTACAGATTATGGTACCTGCTTGTCATGCGCCATGATTCAGATATGTCCAGGGAGGCATGAACCCACTGAGTACACATTCAGTGGTATTTCAAAAGGCAGCCTATGTGCATGCCTTTGTACAACTTCATTTGAGCAGGAAACTTGCCAACCAGGTGTCTCACTACCACCTAGGGTAGAGCCTAGGACCAGTCTGTGGAGCATAAGACTTAATCTCAGGGTTATGGGTTCGAGCCCCACGTTGGGCAAATGATCCCTGTATTGCAAGAGGTTACACTCAATTACCCTTGTGATCCCTTCCAACTCTACAACTCTATGATTCTATGCAGCTGTAGGGGGTGGCACAGCCACACACCCCTTGCATTTTTAGTGAACACAGGGAGTTATTTCCTGAACAGAAGAGCAGCTTCAGTGACATGGTGCAGCGAGACTGCTGGGTCTAGTGAATGCTTAGATTGTAAACTGCTTGGGAAGCCTATGTATGGTGTCCTAAAGTACCATGATTTTATAAATGAAATAAGTAAATGAAATCTTGGCTGTATATAAGCTATAATTGAGATGGTCAGATGTCACAAGTGGATTTGAGTGGGTGCAAAGATCTGAAAAAAAGATGTGGTTTTCAACCGCATGCTGACACTGCAAGAGCATAAATGGGCAGCGAGAGGCAGTGGTTGAAGATAACAGGAGGCAATGGCTATGGAAAAGGCAACAGCTGAAGGTGATTCCCCCCCCCCCTGCACTGTAGTGCGATACAATAATGAACACTGACCTCCAATGTTTTTCATAGGCCGAAGCAGATTTGGCATTTGAAGCCACATCATTCCTTAGCTCTCGATCCCTCCAGATAAATAACTCTAAGGGATATCTGTTTTTTTATTTTTTTAAAATGGGAAGCTTGTCTAACTCCTTGGAAGATGTTTTTAAACCACAGTGACAGAGAAAACATAGGCAAGCTCATAGACTGGCCCAAGGCTTTGAAAACCCACACAAAAAAGTTTTCAGGCACTTATTAGCTTACTCATTACACTGCAAAATCCCTAAGTAAATCATAGGCAATGAAATCACTTTGTCAAAACAACTTGTGAAAGGCTATAATAATTTTGAAATTTGATATGAATTCCAGCTGCTATGAAAGGAGGCAATTTAAATATTGCATTTTCCCATTATTAGGTTATTTTCTGCAGCTGAGAGTTATGAGAATTCCTTACATGTCACAAGATCAAGTATGGAGAGGACCGTGGATGTGTGTTTGGTCTGGCAGGTTAAAAAACCGTAGAGCTACTTACATTTCAGATGAAGACTGAGAAGTACATGTGTGTGTATGTGTGTAATATTTCCTGATACTAATTGTATGAACACAAACTATAATTCATTGTATTCAATTGTATTTTTCTGTTTTTCTTACTCATTTTAATCAATTTTATCCACTATCTGTTTTTCATAATTTGCATGTACACAGCTTAGAAACTCTGGTAATTAAGTAGTATATAAATAGCTGAAATATTAATAATAAAACATAAATTTAATCAAATCGAATCTGGATTGCAACCACACATGTTATTATCTCAACAAATTGTAAGGAGAATGTTACTTGTTCTTTGCTGAATAGAAAACTAATCCAACACTGAACACCCTAAAAAAAGATCACACGTGAAACAGTAACCTAACTGAAAAACTCTCTAACCTTATTAATTGACAAGGCTTTTAAAAAACAGAATAGAAACCCTTTTGAAAAAGATCTCCTCAAAGTAAAGGTAAAGGTAAAGGTAAAGGGTCCAGTCGTGACCGACTCTGGGGTTGCGCGCTCATCTTGCTCTATATGCCAAGGGAGCCAGCGTTTGTTCGCAGACAGCTTCCGGGTCATGTGGCCAGCATGACTAAGCCGCTTCTGGCGAACCAGAGCAGCACACGGAAACGCCGTTTACCTTCCCGCTGGAGCGGTCCCTATTTATCTTCTTGCACATGACGTGCTTTCAAACTGCTAGGTTGGCAGGAGCAGGGACCGAGCAACGGGAGCTCACACCATCACAGGGATGTGAACCGACAACCTTCTGATTGGCAAGTCCTAGGCTTTGTAGTTTAACCCACAGCTCCACCCGTATCCCTTCTCCTCGAAGTAACTCATGATAAATCCTGTCAGCAGCATCCCCCTTAAAGTTGTTGAGCTTTTCTTGAGAGGAGGGCAAAGTTGTTGAGCTTGGCTCGCCATACGCCTAGGGTTTTCCCAGACATTTTTTAAGCAATTTTCAAAAACTCCACCCAGGATTTCCAAAGGACGAATCTTGGATATGTCCGGAAAGTTCTGGACATACAGTATGGCAGCCCTATCGTATTAGTTTCCTACTACAATAGAAATTTGGCAAGTTATTTCACTCTTCCAATTTAAATACAGGACTGTGAATATGAATGCCAGCCATCAGTGGGAGACCTCTCAAATTTCAGTAGTGCCCTGTGCGATGCCAAAATCTGGTGCCCGCCTTCCACCTCTTGCCTTCCACTGGACTTCATAGTTGTGGCATCTGCTGCGGTGCCCCAGAAGCTTTGTGCCTGGCGCAACCGAACTGGTCACACTCCCCTACATCCACCTCTGCAGCTGTCAGGCTTCAGGGAATCGGATCCCTACCCTGGCGGCAGTAATTAAGCAGAATACATGAAGGGAGCATTCTTACCAGATAGGTTCTTTTAAAATCAAAGCGAGAGACAAGGAAGGCATATCATGCTAAAAAATGGTGCTGCTCTCAGCAAAGGCTCACCCCTTCTGTCCCCCTGCATCACTCCTATGTTGGGTAATCTGAGCTTTTTGCCGTTGCGCTTTCTGTTCCATCACTCTCCAAGTCCGTCTAGTCTTAAGGGAAGAGGGGGCATCAGGAATGCTGTCCAAGGACACCAAATCATCCAGTTGTCTCTCTTCTAGTGTATGTTCTTCTAGCACATGGCTTGGCAAATTAAGGCCCATGGGCCGGATCAGGCCCAATTGCCTTCTAAATCCGGCATGCGGACGGTCTGGAAATCACAACGTGGATCACCAGCACATGGATCGCCAGTGCACGCGTTCCTTCCCTCTCTCTCCCTCTCCCTCACACAGCGGCACCTCCTCCCTCCCTCCTCCTGGCTTCTCCCTGCCCTGCCTAGAGGAGGAAGGGGGCTGGGCTTTGTTGCTGCCAGCCCCTCTCCAGAGTCCTCTCACGCTCCGCTCATCATCCCTCCGCCACCGTTCTCCCCCCCCCAATATAGTCCGGTCCCCCCACAAGGTCTGAGGGACAGTGGACCGGCCCCCTGCTGAAAAAGTTTGAGGATCCCTGTTCTAGCTGCTCCTCACCCAGTATTTCCCAGCTTCCCCCCTCTGGACTATGCCCTTCTGCAAGCCACTGTTCTAAATCAATACTGTCCTCCTGCCCTTGGGAAGGTTCAGGAAAAGGGGGGGGGGCTTCCACCATTCCTCCTTAGTCCAGTCCCTGAAAGCAGCAAAACAAAAGCAACCTTGAACTTTCGCTGTAAAGGAAAATTTCAAGGTACATAGATGGTGCTCAACACTGATATTAAGCAATATAATTCCAATAGTACATTAGTCTGTCACAGCAAGAAGGCAAAGTGTACAATCTGGAAAAAATAAACATGTCCAAATTCAAATCTCATTTAAACAAACATCCTTAATTGTAGCCTTTGGCTCCATATATACCAATGGAATCTCTGGCAGACTTTGGGCTCTCAAATTTCAGCAGCGCCCTGTGCAATGCTAAAATTTGGTTTCCCCCCCCCCCGCCCCGCCTCTTGCATTCCATTCTACAGCACCCTTTGTTGTGGTGCCCACTGCAGCACAGCACCCAGTGCTGCCACCCTGGACGTTCCACCCTAAAACTGCTTCTGATGTGACTTGGGTATATTATTGAGACAAACTCAAAATTGGCCTCTCTGATGAGTGGATTCCTGGATCACACGCACTTTAAAGACAAATGACTGATTTAAACATGGATGTCCATCACTTTTTTGCCTAACGACTCTTGGCTGAATGTGTGAACTTTCTTCATTCTGTTTTCATTGCCACTCAGCAATGAAGTTCTCGGTTGTATCCAGTGCTGTCCATTCACAAACAGCTCCTTGATTCAGCAGATGCTTTCATAACCAGAAGGGGGAGAATTTTGGTTTAATTCAGTGTGCACTCCCTCCACCAAATACTCAAAGGGCTGAGGAACCATCCAGAAGAGCCTAGGAGGTGGGGTTGGATGGCCACAGCAAAAAGTGAGAATAGAAAGAAAGAAAGAAAGAAAGAAAGAAAGAAAGAAAGAAAGAAAGAAAGAAAGAAAGAAAGACTTTCCTCTCCCTTCCTTTGGCAGAATCCTCCACTGGATCAAAGAACCTTCTATGATTTTTTTTTTTTGGGGGGGGGGAATTGGAAAAAAATAATTGGAACTGGATGGCTATATTATCATTAATCTGTGATTAATCCAAGGCCCACCTGCAATCTATCAGTGATGCTGCAATCAAGAGCAATGAGTATTTAGTGTATCATCAAGAGTGAACTGATTTACCAACACATTAACTTTCTTACTGGAGCTTCATCAGATGCATCACCTGTAGAACTCTTTATAAAAGTTGTTCAAAAGAACCATAACGTAATAATGTTCACTTTATATGTTCATGCAGTCATTGTACTGAAGAGTCTGCCACTGATTCTAGCATACTTCATCATCTCATGTGTGCTAACATTGCCTTTGCCACTTGACAGGAGAAAGAAGAAGAAGAAGAGTTTGGATTTGATATCCCTCTTTATCACTACCCGAAGGAGTCTCAAAGCAGCTAACATTCTCCTTTCCCTTCCTCCCTCACAACAAACACTCTGTGAGGTGAGTGGGGCTGAGAGACTTCAGAGAAGTGTGACTGGCCCAAGGTCACCCAGCAGCTGCATGTGGAGGAGCGGGGAAGCGAACCCGGTTCACCAGATTACAAGTCCACTGCTCTTAACCACTACACCACAATAACCAAACAACCTGGAGTGAAATACTTATACCGAGGCAGGAACCTGTATTGCTTTTATGTTACAGTTTCTTTGGTCCCTCTCAGGATGATTACTCAGATTTATTTTGCATTCAAAATTATTTATCACGAACAAATTTAAATTACAAAGGAATGATCGTTATACACAAATATCCTTTGTATATCTTAACATAATATATAACTCAAATCGCAAGCATAAGACATTTCTTCTCATCATACCCACTTTTATGGTCCTTTCATAAGTGAAAATAATAAAACTGTAACAATTTTGATAAAGCACATGAATTGTCTTCTTCTTTCAGTTCTGACAATAGTTTTGACATCGGAGCAAATTTGCATAGTTTTTAAACTATTCCCCTTTGCACATCTACACAAAGCATAATGCTTCGTATATTATTAAATTCCATGAACAAAAAAACCCCTTCCATTTAAAATGTTGAGTTAAGGGCTTTCCATAATACTGGAAATTGCAGCAGTTGAGGATGACACCTTATTTAGGCAATATGGATATGGCATGGTATCCTATGTTGCGGTAAGTTCAAGCTGCAACACAACCTTAGAGTTGGATGGATATCCGTGGCAGAAGGATGGATCTAAAACCAAATGTTATTTGTCCATTCAGCTGAATAGACTTATGGAGTCTGTTCCATGTTACAAGCGATTTATTTATTTTTAATAAATAAATTTACCGGTGATTTATTTATTTTTAAATGAGAAGCTAGTACTCCTAACTTGATAAAACTACAGTGAGTAACAGCACCAAATGGCTATTATAGCAGTAGGAAAAGGAGGTGTTATTGTGTAGCAGTGTGTACTATCACAAGAAATCACTAAAAAAAACCCCACCTTTTAAATGTGTTATAACACTGTGACACCAGATGAAGCTGTGGCTTTCAATCTTTTCGCAACGTAGTTTCCCCTTTTGAGGTGTACAATGCGTTTTTGTGAAATGTTGTTTTTGATGTTTTCCTGCTTGGCAGGGGGTTGGACTCGATGGCCCTTGTAGTCTCTTCCAACTCTATGATTCTATGATTCTATGATTCTATGTGTCTAGATTCAGCCAAGTATCCAACTGGCAACCACTATGCTCTACATAAAATGACAGAGTTGCAACAGGCTGAAGTTCCCCAACACCAGTGCTTTTTTTCCTGAAGGTACTCAAGGGTAAGGTAAAGGGTAAGGTAAAATCTCTGGGTTATTTGTGGGGCCTGCCTGGTGTTTTTACATGAGTAGAATGCGTGCTTTTATTTAAAATGCATCTCTGTGTTGTTTGTGGGGCATAGGAATTCATTCATTCCCCCCCAAAAAAAAATATAGTCCGCCCCCCCACAAGGTCTGAGGGACAGTGGACTGGCCCCCTGCTGAAAAAGTTTGCTGATCCTTGCTTTGGAACCTACCCCACCACCTAATGGCAGAATGCGATTTTTGCCTGCCTCTATAATCTCCAACAAAGACAGATTTTTAAATTTAAAAAAGTATACTAGTCCAAATTATTTAAGCATTAGAAATAAAGGTCCCAAGACGGGGCACTCTGTCTCCTGGACCCAAAGCAATAAACCCAACAAGCCCTTACTCAAACAGTCTAGCACATTGCATTTATTTTCAATAAGACAAGCCATGACTAAAGTAGTGTTATATTGTAGTTTCATGTTAGGTGCCACTGAACCTTCTTTTTTCATTCTGCATTGTAATACTTTCAATCCTCACCTTTCTTTTTCTCCATATAAATGCCATTGACATCTTTTGCCAGACAATTAGTTAGCTGAGATGAGGAACATTTTTAGTCCATGGGGCCACATTCCCTCGTAGACAACCTTCCAGTGATTGCATTTCACCCTCCATCTAGGCAAGCAAGAAGGATGAACACAGTTCAATCAATGACACATTACAGCCAGGTAAAATCGTCAGAGGAGCACACAAAGCACAGCCAATGAGGAGTGTGGCCTGAGGGATCATGGTTTGGACAGAGTCTTGTGGGTCAGATGAAGACACATAGAAGGCGGCATTTGGCCCTCGAGCTTGAGCTAAATACAATAGGTTAATTGGTTGCACTGCAATTTCCTGACACTTGCTACATTATAATTTAAGAGTGTGGCATATTGCCTGCATTGATTGTGTGTATAAGAGAGTGACTTCAGTGTTAAGGCACTGCTAGAACTTCACCTATCATCTCCCCACCATACATACGGACATAATGTACAAAATGTGCATATAAAGCATCCAGTCATATGAATTAGGATAGCAAAAAGAAAAAAAGAAAGAAATGTATGGAGAGCCCTACAATATGATTTTTATCAGTTGGCATCAGATGCTTAAGCTGTCAGTTGTAACAGCAATTAAGGCTTTAAAAAACACCACATAACTACTGTCATCAGTCATGTAAACACATCCATACAAAGCTTGAATAGGACATCTTTTCATAGGATGTCACACCTATTTGTTTAGTTTCCCAAGACTTTTGTTTCCCAAGTAACCAAGACTTTCACTGTTGAAGTCCAAGTTTTCAGGGGAAAGAGGTGAACCTTTGTAACAATTTGTCTGGCGGATCTTGCACAAAATGGAGTATCCACCATCTTCTCCAGAGACTGCTTTTCTGTCTTCACCATTCTCGTCTGCCTACTTAGAAATTATCCTTTTCTCAACTGTCAGTAGTCTTGGTGACAATTCTTAAAATTCAAGTGCCTACTGCAGTGTCCAAGTCTGGAGGCTCATACTGAGTTGTAAATTATTTTTCAAGATATCTATGCCAACTATTGTCTCCTTCATGAAATTCTATTCACATTATTTCACACTGACAAGAGGTGCAGAGAAGGCGCAAAAATATACGTCCCTAACATTTCAAAGCACTGCATCTTTGCTTTTGCTTCATAAATCCTATTAGAGAGAGAAATAGAAGATGCAGGCAGTACTTGTACAGTTCTTTGTAAATGAGAACTTTCTTCTGAAATCTTTGTTATTGTATTTTTTACCACTGCTGAGAGCAATTCAAATGGTAGGAAAAAAACATACTGTGAGGATCATTTCAATCATTAATAAGTAGGGTTTTTTAATTTTGCTTTATCTGCATATGACTATTTCCGATTTGTCTGATTTGAATGTACGAAGGATGAAGTTCAAAGATAAACTCTATGTCATGAGAATGTGCAAAATCTTCACACACTTCCTGCTATGTCCCATCCCCTGACTCCACACCATTGCAGGCTTGCCATCAGTCTGATGAGACGGACATATACACATGCACAGGGCTTCCTCCAAGATAAAAAGAATCTTGCTTGTCCATGTGCCTATTTAGATAGATAGATTATTGTTGTTGTTGTTGTTGTTGTTGTTGTTGTTTAGTCGTTTAGTCTTGTCCGACTCTTCATGACCCCATGGACCAGAGCACACCAGGCACTCCTGTTCTCCACTGCCTCCCGCAGTTTGGTCAAACTCATGCCAGCAGCTTTGAGAACACTGTCCAACCATCTCGTCCTCTGTTGTCCCCTTCTCCTTGTGCCCTCATTCTTTCCCAACATCAGGGTCTTTTCCAGGGAGTCTTCTCTTCTCATGAGGTGGCCAAAGTATTGGAGCCTCAGCTTCAGGATCTGTCCTTCCAGTGAGCAATCAGGGCTGATTTCCTTCAGAATGGATAGGTTTGATCTTCTTACAGTCCATGGGACTCTCAAGAGTCTCCTCCAGCACCATAATTCAAAAGCATCAATTCTTTGGCAATCAGCCTTCCTTATGGTCCAGCTCTCACTTCCATACATCACTACTGGAAAAACCATAGCTTTAACTATACGGATCTTTGTTGGCAAGGTGATGTCTCTGCTTTTTAAGATGCTGTCTAGGTTTGTCATTGCTTTTCTCCCAAGAAGCAGGTGTTTTTTTATTTCGTGACTGCTGTCACCATCTGCAGTGATCATGGAGCCCAAGAAAGTAAAATCTCTCACTGCCTCCATTTCTTCCCCTTCTATTTGCCAGATAGAGATAGATAGATAGATAGATAGATAGATAGATAGATAGATGATAGATAGATAGATAGATAGATAGATAGATAGATAGATAGATGATAGAGATAGATAGATAGATAGATAGATAGATGATAGATAGATAGATAGATAGATAGATAGATGATAGATAGATAGATAGACAGATAGATGATAGATAGATTAGATAGATAGATAGATAGATAGATGATAGATAGATAGATGATAGATAGATAGATAGATGATAGATAGATAGATGATAGATAGATAGATAGATAATAGATAGATAGATAGATAGATAGATAGATAGATAGATAGATGATAGATAGATAGATAGATAGATAGATAGATAGATAGATAGATGATAGGTGATAGATAGATAGATAGATAGATAGATAGATAGATAGATAGATAGATAGATATAGATAGATAGATAGATGATAGATAGATGATAGATAGATAGATGATAGATAGATAGATGATAGATAGAGATAGATAGATAGATGGATAGATAGATGATAGAGATAGATAGATAGATAGATGATAGATAGATAGATTAGATAGATTAGATAGATAGATAGATGATAGATAGATAGATAGATAGATAGATAGATAGATAGATAGATAGATAGATGATAGATAGATGATAGATAGATAGATGATAGATAGATGATAGAAGATAGATAGATAGATAGATAGATAGATGATAGATAGATAGATAGATGATATAGATAGGGAATTGTTCTGGAAGCACTGAATACATTGTTCTCTGTCTTCTTCTTTTTTTAAAAAAATTGTGTATCAGTGAGGCTGAACAGAACAGAGATCATGCTTTCAACATGCAAACAGTACAGTACCTGCACATGGAGGGATATTAATATGTTTCAATAGAATGCCTAGAAATATATTATCATTATAATTATTATTTACTCACACTACATCAACAGGTCCTAGGGCAACATAGATGCCGGCTCCCTGGGGCCCTGGGTGTCTGAGCACCCACAAAATTCCCCCACAAAGGCACCCACAAAAACTCTCTGAAGGCAAATCTTTTTTAAAAAAATGTAGTATAAACACTGGCAATTTGGAAACACTGGCCTGTGAGTGTTCCAATTGGAGAACAGCCTTTTCCAAAGGTGTCATGGACTTTGAAGTTGCTCGAACTCAGGACGAAAGGGAGAAACGTGCTAAGAGGAAGGCACGTTTGGCAAACCCTCACCATGATCAACTCCTGCCCAGAAACCTATGTCCCCACTGTGGAAGAACATGTGAATCTAGAATTGGCCTACACAGTCACCTATGGACACACCGTTAAGACCATGTTCATGGAAGGGAATCTTACTTGGCTATGAGTGATCACAGAAGAAGAGGAGGAGGAGGAGAAGGAGGAGGAAGTTGAAGTTGAGTGTTGTGGGGCTTTCTCTCTTGATGAGCACCACATAGGCACTAGGAAACATCATTTCAATATAGATCACCTGTTTAAGTTAAATTTCTCCTTCCTTGTCAATTTTAAATGGTACTATGCACATACTCAACAGATGTGGATAGTGTGGTCCAAGAATTAATGAATAGGCAGATTGATAGAGAAATGGAGAAGTGGAGGGGGTGGATAACTTTATTTTTAAAGTACTCCTATTACTGTTCTGTTGTTCCACTCAGGTTGCCAGTGTAGATGGGCAGTGTAGCCTCTCTGAAAGTTCCAATTAGAATGGTTTCATTAAATATGTTCAGACCATTAAGCTGTTCAATTTTGCATTAAAGTCATTAGTATCTTAATGTAGCAAGAAAAAATGCTTGGCAAATAGTGATGGATATAGATGTAAAGCTACAGCAAATATAGATATATTCTTTTCTCTTTTGTGAAATTTGGTGGTAGTCATGACCACATTTATGTCTTTTTATATGTATAGAGAGGTGAGTTATTGGGGAAGGAAGATCTAGTATATTACTAAAAAAAAAAAAACCAAAATGAAAAACTGCTTCATAACCTGAGGAGTACCTGCCCCAAAATTCAATTTACTCTCAAGTAAAACAGTGCATTCCCACCCCATCCCTCAAATCACAAAAAATATTTATTTTTATTACCAAACTTCTTCTGAAGCTTGGTGCTACAGGATGAGTGCAACATGGGCTGGGTGACTTCCCCAATACCCCCATAATCCCCAAACTAATCCCACCTCACTTTCCTTTCCTAAAATCTTTCCTGATGGTGCTTCACATTACAAAACCATAATGGCATGGTCATCATCCTGAACCACTAGAACACTATTGTAGTGTCAGCCACCTTGTGAATTATAGTTCACAAGCCTACTGATGTCCCTTGTAAAGTCTGAGAACCCTGGGAACTACATTTTCATATGCTTTCAAAACCCAAGCGTTTGGTAGCACTTTGCTGCTTTGGTAGCACACACAACATTTGACCTGGTTTCCATGTCACTGCTTAAAGCTTTTTTTTACCTTGAAGCAAAGATTTTAGAAAAAGAGGACTGGGGTAGTTTGAACCCTTTGCTGTCTGAAGTTCAGTAATACATGTTTGTGGAAGGGCAGATCGGGAGCTTGGTTTCTGAGAAGTAATCCCTCCCATTAGTTTCCTCAGTGACAAATACACGTTACAGTTACGTAGTTGGGAGCAAGTGGGTGAAAATAGGTTTATACCCCACAGGGTGAGAGTCTGTTCAGGTATAAAACTGGGTCCATCTCTGTAAGAGATGAAAGAGGAGTACAGCAGTGGGTGTGATGCATGAAGCCATAAGTGCTTCAGAAATGGAGAGTGTTTTATGCATGCAGACTTGGCAGTGGTCCTTTGTATGTGAGTTTGTGGAATCATAGAATGGTAGAGTTGGGAGATATCCCCATCTCAGACAGATGGACATCCAATCTCTGTTTAAAAACCTCCAATGAAGGGGATTCCACCTCCTTCCAAGGGACCTTGTTCCACTCACCAGCTGCTCTTTCCATCAGAAAGTTCTTCCTAAGATTTAGTTGGAATCTAGCTGCAGTGGCTTATGTTTGAATAGCTGGCCAACAAATTGTTTGAAGTAGTGAATGATTGTAGTGGTCGTGTGCAATGCTGAGTCAGACTCGTACAATTGTACAAGTTATATTGCTATGCTGCCTTATTAATGTTCTCTGGTTTTATTGATATTGCTTATTGTTTTTGCATCTGTTCTACTATGCAAGTCACTAGGCATGGTTTTTATCATCATGTGTGCATAGTGTTTATCTGTTGTAAACTGTTTCGAGATCTTCTGATAGTAAGTGGTGTCTAAATGGAAATAATAATAAAAATGGATGTGCTGCGCCTGTTGAGCCAACAGCACTCTGGTGAGAGGTGGAAACCGTTGAAGGAAAACCACCGAGCCACATATAATACAAGTGTCCCATGAAATAAAATTTTCTTGCATGAGAGCATGGCAGCCATTTGGGGTACTGCAATTTTGTGATTGCATGGCAAGATCTCATCCTGAAAAAAGCACTTGGGGGGCACAATCTCATGTGGTGCCCCCCCCAAAATGCGTTTTAGGGCCCAGCCCTGAAAAAGTGTGTCTTTTGAGCTCCGTGATCTTGTGTAGGTCATGTGACTTGCATGGAAGCATGTGGGGGGAAACCCATGTCCCGATTTTGGGATGTTGGAGGGAATGTAGCAATCATGTACATAAAAGGGCTCACCACATGGGTCGGCCATTGTGATACAGAGGTAGTTTTGAGCGGCCTCCACTTGGCATCTATATTGTGAAAATCTGCCCTTTCAAAAAGAAAATATTGCAAAGAAATAAAAGAACAATCAGGTTCTGAACCGAACAAGGAAGTAATAACCTGTGTGTGTGTGTGTGTGTGTGTGTGTGTACACACACACACACAAGGCACATACCCATTTAATTACAGCTGCACAGGTTATATTATAAGCATCATTGTGGTGTGTCTAACAAATATATATTGAGATATGATACATGCGCCACCAACTTTCACAGCAATTAAAACAGTTATTAAAGATAAACAATTTTACCACGGAGGTAATTAAGTAAGGTCATGTACTGCCTTAGCACTTTAAAAGTTCCTATTAACTAATAATCCATCAAATCCGCACAGCAGCTCATGAATGAAATATTCAACTGAGTTCCCAACATAAATACTCCAGCAATCAAAAAGAGATTAATGGAAGTAATCTGCAATGTGTGTGGTTTAGGTTTTATCATTGCCAGCTGAGACTCCTCTTCTGCGTTTTGCTGTGTACAACTGTCCTCCTGCGCTTGTGTACACACTGGCTTTGCAACACAAAACAGTAGCGGCGACAAGGGACTGATGTCTTATTCGCAGACGTATCCATCACACGTTCACAAAAAAGGTCATCTATACTTGTAAAAAGAAAAGTCCCGCAGAACTTCAGCACACGGGGACATGCATTATTCAGTAATTTGTACTTTAAAAGGAGCTGCGTTCCATGCAATGCGTACATTTATCATGATCCATTTATCATGATCCTAAAATGTGTTTCTCCTGCCTAGCAGAATACAGAATGGTTACTTGCAAGCATCTTAATTTACACCCCCCCCCCCCGCAAACACACACCCAAAAATCCATATTATTTGATGGAGCATTCTCTCATCCCAGCTCACATGTTTATGTCTCTCATCTAGATGCAAAACCTGTGCATGAGAAGAGTTCTAAGAATTTATACCATAGACCATGCCTTAGAAATCTCCTGTGTTCTTGCAAAGATGCTTGCAGCAGAGGAGAAAGACTAATATTGCCATCCACCTCATTTTACATAATATATTGTTATCTACATCTGTGGGCAAGCAAGGTCTAATAATATATTCTGAACTATGAAGACTACGATAACTTATCTTCCGTTATTTGAAAAGAATGTTTCATATTCAGAATTGGACCGTGTTTATTTTTTTTATTTTAAAAATGATTTGAAACAATGACATGGTTCAAATATTTGTTAAAATCACATTTCTGTTCATTTTTTTTCGGTGAAAGGCTGAGTTTGGGAGAAAGGAAAAGATTATTCTAAATTTCCCAGCAAAGTTCTGTATTGTGCATTACAGTGGAATTGTGGACTTCAATAAAGTACCACTATGATGGTTTGAGTTGTGTAATAGTCAAAGGTCAGTGATCTTCAGAAGGTCAATATATTTTAGTCACAGTTACTGTCTTTAAAATGAAGAAATAATGACCTCAAATGATCAATTTGTGTCATCAACACAACTAAAGATTGCATGGTAGAGCTTACAATGACTCACTAAATCAATGCTTCCCAAACTTGGGTCAACAGCTGTTTTTGGACTACATCTCCCATCATGCCTAGCTAGCAGGGATGATGGGAACTGTAGCCCCAAAACAGCTGGAGACCCAAGTTTGGGAAACACTGCACTAAATCCATCACTGGTAGAAAGTGGGGAAGCCATATCACTGGAGAAGACCAGAGCTCAATGTTAGAATATCTGCTTTGCATGCAAAATATTCCAGGTTCAATACCTGTCATTTCCAAGTACTACCTGGAAAGATGTTTCTCTGACACCCTAGAGAGCCTCTGTCAGCCAGTGTAGAAAATATTAAGCTTGATGGATATCAAGCTTCCTGTGTTCTTATTTAGAACCCTAGCAGAGCATGGGCTGGCAACTATAGAGAGTTAAGTCATGCTTCTCAGCATGTATGAATGATTTTGCCTTCTTATTGCCAGTGGAAAACCTGTACAAAATATGATTAACCTGCAGTTTTGAGGAAATGTATGTGTCATTCACTGAAGCTGGAATTTGTGTTTTGAGTATAGACAACAGTACATAAAAACGAGCACTGGTGATGCAGTCTTCATGACACATCATCATGCATTACAACAAACAGGTCCAGATAACTATTGCCTTGGTTTTAGACCTTATACGAAGGCATCTGCATTGATAAACACAGAGAAAGCTACCAGGAAAATTGTGGTACTCACAGTGGTAACTGTAGGCTTTCGTACTGGTGAAAAACAGTTGACAGAGGCAAAATGATTTCAGCAACTCTGAAACAGCAAATATTTATCACTGAACAATGTGGTGGCACTCTGCAGAATCTGCTTCTGGTAGCTCAGGTTTGAATCCTATACACATTTATGTGGATTAAGTTTCACTGAACTCAGAGGGACTTACTTCTGAGTGGACATGAATAGGTATCCGTATTTCTGACTACCAATGCATACAAACCTCACAGCTTCTGACATGGTGCATGAACATCTGAAGTTGAGCTTATGTACTTTGGGAAAGAGAAAAAAGATAGTTCCCCAACATGCCTTGGGAACAACAGAATATACTTTGGTACTCCATCCCTACCCTTGATGACAAGAACATCCCTTTCTGCAGTTTCAACATCACTAAAGAAACAATCAAAATGCTTATTCTTTTGCTGTCAGGAAGATTAGTTTGCTGAACTGAAAAAAACAATTCTTCTACTGAGATCAACTAGTGGAATAAAACTGCCTTTGACTTGACAAATGTTATACAGCCTTATGATGAGGGATTCTGTTATAAAATCATGTCACAAGAGAGTGAGAGGCAACATAATACAGAGGAACAGCCTTAATCATTTTAAATGAAAATGATTTATGTCAGCTTCTATTATAACTATGAAAGCATACAGGATCATCCAAACTACTTCTACACAATTGCTGCATTTCACAAATTGTTGACTAAGGTTGCTCAAAAGAGAACAACTTATCATCAGGGTCACAATGGTATAAAGTTTAGAAAGCAATTGTGTTGACAATGCAAAGCTCTTTTTGTGCATTCTCATAATCTCATACTTTAATTACTAATTTATTTTTTTTACAAAAATAAAAAATGTGTTTGTTCTTGCCATCTGTTGCCGAGACTAAAACCCATGATTCTTTACTTTTTGGCATAGTCTCAAGATAACATAACAGAGATTCATAATCCTTTCATATTCACTAACATACCCCTTCAGTCACACAATCAGGGAAATTTTTCTTTCATTCTCATATTTATGGAAATGCTCTCCCAATTCTGTCCTAATCTGCAACATTTCTTTGAGATTTATTTGATTCACAAAATGCCTAACAAAGAGAATCACGAATTCTATTATTCTTTATCATGCTTTCATTACGGTGGCACTTCTGAAACAGCCCTCTGACCAGTAGCACCAAAAAGGAAGTAACATCAAAGATGCAGGAGGATTTTGAGCTACATTTGTTGATCTGCTACAACAGTAGCTATGGCATCCACACTGATCCAACTCCATGTGAATTATTAGCACAGAGATTGTAATCCGCAGGTGGAACAGTCATTGGCAAGATGAATGTGTGGATTGTGGGTGACCCATCTTCTCCTTATCCATTAAACACATTTGGAATTGTCCTTACTTATCTATTACCACATTCTGTGTTGCACATATAAAAGTAGTGATGAGAGACCTCATCCACCTTGATTTGAAACTGGCTCAGGCTTCCTAAGCTTTCTTGGAGAAGGTTTTGAGACAGTTTAGGCTTTTCTCCAAGATACTACAGAAAGGCCAAGTCCAGGGAAACTTCCTACCAGTGCCTGCCATCAATATCCCTTGTCCCACAATATATCAGATTTACATTAATAAAGATGACAGAACATGGTGGCAAGGAGGACTGGAACAGTTAAGGCTTGGATTCCTAGCACCCCAGCAACAATGAAATATCCCAATCACATTTAGAAGAATCAGAGCCATCAGAAAGTGTCTCCATTTCTCCAGGCTCATTTCAGAGTCCTTCATTTCATACTGCTGTGAGGCTTCCCCAATGTCACCCCCTGCTTCTCAAGAGGAGGATTGGCTGACATTGGGTTAACCCACCAAAGCGAGTTCCAAACTGTGCTAGGAATTTCAGCTTAGTTTGAAAAAGGCATGAGGAGTGTGTTTCACAAATTTACCTTCGCCTGCTTGTCAGATAGTTCCATCACTATGCACACTCATGGTGGATACATGTTGACATAGGGATTGTGGGCTGGATTCAATTCCTGCTGGCACAACAGGACCCCTCCCCTCTTCTTCTCCTACGTGCCCCCATGTTCCCCAATTGGCTCCGGCAGGTCAGAAGACACCCTCCCAGAACAGTGTGCAGGGAAGGAAAGAGGAGATAATTCCATCTGGCAACCAGAAATGCTTGCTCTGAGATTGCCTTGTTGCTGAATTCCACTCACTACTTCTAATTCACTTTAGTGATTGTGGGTATGTTGTTTTTATTGGATGAACTTGTCTAAAATGTAATGATGTGAACATTTGCAATGCAAGTGTGGGTCCCAGATGTCAACTGACGCTGGATTGTATTTTTGAAAAAAGAAATAGAATATAGAATAAAGATTATTTTCTGCTCTAACTTTCTATCAATCCAGTGTGCATTCACATCTGGGATACACACTTTGCAATCTACACCGAGATGCTTCTAATGTGCCCTTTGCAAGGACAGCCCAAGAAATTTTGATGCTTGAGGCAGAACAGCAAATGGTGCATAGCTCTCGCAGTCAACTTATTTTGGCACCTGGGGCACATCTCCCCTAACGTAGCAATGAAAATGCAATAATAAAAAAATTAATAACTAAGAATTTCCAGTTCTTCCATGATACTCACATGGATATCATCCTGGCTGGTACTGATGGAAGTTGGAGTTCAGAAGCTTCTAGAGGGCATCATGTTAACTACTCCTTGGTTATAGGAACAACTCTCTGGCTCAGGCATCCCCAAACTCGGCCCCCTAGATGTTTTGGGACTACAACTCCCATCATCCCTAGCTAACAGGACCAGTGGTCAGGGATGATGGGAATTGTAGTCCCAAAACATCTGGAGGGCCGAATTTGGGGATGCCTGCTCTAGCTCATGCATCCTTGCTCATAACCCACATAGTCTACCATGAAACCCAGGGTACTCAGGTGGGTGAGACGTAAGTGGATGTACACGTAAACCTTGTATGTGTCCCAGGATATTTTATACATATATGGTAGAAAAGAGTGAATGAGCCTGAAGTTTGCTCTTTTAACTCATCAGGTAGCTGACCTGTCCACCTGGGCTGTGTGTTAACCAGTCTTCACAATCGACCAGTTTGATCTTCTCTTCCCTACATGATCAATTAATTAGATCCCACCCAACTAAGTGGGGTAGGAGACATTAGGTGCTTGATTCTGACAAACTTTGAAACTCAGTGTATTGACCATAATGGTTCCTATTACCTGAAAGAACTTCTAGTACTTCCCAATTAATGTTGGGAGACTTTAATCATGTAATCTCAATCGTGTTAGTCTTTCAGCACTTTTTATCTCACTGCATCATTCTGATATGTTTCCTGACCTGGGGGTCCGGAGTGTTCACTATTATCAGCCAATTAGTCGTCCTCGCTTCTGGCTCGCAGAAGACAGATTCACTATATTTCTTAGCACTTGACAGTTTCAATTCCTTAACCTCCAAATTCCCCTTGATATATGACTCTGTGTCTCACCCTTTATTTCAGCATTCCACAATGCCCCCATGGCCCTGCATGCTGAAATCAGCCACAGACAGTAGTCACAATGAGGTTATAATTTTCCTCTGACAACCAGCTTTTTAATGCCAACAATTTGTTGCTATTTCATCATAAATACATCAACTGACTGCATTTGTTATTTAATAGATGATTCATTTACTTCATAATGTCTACCTCAGTAACCTGCCTAGATATTCATTATCTCACCATTTCAACCAGGAACTATGGTTGTCTGAATCTAGAGTCACTATGGAGCTTCCATACAGCCATTTATCAGAGTATCCCTGTAGGAGGCATGGCCAATGGGAGCCTGCAAGCTGTGTTGACTGCCCGGCCTGGTGGTTCTGTAACCCTCTCCTCACCTAATTCCATCAATCCCAGGCCAGAAGCAGCTGGTCCAACAAGTTGGTGGCTTCTGCATTTCTAGACAGCCTGAAAGGTGCCCCATTCACCAACTCAGCAGAAGTGAAAGTAGCCACCCTTAGATGTCTCGGCACCATGTGCTCAGTGGTAGAACATCTGCTTTGCATGCAGAAGGTAATACTTTTATTAATTTTAACATGTAAATTATAAAATGTGCCACAAAGCTTATCACTTATACAATCTTTTTGGACTTCCATCAGCACCTCTGATGATCCACCGTTTTAACCACTTCTTATGCATTTCTTAACTTTAGATTGCCTTTACATCTCTTAATGAATCATCCTCCCCTTGTCCATTTTTACAATACTTCTAATAATACTCCTCACAAAACTTCTTGCAACCCTACAAACATCATCTGTTCTTCACAATTACCGGTACTTTTCAAATAGTCCATAAATTTACTCCAGTCTTCCGTGAATTTCTGGTCTCGCCGGTTTCGAATCCTTCCTGTGAGTTTATCTAATTCTGCATAGTCCATTAGCTTCATCCTCCATTCTTCAATCGACGGTAACTCTTCTTGCTTCCATTTTTGGGCCAATAATATTCTTGCTGCTGTTGCAGAAGGTCCCAGATGCAATCCCCAACATCTTCAGGTAGGACTGGGAGACAACCTTGCCTGAAACCCTGGCGAGCTGCTGTCAGTCAGTGTAGACAATGCTGAGTTATATGGACCAATGGTCTGACTCAGTATAAGGCAGGTCTCTGTTGTGCTATGGCCTGTAGTCAAGGAGAATTTCCCAAAAATATCAAAAGCTTGCCCTGCAGCAACTCCAAGCAGGGTCGCTCCAATCAGTGTGGTCGCCCCTGTTCTGTGGAACAGCATTCCTGTCAACATATGACAGGTTCCCCACTACCTCCTTTGGCAACAGTACTGTTTTTAAACAGCCAATAAAGTGAGATGAGCACCACAACCCCAGAGTCATCCGCAACTGGACTTAATGGTCAGGGGTCCCTTTACCTTTACCTTACTGTTTTTAAAACTGTGTTCCATTATTTTTTTACAATCTGTTTGCAAACTGCTGTGGCACACATACGAAAGGAGATTCATAAAATGGCGATGATGACAGCGTCATTGTTTGGGAAAGGAAAACACCAGACGGTGATATGGAAACAAGGAAGAAAATAGCCCAAAATGAGAAAGAGGTTCTCAAAAGTGCCAGTTTTTGAGCTTTGTTACAGCTCAAAACATTTTGGGCCTGGGAGTACAGTGGCAGCCATAGTGGTGTCTAGCACCCGGACTAGACAGAACTCTGGTCTTATTCTTATATTCTTAGAGAACAGGCTACTTTCATTGTAAATACAAAGAGTCCTATATAAGGAAAGATTAGGGTTATGTACTGGAGCAAGTCCTGAGCATGGGAGCAGATGCATGCACCCACAACCCACCCACTCCCTTTTTGAAATGGAGGGACTGTATAAATAAGGTATACTTGCCTATGATGTGTAGATAATAGGCGTCAGGTTATGCAATATATTCCACACATGCTGGGGACCCTGTGCAAGCTCAGGATTCCCACAGCATGTAGAAGCTACTAGCAAAGATACTTTGTGAGCAATGTAGGTTGCTCATTGGCACAGACGTCATAAACAGTGATGAAAGTCACTGTGATTCATCCTTAGTAGTGAGAGGGGAGTGTATTTGGTAAGTAGGGCATAGCAGCACAGCCATTAAAGCGTTTTTTTATGGGAATGGGATGCCCAGCACCAAAGTTTAAGTTCTCGCTTCTTTCAAACTGATTAGGGTTTCAAAGATGCTGAAGGCAGGCAGCTTTCCTTGCTTGTTAAAGCTGAGTGTAGGGCTGTGGAACCTTTCATCGTTAGATGCACATCTTCCCAAATGATGAGAGTGATTTCTTTACTAATGCACTTGTCCTTCTGTTTACACAGGCAGTAACAGTGCCATAATTTGATTCATTGGGGAACTTTTACTAAACAAAGCCTAATGCTTTCAGTAAATAATGACACAGAATAAATTAGCAGAGGGAATTATAGATACACTTGAGGACCTTTCTACCTAGAAAAAAAAAGGAACTGAAATCTAGGACACTAACAATTAAAGTAATTAAACTAGCACTTAAGTCGCCTTGTGTCACAACAAAGTGGATTCTGGCTGAGTAGTTTTGCATAATCCATTTTCTATGTCTATATCCTCCCCCCACCCCAATCTTCTTAATGAAAAGTATTTTGATTTTGGTTTTGGGTTGTTTTTTTAAAAAAAATATTTAGCGATCTCTCCTTTGAGGAGCCTAAATGCTTCTCATATGTTCCTGCACTTTAATTGAAAATATAAAGCACAATATTGCATGTTCATGTAAACATCCCACTTTAAGAGCAAAACAACCACTTTCATTTAAAAAGAAATCCTCTGTTGGAAATATCTGTGCCAAATATCACTAGCATGCCACTCACATAAACAAAATAACATACATTTTTAATACTGTGTGGTAGGGTGCCACCTGCAACATTATAGCACCTGTTTGTTCATAAACAAGGCAAATGTTTCTCTGCTTCGGTAAAGCTTTGCAATCTCAGGAAGAAACGGGGGATCTAATGCTTTCGAAATGTAGCAAAGAGTTCCCAATTTAAAAATGTATCCACTAACAGAAGAAGGCATCACTAAGGCTAAGATCCTAAGTACACTTAGTCCTGTTCTCCATGTTGCCAGAAATGGGGAAAAAGAAATGCATGATTTAATACAAAGCATTTCCGACTAAAAATGGCTGTGGTAACTGGAAGTCCCAAATATAGAAACTGGGATTTCAATGTATTGATGAACATGGGCAACCTACCTTTGCCAAAGCTGGCCACTATGAAGAGAAAAGCAGGGCTTTTTTCAGCCAGAACTCACTGGACCTCAGTTCTGGCACCTCACAGACAGGTGCCATTGCCATTGTAAGAGAACAAGGGAGGCGTTCGTGGTAAGTTCCAGCACCTCTTTTTCTAGAAAAATAGCATTGCTCACCAGAATCAATAAATAGGCCTTTCCAAGGAACTACCAGCAGACTATTCAAGGCAACCTCATCTTGCTAATGGGTTCCATATTGAACCACCCTCACAAAGAGACAGACATATAAGGCATACCAGCCTCTATTTTAGGCAGGCAATTGATATGTTTTTATTCCACCAGACTTTTTCATATAGTTTAAACTTGTTAGCTGTGTGAGTCTCTTTTTATTATTAAAAAACTGTTTTATTTCAGCTTTTAATGCTCTATTTTACTGGAGTCTTTAAGACCCATATGTACAGACACACATTACTTGCAATAACTTAGCACTATGTAATATGATATTGAAGCATTGTTGCAGCAACACTGAGATAGAAGACGGGGACTTTCAGATTCACCCAACCTGTTATGTTATCATCACGGGCAGATTTTGTGCTGCAATATCTTACAATTTGAGTGGCATTAATATGGACAATTTTTGATTGCTACTTGTGGACAGGCAGATCTCACTGAAGGATATTTTTAGATTCCGCTCCTGATTCCCTCCCACTTATTTCTATTTTCTTACCATAAAGAAAGATATTGTGAGTTATAAATATTGCATTATTTTATCACCATGTGGTTAAATTTAGTATGTTGTTATTATTGGGTGGAATCCTGCAACTTTTCTTTCCCATTCCTTTCAGGTTTTGTCCAATGGAATTCCATCACCAAGCTTATTCTTTTGTTAGCCTATTCATAAAGTGAGCAGATTCTGTCATGCAATCCTGTATTCTGCCCAATTCTGCTGATGCATAGCAAGACCTGCTTGGTAGTGGCTCCATGTTTATGGAATGCCCTGCCAAGTAAAGTGCATCTGTCTCCGTTATTATTAACACTCAGGAGGAATTTTAAAACATTCCTGTTCATACAGACTGAATAATACTGCTCCTGACAACCTTGAAATGATTAGCTGTCCTTGATGGCTGGTTTTGCTTTGTTTTTTAATTATCGAAATGCTTTGTTTTTTAAGGAATATATTATTTGGCTGATTTTTTGTTTGCCAACCCAGGTTGCTTTGGGAGGAAGGGTGGATAGAAATTTAATGAATAAATAATAAAATGTCTGCTCAGAAGTAAGTCCCACTGAGCTCGATGGATCTTATTCTCAGATAAATAAGTATATGATTGCAGCCTCATTTATATAAAAAAAGGTCTAACACAACCTACCAAAGATTGTGTAGCTAGTTTTAACCATAATTTGAATATTTCTATTACTCATAGGCTTTAATACCAAAATCTCTCTTGCAGTAGAAGAGCTGCACACTGGAACATCTAATGAACATAAAACCCCAAAGATTGAGAATTGTCTTTCTTTCAATCTTGAATTTGATTGGATAGCTGATCCATATTGTGTTCATAATTTAGTATGAGAACCTTTTGGTTCCCTGATTTTAAAAAATTCAGTCTATGTGCAATACTGAGATTTCTGTTTCACCATTATTATGAAACCTTTAAAGACATGCATCTGTACCCAGGACATCCTCCGTAATGTAAGGGGGACACACACTAAAATAAATAAGCCACATAGGGAAATCTAGCTGGTAGTCTTTTATGAACTGTACATAACAAAGGCACACCTATCCTTTGGGGCCTCTTTGCTGTTCCTCACTGAACCATAAGGAGTTTGGCAGTGCATTTTTTCCTAAATTAACTATGCTTTGGACAACTTCTTAAGCAGGTAGCATAAGAGAGTAATACCTCCTGGTTTTGACATTTTATTATCATACTCCTAGAGAATGTTTACATATTTTCCTTCAAGATTGAAGGGGACCAGCACTCATCATGCGTGTGTGACAGCACACATGATGTGCTGCCCGCATTGCAGCTTCTCCAGAGCACTCAGCCTCCTCCAGACGATGTGACGTCGAATGCGCACAATGCATGGCACATGGGTAACATCGCACACATGCGCCACCTGCAGGGCCCTGTTCATCTTTGGGGCAACCTGAGAGGCAGTGACTGGCCCAAAGACACACCCAATGAGCTTCTGACTGAATGGAGATTTGAACCCTGGTCTCTCAAATCCTTGTCTGACACTCCATAAATGGAGAGGGGAGGGGGCGGTGAAAGAAAATTCTAGAAAGGGACAGCAGGAAATAACAGCAAGGCTATGAATGCAAAAAAACAACAACAAAACAAAAAAAACCCAAAATGTGTTTTCACAAATATTGCATTTGAAATAAAAAATAAATGATAAATGCAAACCACCCAAATGTGCGTACACTTTCTTACATGTAGGCCTTTATTATTTGTTGCATCTTGGCAACTTTTTTCGCCTGGAAGCCAGCAACTGGATTGTTGCTGTTGCTTTTTCATTTTAAGAGCAGGAGCGTATAAGACCGTCTTCCTGAAAAAGCCTAGAATAGATACCCTAATATTTTGCTGCAGTGGCTTAATGGGAAAAGCACTGTAGGGCCAAAAGGCATCTAGGAATGAAGCCCAACTCTCCCCCCCCCTGGGGGGGTGGAGCTATTCCCATAACTATGTAAGCATTGTAAGGCAGTGAAATGCTTGAGATTTACTATATTAAGTATTAAAATGCAATGGCACATTACTATCTCAAAAACAAATTTTGTGAACAGAGATGAACCAAGAAAGCTTTTAGTCCATTTCCTGGGTCATAAACAAAGAGCTTCATATGCAGCTACTGGAAGACGCATAAAGGGCACAGTACTATACGATCCTTATTGGATTACTCAGAGGTTTTAGCCATCACAAGCTACCATCACAGGCTTTATAAATCATTAAGGATGCTCCCCACTGAACAGCAATCGTGTTTTAAGCTGAGGCCATCTTCATTCCCCAACCTTGTGCAGCAAAGTTTTCTTTAAGGTTCCATGGAACTTGTTTATAGAGCACATTTAAGAAATGATACTTATTTATTAATTACAGTTTATTATAAATAATGCACAGAAATACATTTGTATCCCACCTTTCGTCCAGGAACTGGGAGCAGCATACATCAGACTATCTTGTTGCTGTTGCTCTTCTTCTTCTTCTTCTTCTTCTTCTTCTTCTTCTTCTTCTTCTTCTTCTTCTTCCTCCTCCTCCTCCTCCTCCTCCTCCTCCTCCTCTTCCTCCTCCTCCTCTTCTCCTTTGGAGCAAAATTTTGAAGTAGTGTAGAAAAAGTGACTGACTCCTGATCTTCAGTGAGCTCCATATTTGAAAACTGGGGTGCCAACTTGAATAAAATATTGTGTGTTTGTGTTCCAGATAAGCTCCACCCCACATAATTGATCACATGACATGGTGCGCACACACTCCATTTGAACAGGAATTCCTCTCACGTTGGGAAAGGGGCAGCCCTCTCAAATAGACCTCAGCCCCTAGGAATTGGCTCCTATGTTTGAACCCAAATATGAGCAAGCTGCAGGTGCCGCTGTGGGTTAAACCACAGAGCCTAGGGCTTGCCAATCAGAAGGTCGGCAGTTCGAATCCCCACGACGGGGTAAGCTCCCATTGCTCAGTCCCTGCTCCTGCCAACCTAGCAGTTCAAAAGCACGTCAAAGTGCAAGTAGATAAATAGGTACCGCTCCAGCAGTAAGGTAAACGGCGTTTCCGTGCGCTGCTCTGGTTCGCCAGAAGTGGCTTAGTCATGCTGGCCACATGACCTGGAAGCTGTACACCGGCTCCCTCGGCCAATAAAGCAAGATGAGCACCGCAACCCCAGAGTCGGCCACGACTGGACCTAATGGCCAGGGGTCCCTTTACCTTTACCTTTATGAGCAAGCCCCAAACTTCTACCCACTGCACCACACTGGCTTTCAGTTTCAGCTGAGAAGTCTCACCTTTACAGAGAAGAACTCTTACAGTATCTGGGAGAACCTTCCCCAACCTGACCCTCCTCAGATATTTTGGACATCTATCATCAGCCTCAGCTAGCACAGTTCTGATGGCTGGATCTGATGGGAGTTTTAGTCCAAAAGATCTGGAGAGGGGAAGGTTGAGGAATTCTACTTTGAGAGTATCTAGGGCAGTGTTTCCCAAACTTGGGTCTTCAGCTGTTTTTAGACTACAACTCCCTTCATTGCTAGCTAGCAGGACCAGTGTTCAGGTATGATAGGAATTGTAGTTGAAAAACAACTGGAGACCCAAGTTTGGGAAACCACTGATCTAAGGCAATCTTCACTTCCTTCTTTGTGATCTTTATTGATGATTAGACCATTGGCACAGCTGGCTCGTTTCTATCATGTCACATCATGCCTAATAACTCTCCTTTTCAACTAAGTGCTAGCAAACATGTGAGATAATCAGGACAATGCTTTTATTTACATGCCATTTCTGGTTAATTAACCAGGGATTTAAAGCTGTTCTTCAATGCCAAGAGCTGAATTAAAGAGAGATGGTTTGAGAGATGGAAATAAAAGGTGCTTCTTTGTGATCAGTTCGGTTGTATTTACCCATGGTTATTTGTAGAGTTTGTGTGTGTGTCTTTGCATCTTTGTATTTAAAGTATTTCAAAGTGGTTCTCTGTAGATAGTGTTCATAAATAGGGGATATGTACAAATGGATACAGCACTATGCATTCAGTAATGTAGCCTTGAACACTGAAGCTTATTTAAGTGAGCATGAAAATATGAAAGAAAACATCAAAGCCAGCCTCTACATTTTGAGGAGTGGATGTCAAGACAGAGCAGAAAAATAATCATTCCCATCTTCACTTATGGTGGGCTGTAAGGATTAATTAATGTTCACAAAGTACTTTCAAGCCTTTAAATGGAAAGTGTGTTTTGTTATTATTATCAGGTTGATGACTATGGCAAACCTGAAGATGTTTTATGACATAACAACTTTACGTTACCTAGAGAGTGGATTCAATGTTTAAGTGGCTTGTTTACTTATTGTGCTGTGAATCTCAACAGAAAACCAAATCACCTTCTTCATATGCTTCTTCACATTTGATCATGGCAGCAGAAAGAGCATAAAAGGACTCTGTATACCAAGGAGTTTTTTTATCTGGATTTGCCAGTGTTTAATTTGTTCAGGGTTATTAAGGACTATATGTTCAGGGTTATTAAGGACTATATGTTACTCATATTCAGAGTAGACCCAGAGTAGAGAAAAAGAGTTAAATTAAACCCACTGAATTCAATGGGTCTGCCATAATATGACTATTTATTTATTTATTTATTTATTGCTACATTTATATACCAACTTTTTCTTCCAACGAGCCCAAGGTGGTGGGCATGGTTCTCCTCCTCCCCATTTCATTCTCACAACAATAACCCTGTGAAGTAGGTTAGGCTGAGATCACCCAGAGAGCTTCATGGCTGAGTGGAAAATTGAACCCTGGTTTCTCAGGTCACAGTCCAACACTCTAACCATTACACCATATTGGCTCTCATGACCAATATGAGAGGAGGAGACCATATATGTGATAGAGAAGTACATGTGTATGCTCCCTACCAGATGAATGTCAGATGGGTGGGGTATAAATAAATAAATATAATAATAATAATAATAATAATAATAATAATAATAATAATAATCATACCTACCATACTTTTTCATGCATAAGACAAGCTTTTTTATTTACAAAATTATGATAAAAATTTGGAGTTGTCAGTGCGTAGGGTTGACATGGGATTGGTTGCCGTCGCGATCTAAAGATTGTCACCAGCTATTGTGTGTGTTATTGGTGGCTGCGGCAAGGGCTGTTGTTGATTGGCTGTCGCTGAGGTAATTGGGCGGACGATAGGTGGCTTTTGCAATGCATGTGAGTGGCAGCGTAGGTCATTTTCGGCAATCCTCCCTTTAAAAAGCTCAACAACTCATGGCAATCTTCCCCCATTTTCTGAATTTGGAGTCCCCCCAAATAGGGAGAAAATATGATATATACATACCAATTTGTTCAGTCTCCCTTCTTTAACTGTAATATACTTTGGCACGCCAATGGGATGAGAACAGGGCAGCTTCCCCAGGCAAAATGAAAGCAAAGACATGTTCAAAAACTAAGGTCCTGGGCTTTTTTAAAGGTTTTGTACACTCATACAGAGGAGTGATACCTATCTCACTGTTTTAAACGGAGAAGTAGTGTTTAAGAGGTGTCCTTGAGGATATGTCTCTGTTTCCATCCTGCAATCTGGATTAACCCAGAGAAATCCCTATAAGGCTACAAGTGTCCATTGCTTTGCTGTTGTGGAAGTCCAGAGTTCTTGGCAGATAAAGTGATTCTTAATGGGAGAAGAGGTTTGATGCTTTAGATTCCTTACTGAGGACCGGCAAAATGCTGCCTTGCAACAACTGAGAAATAAATGCACATTTATTGTGCCATAAAATGATCCTCCGGAAAGGCCCCCAGCTGAATCATCCCAGGATTCTTAACTCTTGAACAGCGGGTAAATAAAACTTTTAATATGCTGAGCAATCCAAGATGATTCACATCGAAGACTGAAGGCAGAGGAACATAATTACATTATCATACTATATAGAATGGGACACGGGTGGTGCTGTGCGTTAAACCACAGAGCCTAGGACTTGCCGATCAGAAGGTTGGCGGTTCGAATCCCCGCGACGGGGTGAGCTCCCGTTGCTCAGTCCCTGCTCCTGCCCACCTAGCAGTTCAAAAGCACATCAAAGTGCAAGTAGATAAATAGGTACCGCTCTGGCGGGAAGCTAAACGGCGTTTCCGCGCGCTGCTCTGGTTCGCCAGAAGTGGCTTAGTCATGCTGGCCACATGACCCAGAACTTGTACGCTGGCTCCCTCGGCCAATAAAGCAAGATGAGCACCGCAACCCCAGAGTCGTCCACGACTGGACCTAATGGTCAGAGGTCCCTTTACCTTACTATATAGAATAGGCTGAAGTATAAGAAACGAAGTACAAATGTTTATAATTCCTTCTTTTTTACTGTCAAATATTAAATATTTTATTTTTCAATTTTTGCATTTTACAATATTTCAACAACAAAAATTAAATCTAACCAAATTCAACCTACATCTTCTTCAAATCCCCCCGCCCCCGTGATTCCTAATTTAAATTGCAATCTTACTACATAACCAATTCAAACCTATTTACAAATTTAATCTTTTTACTCCCTGTAAGTTATTTCATACATTTGACAATTCCCCCCCCCATTCTATTAAAAAAAAGTCTCTCATCTTGATCTCTTATTCTTCCAGCAAATTTAACTATCTCTGCATATTCCATCAGTTTTGATGGCCAAATGTTTATAATTCCAAGGAAAAGCCTTTTCAGAGAGAAATGCTGATTTTCTTCTTCATCTGCATTTGGAAAAGGAAGTTCAGGAAATTTTATAGCAACTTATACGGCAAGCATGGCCCTTAGACACTACTTTCTTGGTAGAATGTGGGGAGGGGGAAGAGACATAAAAAAATAGTAATGAATGGCAGGAAAATCCAGTGATCCAGTGATGGACTGCACTGAATTGCTTATATACAGTTAAGTGCAAAACACTTCTCAATTTCCCCTTACACTGCAGCAACTGAGTTTCTACTCTTCTAATTTTTTATTTTTTTTACTCTAGGGTGGCATTTTTAGGATAGCTATATTACTAGAAGGAAATGTGATTTTGGGCAGACACTGGTAAGGATATTATATTCAGCTCTACTTTCTTCTGTATTTACTCCTGGGGTAGCATTTATGAAAGGAAATATTACCAGTAGTAATATCTTCTGGATATTTACCAGGCATCCCATCAATATTCCCCACCCCCCTAAGTTGATTATGAATCTAAAATGCCTTTTTTGTCTGTAGTTTACATCCAAATTTCTTTACATGCTTTCTTTTTGAAAAAAATAAATAAATCTATTTTTGTTGTTTCAGATTATTTCGTTTGGCATCCTCACGCGACACAGATCAACAGGGGAGACTCGGTTCTATTAAAGGAGATCTTTAGAAGGAAGTCAGCTGTGGAATGTTTTACAAATGTGGTTCAATAAACCCCACATAATTTCAAATGAAAATGATGCCTACAAGAGGGTCTTGGGAATTAGCATAAAAACAGTATTTCACTTAGACTCAGGCCAGAAGGACCTTGGGGAGAAAAGGACTATTTTCAAATAGCCTGATGGGGGTGGCGGGTGGGGGGAGTGAATCTTTACCAGGGGTTGTAAAGAACAAAATTTGCATATTAATAGAAGATTAAAGTGCCCATCAAGTATTCTGTAGCAGTTACTTTCTCTTCCCTGTTTTGTTCTTCACAAAAACATTTTTCATAACAAAAAGAAACTTCTGTCTCTTCAGCTACAGCACTGAGTCTCCAAGGTTCCCGGTGACAATGGGCCACAGGATCTTTGTGTTTGAACACTGCGGCATTATTTATTCACACAGATATATGCCAAAAGGAACTTTTAAAAAAAAAAAAAGGAGAGGGAATGACATTTTAGTAGAACATTTTTTATAAAGGGAAGATGTAGCCAGATGGGAAAGGATTTCAAGGTTTCAGTTGCTATAGTAGGGTGACCACTTATTTACTGGCAAAAGACAGAAAAATGCATTCCCACCTCCCCCCACATAAAAAGGGGACAGGTTAGCATTAAAATTTACATATGGTAATTTTATGTCTAGATGCGCATTTAGAAATTACTATAATTTAAATGTATTTTACTATAATGTTTTGCATGCCTGTTGAAAACCTTCCTGTTTCAGTGGGCCTTTTCAGACACATCCTTTTAAAAATGGTTTCAATGTTTTACGGTGTTGCGTTGTGGTTCTTTTTCAAAAAAAAAGTTTTATATGATTTTAATTTTTTTAAAAATATTTTAAATAGGTTTGCTTTTGTTTTTAATGGCCTTGTCTTTTCACAGATGTGTTCGCTGCCCTTGGCTCCTTTGGGAGGAAGGGCTGAGTGTAAATTTAATAAACAAAATAGATTTTTTTTAAAAAAATGAATGAATGAAATAGAAGCGCAATACGTCTCACCATAGTGGGGGATTCTGTAACCAGGTGATCTGTGTGCAGCCTCAAGGTCTCCCTCTTTCCTAGTATTAGTCTCCTAATTTAGGCATTCTTTCAACTGTGAAGATAGGCATCTTTCTTCTGGCTGCTTGAGATTGTGATGGTTCTTATTCACATGCTAAAACAACTGAAATGACAAGCAAAGCTCAGTAGTTTGTGTGACAAGGCCGTGGACCCCTAGCTCCCCACAAAATAAATCCGCCAACACAAGTATATTTGGTTAATGGGATAAATAAGGCCACAACTTTATTGGTTACAAGATGTGAGCAGTTTGGCTTAGGCAACTGGGTGAAGCAAGACTATATCCTGACTCCTGCTTGTCTTCAGGAAGTCTCTAAAGGGTCAACCACTGGAAGGGGGAGCCCTATGATGTACATCAATTGAGCACCCCCAAGTGTGGTGATCACACAGGGTCCCCGGACGTTTAATGGTCTATTGATCCCTGTGCCACCACTGTGCTCACTTCCCCGCTGCCACCAACCCATTACTCTCTGGTAAAACACTGAGTCCAGACAGTTGTTAAAAGTGAACAACAAAAACAAGTTTATTTTACAAACATTAACAAGTTTATGGTTTGTCAGATAATATTCCTGTCAGTATCTTAACTTTAGTTTCTTTACCGGCCTCTACCTTCCTAATACCTTCTGACTGATTATCTCAACTGTTTGACTAGCTCCTCTTAACAAATTCTCTCACTCTCTCACATCAGACTAGCCCAACCCACAGACTTATCTTCTCTGTCTCTTCTATCTCCAGACTGTCTTGTCAACCACCCTAACTCTAACTCTCTCCAAAAACCCTCTGTGCTTAAACCTTATACACAGTTAACTCTGCCCCTTGGGTTCCCATTGGTTAGTCATTTTACAATTAGTTAACCCTTTCCTTATGAACCCAGTATGATGTCACACACCTAGGAGGGCAAACGCCACACCAGCGTCACTGTTGGGGTTGTGGCATTGCCCTAGCCCACGCCCAGGCTTCAGACAGGAACCACACACCCGGATCCCTTTAACGGGGTACCCTTAATGTGGAGGGGCAGGCGGAGGCACAACCTCCCCTCCCATAAAAAGGCTTACCCAATGCCTAACTGCCAATCGAGCCAAAGGCTCGCCGCCAACACCCTCACACCTGCAGCCAACACTTAATGCCCTCCATGATACCAGGCAACCCAAATTCAATGTCCATGTCCAAAAGGTGAATGCCATCGTTCACCTTTCATCCTCTGCCCACTCCCAGGTCACTGCTGGGACCCGGATACCTGCCCACAAAGCAGCCCCTCCTAAAAGAGGGAGCTGACTTACCACCACCCAACTGGTACTCTCTTGTTCTTCTAGTGTTGCAGGAGGATGCCACGGACTGAACCTGAGACATTTTGCATGGAAAGTAGATATGTTAACACTGGCCTATTGGCTTTCCCTAGAGCTGTTAGTGACCCCGTTTTGTTCACTTGCAGAGGTGATTCGAATCCAAACTGTGCCTGCAAATGGGCCTCTGAACTACAAAAGGTGAAAGGACTGAGGGGCAAGGATCCAATCAATCAGCTGGATCTAGTTGCCTACCCTAGACTAAGAATGATCCACGTTACGTGATCCACACCATACAAGGGAATTTTTCAACTCAGCAGCATCGTCTGGTGATCCTACAAATGTTGGAGTAACCTTATTCCCATTTTTATCCTCGCTCTTTTGTTGGTATTATATTTTTGTCTCTTGGCATAAAAGGTAATGCAGTATTCGAGCTGAATTCTCTACCAGGCTAATGTAAGAATCAAAAATATGAAAAGCTTGCCTTCCATGCTATTTTGAGAACAAAGGTAGAACTTGCCTGAATTCAGTGGGTCCTAGGTCCATTCCCCAAACATCCCACCCCAGTTAGAGCCCAGGGATATCAAATTGTGCTTTAATTCTGGCCCCTCTCATTTTTAGAAGAGAGATTACTCACAGACATTTCTGGGAAACTTTAGCATGCATTAGAAAAATACTGAGGGGTTTTTGTTTTTTGCTATTGTGAAAATAATAAGATCAAGCATTTCCATTTGTCTTCAATAACTTAAAGCTAAGTGGTGGCAACATCCTGAGTACATAGTCTTAACTTTAAATCTATGCACAATCACATAGTGGAGGCAAGTCATCATTATTTCTTCTGAAATAAAGTACAGAGTATGTGTTTTTCCTGTTGCCTTTCAAATTGGTTCAATTTCTGTCTTGTCCTTGCCGAAACTTGCTACGTTCTACGTGTGATATTTTAGGGGAAATGATCTACCACAGGAGATTGTATAGTGGGTGTTTCTTTTTCTGCCAGCCTCTTAAAATGACTATATTAAACGAAACATTTTGAAATCAGATTGGAGTCTTGAATAACATGCCATGTATGCCGCCACTCTAAATGACTGCTCTGGTCTCTCAGCCTGAGGTGAAACCATTTTAGGCCTATTCCTCAAGGCCTGCATAATTACATCAAGTTATTCTGGAGATTCAGCAGTAAATTATCACCTTTAAATACTGTTAACAAATTTCCACTATTTTTTATGAATCAGAAAACATGGTGAGAAAAAGTTACAGTAAAAATAAATCATTTTTATTATAATTATATAGTATATGCAGAGCTATGAAGATTAGCATACAGAGGTTGTTTCGGTTCCTTAAAATAAATACGAGCAAAGCTGACACTTCAGCGTTAAAGTGAATCTCAAACACTATGTTTTTCATCAGACTTCTCCTATGTGGTGACCTCCAGATTTGGGGGCTATAAGGCCTATTGGCCCTGGCCAGTACAGCTGTGGTGGCTGGGGCTGTTGAGAGTTGTAGTCCAAAACATCTCAAAGGCACTACATTAGGGGATGCTGTTTTACAGTATTAATCCACATCTAACATATACTGAAGAGAACGTAACAGTGACAGCTTATTTGGAGCTCTTGGCTTGCACATTTGTTCACATTTCTTCCAAATCATGCTGTGGTGAGATCAGCAAACTGCCTTCTTGTTGCTGGGGTGGGCCCATTTGGATGACCTCCTTGCCTCATTCGTTGCCCCTTTGTTAGTGGGGAAAATTTCCTGTCAGTTGGGGTTTGATTGGCAACTAATGGGCTATTTAAGGGGCTGCACGAGGCGAAGTACTTCCTCTTTCACATCGTGCAGCGGATCTCCTGCCCTCCCTCCCTATAATTTTAGGTTGTGTTTTTGACCTTGCTATGCCTGTCTAGGGGTCATCTGTTTTTGGAGCAGGGGCCCGGTAGGAATTTTGCCACTTGGCTGATTGGCTGGTGCCATTTGGTTTTTGCCTACCGTGTAGCAAATCGTCACAACTTTGTAAGGTTAGGCATTAGTTCATTCTTTGGTGGAGGGGATTATGGATTGTCTGTGCCTGCCCCTCATTTTTATTGCTGCTGCTAGGGAATTCCGTTAAAGGAATCCAGGGGCTCAATTTGCTCTGTCCGATCCCCTCTCATGGCTAGGGCCATGCCAGAGTTCCTGGGAGCATCTGGGGTGGACTAAGAGGCGGAAATCTACCTCTGTGCTCCCCCAGTATGTTTTCTCTTACTGACCTCTGGAGGTACCAGTTAGTTGTCAGTCCTGTTCCTGCTGGTGTAGGTTCAGTAGTCTGAACCAATGCCTAAGCAACCACTCACATGCTGTAATCAATAAAGTTGTGGCCAAATTACAGTGGTGCCCCGCAAGACGAATGCCTCGCAAGACGGAAAACTCGCTAGACAAAAGAGTTTTCCATTTTGGAGGTGCTTCGCAAAACGAATCTCCTATGGGCTTGCTTCGCAAGACGAAAATATCTTGCGAGTTCCTGCAGTTTTTTTCCCTCCCCCCTTTTTCTAAGCCGCTAAAATGCTTATCAGCTGATCCGATAAGCTGATAAGCCGCTAAAAGCCGCTAATAGAGCTAATCCGCTAATCCGTCAGTGGGCTTGCTTCACAAGACGGAAAAACCGCTAGACGAAGAGAATCACAGAACGGATTCTTTTCGTCTTGCGAGGCACCACTGTAATGCCAAAAATCTTAAACAAATATTCTGTTTCCTGTGTGATTTATTTTGGAGGGGGTTTGGGGGTCTTCACACACAACTCTTTCTGTGGGTCAAACTGTACCTTAGGTTAGTCCTGTCTGTTTTTAAAAGCATGTTTAAACCAGACACTCTCCTTTTTTGGGGGGGGGGGGACTTTGCAGATTAACCACTGTCTGGTTAATCTCCACTTGTCTCTTTCCCAAGTAGCCACAAGCCTCAGACCATGTTACACAAAGGCTCCCCAACCTATTTGGGCCTACGAGCAACTATCACAAACACCAAAAATACAAAAGTATTACTTTTGCACCAGGCGGGCTGACACCAAAAAAGTGGGCACGCATCTTTTTTGGATGTATGCAAAACACGAAGGCTTCCTGACTTGATTATAAAGCACATGTCTCTGTTGCATATGAATCCTTTCACATACACATATTCGGAACAATAATGGCATGAGTCCTGGAAGCATTAAGAAATAGAATGTGCGCCTGTGGATCAAGAGAAAAAGGAAAACCAAAGTAAATGGGAAGCATCCCTTGAATAGGAGGGGTCTTCCTAACCTCAAAATGTTCCATTCTTCTGTTTCGTTTTTAAGAGGATGTTTTCCTTTTAATGTTTCAAATTTAATAAACCCCCAAAGAGTACAGAATAGACCATGGAGAGGCAGGCTGGAATTTTCTTTGAGTGATTCATACTTATATTCAATCTTTTTTATTATTATTCTTTTCTTCCAAGCTGCATGCCCAGTTCTCTTCCACTATAAGCATGTTGCTCTATAATCTTTGTGCTAACATGAGAGCTAATAATGAAATCGTACAATTTTCAAGTTGAAGGAATTCAAATGGCCCTTAAGTTAAAGGAAGCAGCATCCTTCATAAACAACGTATTTAACAGATCAGAAAGAAATAATTTAGTACCACAGTTTTCAACCTTTTCCCAGACCCAGGACGAACTTTTAGCACTAAGCTGCAAAATGGGACAAAAGTTTAAATATAGACCATATGTACCCCACTCTTTTTCCTGCACCCTCTCTGTCAGGAGGGTGACCCTCAGAGTCAGGAGGCCACCACAGACAGATGATTGGGGGCATTAGTGTTGTCCAAGCAGAATGCGTGGTGGTGAGGGGGTTGGAGGATGGAGACATGGTTGCCATGTGCCCCTAAGCTAGCCTACTATCCTCGGCTATGGGAGAAGATGAAGAAGAAGGGTTTGGATTTGATATCCCGTATTATCACTACCCTAAGGAGTCTCAAAGTGGCTAACAATCTCCTTTCCTTTCCTCTCCAACAACAAACACTCTGTGAGGTGCATAAGGCTGAGAGACTTCAGAGAAGTGTCACTAGCCCAAGGTCACCCAGCAGCTGCATGTGGAGGAGCAGGGAAGCGAACCTGGTTCACCAGATTACAAGTCCACAGCTCTTAACCACTACACTATGCTGGCTATAAGATGCTAAAAGAACAAAATAATCTTAGAAAAGTCATGCTGAACCAGGTCAACGTTCCATCTAGTCCAGCATCTTGCTCTCACAGGGCCTAACTGATGCCTATGGGAAGCCCAGCAGCAGGTCTGTTGCCAGTGTTCAAGTAAGATTCAGCTGCTGGTTGAATCAGCTTCTATGCATTGAATGGAAGGCTGTCATCTTGTTCCTTGCCTCAAGCAGCAAAACGTCTTTTGTTGACTGTCCTTTCTCCTCCACTTAGTTGCAATAGTGCTTTCTAACTGGTGGTAACACCTGCTGGACTGTAAAGTACAACGGATTGAAAAACACTGTGTTTTAAGCTTTGTGCATGTTCCCAGCCTCTAAGCACTATACATTTCACAATGACTTAACCAGATAAACCCAATAGATATTAATATTCCTACTCTCCATTGTCTTATCTAATCCACCTGGTGCCTTCATTGACATCTTTTTGACACCAGGTAAAGACATGTATTTCCCCCCAGACTTTTCATAGACAAGCATGCTGCAGCTTTGTTGTGTTACTACTGCACTGCCAAAGGTTCTTATGGTTATTATGGGGGTAATAATAATAATAATAATACAACTTGGTTACATGATTGCCCTTTACTGCTTGTGATACTGCAGTGTTCTACCCGGACACTGAGGTCCAGCACCGAGGGCCTTCTGGCGGTTCCCTCACTGTGACAAGCCAAGTTACAGGGAACCAGGCAGAAGGCCTTCTCAGTAGTGGCGCCCGCCCTGTGGAACGCCCTCCCACCAAATGTCAAAGAGAACAACAACTACCAAACTTTTAGAAGACATCTGAAGGCAGCCCTGTTTAGGGAAACTTTTAATGTTTGGCGCATCACTGTATTTTAATATTTGGTTGGCAGCTGCCCAGGGTGGCTGGCGAAGCCCAGCCGGATGGGTGGGGTATAAATAATAAATTATTATTATTATTATTATTATTATTATTATTATTATTATTATACCAAAGAGTTCCATGTGTCACTTGCCTGCTACAATATTCTTAGTTCTACAATATGCTAAAATCATGCGGCATGAGGTTGGGGATAGAGAATGTGCATTAGTTGACTTGCTGTTTTGCTCATCATTTATATGCTGCTTCTCATGCGCTGCTCAGGTTGAGATTCTATAATGCTGATGCTTCAGTGATCAATACCTGACTATTTACTGTCTCATAGTTCAGAGAAGAATGGCATGACATGCTGATTATCTCAGTCCTGACATTCAAAAACTGGCATGCTGGGATTCAGCACAAGACATCCTTGCCATGAAAAACTAGTTCCTCTAGCTAAGCCTGATTAAAAAATATGGAATTTTACCCAGACATCCATTCCTTTATTATTGCTGCTTGCATACACTGAAAAACTGGCCTGGCCTGAGACCTGTCTGCATAAACTGGTCGCATCAAGACTGCAATCAGCTCCTCACATATCACCTAAATAGACACAAAGACCAGTAGAGTCACAAAGCTGAAATAATGGTGGCGGTTCTAATGCACATCAGCAAAAGAAGTACATAGTCCAACAAAGTGAAAGGGGTGGTTTTGGCACATCAGTGAACACCATGCACTAGTTTTCCTTATCCTGCTGACTTAGCCACACATTTTGCATGGTCAGCTCTGTAGCAAATGAGGAATCTCCATACCAGGCTGGTCTCTTTTGCCAATTCCATACCACAAACATATACATGTAAGAGGCAGGAAAATAGATGTATTTCATCTGCAATCGTGCTTTGCCTATATTGTAGCTGTCACAAGCCAAACTGTCATTCTTCCATTCTTGCTGGCTGACAGGAGAAAACCCCAAATGTTTGCAGTCAATGTATATATTTTTCAGATAAAGAAAGAGAAATGTTGCTTCATTTATAGACAGAGTTCACCTGCAGCTGAAATATGAGCATCGTACAACTTGAAATAATTTTCTGTACCATGAAAAGCAGATTTGTGCTAATTATTTCTACAACAGTTTTCTGTGTACAGTGCAGTTCCCCAAACTAATTTCATTTGCCCTTATCAATTTAGCATTTTTCTTAATTTTACAATGAGAAAATTATTCTTCTGTCAAACTGAGCAGCCTTTAAAGGGGGGGGGTGAAAAGTATTTTCTGCCTAGGTGCAATTAATTAAGATGAAATTATGTACCATTGGAAACAACTCAAGGAGGTTGTTGTCAAGAGCATATTTCATAAATGATTGAAAACTCACCTTTGCATAAAAGAGTAAAATGTTGAAGCCTTCAAATCAGGAAGTATTGGGAGTATATTTTTAAAACCTATAAAATATATACCACAGATTCTACCACCACCTATCTGTAAACAGGCAGGAAAGTGATTCACTTGTGTATAAGAGCTGCAGTTACATACTCTAATAATTGGCCAACATACTTCATACACAACCCAAAGCTTCTTTAATTCGTAAACTATCATTAGCCAGTCCTGGAAAGTCTAAAAACGTCTACAGTTTCTCTGTTCTTTTTTTTCTCAATTCACTTCATGCCAATGCCAGTTCTGTACCATTACAATTTATCCCTTAGTCATGAACCTCACACACAGTGGACTCAGCAACTAACAATCTAACTAAATATACCCTTTATCACAACCAAACCATAAAGAGACTGTTTAGGGCACATCGCTCTCTGGTCGTGCCAAGTTCCCTGATTTCCGCATCAATGTTAAGAATAGCTTCTGTGATATACTTTCCCAATTGCTTTGCCTTGCCTTTTCAGAAAGAATATATTTCTCGGTTCAGCAACCATAGAAAGGAATGTATTTCTCTGTTCATCAACCACATTCAAGAGTAGCTCCACAATTTGCATGGCAACCATGTTTGCCATCACAGCTGTATGATGGCCACAGGCAGTGCAGGGAGGGCCTAACAAATGTACATTGGAGACTGGTGTTGGGCTGAATTAGGCCACAACTTTATTGATTACAGGAATGAGTAGTAGTAGATAGGTAGCCGTGTTGGTCTGCCATAGTCAAAATAAAAAAAATTCCTTCCAGTAGCACCTTAAAGACCAACTAAGTTAGTTCTTGGTATGAGCTTTCGTGTGCATGCACACTTCTTCAGATACACTGAAACAGAAGTTGCCAGATCCTTCTATATAGTGAGAAGGTGGGGAGGGGTATTACTCAGAAGGGTGGTGGGAATGTGAGATTGGCAGATAGCTGAGATGAGCCTGTTGACGACTCTTAACGACTGTAATAGGTCTTACAGGAAAAGGCAAGGGGTGAGAAGGTGAGAAATGGTTTAGTCATGTATAGTGAGATAAGAATCCAATGTCTTTGTTCAGCCCAGGTCTTTCCATGGTTTTAAGTTTGGTAATGAGTTGTAATTCAGCAGCTTCTCTTTCCAGTCTATTTCTGAAATTCCTTTGTAGTAAAACAGCTACTTTGAGATCTTGTATAGAATGTCCTGGGAGATTGAAGTGTTCTCCTACTGGTTTCTCTGTTTTGTGATTCTTGATGTCAGATTTATGTCCGTTTATTCTTTGGCGTAAGGTTTGGCCTGTTTGTCCAATATAGAGAGCTGAAGGACACTGTTGGCATTTGATGGCATACACAATGTTAGACGATGAGCAATTAAATAGTCCCGAGATGGTATGTGTGATGTTGTTGGGGCCAGTAATGGTGTTGTCCGGGTGTATGTGGCAGCAAAGTTGGCATCTGGGTTTATTGCAGGCTCTGGTGCCAGTGTCTGTGTTAAGTCTGGTTGTAGTATTATTGTGGGTTAGGAGTTGTTTAAGATTGGGTGGCTGTCTGTAGGCAATGAAAGGTCTTCCTCCCAGAGCTTGAGAAAGAGAACTGTCATTGTCCAGGAGAGGAATGAGTAGGTTTGGCTAAGGTACAGTGGACTCCTGGACCAATTGAATGGGGTGCCTCTGTAACTAAGGATCCAACCCAATGCCTTATCCACCAAAGTTGTGACAGAAGCTATGCGGTAGGCAAAAACCTACAATTTGGCCAATTTGCTTGCAGGAGACAATTCCTCCCCGGTCCTGAATACCACAACCGAGTAAACCATAAGAAGATCCATACACAACTCGCCCACCCTCCTACTGGGGGAGCCCCTAACCGACTAGGTAAGTGGGTGGAAAATCCTTTGATGGTCATTCAAGAGGGTGGCCCACACCTGGCTGCCCCCTTAAATAGGCCAGGAGCAGGCTGAGAGAAGCCCCCAAGGCACTGCCCCTGATTGGCTCCACCTACACCTAGACATCTGATGTGGCCAGAGGCAGGTGGCGCCAGGTGACCACCCCCACCCCCTCCCACACCAGAAGATGGCGGCCTTCCCAGACACTCCACAGCCACGCCATGACACAAAGGTTGCCCATCCAGATAATTTCCACCAGCTTCAGATAATTTACTTAAGCAAGTTAGTCCTATTCCGAACTTGGTTCAGGAGTGGGGCTACTGGCGACTGAGCTGGCCCTGGCAGAGGAAAAGCAAGCCTTCAAAATAGAGTTTGACTCGCACCACTCTGCTAGTGTAAATTTTGCTAGGTTGCTGGGTCATAGGGCAAAGCTGAAAGGGGTTTAGAATAGGTGTAAGTCTGCACTTACCTGGTCCACCTCTGCCACACCCATGGAATGCCCCCTTTTTGAGGCCTACCCTGATCTTGACTCAGCAAGCTTACCCCAGCTGATCTGGAATGGGGAACCTGCCCCAGTGCACCCATAGCTGTCAACCTTCCCTTTTTTGGTGGGAAATTCCCTTATTTCGGTGCCGTTTCCCACTGCTATCCTGGATTGTTAGATATCCCATAGACTGTCCCCGGGACAGGTGAGGCTGCTGATCCCTTATTTTCAAGGCTGCTGCTCCCTTATTTTCAAATCTGAAAGTTGACAGCTATGAGTGCATCTGTGGCTGAGCTGGAATGGGCGACTTCTGCCAGACATTTGCCTATTACAGACTTGCTTTCGGGTTTGAATTGTGTTGTAAGTTAGTTCCCCTTTGTTCATACTGAAGTAGCTAGGTAGTGACTAATGTTTCTCATTGCTGAATCCTAGCACAACTGCACTGGCTTTCTATACATTTCCAATTCAGCGTTCTGGATTTTAGTCTAGAAAGCCTCCCTCAGATTCACTCTGGAGGATCTGGAGAACCCCCACAACAGCATGGGCGGGGGGGGGGAGAAAGGAAATTGTTCTGTCGGGAAATCAGAAATACTCGCACTGATGGAATGATCTACTTAGCACTACATTGCATTCCTCCCATTGATTATGACTAACATCCTATTGATTTCAATCAGTCTACTCTGAGTACGACTTAATCAGATACCTCCATACATCTGAAAGTCATGTCTCTCAATATCAGTACATGGGTATTTAAAGGCTGTTTACACTTTGCGCATTTGATACAGGCAACTTATATAAATGCTTTAAACAGGTAAAATGACGGCTGCATGTGGAACAGTTCCAAGAGTAAATGAATGCTGTGGGAATCAACATGAAGTGTATTGGATGGTGTTGTTTTGTTTTGTTTTTTGTTTCCTGTTCAGCATCCTTTGCTTTTACAGGGGTGGGGGCGGTTTCGGACTAAGAAGGCAAGATGATTTTTGGCAGCGATTTTATACATTAGTTTTCCATTTTAACAGCTGGGCCATGTGTGCTTGTATGGGTGCCATGTGGCACAGTGTTCAAAGCAGCTGAAGTCCAAACACACCGCTTAAATATGTTGCAGACAGCATCTTTAAGCTCGGTATTTAAAGGACTCAAGAACCGTTTCTTCCAATGGCATCTTTTGCAGTGGTTGAAGGGCTCTGAGGACTGAGCTGAAGGGCCGAAAATGCCTGGTGAATCAGACCCCCTGAAGAGACAGAAATATTAATTCACCATCCTTTTTAAAGAGCTTTCCTTGTAGTTAAGTGGGATAGCTGCGAGAAATCAGATATCCACCAAGACTGAAGCATGCACAGATGTACTAAATTAAAAGGAGCAGCATTTTTTAAGCTCCTAGTCTATTAATTCCAACATTGAGGAAAAGGCTTCCATTGCGTGGTAAAATGTTTTGCGTGAACCAGGCACCGCCCCCACGCATGTCTGTCTCCCCAATAAACATACAAAACAGCAGTAATTTGGGGTGGGGGTGGTTTATTCAAAAGAAAGAATAGAAGGATGATCCAGATCAGGACATAGCGCAAGGGGAGGAGATTTAATCATTTTCTTCTCAGACGCTACTCCCCAAAACTCAGGGGGTCCCCCCACATGATAGTCTGCAAGAACCTTCTTGGGATCTTTTGTATTAATTAGTATCCTATAATAAAATTGGCCAATAAGTGTGATTAAGCAACGTCATTTAGCAGCTTGTAGCTAGCGTGTGATACACTTTCTCTTTCTTTCTTTCTTTCTTTCTTTCTTTCTTTCTTTCTTTCTTTCTTTCTTTCTAATGGATAGAGGCCCTTCACTGTTGTGACAGCAGAAAATCAAGAAGTAAAGCTTTCTCCACAACTATACCTCAATCCTGTTAAAGCTTCATTTGCTGCCTCTGTTCATGGACAAATATGGGTGCACTATCAGCGAAAAATGCAGTCGAAATGTCCCACAATTTATGGTGTTATTTGGGAAAGGGCAGGAACATAAGGACAGAAATGGCTCTGAATTTGTTTCTGTGATGGAACTGATTAATCCGGTCATTCTCAGTGTGAAAAGGGCATCTGTAAGAAGGTGCTGCTGTGGGGAACATGGACTCACCCATAGCCCTTCCTCAGATCAGCATTCACCCTCACCCCACTTATAGGTCACAGCAATAGCAAGAATGTTATCAGCATGCCATCATTCAACAATACTGATCAATGCTAGTGACAAAGAAGAACTGAAGAAGGGGGAACTGTTGCTTCCTCGCATTAGACTCTCCTCTCCTTTTTCAGTCTAACCAGTGGGAGGTTCAGGGGACACCACTAGGCATGGATAACACCCAGTGACAAAGTCATGCAGCTATTACATCTGGAGAGGCCCCAATAATAAAGTTTAAAGAATCCAGTGTACTCCCCATGAGTCTTTATTAAAAGCTTACCCAGTGACAGCAAAGATGCAGATTGCCAGCCTGTTGTAAAAACATCTACATCGGCACACACTGGGCGTAGCTTGAATTTTCTGTTCCAGTACCCAAGGCAATATCTGGAAGAGTAGTAAATAAGAATATTTGGGAAGGAGGGAAGAAAGGAGACACGCCTTTTAGGTTCTTGTTAAGGACTGCAGTGACCTGGAATAAGAACGTTTGCCACTGTCAGAATTTCAGAGATTTCTGGAGTGAATGATGGCAATCACAATTCTGATTACTCTGCCATTTTTCTATTTGTATTAAGTTTGCATGGTCTCCTTCAGACCCCATCAAATAGCTGTCTGACTAAATCAAAGTGTTCCCACACTTGCCATTACTCCAAGTGTCCAAGAATCTCAAACTTGCAGGCTGAGAAAGAATTCTGAAAAGATTTGAAACACACAAGGTGTGTACAAATTTAAAAGATCTTGTCATTATTAAGAAAAAGGTATAAATTTCAAAGGATATGAAAAATCTAGGAGTTTGATAGCAAAAGAGATGGGGCAGGGTGTCTACAAAAGCCTTCAAGAAAATCAAAAGATGTTAATACTCTATTTTATTAGGGAATAACTAGCAAGTCTTCGTTAATAGGGTGCAGAACTATTTAGCTAAACAATTTTTTCTATGAAATAGGTGAAAGGATGCAGTATCCTAACCTCATCGCTTTGAACACTGGAGTCATTTGGCACAACTAGTAGCAATATAGCAGTGAAATGTGTAAGGAAATAATAGCTTCCCCATCTGAAACAATTGACAGGAACACCCAGGAGAGATCCCAGAATATTGAAATGATCACAAGATGCACACAATTTGACATAAAATTACAGGCTTCAAGAGAGCTTGGAATTTTGCCAGCTTTAGACCCCCGAAGAAAGGCTTAATAAAGAATATAGCTGATCAGACTGACAGGCTATTAATCTTGTCTCAGGGTCTTCTCAGACCTTTAGTCTGATCATCTCACATCCCTCCTCATCCTGATACATCTATCTCTCCTTCTATCTCTTCTCCCTTTCTCCTCTTTAAGAGCCTCCACTAGTCGCATGCTCAAATCTGCAATGTCATTTCCTCTTCTCACCTTCAAAACAGGTTCTTGCCTGGGGTTCAGATTTATCACAGGCAATGTTCTCTGTCTCCCAGATCACTGGATCCAGATGAAATAGGATTAATGGACGATTCTTTCCTGTAGTTGCTTTAGGCCCAAGCTACTAAATTCGTGCCCATTGTGAAAGGAGCTCAATATATGCTCTTGGAGAACTTCACACTAATTACAGAGGGTTGATCAAGCAAGTCAATGGATCCATCCATCTAAAACCCCACAGGACACAGGCAGTCTTCTCTACTGAGGCCTAAAAAACAGAGACTTTCTCACATCTGTCAAATTAAAAGACACTAGTGTGTTCCAGTTGTGGAGCCCTGCAAAAGATTTCTGTACACTTCTGTTGCAACTATCAGCATTGGCAATATCAAGTCCAGATTTTGGGTTTGTCTTCTGGTCTAAGGTCTTCTGGTCTTGTGTAAAGGTTCAAGTGGTCTTCTGGTCTTGTGTAATGGTTCCAGTGACAGCAGTACCAAAATTTATTGCCTCAGTTTAGTGTAACGTGGCCTCAAAGCTAAGCATTAGTCAAGATTCAGAAATGGTGCAGGAGGAGGCCATCAAGTTGGTCTCGCCCACACACTCAGTGGAGGAAGGGAATCCAATCCCTGATCTCGAGTCTGAGAATGGCAACCTGGAGCTAAGACCCTCCAACTAGACTCCTAGAGTTAGCCTCTCCTGAACCTTTTATGGAAAGCTCAGAGACATAGTTTTGCTTTCAGTAGGTGCTTGCCAGCAGCATATTTTGAATGTTGGGAAGCACTTCATGTGTCCCTGCTTCATCTCAGATAAGTCCAAAATATTCCAATAAGTCCAAAATATGTCAAAATCTGAAGCACATTTCTAGTATCTGGCTCACCTGACCTTTGGACTGTGGACCTGGATCAGTGCCTGTTTCTTCCTGCTTGCACAAAATCACAGCCAGGACATACTTCTGAATATAACAGATCCATATCCCCTGAATTTTCTACTGAGTCATTTCCCAGTTCAAAGGGCACGCTACCATGTTTAAAGTCAGAAGCTTCTTGATATTTTGCCATCTATATTAGCCATTACTCTAGCTTTCGAAGAAGAAGAAGAAGAAGAAGAAGAAGAAGAAGAAGAAGAAGAAGAAGAATGTCAAGCAGAGAACTAGGGACGCAGGTGGCGCTGTGGTCTAAACCACCGAGCCTCTTGGGCTTGCCGATCGGAAGGTCAAATCCCCGCAATGGGGTGAGCTCCCATTGCTCTGTCCCAGCTCCTGCCAACCTAGCAGTTTGAAAGCACATCAAAGTGCAAGTAGATAAATAGGCACTGCTGTGGCGGGAAGGTAAATTGCGTTTCCGTGCACTCTGGTTCTGGTCACGGTGTTCCGTTGCACCAGAAGCAGTTTAGTCATGCTGGCCACATGACTCAGAAAGCTGTCTGTGGACAAACACCTGCTCCCTTGGCCTAAAGCAAGACGAGTGCCACAACCCTATATTCACCTTTGACTGGACTTAACCATCCAGCGGTCCTTTACCTTTACCTTACAGGCAGAGAACTATGGTCCTTGGACCATATAAACAGAGTTTTATCTACACTTAAAAATGTACTTTAAAAGCCAAGTACCTATCAAATCGAGGCACACTTATTGAAGGCAGAATAACACTGAAATATATAATAAGTTCAAAAAAAATATTTTCCCTGAAAAGTAAAAGATGGATATTGAGAAGGGAGGCCAGATGGAGAAGGAATAAAAATAAGGTAAATACTCTTGACAACTTTTTCAGAAGATGACTTCTTTCAGAAATGATTAACCATGCAGGGTTCACTTCAGGGTAAAGGTCAGCTGTGCCACTGTGAAAACACTGGGAATATGGATACTTCTTGCTCTCTCCATGCAAGGTTTCAGTTGCACCAACACTTCTCAGTTTGCCTGCCCATTCCTCCTTGCCATTTCTAACATCTCCCATGTTGCCAGTTTTATTTTGGCCTCGTCTCCATTCACTAAAATACAAAAAAAGAATGACTTCAGTTCAGTTTTTCAGCAGAGGAAAAAAAGAAATCACCTCTATTCTAATGACAGCATTTCAAATCCATCCTTCCTCCTAGGATTTCAGGGTGGCCTAGATGGCTGTTCCCATCTCAAAACAGCCCAGTGTGGTAGCTTAGGCAGAGATAGATGGCTGCTGAGAGTTGCAAGGGAACACAAGGATTCCTTCTCCCAGCCCAAGTCCAGCTTCAACACTATCAAGTACATTACACTGGCTTTTGAGAATGAACTAGATTTTATAAACACACCCTTCCTTTGCTTAGACATCTTTCAGCTGAGAAAGAAAATGGGGGGAAAAAATCACACACACACTGTTTGAAAGTACAGACGCAAAGAAACTTTATAATTTGAAGGCATGTCTCTGTAATTTGCCCCCTTCCCCTTTTTTGATATATCCCCTCTGAATTGTCAGAAAACACTGACTCTTCTCCAATAGACTACTATTTCATCTGAAAGCAAATGCAACATGCAAAATTGATGCTAATATTCCTAAAGCAAGCAACACCAACATGTGATAGATTTGAGGGCAAAAACCTTTGACCCTCTGCTTTCTACCAACTAATTCATCACTCCAGGGACTTGTTTTAACATTCCAAACTTCTGAGAAGCTTCAAATAGCATTTTTAAGAAAAAGAAAGGGGGGTGAATAGCACCACCAAAGAGTTGATTTATCTTGTGTTCACTTGGGAAACCCACAAGCAACAAAAGGAGAGAAAAAAGGATTGTCAGCAGCTAAATAAAAAACCTGGAAGTTCTATTTAGTTTCTAATAATAATATAAAAATGGGACCTCATCAGAAGAAGACAGAAAATTTGTTTAATCAGCATAGCAGGATCAGTTTCATTTGAAGTATTAAACAGATTCATAGCATGTAACTAGGCATAATTATATATGCTGGGTAACAGTCAAGTGTTTCTTATATGCCAGATCAAGTCAAGTAGTAATCATCACATTCCCACCCTAAAAATTATTGGAAATTGTGTTTGTGGTGTTACATTTAACCTGAGAGACTGGGAACTCCCTCGTTGTAACTGCCCAGATTCTCAGCAATGTGGCTAAACTTTATCACGTCTGCACAAAACAGACACACAGATGTTCTTTTCATCTTCTCCTCCATTTCTTTATAGTATAAACCTCATTGTGCCGCTTCAAAGAAAACTGAAACTAATATGCTAATTATCATAATTACTGACTACTTTGATGGTCTGCAAAGGTGACTAAGGCTGGGCAAGCTCTCTGTGTCAGTGTTACAGTAGCATGTAAGTAACATATAGTTAAAAATTTCATCTACCCTCCTCCCCCCCCCATCGTCTGGTAGTAGGTGGGAATGATTTGATCAAGTTCATCCAAAGTATTTGAATCACAGAGAATATATTGATATGACTGCCCCTCAATTCTGAAATGGAAATTACATTTTACAATAAATAGGTTGTTCACTGTATTTACCATGTCCGTGAAATTGCACAGCACTCACTATCAGGCATCCACGAGGTTAAAAAAAAAACACCCTGTATTATGTTAAAGTACTTCATTTTGTTCCCAAATTAGTTCTCCTTCTGGAAGATAATGCTAGATAGTTATCCATGTAATACTTTCATTATAAGGGAATGGAGAATAACGTTAGGCTCAAAAGAAATATGAACTGTAAAGGTCACATTCATGATAATGGAATTCATCAAGGAGCCTGAGAAGAAACTAGGCAAGATTTTCAAAGAACACCCATTTTTTTCCTTCTTCATTTCAACAATTCTTTTGGCCTACGAGTTAGGGGCAGGAGGAAATTTTGTCAGGCAAAATTATTTTAGACTGCCACTCTAACGCATGAGCAACCTTTTCTTATGCTTGTGAGCACTGGAGCATCATCTCCAAGATCTGAATGAGAAAAATTCAAGGGGTGTGTGTGAGAGAGGAACCTTCCTCTGTGGCAGTCTTAAGTGAATAAAAGTGGATTTTGCGATCCTATTTCACCACCATTTTATAAACAATCACCTTGCATGTAGATGCAAGTCCAAATTACCATTTATCTTGTTTTTTCGGGAGGAAGGGCTTATGCTTAAAAGACATATGGCTTGCAAATGTTAGCTTGTTATATTACTGATGACTGTAGTGATTGATAGCTGCTGACTATCAAGAAGAAAGCATGGAGTCTGCCTTGTCCCTTTATTAATTGTTTGGATATTGTATGGGATATGAAACTGTGATTTTTTAAAAAAGTGTTATTAATTATGAAACCAACTGTGTCATCTGCAAAAAGAATGCCTTCCCCACCCAAGTTGTAGTTCTGTTAACTGCAACATAATGTCTCGGCTCCAATGCATTATCAGCAAACAGAAAAGAAATGGGGAGAGGGGGGGAGCAGGGTGAATCTGCTTTTTCTCTTTTCAAAAATAAAAATATATGTGGTCATTGTTTCTACTTATTGATTATGTGCCCTGAAAGTCTTTTTGCATGAGATGCTTTAATCTTTTGTTTATAATTATATTTTTAATGCACTCCCAGTTCATCTTTGTGACTTGTATATTTTGACAATGCTGTTGGTAGACATTACAAAATATTTTTTTGAAAAAACACACACGGTACACCTGCAGTTTTGATGTACACAAATGACATTTCTACACACTGTGTTTCAAACTGGTCATAACTTATTGTACTTTTCATCTAGTTGCCACTTTTATACTGAAATTCTCTGAGCACTTTGAAAACACTGATAAGTCCTATTGATGCTCCCCATTTGATAAACTGGAAAACCGCAAAAGAAAGAGCAAGCACCAACCTGGAAATCTCCGTACAAAGCTGCATAACCCTGACCTCCTATGGGAATGGCACAAGAAAGCATTAGGGCACAAGAAGCTTGCAAGGAGATCATGACAGCTTTCTCCGAGGCTTGACCTTCCTTTGTGTCCATGATATCCACTTGGCAGTTCTATAAACAAATCACTGCTCATAGTGAATGCCACTTTGAAACAGAAAAGAGTATGAACTGATGGAACAATCTGAGGATTATGGCATGGCTTATTCTAAAAGAGGGGACCGAACTCCTGTTGCTGGATACCCAGTGAATGGAATAACATATTTGTCCTTTAAAAATTTTTACCATTGCATTTATTTAAGAAATTTCTAAGCCACGTTTCTTTAGGAATGGATTCCAAGTAGTTTACAAAATTATTGAAATGCATCAAAGCAATAATGACAGGGTTGTGTTTGCTGTTCTGCTAGCACAGTCAATTTCTGTTTGTGCAACAGAGTTTCTCCTCCTCTCCCCTCCATTGCAGCCTCTTGCACACCATCAAAGTCTGCTCCAGAAGGTCAGAGAACTCTCTGCAGCAGTTCTTGAAAGTGCACAGTACACAATACTTGTCTCTACTTGTACCCTGTGTGGGACCTTGTTAACTTCATAGGCTGAAGAGCCTACTTCATAGGCTCTTCAAAACTAGGATCCTGTTTGCTACAGCTGCTCCACCGCTCCCAAGAATTTCCCCACACCAGAGATAATGAAAATATATCATTAATAATAATAATAATATTTATACCTCACCCTCCCCAGCCAAGACCGGGCTCAAGGCGGCTAACACCAAATATAAAAAGAATTGATTGAAATAAAGATATTTTTTTTAAAAAAAGATTAAAATACAACATTAAAACATTAAAATGCAGCCTCATTTCAGTGGAAACTCAGTCGAAAACTTTTTTGGGGATAAAAACGTCAATTGTAATATTGTACTAATTTTGATGATTCTGGAGTACCGCTTGCATGTACTGTGTGCCTTGTAATGGCAGGTACTGTACATTGTGACACATTTGTTGTACTTTGTTTGCCATATATTGTGTCTTTGTATGCTGGCCTGAACCTCTGGTTTTTTTTCTATTTGTGTATGAACCAAAAGTTATTAGCGGCATGCCTGAAATGTAAAAGAGAGGATGCCAACTGTATTCTAGGGAGGAATTCCCTAATCTGGGTGCCACAGTAGAAAAGGCCCTGCCATGTGGACCATGCTTTCTAAAAGTACGGTAATGGGATGCATAGCAGTTCCTCCAATGGTGAACAAATGGGTGTATCACATGGGGAAGACAGTCCTTTAGATAGCCTGATCCCAAACCATTTAGAGCTGTGTTTCCCAAACTTGGGTCTCCAGCTATTTTTGGACTACAATTCCTATCACCCCTGAACTCTGGTCCTGCTAGCTAGGGATGGTGGGAGTTGTAGTCCAAAAGCAGCTGGAGACCCAAGTTTGGGAGACACTGATTTAGAGCTTTGTGGATAACAGCCAGAACTTTGAATTGTTGCTAGTGCAGCCCATCCCAGTGGGCTTGATCAAGGCTAACAAGGGAGCCTTGCATGTAAAGGAACAATCAGAAGCTCACTTTAAGCTTTTGATCATCCCTGTATAGCCATTTCCATGGTTACTCTTCACCTGTTGCCACATGACCTCAGAGATGGGTAGGTGTGTGTGGTTTGTGAGGAATAGCCTTGCTGGCCAAATGTTGACTTGTGCTGGAGGCAGTGGCCCAGAGGTTCCCCACCAACCATTCTACTTGGTGCCTAAGCAGGGGCGCCGACTTATAAAAAATATTGGGGGAGCCCGCGAAAGCTCATGAATAATAAATAAGCTCATGAATATGCAGATAAAGTGGCGCCGCCTCCTCATGAGCGAATAGGGGAGAGCGTGCTGCGCCTATTAATCAGCTCCGAAGGAAATTGGGTGGAGCTTTTGCTCAGGAGGGAGGGCAGGAGGCATGCAGCCCGACCCTGTGAATTTTGGGCTGGGGGAGGGGCAGCGGTGGCGCTCTGCTGGAGGGGCGCCCGAGATTATTGGGGGGGCAGAGACCCCCCCAAATGAATTTTTGAGGGGGCTCGGGCCCCCTCAGGCCCCATGGAGTCGGCGCCTATGTGCCTAAGTATCTACATTTGTATAAAGCACTAGCCACATAATTCAGTTCCTAGTTTTACGCATCTAGCCCACTGACTTACACTATCCCATATTAACAGCCACAGGCAGATAAGTCATGTTGAATTTGATTTGGGGATGACGCAGAGTTAGCAAAGATTATTCACTCCTATTGAATTTCTTTTTGAAGTTAGGAATCTAGAAGCATTTTGTAAGGCTTACAAACCACGCAGTACTAATGACAGCTGACAAAGTTTTGTGTTTAATCATTTTCACTTGGCATTAACAGAACTGAATTCTTCTAAAAGCCACCCAGAGAGAATGCAACTATTGGAGCTATGCTACAGTGTGGTGCTAATGTGGTATTCTTCATTCTTTGGTTCTTATTTTTTAAGATTTCAGTTTAGTTCTGTTGAAAAACTGTGCAATGTCAAGCTTGGTAAAAATCTTCTCTTTAAAAGACATAATTTTGAGTTGGGGTTTGTTTTTACAAATTTGGGAGGCATGACCTAAATTTGAGAGAAATTAAATATGCTCTCCCAGATCCATTTTCATGGGCACCAAAGATTGTGCATACACACACAATACAATGTGAAATGTTCTGAAAAATCCATTAAAGATCAGCAGTCTTCCAAAATGTAAGATGGCAATACTCCCAATTAAAAAAGGGTTTGTGCAGATTTTTCATGTTGTTATTACTGTGACCATGAGTATAAACAGAATATATAAAACTGCAATATTGTATGGAAATGTTAAGAAGTCCATTTGGCAAACTATACAGCTAGATCAATAATTATTGACATTTCTGCTGCAATCCTGCCCCTAGTTTCTCATGCATAAATCCCACTGAAGTCAGTGATACTTTTCCCATGCATAATTGATTGTAGGATTGACCCCTTTCTGTAAAATACAAAATGAGAAATATCTATGCAACAGACACAACGCATTTGTTTATCTAAGGCTGCTTACAAAGAGACATTTGCAAAATAAATTATTTTCACACATTGTGCAATATGTTACTTACCCATTTTAAACCTTCACGGTCAGGTTGGACTAAAGTGACTCTAGATACCCGATTATCATTCTGTGCCTACAAGTCAATGGCAACAGCACAAGGAAATAGTGAGTCCCATTGTTTTGATAAAGTATATGTCTTTCAATGCACGTTTACAGAATCTACACACATTGAAGACCCATGCAGGGTGTCAAGAGATTAAGCCTTATACTGTAGCTTTTGGGTTATTAGAAAGAGTGTCAAAGAGGTTAATCCAATTCTACACCATAGCAGTCCCCTAGGACTCTAAAATAAAACTTAAATTGTACCATCTGGTCTCTTGTGTCTGTTAATCCTTTGCACCAGTGATTAGTTCCTGTTTAGATTAGCAAATAAAAAAGATTTAATGTAGGTTAAAGGTTCTTTAAGCTTGTTTCTTTTCTTTATTATAATCAATAGACCAGGGACACTTAAGTAAGCTTTTAGAGAACTAGCTGGATATCTCATCCCCATAATGAAGAGATGTTGTGGGTCCCTTGGTTACGTAAAATGCATTAGGTACCCATCTCATACAAAATCAAAGCCAGTGGGTTACTAGGGTCAAATACATTAAGCTCCCTTTTAGGCTCACACCAGCATCTGAGCCCAAGAACACACTGCTTAATTGAATATTAAGCACTGTCAGTCAACCTCCGCCGAAATAACTCCACTTATGCAATGCCTCTCAACTGTGATTATTTAAGTCTAGCATATGGAATATCTCACATCACACATTGCTAGTTTTCTGCTGTTGACATCTTAACCTGAAGTGGAAGTTGCATAAATCCTTGTGCTCTTTCAAGGGTTCTTATATATGGACTATTCAGATACGCATTTCCCAGCAATTAGCTGAGCAGCAACAATAGCCAAATGTTTTGATATAAAGTCTGCAACTTTAAAAAGGGCTCTGATGAGGAGGTGTGGGAGAAACTGATATAGTGCCACTTCCCCATTTTTATTTTATTTCTCTCGCAAAGTGGGAAATTTAGGGACTGGACTTTTTTCATGCTAAATATAAGAGGATGCCAGTCAGAAATCAGTGGTGCATTAGGGAGATGCTTATTACTCAAGGATTAATGAGGTACAAGAACCGGCGTGCAATTCTAAAAATGTCGTTTATTTATTTAATTTTATATCCTATGGTCACAAAGGTCCTCAGGGAAAGAAAGAAAGAAAGAAAGAAAGAAAGAAAGAAAGAAAGAAAGAAAGAAAGAAAGAACAAACAAGGTAAAATAAGCAGAGATCCAGCATTACTTTGCCTAGATGCTGCCCCTTTCCATCTTCCTAATTAAAGATAGAAAGGAAGCCCAAGATAGACTATGAATACATCAAGCAGCCAGTTACAGCCCCGTATCAACATACTGCAAGATACCTTAAGGTAGGGTGAATGTCTAAGACACTACATTGCCCTATAAGCACTGTTTAAGCACTTGAATCTGTGGCCCTTGGATTTTACATGTGCCACATAACATCTGCTCCACGTTTGTAAGCAACTGATCCTTTGGTGCAGAAGCAGCTGTGCTTTAGAACTGCCTTTGGCATTAGGCAAGTACCCTCACTATATTGTTTTAAACCTCCTACAAACTTTTTTTCATTTTTGCAAACCTTCCCAGGCATAGGGGTGTCATCTGGGGGGGGGCAAGATGCTGAGAGCCACCCAATTTTTCAAGGTGAGGGCTGGCCGCCCTCATTATTCCACAGTCTGTGGTGGGCCTCTTCCCACAGCCGCAACAGGCCCTATCAGGTCTCCTCCCGCTACAGGACATCATATGCACACATTGTCCACCCCCAAAATGTGCTCAGACATATAAGTTGTTTATCTGTTTTTTAAAAAAGTTTTACTGGTTTTATCTTTTTTCATGATGCTGACTATGTATATTTGTTTTTATATAAACTTGCTTTTAATGAGGATGGTGTTTTTTAATGGCTGGCAAACCTTACCTGTGCTACATGTCCTATTTTATTTGGAGAGCTTTTCTGCTCAAGTGGTTTCTAAATCTAAAAAATAAATAATGCCCCCATCAAGGGCTGCGAGCACCCTAGAGGCACACAGAGTTGCCATGTTGTCTCTGGTCACCTCCAGGATGTGTGCATTAACATTTTTCCAAGTTGCTAGGCAGAATGTAGAAACCCAAAATATGGCTATGTATCTGAAGGAGTGTCTCTGCCCCCATCGTTCAGCCTGGACACTGAGGTCCTCCTCCGAAGGTCTTCTGCTGGTTCCCTCACTGCAAGAAGTGAGGTTGCAGGAAACCAGGCAGAGGGCCTTCTCAGTAGTGGTGCCCTCTGTGGAACGTCTTCGCTTCAGATGTCAGGGAAATAAACAACTATCTGACTTTTAGAAGACATCTGAAGGCAGCCCTGTACCAGGAAGTTTTTAACATCTGATGTTTTAGTATGTTTCAATATATGCTGTGAGCCGTCCAGAGTGGCTGGGGAAACCCAGGCAGATGGGCAGGGTATACATAATAAAATTCTTATTAATTAAATAGGGTTCATTGATATCAATAGGAAAATTAGCATGTTCTAAACACTTCTTTCCTAGAAGAGCTTGAGTTTGACTTAACTGTGTCCTTCCTCTGCTTCTTGACCATTTTTATATATTGGTATGCAGCACAAGATTAAAACTAAATTTCTGGTAAATAAATAAATATGCAGCTGGTTTATTGTTGTTTTTTCAGTTCCTCATTATAGCTTAAATAATTATGTTTACATTAAACTTTGGGAGCCCCTTGTTCATCGAATTCTATTAACATTCTTAATTCTTATGAAACAAAAAATATACTAGTCATTTAGTTCAAGATGTTTGTAATTAATCTTCCATTACACTTGACTTTCATATGGCCTGCATAAATTCATCCATAAATCTATCTTGTTTACACGAAGTGTTTATTTATTTAAGGAAGGGAATTGTTAGAAGTAAGTAAAAGCTTCCGAACTTTAAAATATTTGGATTTATTTTTTTTAGAGAAGAACAGCAACAGGTACCAGTGTGTTCCACTTGAGGCATTAGACAGAGCTGGGTAACAGCCAAGCTTTCAAAAATGAAGCTCATTTAGTATTCATCCTAAAATTTGAGGTATCACCTGATACCTGCAAGCACCTAACACATCCTGTAGCAGCAAATCTGACAAATGAACAATGTGTAAAATAGCACTTTTTGCTTGTTCTGAACCTACTAGAGATTTGCCTGTGCCTTAGTGCGGAAAAGAACTTCCAAGGTACTGGAAAGGGCTTGTTTGTTTGGTTTGTTTGGTTTGTTTGTATTCCACAATTCATCTGAGAATCACTGAATGGTTTGCAATATAAAAACACAAACATACCATAGTAACAAACAAAAACCATTTTAAAAAATTCCCCACAAACAGTTTAAAAGACCATAGATTGTTTAATTAGCCAAAGGCCTGGGAGAAGGTGAATGGTTCATACCCTTCAACATTTCTCCAATGAGAAGAGGAGGAGGAGTTTGGACTTGATATCCCGCCTTTCACTCCCCTTAAGGAGTCTGAACGTCACCTTGTCAAAAAAGGTCCGTATAGTAAAAGCTATGGTTTTCCCAGTAGTGATGTATGGAAGTGAAAGCTGGACCATAAAGAAGGCTGATCACCGAAGAATTGATGCTTTTGAATTATGGTGCTGGAGGAGACTCTTGAGAGTCCCATGGACTGCAAGAAGATCAAACCTATTCATTCTTAAGGAAATCAGCCCTGAGTGCTCACTGGAAGGACAGATCCTGAAGCTGAGGCTCCAATATTTTGGCTACCTCATGAGAAGAGAAAACTCCCTGGAAAAGACCTGATGTTGGGAAAGATGGAGGGCACAAGGAGAAGGGGATGACAGAGGACGAGATGGTTGGATAGTGTTCTCGGAGCTACCAGCATGAGTTTGACCAAACTGTGGGAGGCAGTGGAAGACAGGAGTGCCTGGCGTGCTCTGGTCCATGGGGTCACGAAGAGTCGGACACGACTAAATGACTAAACAACAACAAACGGCTAACAATCTCCTTTCCCTTCCTCCCCCACGAGGAGGAGGAAGCGAACCAGGTTCACCAGATTACAAGTCCACCACTCTTTTTTTTTTTAATAAAAGTTTTTATTGTATTTTTTTCCAGACAGAAATAAACAGCTCAGAAGAACAAAGAAAACAAGAAAAATAAAAAGAAAGAAAGAAAAAAAGACAGATTACCTCCAAAGCTTATTTCAATCCACCAGCGGACCTCCCCACATCTCCCGCGCAGCGCATCCTCAACAACAAATTTAACAGCAAATTATAACCTTATTTCGTGTGTTTCTTTTGTACTTTCAAATGCATTTTAAGTTTAAATTACTTATTGTCCAAATTACTCATTAAACACATATATTATCCTTTTTAAAACATTTAAACATTGGTTCTTTCATTATTATTATCTAATTTCATATATATTCCACTCTCGTTGCTGGGGCTATCCTTCCGAATCGTGCGAACTCCTATAGTTCATATAACTTATAAAATTTTTGCAAATAGTCCTTAATTTTTTTCCAGTCCTCCTCCATTGCTTCTTCTCCCAAATCTCGGATCCTGACAGTCATCTCAGCCAGTTCCATGTAGTCCATCAGTTGCGTTTGCCACTCTTCCAGAGTGGGCAAATCTTAAGTCTTCCAGAGTTTAGCGATAAGAATTCTTGCTGCTGTAGTTGCATACATAAAAAACGTTCTATCCTTCTTTAACACCTTTTGGCCCACAATGCCCAAGAGGAAGGCCTCCGGTTTCTTGGGAAAGGTGTACTTAAACACCTTTTTTAACTCGTTGTAGATTATTTCCCAGAAGGCCTTCACCCTTGGGTAAGTCCACCAAAGGTGAAAGAATGTCCCTTCAGCCTCCTTACATTTCCAACATTTATTATCAGACAAAATGGTATATCTTAGCAAGTTTGACTGGGGTCATGTACCACCTGTATATCATTTTCATAATGTTTTCTTTCAGGGCATTACATGCCGTAAATTTAATACCAGTGGTACATAACTTCTCCCAGTCTTCAGACACAATGTTGTACCCAATGTCTTGAGCCCACTTTATCATGGCTGATTTAACTGTCTCGTCCTGGGTGTTCCATTTAAGCAGCAAGTTATACATTCTCGATAAAACCTTAGTCTTTGGTTCTAACAACTCTGTCTCAAGTTTCGATTTTTCCACCTGGAATCCTATTTTTTTGTCCAACTTAACAACCTCATTAATTTGGGCGTAATGAAACCAATCTTGCACCTTATCCTTTAGTTTTTCATAGCTCTGCAACCTCCAGTTATCTCCAATGTTTTCTATTATTTCCCAATATTTCGGCCAGCCGGCCTCCATATTGGGTTTTTTCCGAGCCTTGGCCTCTATTGGTGATAGCCACCTCGGAGTCTTACTTTCAAGTAAGTCTTTGTAATTCATCCAGACCCTGAAAATTGCTTTCCTGACAATATGGTTTTTGAACATTCCATGTGTTTTTACCTTGCCGTACCACAAATACGCATGCCATCCTAACAAGTTATTAAAACCTTCCAGATCTAGGACATCTGTGTTCTCTAATAAAATCCAATCCTTCATCCAGCAGAAGGCTGCAGCTTCGTAGTATAACCTTAAATCTGGCAGGGCAAACCCCCCTCTTTCACAAGTCCACCACTCTTAACCACTACACCACGCTGGCTCCCATAGGGATGTTCTATTCATTCATTCATTATCATTATCATTATCATTATCATTATCATTATCATTATCATTATTTTATTTATGCCCTACCCACCTGACTGGGTTGCCCCAGCCATGCCTAGCAGCTTCCAACATATATAAGAACATAATAAGACTTTTAAAAACTTTACTATGCCTTCAGATGTCTTCTAAAGGTTGTATAGTTACCTATTTCCTTGGCTTCGAAGTCACATAACTCTATACCCTCCAACATTTTTCTGCTGGAAATAGGAACATCCTAAAGAAAGAGGGACATTTCGGGATCAAATCAGAAACCAGGACAGCTTCTGTAAATCCAGGACTGTCCCTGGAAAATAGGGACACTTGGAGGGTCTGCTGTTTTTGCCTGGTATCTAAAGATATATATGCAGTGAAAGTGCCAGGCAGGCCTCCAAGAAGAGAGCTTCCCACAAGCAGGGAGATACCACAGGCCTGTTTTCATGTTGTCGCCCTCCGGTCCTCTCATTGAGGAGGCACGTGAAGAAGGGCCTCAGATGCTGATCGCAGCATCCAGGTCTGTTCACATGGGGTTCTTACAGGTTCATCAAAAGGCAGCCTTCATTCTAAGGACATTTCTAGATTGTCACTATTTTTGGATGGAATACTGGCAAATTTAGGTTGTGCAACTGAAGTAGATTTGGAGCAAGAAATCCACTTCCCTCAAAGATCAGGCCTTTTTTACAACAAGGAATGGAATGGGGGAACACACTGGGAAGTTTGTGGTAATGCTTCACGCAACCTTGTCTGGCCTTGCTGAAAACAAGCCAGGATGACTGTTCAGAAAATAGCTGGTGCCATTCAACTTCCCTGGAAACAAAACTGAATGAATACTCAACAAACGGAGCATTTGAGAGCAATCTAAGAATCCCTGGACTCTTCTCCAGCTTCACTGCATGACCAGTTGTTAAGTATGTGTCAGGGAACTGGAACCAGAGAAAGGGGAAAGAATGGGAACTTACCAGGAGAAGGGTCCTTTAATAAGTAGTTGCTCTTCCTCGGATGAGGAGGGTGAGGAAGAGCTGTCAGGAGGTAATGAATCTGAGAGGGGGGAGGTATTTCCGGGGACAAGCCACTCTCGTCAGAGAGGAAGGAGGGGGGCTGGGCTTAGAAAGTGGTTATGCTGGGGAAAATCGAAAAGAAAGCCAGTCGGGAAAACTGACCCGCCATGAATGAGTCAAACTAAATTCTGTAAATATGGCTGGTTTCCCGGACTCTTATCTTCGCTAGCACTCACAACTCACTACTGACAGTATGGCAAGGGTATAAGGATATAGGAAGCTTCCTTCTACCAAATCAGACCATTGGTCCATCTACCCCAGATTGCTGACACTGGCTGACAGTGCTTCTCCAGTTTCCAGACTGAGGAGATTGAACCTGAGACTTTTCTGCATGAAATGCATGTGCTCTATCACCAAATTAGAGCCCTTCTTGAGGTGACAGACTCACCAAGAGGCTACAACTGCCACACAGTGAGATTATATGCAGCCACTAGAAGCACCCCCCCAAAAAAAATCAAGTAGTTATTGTTTTTAAGTGCAAGTCATTTGCTACTAAAATTCTAATTTGTATCTAAACTGTTTAGTGAACATTATTGCAAATTGTACCACTATGTCTTTCTTTACATGCATAAGAGAGCGAGATTAGAATAAGCTCGTGGCAGCTGGTGCATTTTTTATTATTATTTTAAGATTTCCAGCTTCAGACACTAATAAAACTTCTTTGCCTTGCTTCAATTACTAATGAAAAAGAAAATGTCTTAGTTCCTATCAAATGCTAATATGCAATATTACAGTACTTGATTCTCTGCTTGTTGGTTGCTGAATGTGCTCCGAATAATAATTTCCTGGTTTAATGGTTACTAATGATGCCTCGCGCACACATACACATACACGCTTGAGCACACATACACAGCAACCAAATATGTATACTAAATAACTCCACAATGCCAACTTTCTATACTGAATTAAATAAAACAGCTGTTAAAGCAAATTTTCTTATTAACAAACATTTTATTTAGTTACGCAATGTTTGCAGCCTCAGTTGGAATGCTATGACAGTTTGTGTGCTCCTTGCAACAGGTGGAAAGAGGCATTTTTAAGACCTGCTCCCCAGTTTTGCTGCACAGGGAGGCTCTTCCCTGTATGGAAGGAGAATACCAGCACAGTAGACTCCTTTTAATGGTCACTTTCAGTTATTCCAGGTATCCTCAAGATCCTTCCCCCACCTCCACTGGCCATTATGCTGTATTTGTGATGTACCAGTATCTTGTGAAATGCAATGCAGACATACAAAATTCAGTTTTAATGGGCAGGTACCACTTAAGGTAAAGGTAAAGGTACCCCTGCCCGTACGGGCCAGTCGTGACCGACTCTGGGGTTGCGTGCTCATCTCTTCTTCTTTTTTTCAAAAGATATTTATTAAAGTTTTTAAAATATAACAATGAAAAAAATAAAAAATAAAAAGAAACAAAATACAACATAAAAACAGTTAAAAAACAAATAATTTTCCATAACATATCTTCCTTACGCTTATTTCCCCAGACCTCCTCATACCTCCCTTCTTTGTATTCCACTTCAATTTGTTAGTTCAGCAAATCCTTACCATTAAGCTTTTACCCATTTATAAACCTTCTTCTTTCGTATCTCCTAAAGCATTACAGCTGGAAACCCCTTAGTTTCTATCCAACATCCTTCTAACATTCATTAATTTTACAATATTTCTGTAAATAGTCTTTAATTTTCTTCCAATCTTCTTTCACCAACTCTTCTCCCTGGTCTCGGATTCTGCCAGTCATTTCTGCCAATTCCATGTAGTCGGGTTGCGTGCTCATCTCGCTTAAGAGGCCGGCAGCCAGCGCTGTCCGAAGACACTTCCGGGTCACGTGGCCAGCGTGATGAAGCTGCTCTGGCGTACCGGCACCAGAGCAGCACACGGAACGCCGTTTACCTTCCCGCTATAAAGTGGTCCCTATTTATCTCCTTGCACTTAAGGGTGCTTTCGAACTGCTAGGTGGGCAGGAGCTGGGACCAAACAATGGGAGCTCACCCCGCTGCAGGGATTCGAACCGCCAACCATACGATCGGCAAGTCCTAGGCACTGAGGTTTTACCCACAGCGCCACCCGCGTCCCGGGAGGTACCGCTTACACATCATCAAAAAAGGGTCTATCACTTTTTTTAAAGAGACAGGTTTCCATTAAATGAACATGAGCTAATACATACATATAGGTGCATATTTAGAAATATGGGGAAACCGGGAACAATCTTTGTGTAACTTACTGATTGCCAAGTATACCCCTACAGTACATTTGAAACATCAGCTTATTTAGAAAGATCAAAGACAGTGTTAATTAACTTCAACTTTGGATGGAAGCCCAGAGCCTTTTAGAGCAAAAATCAGCAGAGAAAGGAGGGGTCATTGAGGGAGGACTATGCTTCAGAATATTATGACCGAGAAGAATATGGAAAAAATTGTCATGTGACAAAGGTCTTTGACAGCAGAGGCAGTAAAGTGTAGAAAGTGTTGGGAAAATGCTGAAAAGTGCAGACTCATTCAGCTAGCTGACTCATCCTGACTCATCCTCTACTCTAGATGACTCATTCCTTGTACAAATACTGTATCATTTACAGTGCGCTTCCTAGCATAGTCTAATCTTCTTCTGTTTTTACTTTGCTTGTTTGATTCAGTAAAAGTTTTATCATTTACTGTGAAGACTCTGCGTTTTGACTTTGCTGCATGACAAAAATCTGCCCCCTGCATGATTATATAAATATGGAATTGTGAAACAGGACAGGATAGAGAATTATAACAGTGACTGATTGAGAGAGGAGGATGGTCAATATCGGGATTGGAAAATCGGGAAGTAACAAAGAAGAAAGTAGAAAATAAAGGATGGACGTTAGCTCTTGAAATCCAGAACCTGGGAAGTCCCACTGAAATTATTTAATTCGGCCTCTATAATTGGGGTATTGTTTTTTGTTTTTGAATGTGGCAAGATTTGGCTTGATTTGTTATTAGTGTGAATTTTTTTAAAACTGGAAAATGAATAAAAAATATTTATAAAAAAGAAAAGAAATAATATTGAAATAGAAAATACAGTACATAGTTCAAAGGACAGAACATAGTGGGGATGGCTGGCTGGGTAACCTGTGCACCTCCTCAATTTGCTATGCAGGTTCTAAGTTTTGATGGGCAGTTTCAAGGCCCCGCCAATTCTCCCTTTTCATGGCTCTTTATCTTTAAAATGGACAGGGATCAGAGAGGCTTTCAAATATATTAGACTGTAAAGTAGGACACTTGAACACCCATAAATCTCACACCCACCCACCCAAACTATAGAGGGTATTAAAGTTTTCAGAAAGCCCCTTTTCATAAATATGCAGTAAAGTGAATATAAGATACCACCTACCCACACCAAATTATTTTAAAAGAAGGTTTCCTCTCCATTTTTATCTCATTCCATCCCATTTTCTGTTCCATTTCACAAGCTAGATAATGTTTGTTGTGACCAATGCTATTAATACTAATATCAGATATTATCATGCAATGGGCCTGCAGGATATGTGTGGCCAGCTGAAAAAAGAATTAAATAACATTTTGAATTAATGGGGCATAATAAACCAATTTTCTCTATACATCCATTTCAAAATCTCTATTCGAACAAGGCTATCAGGAGAAAAAGAGAGAGTTAAGATTTCCACATACTTGCTCAGGAGCAAGACCCAAAGAGATCTCTAAGCACATATGTATTCTACAAAAATGATATACAGTCAAACCTCGGTTGTCAAATGTAATCCGTTCTGTAAGCCCATTGTCTTCCGAAATGTTCAACAACTGAGGCACGGCTTCCGATTGGTTGCAAGAGCTTCCTGCACTCAAGTGGAAGCCGTGTTGGACATTTGGCTTTCGAAAAACGGTCAAAGATTGGAGCATTTACTTCTGGGGTTTTGGCATTCGGGAACCAAAACGTTCCAAAACAGAGTCATTCGGGAACCGAGAGTTGACTGTACAGTGGTACCTCGGGTTAAGTACTTAATTCATTCTGGAGGTCCGTAATTAACCTGAAACTGTTCTTAACCTGAAGCACCACTTTAGCTAATGGGGCCTCCTGCTGCCGCCGCGCCGCCGGAGCACAATTTCTGTTCTCATCCTGAAGCAAAGTTCTTAACCTGAAACACTATTTCTGGGTTAGCAGAGTCTGTAACCTGAAGCGTATGTAACCTGAAGTGTATGTAACCCGAGGTACCACTGTACTAGTTTAGCTATCATGACTTCCACAAAAGAATCCTGTGATTATAGTATGGTAAATGTTTTCAGAATTCTCTAGCTCGGACAGTCTGCGGACCAGACATTACTATTAAATCTGGTAAATCTATGGTGCAAAAATCTGGGTGGGGTTTCCTGGCATATTTTATTAACAACTGTGCTGGAAGTAGATTAACACATTTGTATCCAACTCAGTCCAACCCAAACTGAATGCAGGGGACCCAGTTCAGACATGTCTTTTCCCAGCGCATCAACATTCTGATTTTAATGGCTGCGTTTGACCTTCACCTGCTGCAGGTTGGCCAGAAGGCAAAAAATGGCTGAGAAAGTTTACTCTGATTGGCTGACCCAAGATGGTGCTGGGTCAGTGGCAGTCATTAAAAACAGCAGACTAAAATGCTGCCAGATCCAGATTCAAACCAGGGATTGTGAAAGTAGCCGGAGGCAGAACAAGGTTTTCTGTCCATTATTGCTCAGCAAATTGGAATGCTGTTTTGACAGTAGGCAAATGAGCCACAATATATCTGCTCATGTGACTCAGCCTATCAAGCTCTGCATCTGATGGCTGATTTACACATGCAATGTGCAAAGGATATACATAGAAACAAAAATGAACATTTCATTCCTCTGCTCTCATTCAAGCACAGTAAATTAGAAGCAATCAAGAATAATGTACGCTCGCATTCTCATTGTGCATCAATGAAGCATCAAGGAAGTCACAGCCCCAGGACAGACTTTGATCTCTCCACAGGTGAGCAATGCTCGTCTTTGATTACTTCCCAGAAGGCTGAGCCAGCTACATTCCAGCCCATTATGTTTACAACACTATATGGGGAAGCGCAGGGGCTTATATAATGACATTTGCATATTACATTTGTGCAGTGCGAGAAGTGTGCTAGGTGCTGCACTGGGGGGAAAGAGATCTATTCATTTTCCAAAGAGCTTATTATCCACACATGGCGGATGTGAGAAAGAGGTACATTTGTGTAGTTGACACAGGTTCTGCCATTAGAATGGGGCTTTTTCAAAATGCTATTAAATCACAAAGCATTGCAGATTCGTGTTAATGGGCCATTTCATCCAAGCAGTACCTTCACACCATGCCAGGAACATAATGCTGCAATCCTAACCATGTCTACTCAGATGTAAATGGAGTTAGGTTTGCAGCCTAAAAAGCTGCCTTTGCCACACGAGGCTGCCACACTATTGCCTATTTTGACTGGCAGCATCATGCCAGCTCACTGTAGAGGTGGAACCTTCTTCATCCAAGATATATGACTGGTCACTGCAGTATAGATCCACCATTAGGATGGGGCCACCGGTTTCCCCAAAGTCCTGGCCCTGTATTGAGTCCACTGGTTGACCTGCGTAGTCTTGCAGACAATCACATGGGGATTGTCATATATTTCAATTAGACCTAAGAATCATGAAATCGGTAGTAATCCAAATTAGGAGTGTGCAGCCACATGTTGCATTTCATAAAACAAACCAATTCAACACAGACCAAGCCAGAGGCTTCCTGGTTTGTCTGGGAGACCCAAATCCACTTTATCCCCCCACTCCCCCCATCAAAAATAGCTATAACTCAACAATCAGGAGTGCCAGCTTGGTCCCGTGACTGTGGGTGCCCAGGGCCATGGGTGCCATACAGCATATAAATTTGTAGGTACCTGGCCCCTTCATGGGGAATTTTGTGGATTCTAGGGCACCCAGGGTCCAAGGGAGTTGGCACCTATGTCAACAATAGAAGAACCAGACTGAAATACCTCTGAAGGTATGAGGGAAATAACATATGCTATATGGGTTACAACCAGTGCTATTTTCCCAGAAAAAGAAGTGTCAGGACTCACCATGAACACCTCCCTCATTCTCTTAGAATAACAATGTCACCCACCTGAGAGGTGCCAGAACTAAGTTTCAGTGATTTCCAGCTGAAAAAAAGCACTGGGTACAGCAATGTCTGAGTGTTTCACCAGACATTTGTTGTTGTTGTTGTTTAGTCGTTTAGTCATGTCCGACTCTTCGTGACCCCATGGACCAGAGCACACCAGGCACTCCTGTCTTCCACTGCCTCCCGCAGTTTGGTCAAACTCATGCTGGTTGCTTCAAGAACACTATCCAACCATCTTGTCCTCTGTCGTCCCCTTCTCCTTGTGCCCTCCATCTTTCCCAACATCAGGGTCTTTTCCAGGGAGTCTTCTCTTCTCATGAGGTGGCCAAAGTATTGGAGTCTCAGCTTCAGGATCTGTCCTTCCAGAGAGCACTCAGGGCTGATATAAGAGAGCAATTAAAGGCATAACAATAGAGGCACCTTCCAAGAAACGTGAACTCCTTTCTTTAACTAAGAAAATCAAGACCTTGTTATACCAAACACTCAGAATGCTCAGTGGAGAGGTTATATTAAGTTTATGTTTATGTTTGTACACTGAATGTGTAAGTTTATGTCTAATGTCAATGGATAGAACAAACACCATTAGACGTACCGCTGGATAAGTGTTTACTGGAAAAACAATACAAATTGTTAAAAATAATAATAGCTATAACTTTGTTTCCTTTTGACAGAAGTGGGTGAAATTTTCAGGCTTCTTAGCCTCTCCAGAGTAGATTGTGCCTACCAAATTACAGTCAAATAGGTGCAGAAGCATTTGTTTATTATTATTTTTGGACAGAATTGGATTAAATGTGCAAGCAAGGCCAATCCTTTGGAGGACTTGCATTCTGCAATATTTCAGAAGGGTACCTGTAGAATATTTCCTGCAAGGGCAGCCATTGCAGTTTTATAGTGGGTGAAAAACTTATCACTTAATCTCCCCAAGCATTTTGTAGGAAATTGACCTGGAAATTACAGACATGAGAGAGGTGCCCATGGGTAAGAAACCTGCCAAACTGAAGACAAATTGGCCCAGGGACTTTTGTGCTATGAATCTTTGAAATTTGTTTTTGGGTGGGAAAAACTAAAAAGGGGTTTTCTTTCTGGTTAAAAACCATTCCCTGTCATTCCTGCCAGTCACAAAGTAGTTCTCTCTCCCTCTCCCTACCCCAATATTAGCATTTCTCTTAAGTTTAGAGGCATACATTTTGCAAAACAGAAGAATTGAGGGCACTGGTAACTTCATTCCCAGTGGGTCACAATGCAGCTCTTCCTCTGTACACTATCCTCATTCAGGTATTTGCTCTCCCCTTTCCCCTATCATCCCACCCTGGAGTTAAAGCATAACAGTAAGCTTAGAGGCCTTACATTGGCTTTCAGCAGGCTCTTGTCTGCAGCTCTGGTTTGAAGTCCAGATCACCAAAGCGCCACATAGGGGCCTTTCTTTGACAGGGCTTTTCCATGCTTACCTTTTACAGTGGTACAGCTGCTGCTTGATCTGATTGTTAGTATTATTTTACTGACTTTGGAGCTAAGCATCTGCAATGTTGAAGACAGCTTCCTTGCAAAACAACATTTGTAGGACAGTTCCAAGCACTTTTACTTGGGTGTCGCGCTACATTCGATGGGGTTTACTCCTGGGTGAGTGAGCGTTAGGACTGTAGTCTTAATGGTCTACAATGTGTTCAGACTTGTGCCCCTTTTATAGACTTCCACCCGTGTCATTCCCACTGAAGTTTATTGTGGACTACAACTTTCCGAACTAGTGCAAGCAATCTTTATTGGCGAAAGCCGAAAGGCCTCTGAAATCTGGAACTAGGGATCCATAAGTATTATTAACTTGTTGAAATACAAAAAAAGTGCAGAAACCAAAATAACATGGGACCACATCGGTTAAAAAAAATGAGTTAGCTCTGCCACATTTTCCCACTGACACAGTGTTATTGTATATTTATAAAAATGATGTCTTGTCAGCCATCACTGCAGTTTTCGAATAGGTATATATTAATGCATTGCTTTCCAGTTTCCCAATGTGAGAGGAAAAGACATACTGACAGCATGACAAAGATAGCCTGAAGCAGTGAGCAGCTGAGATTATCAAATCAAGTCACAAAGCTTACATAATATTTTAAAAATATTTTTGATTCAGGAGTTCTGATGTTTAATTTTGAGTGCCTTAGGCACCACAGTGGGTGTTTAGAAATAGTATCCCATCCTTGTTCACTCTTATACAACCACAATCTAGAAACAGTAACAGCTTTATGAATATATATATATTCCATTTTAAGGTATAAAGTTCTACCTTGCTTTTCTATAAATTTATTTTTGCTCATATTTTTCATAAGTGTTTTTTCTGCTGACAAGCCTAGGAGATTGTAGATGAAGGTCCCCAAATGCCATCGTATGTGAATTAAACAGAAAAGAAACTTATAACAGAATGAAGTTATTTCGGTGTCTTTAAAACTAAGAGCTAATCTACCATGATTTCAATTCACAGTTAACTAAATAGAAGCTCACAGAAGAAGACCAATAGGCAGTTGAACCCAAGTGTAACTGTAGCTTTGAAATTCTGCAGGGTATGGAACATCTTTACACACAGGGTACTTAGATATTTCTAATGAATACAGTGGTACCTTGGAAATCGAATGAAATCTGTTCCAGAAGTCCGTTCGACTTCCAAAATGTTCAGAGAGCAAAGCGCAGCTTCTGATTGGCTGCAGAAAGCTCCTACAGCCAATCAGAAGCCGTGGAAGCCCCATCAAACGTTTGGGTTCCAAAGAACATTCACAGACTGGAACAATCACTTCCGGGTTTGCGGCTTTGGGCTGCCAAAACATCCGAGCACCAAGGCGTTTGGGATCCAAGGTACAACTGTAATCCTTTAGCATTGGAAAGCCAAGCATGGAAACATGAATACAAGACCTTCTCCAACTAGCAGCCCATGAAAGGCTTCTACATGAAAGGTTTCAGTGTATCTGAAGAAGTGTGCATGCACACGAAAGCTCATACCAAGAACTAACTTAGTTGGTCTTTAAGGTGCTACTGGAAGGAATTTTTTATTGCTACAAAAAAGTCAACCTTCCAAGAGACCTGTAGTGCATTTTTTGAACTCTTCCCTTAGTAATGCCCACAACTAGAAACAACTATAATAGAAAGTATAATAATTAGAAAAGGCCAAAGCCTTTGAGGAGCACAGGTTAACTAGGGAAAACTGTACAAATTTTGGGGCCCTTGTCAAATGCCCCAACCTGCAGACCCTAAATATCATCCCTGCTGGGAAGTGTACATGGTTTATCCCCCTATCAATTTTCTCTCACTGTTGCATTCGCAAACCATCCTAAACATGCTTTGGTAGGAGGCAAAATCACCTACCAGTTTACAGCTAATCTGTGAGGAAGTTTAAGCCTGGCCCAAGGTCACCCAGTGAGCTGCATGGCTGAATGGGGTCTTTGAATCTGGGTTTTCCTGATCCTCATCCAACACTCTAACCACAGCACCAAACGGACTGCTTTTCAGTTCCTGCTCTGGTTCTGAGCGTGAATCACATCTTTTGCTTGAAGTCTTAGCTAATCAGGAGCAAAACGGATTAGAAGTACTTTTCACTCCATTAGCAGCATGGCGTTGTTATTCTTTGACATACGACAACATAAAAGTATAATAAATTGAAGCATTAGAGAATGAGCATATCTGAACCTTGGATCATACTGACGCTAAATCTTGGATGAAAAACACTGGAGAGAAAGCTTAAGGCGCTGCTGTAAATTCTTGGACACAACATCAAACACACATTGATCTGACAGAAATTATAATGATGATTCATGACGACGGAGGTTGGGGAGTCAAAGAAAATAATGAGAGTGAAATTAATGGTCTTTACAACTAATGAAATATATATTATGATAATATTGTGCTGAATTTAAAACAAAAATTTCTTGGAAATGTCCATTGATGGCCTTTTTTAAAAAAAAAAATAGCTAATGTGAAAGTAGAATCTATTTGAAAAGTTGCCTTTTTAAAGAATTTTTACCGCTCCTTTCTGCATTTAGAGCCCTCTTTAGGCATTCCTTCTTCTATGCAGTAAACACTGCAAACAACTGCCTCAAGAAGATTTACACATGAGATAATTAAAAACAGTTTAAAACACAAATACAAAAAAAAAATGCATTTAAAGTAAAAATAATTACATTCTGCATTTGTGTAGGGTTTACTCCTTAGCCTTTTCTTCTTCCGAAAATGTCCCGCAAGGCAGCGAGTACGGATTTTTCCTCAGGGTTTACTCCCGAGGGTATTCTACTTCTGGAACTCCCTTGAAACTTTCAAACCATAAAAAAAATCAGACTTCTAGAAGATGTGAGGAGCCTATGTAAGCTGAGCAGGCTCCCTGTTGCAGAACGTCACTCTCTGACTCATTGAGGGGGACACAGGAATGGCCATGGAGGGAGTCTGTCTGGTTTCTTCCCCACATGATGTTAATCACATGGTTACAGGAACACCTGAAGGAGAGATAAAGTATTGGTGCACCCTATAGCCTTCCACAGTGGTGGGAAATCTCTAGACTTTCCATGAGGATAAAGCCTCCCAACCTGCTTCCACAAATGCGCTGCATATAGGAAACCAGTTTCTATATTTACAGAAGAAGATTCAATGGAAATTTCAGTGAGAAGCTCACCTGCTGTCGCTTTGCATTGTGAGCTTTTCAGGAATCAGTGTGAATGCAAAGCAAATAAGCTTGCTCTAACATACTTTCATTTCTTACCATTCAAGATTTACTTCTGTCAGAACAGTGGGAGATTAACAGCCAGATTTCTAGATTCCACCCTTCAGGTAATACAGTGACAGTCCCTGGAACCAAACACTAAAAGCCTCTTTCACCAGAAGGATCTGAGCTCCTGCTGTTCACTTCCTGCAGTGGGGATGAGGGGAAACCCTTGCCGATCAGAAAATCGGAAACGGTTTTACAACCACAACCTGCACAGAATAGAGCAGATCACAAAGCTATGGTTTCGGCAATCCAAAGGCAGATTCTACTTTTGGTAGGGCTGTCATACATCCAGAATTTCCCAGACATTATTATTTATTACTTATTGAATTTATATACCACTCTATACTTGGAGATCTCTGGGCGGTTCACAGTCTCAGGGCGGTTCACAGACATAGCTGGGACGGCCTTTGGAAACATTATCCAGGCGGGAAATTGCTTAAATGTCCGGGAAAACTTGAAGGTATGGCAACCTATGTCGGAGGTGTACACTTTGGTGGATTCCCATAAAAATAGCTCAGAAACTTTCTTTTTTTGAGATTTTGCAACGAAAGCTCCAAAACGTTGGTCGAAACTTTAAAAAAGTTCATCAACCTTTGTGTCTGGATTTTCACTTTTTGAAATATGGCACCCTAACATTTGGAAACTTACGATACACAACAACTAGGCTGTACTGCAGCCTAGTGTAGCCCCCATTGGTTTACTTTGCCTCCTTTTGAAGAGATCTGCCTGGTGCAGGAATTGCCCCAGTGAGAAGTGAAGGCAAATTGTTCGCCTCGTGCATGCATATGGTCCTCAGTCTATAGATTCTGGTTATAGGAATAAACTCCATTTCCTTCTGGTGGCATCATCATCATCATCATCATCATAGTATCCTGCCAATCTGATTGGGTTGCCTCAGCCAATCTGGGCTGGAAATGAAAAGAAAATTTTAATTAATATTACTTCTAGCTTGGTCCTTAGATCAGCACCATACAAGTACAGTTGACTTTGTTGAAAACCAGGGTGACTAATTTGTGGCCTTCCAGATGCAGGTGAACTCCAACTTTCATCAGCCCCAGCCAGCATGTCTACAAGAACTTCTTATAAGCACTAAGCAGAAAAATAATATTTCAGTAAGCACAGAGTAGGCAATTTTGGGAGGGGGGATTAGAAATTGTCTCCCTCCCCCCAAAAAAACTGCCTACCTTTCTGTTTCCACCACCAGTTTTGCTGATTTCACATGTCAAAATTAGTCCCGTGTTTTGGCTGAATTTCAAGGCATGTGAAAGTCTGGTAAATGACCTGTGGGACAATTAGTACAGGAGCTAACTGAATTTACGTTTGTGGATTTCCCTGCCTAACTTGTTTTCCTTCATTCTGTTTCTTAAGTGACGAAGGGTCCAAAATAATATTTTCTTCTTTAGGGAGGCGATCGCACCTAAGAAACTGAACATCCAGAGACAGGAACAAAACAGGTAATGCCTTATTTATTTCTCACAAGTTATATGACAAGGTGTATGTGTGTGTGTGTGTGTGTGCGCGCGCGCACACACACGCGCATTAAATTTAAAAGACATCTTAATTACACAGGAATTTTGCCCTGCAGAGAAGATAAAACATATCTTTCTGTTTAAGAAAAGGTGGAGGGGGGGCGAGCTGACTGGTAAATAGATCTCATTCCACAGTCTGCAGACACAATTAAATAAATATTTGGGAAATCAGCCATGGGGCATGCAGAAAGTGTTTGCAGTCTACAGCTTTTGGCCACAGATTTGAGTCTGCAGGTGAAAATAAATGTTTTTCGAATGAGAAAAATCCTTTAAAAGAAGGGCAAGGATAGAACAAGATAGAATAAAATCCTCTAGCACTTTGTGCAAATGTTGTGTCTCCAAGATGCAACCGAATATTCCAGGAAGAAAATGTGTAGCCTTCCGATGAGATCTAGCAAGTCGGGGCACAACAGATAAAGGGAATACTCCTTGCCAGCTCACCTAGAAAGGAAAAAAAAGGACTCGAGGCACATTATATGGAGATAAGGTTATATTTATTTAAATAGAGCATGGGGAATCTGCCAAAGAAATCTGAGAAATAAACCCAATCAAAATCCTGCTCCAGAGGGTAGGACCCAAACCAATGGATTCAAACACCACGTACATACAATCTGCTATATAAATAATAATGCCATGTACTTAGATTCAAAGCACAGAGATAACAGGTAGCACAAATCTCAACACGATAATTTAATGGGAAAGCCTAGTACCTCTCTGGTTGAGCATACATCTTTCCTCTACTAAGAGCTGAGGGGCAAAACTATGCATTGCACACCCTTAGATATAATTGTAACCTGATGTCTCTTTCTGGAAAGGTAAGGCCACTTCTTGGGGAATCAATTATGAGAAGAGCAGGTTGTTTGTTTCTCTTTCTTTCCAGCAGCAGTTTCTCTAGACAAGACTGACACTGTTACCCGTCTCTTCCTACGGGGCTCCAAATGCAAGTTTGCAATGGGGGAAGCATCTGTTTGAATTGCAGATAAAGAAACCCACTTCATGGTGGTGATGTGGAGCATTGAAACAGGGCAAGGAAAGTGTTAAGCACCCTTTGCTGTCCACTGCCAATTACCCCCCTGAAAGCAATGTCTACGTATGTTTGGCTTATGGCTGCCAACTTGAATAAAACCCCACATAATTGATCACAAGACACAGCACATACACACCATTTGACTAGCAATGCCCATCAACTTTGGGGCCCCCAGGGCCTATCAAATATATATTGGGGGCCAAATGGACCTCAGCCCCTAGGAGCTGGCTTCTATGGTTTGGTTCATCTTGCCCTTGTGTAATTCCACACAACTGGGGAAGACATGAGACTTTTTTAAAAAAAGTAGACAGAGCCAATAACTTGGGTCTTTCCCATGTTATTCAGCCCCCTTCCACACATCATGTTTCTGCCGGATGAGAAAGACCCTTGCAGTTACTCTCACATATGGAATTACCAGTATATTATTCACACAAACTCCCCAAGGATGTGGGATCACCCTGGGACAGAGTTTTCCAGGATACACTGAGACTACGCACAGCTCAATAAGCAGTATCTTTCCATTTTAAGCAGCTGCGCTCACATGGTCAAGCACCCCTGGTCAAACACTTGCCTCCTTTCTAATGGTGACACGCCTCCTGGCCCAACGTTTCCAGCAATAGTTTAGAAATGACCAGCATAAGTCTTTCTTGAATTGAAGCTGCCAGGCACTAACAACTGCCAAACATCTGCCATTTCCAAAGTTCAGCTTCTTCATTACTAGGCATCAGCATCCATCTATGAGAAACTGTGTAAGTCAATGAAAAACTAGGTTTTGATAAGATAATGGGTGGTATGCCACTAGCTTTTACTCATAGTAGACCCATTGAAATCAACAACATTAGGTCCATTGATGTAAATACTTTCTGCAGAAACTTAGCTGAATACCACCCAATGTATTCTCATTCCAGGAAGGTAGACTGAGACAGACTACTGAAATCAAATTGTTCAGAAAAATATATGTGCTGTGGTCACAGTTAGGTTGATGGCCATTACTATATCTTGTGGGAGCAGATCCTGCTGGGATAGTTCAGTTGGTAGAGCATGAGACTCTTAATCTCAGGGTTGTGGGTTCAAGTCCCACATTGGGCAAAAGATTCCGGCATCACATGGGATTGGACTAGATGACCCTCCTGGTCCCTTCCAACTCTACCATTCTATGATTCCATAGTTTAACTATGTGCAGCATGAGGAATCACTTCCTGTTTTCTTTCTTGAAACTTCTAATATCAGCTTCATTGGATTACCCTGTATTCTAGTAGTGTTATGTGAGTGGGAAGTAATTACACTACAAACTCATAGCAGTCTTATTTGACTGTAACTGTCATGGCTCCCCCCCCAAAGGATCCTGGGAATTGTAGTTTCATGAGGGTTCTGCAATCCCTAGCTCCTCTTCCCAATGCTCCGACTCAGTGGGTTCCTGGGATAGAATGAGTGGCTGTTAAACAATTTCAAGTCCGGGTAGATAGATGCAATGTAGCTGCTGTCTCCTCTATAACTGTTTTTCTTACAAACTATCTGTACATCACCACAGCAGATTGTCTTTAAATGAATGAATCATGACATGATCCCAGCTACTTAGCTACATCTGTTATGCAGTAAATTGCCCTGCACACTATATGCATAATAAAGAGGCAGAAGAGGGTATTTGTTCCTAATGCAGGCCTCATTATGTGATGGTACACGAGTAGTAAGGACAGATGGATCGGCTGCAATACCATAAAATTTAGAAATAAAACTTGTTTATATTTGCCAGGAAAGGAATGCAATCAATCAAGTTTTGTGAGAAAATGAGGTCTTCTATATCCTGCTATTTAACTCCCTAGCAGGTTAAAAAACAATGCTTATATAGCACAAATAATTAAGGTGATTCCTTATGGGTGATATTCCCAACTAAAAGTTGGCTTCCAATACTTTTAAAGAAGCCTGTATTTAAAAAAACAGGCTTTAGGTAGTTGAAAATATTGAGTGCCACTGTCATTTTCAGAGGCACTGCATCCTGTTCTAATATTATTTGGGCAGGGAGAAAAGTGAGCACAGATTAAAAGTAAAGAGAGGTGAAAACATTGAAGCATAAGGAAATAGGAGCCTGAATATAAGTTTATATAAAGCACAGGCTGTGTGCACACTAAACATGTAAAACACATTTCCCTCCCCACCAAAGAAGTCTAGGAACCATATACTCCTCACTGAGTTACAATTCCCAGCAACATTAACAAACTACAGTTCCCAGGAATCACAGGGTGTGGCTGTGGGTGCTTTAAATATATTGTGTGTATGCAGCTGCACAAGAAAAAAAGCAGTTTTAACACACACACTGAAACCGGTGTCTTAATGGCCTACTAAACAGTGAGGCAAAAGAGTGTGGATGTCATTAGGATCACAGAGTTTTTGAAACGTCGAATAAATTTATTTTAAAGCAAATGGGATTATTTCAGGCATTTCTAAAGACCTTGCTTAAATGCTCCAAGCAATGGAGATGTATATTTTCTTTGTTTCTTTTAAGGTATGTCACACAATTCTACTGAAAAGGTCTAGGACTAGGGTTGCCATACATAGTCGGAAAACGTCAGAATGTTGAGGAAAATCTGTATGTATGGCAACCCATGTCGGAAGTAAGCAAACTTTGGGCAAAGCCAAAAACAGCTCAACAACTTTAGCAAAATAAAAAATAAAATGTGCTTGGTGGATTGGGCCCCTAACTTGCTGAGGGGAGGTTTAACCCAAAAGGTGCTTAAAGAAGGGGTGCAGGTCCTTGTTGTTTTCCGTAATTCTTCTTCGCAGCAAGATCTGCTCGTTTATAACTGTTTGCAGTTTTAAAAGAAAAGATTTCTTGAAGAAAAAAGGCAGAGTAAAAATGCAAGAGGCTGACACTGGGATTGATGGATAGGAAAAGGAAATCGCTGTTTTAAAAAGCAATGCTCAGATATTAGGGGCAGGGGAGAGAATATGCTGCATTACAAAAATCCGGTATACACAGATGACTCTATCTGAACTATTACAGAATCATCAAGTGTCTTTATGTGTACCTTAGCAACTGCCTTTTCTTGCAGCTGGGAGTCTAGCCCTGGACACCTCAGGGCACAATCCAACAACTGCTATTAGATTACCATTGACTGCTTGAGAGAGCGAGAAGAATGCACTGGCAACTTTAAAACTTGAAATTCTAGTAAGGATAACCCTGCCCTTCTCTATGCATTGCCAGTGGACAGAGGCCTTGTGTGTGACCACTAAGAAGATAAAATGAAGAGCTGGAAAGTGGTTCTCCAGCTCATACAGGCCAGTCTAGGGACATTATTTAAGGCTGGATGTCCCATTTCCCTCATGCTGAACACAGATGGGGAAACTAAATCGAGGCTCGTTCCCTCCTGTGGAAAAGCCAGCACAGGTTAAAGAAGAGAACAGTAAGGGTAAAGTATTAGGGAGAAATAAAGGAAGCTGCCTTATACCAAGCCAGACTATTAGGTCATAAAGCTCAGTTTTGTCTACACTAGCCGTGGCTCTCTGGGGTCTTTCCCAGCCCTACCTGCCAAGGTCTGAATGCACACCCTCCAACACGTTGAAGCCCCAAACCAGGACATGCGTCTTGCCATCTGTGCTCCCACACGAGTCACATGACCCATGTGAGATCGTGGACCCTCAAATATGTGCTTTGGGAGGGTCATAATCTCACAGCACCCAAAAATGTGTGTTTTGGGGCACCGTGTGAGATCATGGCCCCCCAAAAATGTTTTTTGGGGGGCAATATCTCAGTGTGAAATTTCTTGATATTACTTTGCTCAAAATGGCCTCCGTGCTCTTGCAGGGAAAACCTGGTTTTTCTGGGACTCTTGTGGAGTATTGTGGATATGGGGTCTTTTCCATGGAAAACATGTTTTCTACGACTGAGCTATAGGCCTTCCTGTAAATATGTGTATCCTGAAATATCACTTGGAGGGCAAAGGGGTCTTCTTAAGACTAGAAGTTCAGGGCTACTTGGCTTGTGGAATCAGGAATCTAAAAGCCCTTGTGGTCTGTTCAGCTTACCTACCCCAAACTAATCTGCTCATGCGAGTGATGTGATTTCTGTTTCTTTATGCATTATTGAATATAAAGTGGAAGCAATTCTCCAAACTTCTCCAGGGCACGGAGCCTGTGTAGGATCAATCAAAGTTGGGAATAAGGTAGATGGAAACTTTGCCTTTACAGTCACAGCTCAAGTGGTGCCAGTACTTGAAGAAAATAATGGTGCTGCAATCCCCAGAGTTCCCTGTGAAGAGGGAACTTTGGGAATTGTAGCACTATGAGAATTGTAGTACTGGGAGGGAAATAAGGGTCACCTCACAAGTCTCAGCACCCTTAATGAACTACAACTCCTGGGATTATTTTGAGAGGAAGCCATGACTGTTTAATGATAGGGCTTTAAGTGTATAGTGAAGCAGCCTGTCTTACTTAAAAGCCGTTTCAATGTGCAAATATTATGATGGAAATAAAATGTGTCTGCAAGAGACGAAGCTGAAGTGTCTCTCTAAGACCTGCTTGCAAGGCTACCATACTGTTAAGTATTCCTATAGGTGTTCTGAGCAAATAATCACAGCACTTAGCCATTTTTGAGACCCACGGCACGCACAAATGTTGTATGCAACAGAAGCTCAGGGTCACCGGGAGCAAGAGAATGCTGAAGGGTAGTTCAAAATAAATGTTTAAGATCTGTCCTTGATCTGCCAAGCAGTATTCCTGCTGTTCCCAGCTTGTTTTTTTATATACTTTTGCCTTTCATCGGAAATGAAACTAATTTAAATAAAAGGATATGTTTTGCCCTTAGTATACAGAAAACACAATAACCATAGGTTCCAGTGCCCCCATTAGGCTATACTAAGTGTTAAGCCAGAACTTATTGTGCTGTTTTACAAGTGAACAGTTCTTATGTCTTTAAAAAGACAGCTGAATGGAAAATCCTTATTTTTACATGGTAATGACCTATCTCAACCCTTTCGGAGGCATTTAAGCAAATGTTTCAAGATTCTTCACACCTTTCCATCAGTATCACAGTGGAGAGGGTAACAACGTTCAGATTTTTGGGCATTGAATTACAAGAGGATCTGTCCTGGAGTGTCAACACAAGGGGGCTTGTGAAGAAGGCGCAGCAGAGACTGTACTTTTTGAGAATTCTAAGGAAAAACCATCTTCCGCAGAAACTGCTGCTTGCCTTCTATCACTGTGCCATTGAGAGCGTGCTCACTTATGGCTTATGTGTGTGGTACGGAAGCTGTACTACCCGGGACAGGATGGGGTTGTGCAGGGTTGTTAAGGCAGCAGAGAGCATTGTTGGCTGCCCACTCTCCACCTTAGAGCAGATTTATGCCACAAGGTGCCATAGGAAGGCACTGGACATAGTAAAAGATCCATCGCATCCTGGTCACTGTCTCTTCGAGCTCCTGCCGTCGGGACGGAGATACAGGACGATGAAGACAAGAACGAGCCGTCTTAAGAACAGCTTCTTCTCCAGAGGGATCTCGGCCCTGAATGGGAAGCCCGGACTTTGAAAGTCATCTAATCTCCCTTGCTGTATTATACTGTATTGTTTAATTAGTGTTTTTATGGAGCAGCCAAGTAATTTCGTTGTCCCCGAAGGGGGCAATGACAATAAATATATTATTATTATTATTATTATTATTATTATTATTATTATTATTCCTCAAGACATTCCTGATTTCTTTTTAAAAACCTTGTCTCTTTTTAAAAAATATGTTCTAACTTAGGGATGGGGAGCCTGTGATTCCCCAGATGTTGTTTGACTAAAACCTACATCATCCCTGACCATCACTGGAGAACCACATGTTTCTCACCATTGAACTTTATTCTACACACACATATAAACTCCATTTCCTCTGTTATCTTTGCTGTTCTCAAAATTTAGACTTAAAGCTTCACAGGGATAGGGAACATTTTTTTCCTCCCCCCCCCCCTTTTGCAACTCTGTAAAGCACATTTATTGTGCTGTGGTAATTTTCAGCAGCAGGACTGCCTCAGAAGAGAGTTAAGAATTACAGCTGGAATGTACTCTACAAATACCTTTGATTAGAATGCTTCCATCCATGTCAGCTGACTTGATCCCACTGATTTTAGTCGGAACAAGCTCGTGTAAGTGCAAGTAATTTATCCTAATGGTTTGTAGATGCTGTTAGCTCTGTAAAAGGGGGGAGAGAGGGAGAAATGGTTTTGGATTATGTAAGTATGGACTGGGTCATGCCAATCCACAGCTGTGTACACTTGAATGCATTGCGTAGAGCTCCTGAAGCATATACTATAACTATTCACTTCGGTAGAGAAAGTGACCCCATGTACATATGAGCCCCAGCACCTCCAAAAGATAAAATTTGCTGTCTCCTCCACCCCACATTTAAACAAAAAACAATGGAAAGGCTGCTTCTGGGAAGCACACCATCATAGGAATAGTTGGAGAGAGGTTGCTTGCCCTTCGCATCTTTCGTTTCCCCATTCTAAAATTATTGCTCGTTAGGTTCCAGATGTACACATGCCGGCATCTGAAATTCTGCAAAGGGAGAAAGGGACTTTGAAGCTTCTTTCTAGCAGCTTTTCCGACTTAAATAAGGCTATTGTGATGTCACTGCACATATCTGCATAGAACAACTAGGTTGGCCTTAACAGAGATTGGAAGCAATGCTCCCATTTAAAACCATGTTTACTTGAGTCACATGTAATAAGGAATGGAAACAACATACAGTGGTACCTCGGGTTAAGAACTTAATTCGTTCTGGAGGTCCGTTCTTAACCTGAAACTGTTCTTAACCTGAGGTACCACTTTAGCTAATGGGGGCTCCCACTGCCGCCACGCCACCACCACCCTGTTTCTGTTCTCATCCTGAAGCAAAGGTCTTAACCCGAGGTACAATTTCTGAGTTAGCGGAGTCTGTAACCTGAAGCATTTGTAACCTGAAGTGTCTGTAACCCAAGGTACCACTGTATTCAAGATGGGTGTTCCTTCTAAGGATGAGTGGCCGCTTCCTTCTCAGGAAACTGAATGTTAACTTACACATCCTTCAGCTTATCGAAAAGGCCATTTTAAGCTATAGATCACATGCCATTTTAATCAATTTATTAATCAATTAAGCAGCTAAAATGCAGGTGATCAAGTGGAAAAATACAAAAGTGGCTCGCTGCCCTAGCAGCTGCTACCTGCACATCTAATACAGGCCAGCGGATAGACAGAGACAAAGATCAATCTGACAAGCCAAGGTAGGTGTGAGCATGCTGTCAAAACAATCTACTTTAACCCTTCTTTGTTCACAAAACAAAAGTGAAGTTACTGATATGCTACTGATCAACTGTTGTATATACTATACCAAAAGCTGGCTTCCCTGCAGCTCCATGGTCCTGCTCACTCAGCTAGAAACAACCTGGTCTAGGCTGAAGCAGGTCTTAATGCATGGTTGCCTGGCTCTTCCCCAAATCATTGAAAACTGTACATAAAAGAAGATGAGGAGAATTGGGAAGGAACAAGGGTGGCATGCAGGAGAACACAGAACGTAGGAAGCTGTCAGACTACTGGTCCATCTAGCGCCATACTGCATACCTTGACTGGTAGCAGTTCTGCAACATTTCTGGAATATACTTAGAGTCCTGTAGTGATTTCACACTCTTTATTGCAGCTTGTAAAACAGTGATTGAATTGCCCCCCAAACCTCAGGTTTTTATATACATTATTTACACAATGAGTCTTGTCTGATTGGCTGATTCTGCTTCCCTCCTGAAGCCTGATTGGTCTTTTCCAGCAAGCCAATCAGTTGTTGCATTCTAGGATCCTACTTGCCTATTGTTCTAGGATCCAAGCTTAGTACATAACAGTTTCAGACAGGAGGCATTCCCTCCAGCTCAACCTGGAGATGCCAGGGATCCAAATGAACCCCCTGGATGTAAAAGCGAATGCTCTGAGCTATGAGGGAAACCACCGCCCACTTCCCAGAATGCTCCAAAGCATTTTTGCAGATGTGAGAAATAAAGCACAGCAGGCTACTGGAAGTATCCTTGCAACCCTCCTTTGACATCTCTCCTGGCTTGCTTGAGTCACAGTGCCCAATTGGTAATAATCATGAGAGTGGGCCTGGTCACACACTGCCCAGCTCCTCAGTGGGGCAAGGCTCAACCAGGGTGTAGGCCAAGGTGAGGTTCAGGCTTGATACATGCCAATGTTCAGGCTGGATATGAGGCTCTGAAGTTGATCCAGCGAGGAACATTGTAAAATCCATTCATGGTAGTAGCACCAAGTGCAGCCTTAGTGCCACCTATGTTGCAATAACCTGTTGTACTTGAAAGGGCCCGAGCCTCGCTAGTAACTTACTGTGGTGGAGCAGGGGAGGCCCAGATATTCCAGGGCCATCTACACTGGAGTCCTTGGAGTCAGAGAACAGACAGTAGTGCCACATCCTGGGCGTGGGATGGAATGGGGCACTGGCCCCACAATTTCATTGAAAAAAGCAGCACATGGGCCCTGTAGGCTCTTCCCCCATAGCTGTCAACTTTTTCTTTTTCTTGTGAGGAATCCTATTCGAAATAAGGGAATTTCCCTTTAAAAAAGGGAAACGTTGACAGCTATGCTCTTCCCCTTTGATGCAAAGTTGCTTCATCCATCTTCAGATGAAGAGGATGTTAGGATATTTCCGTTCCTCCTTAAAAAGGGAGCAGTGTGTCACAAGCCTGCGTACTTCCTGCTAACAGGGAGTTTCCATTTTGTATATAGCTTTTGTGTCTGTCTGTTGCCTCGACACGAAGGCAGTCAGTCATGTTTTTCCTTTGTTCTGACCAACACTGAATAAAGTTGTAAATATGCTCTTCTGGGTGCATCTTCTGTTGCGGAGTCTGCTGCAAGGGCGTGCACGAGACCTGGAATGTGTCTGAGGCTCGTGTCGCTAACTGACTGACTCTGTTCTACGGGAGACCAATGGATCGTCTGGAGATGACTGTCTCCCTGGCACTACCCCAACAGAGGAATCTGCCCCCTGGTCTCTGACACACACTTCCAATTGGGTTCTTCCTACTCTCCTCCTCCCTCATATGAACAATTACTTCAAATGAAATTATTTCACATTGAATTGTATCAGTTCCATTGGCTTGGGTTTCTGTTGTCTTTTTAAGGAAAACACAATGCTCTTATGAGAACTATGTCACTTCTAGGAAGATTATTCCTTCCCAATTCAGTTCTGACACCCCGCAGTTTGTGTCCTTTACAAGTACGAGCAGCCAGTAGCAAAGATGCTTAGAAGATGCCAGCAAACATCCAAAGCAAACCTGAAGGGAGACTGGGAAGGGGGGACCGATGACCCATCCAGTTTGTGCGAAGCCATGGCAGCTTGTTCAATGTGAGTTATTGCCTTAGGAGCCTTCTCACTTTCTATGACCAACGGCAACAATCCTCAATGCCCAACAAATTCTCCGAGGAAAGGAAAAGCACCAGGAAAACACTCAGCAATTGCACCATTCCCTCTCGTTCTTGTAGAAATGAGACAGCCCTGCAGCACTTGCAAGAGCAGCCTCTGCAATCTGTCACTTCACACCAGTTAAAAATGCACTCAGAAGCAGTTTCTGGTTGTGAACTTGACATTTGCCGAGAAGAGGGGATTGAACTTTTCCATTTCGCTTGAAAGTCAAGCTCCACTTTTCCTTCATTTCAGCACAGCCCTGTTATCCTGTGTATTGAATAATGTTGAGGTGGTCAGCCTCGAAAATACCCTTCTAAGGAAAAGGTGTAAGAAAACCTCAACTATTCAGTCAAAGCAGCCTTTCAAAAGGAGTCCACAGAAGCTAGTCAGCCACCCACAAAAAAAAAATGTTTACTAGCCCACATGTCTACACAAACCCATATAAGGTATCTGTGGCTTGAATGGGGAACTGGGGAAGCAGAACAACATTTGTTAAAGCTTTCCTTTCTCGGACTTAAGGGCTGAATTAACACGATTGATTTTTAATGGAAGCGAGAAGCCTGAAAAACTTTCACCTGGGTACACATCCACATGCTAAAAAAATAAAATAAAATGACAATATGGAAAGTGTGGTCAGAGCCAGAAGTATTTCCAGGATTATAGTGGGTGGAAGAAGCATTTCCAAGTATAATAAGTGATGTCCGTGCTTCCTCTTCTTCCTTCTTAATTGGCTTTCTGAGCTTTCTTAGAAAACACTGGGGGGGCGGGGGGCGGGGGTTTCTAAGAGTTCTCAGAGAAGTTGGATAGCTTAAGCCCAAGGAAATTCCTGCTCACTCTCCATCATCACCTGCCAGCTTCCTGAGATTTTTGAGGACCAACTTTTACTAATTGCAGGCAATGGGCAGGTGGGAAGAGAATGCTTGTCTGTTCCTGAACTAAACTCCACCCCCATCACCATGGCGAAAAGGCTCAGAGAACAATTCCCTGTTGGTGCAAGGGGGAAGCTTTTTTTCTAAGTGTTATAGTTGTGGAGGTGTTAGCTTTGACACGGGACGCTTTCAGACTGTCACTATTTTCAGGTAGGATTCAGTCACATCCCAGCAAATTTCAGGTTGTGCAATTATAGTTGATTGGGAGGTCTTGTGCAACAAACCCAGTTCCCCAGAAGGTCAGACTTTTTGCAGTAAGGAAAGTGATGAGAATATGTGGAAAGTGTAGATTATACTTGCTTTGATCCATCATCATCGAACCTTCCCACAGACCAATCAGAATGAATGCTGATTAAATAGACAGAGTTGTCTACTCTCACCAATCAAGATGGTGCCTCAATAAACAGACCCTTTGAAAGCAACCCAAGTTCCCAAAGGGCAAGTGATATCACCACCCTCTGGGCACACAAAGAGGTCTGGCTATTCTAAATTATGGAATGAATTCCAGATGTTGCAATACATGTCATGAATTTGGATGGAATGCAATGGATTTATTCCATGCTCAGCTTAAACTTGTAAGTAACCTTTCTGAGAGTACTGTAGATGACACATAAGCACATCAAACCAACAAAATAAGAAAATGCCCTTTCTGAAGTGACCCACGAACTTAACCTTCTGTCAATTAGTCATGGACTTTGAAACAACACTGCATAGGCACAGATTAGTTGAGAGGTCTTAGCACCTTTTGCAAGAAGAGAGATAACACTTTCTGCATATGAAGCGATGTCAGAAAGTCACCTTTATAAACAATCGACAACAGCTTTGTGCAACGTTTTGTTGTCTGCAAACAAAGACCCAACCTGGTAACATTCTAAAGTAAAAGGTGTTTTATGTCTAATGGACATGAAGAAAATCACTGTCTACTGAATAAATTCTCTCGGATTGCAACATAGTCATTTCTCCAATGCAATGATGCTCTTTAACCTACTTGATCTAAGCAGGTTATATAATGTTTGGGCATAAGAAAGTTCTCAGCACAGTTGTTCTGGCGCAAAGAGGGGACATAGCACAGTGACAGAGCATTTGGTCTGCATGCAAAGGAACTCAGGTTCAATCCTCTAGGCTAAACTGGAAAAGATAACTGCCTGAAATCCTGGAGAGCCACAGTTGGCCACTGTGTAAATAAAACTCAGCTTCCTGTGTTCCTGTGATTGCTGGTGCATAGTGGTGTCACTTTGGAGAACTGCTAAAAAGAGGATTAATCTGGAGGTGGTGTGTGATAGATAGATAGATAGATAGATAGATAGATAGATAGATGATAGAGAGGGGGAGAGAGAGAGAGAGAGAGAGAGAGAGAGAGATGATAGAGTGTAAAACAATGAAACAAATCTGCCTCCAGCATTAACTCACTAGGTAAGTTCTCCTAGGTAGACCTATGCAAGCAGCTACTTCTCAATGTCAGACCTCCATCTACAATAATGGGAATGTTGTAATTGTGAAGTTCTGTGTGCAGACAAAAAAGTATGCAAATACTTGATGTAGATGATGTTATTATGATCTACTAGATATTTTGGAAATATGTTGGATCACCATGCATTTGTACATATCTCAGGATATCAGAATGATGGTTCCTGAGATCAAAGAGGAGGTATTTTATGTATGTTGGATACAATTAGACACAGTTTTGACCCAAGGTGGTGGATCGAACTTTTCAAAACTGCACTGATTTTACCCACTGATTTCAAACCTCCATGGTGTGTGTGTGTGTGTGTTTCCCCTTCTTAAAATCCTGGATACAAGGCTGCAAGTTATTAATAAATTTGGAAGTAATATTTTTATGGAAAGCACTAAAATCTGTCTCAAACACACATAGTCTCTAGTATGCCCCAAACATAAGCCTGATCTGTACTGTACTGTATACAGGCTCTATTGTGGTGTTAACCACATATTCCCATAGTGACAGAAGTTATAATGGAAGAAACTTTATTCTGCAATCAGATCTTTCTGCTTTCTCATGCCCCCAGTTTCTCAATTAAAGTAGACACAAGGTCAAATGTCAGTACATATATAACATTAATTTAGCAACAGACTCAGAAACCTCTAACAAAGTTTTGTCAAGAGTTCAACAGCAAGTGACAAATAAGGTCAGGTATTCAAGCGGGACTAAACCACCACTGAAATCCTGCAGGTTTCAAAGACCTCCAGGTAGCACTACTGATGTTGAGATGAAAACATTGTCCTGGAAATGTAAACCAAGGGTGAAAAAACTTCCCACACAGGTCAGTTTGTGCTTTAGAACAAATAGTTGTTCAATCAACTTTTTGTGCAGCCATGAATATGATTTCTTTCTATTGTAATGTGTATGTTTTTGCTAAAAAGTTTTTTTTTAAAAAGAGAGTTGTGTTTGTTTGACTTTTTGCAGCTATCTTTCTTCGTTAGGAAACTTTCAGGATGTGTTGGTAGCCTCAGAAGCTGCGCAGTTGACATGGCAGGAAGTGGGAAGAAGGCTTGAAGGAAGACACTGCACCTCCTAAATTAAGAACAGTGTGGATGAATACAACTTGGTGTAGGGAAGAGCCATCGCTCACTTATAGAGCATCTGGTCTCCGTTTCCATCCCTGGCATCTCCAGATAAGGCGGGGAATATTCCCTCTCTGAAACCCTGAAAAGTCCCTGCCAGCCAGTGTCGACAATACTAATATAGATGGACCAAAGTTCTGACTCAGTGTAAGGCAGATAGTGACGTAGTGTGGCTTCTGAGTTTGTTCAGATGCTGATACAGCTCTCATCATAATCATCTGCCGTGCAGACCACATGGGTCATTTAGCACTCTCATATGCATCTCATGCATGGATGCGGGACCATAACTCTGTGGCAGGACACATGATTTGCATGCAGAAGTTCCCAAGTTCAATCCCTAACATTAGTGAGAAAGGTAAGGTAGTAAATGGTATCATCATATAAAAAAAACCTTTGCTTGAGACCCTGAAAAGCTGTCACGTGAAACAATGTAGGACTAGATGGGGCAATGGTTTGCCCGAGCATGGTAGCTTACTATTCTCCTTAAAATGGTCCATGAATTCACACTAGTATAAACAGCACAACCTAAAAATGTTGGTTTGTGCATGCCTGAGCACAGCCAGGCACTGACTTTAATGGCAGTTCCCATTTCTGAGGGCCCCGGGGGTGGGGGAAAGACAGAATGTTGCCTATGGGATTTCATGTGCATTCCAGATTGGATCACTGATCTGTTAAGACTAATGTTCTGCCTACAGCAGGGACCATAAACTAATGTTTGAAAGAAAGGTAAGAAACATCAAAGAGGTTATTTGTTTGCTCTGAAACATGAGACTCGATTACCTTGTCATTATCTACCCTTGCATAGATAAAGCCATTAAAAAAACCCAACCCAGGTTGTAAAAGGTATTGGGATATGCTTGAAGTCATTGTTATGCTTAAAGAAAAAAATAAGGGCCAATGGATATTGCTACTAATCTGATAAATTCATTCTGTATTCTGTACCATGGATAAAATTAAGCACAAAATCGTTTCTGACATCTCTCCAGTCAGGGCAATATCTTACAACAGTAGGCTTAAATGAGATCAAACACTAGAAGTTTCATCTCATAATGATTGGACTGAATGGATTTAAGGACTTTTTGAACAAGTACGATGTATCACATTTTAAAAGGGAAGGACCGCGGTTTTTTCAATCTTGTCAAGTCAGACACTTTGACATGGAATAAGGCATGAAAAAACAGGTAGACAGAAGGAGGCTAGTAATGTGGTTGAAAGGAGAGGCTTGATTAAGAAAGAACAATGGGTACCTGATATCACACTGGTTGGCCCAAGCTAAAATGTTGACAGCAAAATCCTGGAGAAATGGTAATCTCCCCAAAATCGATAAGTCGCTAAGAAAAGTGTAGGACATGGTAGGACATAAACAAAATCACATGTTATGAGCAGATTTGATGAGGAAGCATACAAAAAATTCAGACTTTGTAAAACTGATGAGGCAATGAAAAACATTTGTGGTGTGATATAACTGGTTGATATCTGCTTAAAATAAGATATTTGATATGATATGTGAACAAACCATGTATGATTTAAACATACAGTACTTTATTATATATATACGCACACAGAGAGAGAAGAGTACAACACTGAATTCCTCTCCCATGTTTCTTTTTCTGTAATTGTGAGCTATAAAAATGCCTCTTGCTGAAGCCCACTATGGGCGCATTCAGACAAGAGGAATATTGTGTCAGTTTTCCTGATTATAATGCCAGTGCTTCTGCCCCATTTTCTAACCTTTCTTTCATGCTGTCGTGCCTGTTGCAATATGGAAATGTGTCTTTTTCACTGATATACACTACCAGCATGTTGTGCTAAATTTCATTCACACCAATGGGCATGGTGTGGCACAATGACAAATGCCACAACATCGGACAACATCACTTCTCCCCCACCCTTTCCACACGTGTGTGCTTCTGTTCGCCCATGATTCACCTAAGAATAGGGCAGGAAGGAACTATATGCTGGTATACTGCCCCTAATTTTTCCACTCTACCCCCACAATTTTCTGGGTTAATGGGATTGCCAAACGGATTATTTCTGGAACCAATTAACATGGTTAATTTCTGGATGTGGCTGTTATATTGTGTGAAAACTCAAATTTAATATGGAAATTAACCATTAGAGAAGCAGAATAAACCACTGTGTAAATGCAATCTATTTTACCAGGTGGAGGACACCCTTTTTAGTGGAGATACCTCAAGTTTAGAACTCCCACACACCCTTCTGAGATGCAAGTTCTTTTGAATTTTGGCACCAGCTGAAGACTTTGTTACTTGCCCATACCTCTGTTGGAGCTTACTGCTATGAGGAATGTTCAATTTATTGTTGGCAGGTTATAATTTATCTGCCCTAATTCTAATCTCCTCTAGAAGGTCCATGCTGGTTTCAGCAAAAGAGCAAATAAAGTCTTCCAAAGTGCAGGACCAGGTGATTTCTTTCTTAATTTTGCTACTATCTTGATTAGAATCAAAGATAACACTGCAGCACATTTTGCCAACGTTTTCCCTTGTTTGTTTTCCACTCAGAAGAGCTAGTCTTCTTGTTGCTGTTGTTGTTGTTGAGGGTGAAACTTTTGACGTTCTTAGTAAGAGAGTTACATATAATTAGAGACACTGTGAAAGAAAAACCCAACAATTGCAAAACAAACAAACAAACCCATGATAAAACAGAAGTAGTTGTGACAGCCCTGAAGCCAACATATTTTGCCTGCATTGGACAGGGTTGCGCAGCTTATCCAAACTTAGCTGGATCACCGCAAAGTTCATGTTTCCCTTAGCAACTATCAATCCCATTTCGGATGCCTGTGGCTTTGGGACGTGTATCCAAGTCATTTAGATTTAGGATACAGTCCTCACAAAGAACTTGCTGCAAAATGGTTTCATTGAAGTCTTGTTGAATTGTAGCTTCAGGCAGCAACCCACAAGCCATTTACTACAGAAGAGGCCTATAAAAGTCAATGAGACTGCTACAAAGCAAGTGGTTTGTGGACTGTGTGCTCTTCATTCTTTGGAAAGAACATGCAGCGTAACACAATCCTTGGCTTTCCAAAAGGGCACTCGGTTTGCAGTGTTCTTTCCCCTCTGGCAATCCTGATCTCTACAGTGTTTTTCCTAATTTCATTTAGGGATTTCTGAGATGTGTTAATGACATCATGCCTTACATTAAGCTTCCATGTTAAGGTTAGTCAAAGAGCATTGCCTGTCCTTTTAATTTCAGCCATGACCTTCTAGCTGATGAATGCCATGAAATAACTGGAAATGCTATAAAACAAAATATATGGACATGGAATATAAATTTCCCTACAAACGATTGTACAAGGTTATTTGACTCAGTTTTCTCTCGAGTTGGCAGAATTTTGTGAACAATAGTGGATTTTGTATTTTTCTACGTAATACAGCTGGCATCTTGCAGTTTTATGAGGTGTCTGTAACTGCCTTGTGCCAACAAAGTAGTTTTCTCCCCCTTGCAGATTATTTTCACTGATGATAGAAAGAGGGGTTTTTTTTCATCCTGAGTGCACAGAAATATGGATCCTAAAGAAACACATTAAACTTCAGCAGTCTATGTTTTACATGTGGCTAATTGTGTCAAATGTAGCAACAAAAATTGCAATAGCTCCAGGAGCGCTTTGCACAGATGGGAAAGTACATGCAAAATGGCAGCCACACAGACTCTCAGAGATGTCAAATTCTCCCACTCCTATAAAATTAGACCGAGATACAATATTGTTTGCTAGTTTTCTGGGTTATGGGGAAAGTTTGGATTGAACATCTTGTAAGGACTTTGATACATCTCTTGGGTCAGTTCAACAGTCATCATCACAGATATGTCCTTGCATGTGAAGTCTTTTTTCAGATGTTATCTGAATGTGTGGAAGGGGGAATATGATCATGTGTTCCTGACTTCCACATGTTCATAATGTCCAAAAAGCATAGAGGCATTGCATCTAGAGGGCTCTGACCATATAACCAAGAACCCCACGAAAATGGGGTTCATGTCCACAGCTATAGACACAGCAAATCTCTTCAGACATCATGAATGCACAGAGGTTAGAAACATGCAATTCTCCAGCTCTATGTGTCTCTGATAACATTGGAACAAGGCTCTAACTTAAATTGATTGGGCCTCAGAATAAGAGCCCAGTTCATATCACTCTTATTATTATATATTAAATTTAGATACCATCCTTCATCCAAATATTTCAGGACTGTTCACAAGACAAAAATATAGGATAAAAGCGCAAATAAATAGAACAAAAACAAGGCAATACAATAACCTCCCTCGCACAGACGCATTTAAAAGGCCATAGACTATTAATCAGCAGGTCTGGATGAAGAGGAACGTTTTGCCTGGTGCCTAAAGATGTATGATGAAAGCACTAGATGAACCTGCCTGGGGAGAAGATTCCAAAATGGGGAGCCACTGCAGAAAAGGCTGGTTCTCAGATTGCCCTTCCTCCAGACTTCTTGTGACTGAGGCACACGAAGAAGGGCCTTAGATGATGATTGCAGGGTCCGGGTGGGTTTATATGGGGAGAGACAGATTAGTGAGGTATTGTGGTGATACATGAGTATGTTCTCCTAGCTAGATTTGAAGACTTACAAATTTGTATTCACATGACCAAAGAGAGGTAAGGCATACCCTTCAACATTTCTCTGATGCAAAACCAGGAGCTCCCAGCAGGTAATACTGAACAAGATGGACTTCCCCAGTAAGCTTCCCTTACTATATGCTATGATAATAGAATGCATTGTTGTTGTTGTTTAGTTATTTAGTCGTGTCCGACTCTTCGTGACCCCATGGACCAGAGCACGCCAGGCACTCCTGTCTTCCACTGCCTCCCGCAGTTTGGTCATGTTGGTAGCTTTGAGAACACTGTCCAACCATCTTGTCCTCTGTTGTCCCCTTCTCCTTGTGCCCTCAATATTTCCCAACATCAGGGTCTTTTCCAGGGAGTCTTCTCTTCTCATGAGGTGGCCAAAGTATTGGAGCCTCAGCTTCAGGATCTGTCCTTCCAGTGAGCACTCAGGGCTGATTTCCCTCTCCCAAAGCTAAAGAGACTGGAAGTTGCTAAGCCAACTGCTGTGGTTGGCAATGATTTCTCTCTTTTTGAATGGAAGCCATTGTTCCTCCCTCATTTGTAGCTGTTGGTCCTTACTTAAAACCACAATTATGGCATATTGCCACCATCCAGCCGTGGACATGGGAGTGGGTCATAAATCATATGCAGCTTGCCTTTCCTCTCCCACCTTCCACCCCTGGTATGCCATATTATAGATTTTTAAGTGCCTTGGGAAAAGTTGAACCAAGCAGTTCAAGCAAAGATTACAGTCTGATTATTAAAGAGACATTATTAGCAACCCCCTTTACTTACAATGAAATGGCGAGCAAGCTTTCTTTCTTTCTTTCTTTTTGTTTAGGGCCAAACTACACATTATACTAAATGCATAGCTAGGAAGCATGCCAGTTTTTTTCTTCTTCTTTAATTATAGGCGCAAGGCCCCTGACTTGCTGCACTTAGCCTTGAGAGAGAGCAGGGGAGACTTCCATTGGCACCAAAGGGAGCTTTCCCCCTACTAAGGATTATTGCGGGGGTGGTGGGTATACTTGTTGAGGTTGCAGCTGGAGAGAGGGCTAAACCTCTCGTCTCCTTGTGTTGCAGTCTTGATGCAAATCATGGGCTCTCACATGTTGTATCAAAGAAAAGAAAAAAATGGTGTGCCTCCTAACTATGCAACGAATGTCTTTATTTGCCCCTTATTTTGTCTGGAATGCAGAGGTCATTGCAAACTGCATTTCTGCTGGTCCTGCATCCAGCATTTTCCAGTATTCTTGATACTCACCATCTTTCAAAAAAAAAACCCTTCAAAGACCAGAAAGGAACTTCGGTTTTACAATCCTCTGTTGTCAAAACTTTCTTTCCACCTAACATGATATATTTGTGTCTGCAAGCCTGTACAGGAAAGAGCGATTGATGCTGCGAGAAATGTGATTGTTGCTCTTGCTGCAGCCGGTCCTGCTAGCAAAGAAACAAGCTGCTTTTGGAAACAGTATTACACTTCCAATGCTATCTCCGGAGTCCTCCTCAACTTGCAAAATGTCATGACTTATGCAACCATGTGCATGCGTGAATTGAGTTTAGAAACCTTGGAATGTTTCTCAGAACCAGAAGAATCTTTATTTGCATCAGCCACTAGCCAAGGTAATAGAATAAAATAAAATGTACTGAAGATAGAGGTAAAAACTTAACTATAGAAAATACATTTTGGGGATTTACATCATCAAATAATAGATCTTATTCTAATTGCCCCCGCTAAAAACCTTGCAGTTTTTGCTGTCACCTGATCATCTTGATCTGCCAGAAGAAAGGACACAGTAGCAATGGTTGAGTGACCCGGCATGGACAATAATAGAGGGGTGATAACCTCACTCCTCAAATCTTTATAAAGAGTGCATGAGCCACTGACTCAATACTGCCATCTCCACAGGGACATAACCGTTTTTCCAGTGGAAAATCAACCCTCAAGTACAGCCGAATGTTTTTCAATGTAGCTCCATGTTCTTCAGACTTTCCACATTCAGGGAAACTTTTCTGCTGCGTGTCTGCCATGCATCCTATGTTCCCTGTGGAAGATTCTAGAGCATGTTCTCAACTGATGAGCTTTCTGGATTTATGTGAACTGGGACTGCACTTGGAACAGAGTCAGCGTTCTCCCGGTGGCTGTGCATTGCAAGGAATGTTAAACAGTGGTAGACATACTATCACCCCCAACAGACTCTTATAGAGCCATAGGCAGAGACGGATTTAGGACAGTGCAACTGGTTCCTCCCCACGGGGCACCGAGCAAAGGAGGTAAGTTCTTGCCTCCTTCCCAAAGCCTAGTTAGCACTTGCCCAGCTTTGGGAAGGAGATGGAAGGGCTCTAGACCCCTGCCTGAGCCCTCGTGCCTCCTTTCCAAAGCCTGGCACCTTGCTTACCTGCCTTTGGGAAGGTGGCACAAGGACTGGGGGTGGGTGTCAAATTTTGGCCTTGTAGAGGACACCATATTACCAAGGTTGGCCCCTGCCATATACCCCTGCTCTAGATACTTACTGTTCATGTGGATTTGTCTTTCTTTCAAGGCTTTCATCAAGCAGTTGCTTAAATGGCCCCAGATCAACTCTTACAACTAATTCCACCCTGTTGCTTGGGCCTTCAGGTTGCTATCAAAACCATTAAGTCCATGAAACCACAGTAGAGTTTGACTACCATACTTGTACTTTTTTATATTAAAAAAGGAAGGAAGGAAGAAAATAAACTGATGAAAATGCACATGGAAAATCAGATGTGGAATGTTTCCGATGGCTTTCCAGTGAGCTAAATAAAAATAATAATTTCTCATCAGTTTTTTGAGTATGTTCAGAACTAATAGAGTGCAGGCCCAGATTAATGTTTGGCTTTTAAAATACAATTCTAATCATTACTTGAAAATAGAAAAAAATATAAATTCTTTATATGCTGTTCAGCTCCCAGGAAAACAAGTTTCTCCTTCAAAATGCCACCAGCTTGTGGTACTGTAATTTGTAATGGCAACTTGGGCAGCAAAAATATGTGTAATGATGTGTTTTTCATATAGTAACAGTAGGAAGTCATTTTTATACACTTCTAGTGAAATATACATTTTAATAGAGTCGGATAATCTGGCTCTTTCTCTCTCTTTTTAAACAGCCAGAACACTGAGGGATCTCCAGTGGATTATTAGTTAGTAATAGAAAATCTAGCAGCTGCTATAATGAGTGATAACTGGAATTATAGTGGAGTACTGTAATAATTTGAGTAAGATGCATAGGTTGTAGTTAAATGATGTTCAGAGTTCATGATTAATGGACCTCAAAAGACTTGAAGATTCACTTCAATTAGGATTGAAAGCTGAAGTTTTTATCCGAATGCTATCATTCCACCAATCTAAACCCTGTTACAGGTCCATGTCATTATTATCTGCTGTAGATTCTCTCTCAAAAGAACATTGCAGCTCCTATGACTCGCCTAGATTTAATTAAGTAGGGTTGGGTGGAATGGTGGTCTATAGCCAACAAAATATCACTGGTTTGTTGATTTATTATTCAAATACATTAGTAGTGGGGCTTAAAAGAAAAGCTACCAAAACAGCATAAAAATAATCCAGTGAATGTGGGTGTCATCCAAGCTGCTCTGGGGTTAGTGTCCCAAATCTGGGGTACAATCACTGCAGGCCTTCTACCTAATAAGAGCAGAGGAACAAGTGACATCATCATATGGCAGCAGAACCCAGAGAAGAGCCCAGTTACTCAGACCAGTGAGAAGCCTGGCTCAGAACCTTTATAAGGGCTTTATTTAACAATCAATATTAACTTACACAGCAACACACTACATTACACAACCTTACAAGTATTTCCCTATCAGCAATATAGATATGTGGACTTAGCCCCTTCTCATGCTAAATAGCTAGAATATGCATTTGCTAGGTTTGACTACTAATCTCCCACAGTTTCCTTGCAAGTGGGTCCTCTGCAGCCCACTCTTCAAGAAGAGTTGGGCAGAATTTCAGCCTGATATATCCCTCAGGCCATGAGCTTCATACCTGATGCTCCATACCTGGACCAGTCAGAGTCAACATGGTACTTCCATATATTGTTGGACTGTAACTCTCACCAGTCACAGCCAGCGGGACCAAGGGCCTGGGATTAACTGATCTGAGAAGATCACATTTGTTATCCCTGGCCTTAATGTATAGTACATAAATGTGTCACTTATTGGTCCAGTTCATACATTTTGACATCCAAAGTGCGGTCGAGCAGCTGAAATGAGTATCACATGCTCCTTGCCTCAGCTGTTCTCTTGCTTCATCCCAACCTCCTTGGTACATTGGTTCTGGTTAACTACAGCTCCCCACTACTTCCAAAATAGGGAGCTGCTGTTTAATGTCAGTTTACTAACCAGGATCCCAAACCACAATTTCTTTGTTCAAACCAACCACTGCGTATAAAGCAAGCTTAGTACAGTCACTTGGCATCCCAATTTAAAACTATTCATGTGATGGAGACAATATTTCACTTTCTAATGTAATGTTTCAAGACTTGCTGGGGAAAAGACAGTCAAAAAAGTCAATCACATCAAGTTTAAATTAAATTTAATTTTCAAATGTGAATAGCAAGTTCAGACAAGTTCTTGAGTCACATCCATTCTAATTTTGTCACAAACCCTCCCTGGCTCCTCAACAAAGGTTGTCCACACACAGAATGATTTCTGACTTTGCTTGTCAGAGGCCAAAACTTTCCTCATGCGCACAGCTTTTGGAGTCCAATCTGAAGCTCACAGCTTGTCTTTTGTGTGTCATATTCCATCAGGAGGCAGTGTGCAAATAAAATATTTCCATTTTAAAATCTGGGGGGGGGGGAATGTTACAAAAAGCTTTTGGCATTTACAAGGCTCAGACAATCGCACTTACACCCTCTAATTCTCTCCACAGCTAATTTCTTATGTTCAGTATATACCCTCAGCAGGAAACCAGGAATAACTATTAAAGGCGGGGGAAGAGAAGAGTGTTTCTGCAGCATAGCCATTAGTGTGTGCCAGTAACAAGAAGGGAACATGTTGTGTAGCAATATTGACAGCTTTTAAAAAAGAAATATATGGCAAAAAAAAATCAAATACTAAAGTTCAGATAGAAAGAATTCAAACATCATTTCAAAAAATACATTTAGAACTCTGTTTGAAAAACGATCACATATGTCATTATATAGACAATTATTACAACTCTTTGCATAAATCAGCTATTTCCAGCTCTTGTTTTCAATGGATAAACAGGGAAAACAAGTTAAAATCAGGGTTGAGGCCCTACAGAAGTTTCGGAAACATTTCCCTAAATGTGAAGCCTGTTTTCCTCCTCCACCGTTTTTCAGCACAAGAACAAAGGAAGCTGTCTTATACCAAGTGGCATTGAGGACTCCCAGACTGCTGGTTTGGAGAAACGTTTACATCCATGCCAAGGTGACTGGCTTTGGAGTGGCTCAGGAATTCATGGCTACCACAATGACCATTAGGTTGTCCCAACATGTCATCAGCCCAACGCATCTGGCAGGCCACACTCTGTATCTTGTTTTCTCAACTGGGCAGCAAGAAGGTGATTTGAAAGTGGGGAACATTGACATCAGTCCCTTCTCATGATAACATCACTTCCTGTTGAGGTTAAGCTTTCAGCATCTGTCCTCCTCTGCAGAGGTGGGGAATCTAATGGGTTTCCATATGGCTCTGAAGGATCTTTTTTCAGCTGATACGACTTGTGCTCCTGTTAAAGCCCTGGGCAGCCTCTGGGACATCTAAATGACTTGGGCCATTGACACGATCCCCCCTGAGTGCCATCTCCCACTTTGTGGAGCCCGTTTGGCTCTTTGGTATACGCCAGAGAATAGGGTGAGGAAACAAGTTGGGATGCAGCTCAGAAACAAATGGAGGAAAACTCCAGTCAACTGCAGTCAAACACTGGTGAGGGCTCCTCATCCAGCCTCCCTAGTGGAAGTGAAGGCGTTTTCTGCAAAACAATGCCCCAATGAGGCTGCACTTCAACCCAAATGCCTTCAGCATCTTCCTTCACTGATCCACTGGTCACCTTTCATGCAGCTGCAGTGAGCACTCATTCTTTCCTGCCTGACTGTGCCAACTCCCAGCTAGGAGGATGGCAGTGACCTCACATTCAGCAGCAATGTACAAATTAGGCATGTGCAGGAGATCCTGGCTCAATCTGTAGCACAGTGGTACCTCGGGTTAAGAACTTAATTCGTTCTGAAGGTCTGTTCTTAACCTGAAACTGTTCTTAACCTGAAGCACCACTTTAGCTAATGGGGCCTCCTGCTGCTGCCATGCCGCCAGAGCCCGATTTCTGTTCTCATCCTGAAGCAAAGTTCTTAACCCGAGGTAATATTTCTGGGTTAGCGGAGTCTGTAATCTGAAGAGTATGTAACCTGAAGTGTATGTAACCTGAGGTACCACTGTATGTCCATCTGAAGTTCTCAGATAGTAAAAGTGGGAAAGAACCACAGCTTGTGGCTTTTGAAAAGTTTCACTAGCCAAAGGGGTACTACAAGGGGCCAATGGTCTGAGTCAGAAATGAAAAGTGGGGGAGAAGGATTACACCTTCTATTCCTGCCCTCAACTTCCCAATGTTCATCTGAACTTGTGTAGCAAGCATGAGAGGGTTATCTACACTAATGCAAGTTTTGTTTAACAAGAGCTCTGTTGTTTATATCTTCAGAAAAAAATGTGTGGAAGCTGAATGCATGGCCAAAAAAGTGCAATTTCTGTCTCTGTCCGCATAGAGGATCACATAAACAGGTCTACAGTACAAGTCTAGCAAATGTTATGATGAATTGCTATGACTAGTGACTTGCATTCCTTTCCTCTAAAAGGTATCCCTTACAAAACAAAAGTACCTTTCTCTTTCTATAGTTCATGCTCAAGAGTTGCTGTTTCAAAACTAACAAGGAAAAACAGGCTATGCAAACTTTGAGTCTGTTGTGAGAAGCATCAAGTAGAAGAATTAACTTTCAAATACAAGTGAGCATTCTTCCACAGAGAGAACAAACCATTTCGCTGGGATTATGTCAGCAATACAGAGATGAAACGCTTTGTTGCCAGTGGCAAATTGTGGGAGCAGTTCTGTTCATGTGGAATGGGAATAAGTATTTACTCAGCGTAAACTATTACTCAAGACATAGTCTTTTGAAATAGCACAGCTCTAGGACATGAAAATCTAAACTGATCAATCACACACAAGTCTTCCGAACAAGGCAAGGTAGAGATGTAAGGAAGAAGAAAACCAGCCAGAGGCTGCATGGTTTAAAAGTGAAAAACAAAATACTTCCAGCATTTAGATTCCCTGACATGGAAGCATTCCCACAAATCACTCTCATATTTGAAAATGTGATGTCAGCATGTTAATTACATGGTGCTTTCTGCAAAAGAATACAGGTATTTTAAAGCTGTTCTCAGCTACCACACTTGCAGGAACATCCCTACATCCCAATTTCTAAGTACCCCCTAACTTTCAGGGAGGGTTTTCAGGGGAGTTATTACAATGAAAATGAGGGCTGGAGAAGCCCAAATAGTCTACTCTTCCACATTCTACTCTTCTGAATATTCCACTTTTCCGAATATTCTACTCTCATGCCACACTCACACCACATCGCTGTGGGTTTGCAGTGGGTGGAAATCCCCTAAAATTCCTGCATGCCAAGGTTTCCCCATAATTTCTGAAATTTGTAAATATGGGGTTTGATCAATAATAATAATTTTATTGTTTATACCCCACCCATCTGGCTGGGTTTCCCCAGCCACTCTGTGCGGCTTATGGCATATCTAAAAACACCAAGCATTAAAAACCTTCCCATACTGGGCTACCTTCAGATGTCTTGTAAAAGTTGTGAAATTATTTATCTCCTTGACATCTGAGGGGAGGGGACCACTAATGAGAAGGCCCTCAGAAGCCCAATGGATTTAGCAAGACCTAAAAAAATATGTCAAGCCAGCTTCCATAGCAGCTTAGCTTAGAGATGTGCCATCAAAGAACTAAGAAAGATGATGGCAGAGTCATTACCTTGACGAAAGGTGAGACATTCGGTGTCAGACAAGATGGGGGGAGTGGAGTTCTTCCTCTAGCTGTGTGTGAGTTAGCAAAAGGCAATAGCTAAGTTGGCAGGGGAAGTTGCCAGGGTTACAGAGGGAGTGATGTCACCACAGGGAAAAATAAGTGTTTTTTACATGAGGCTCATTTGGAGCAAGGGTTTTTCAGGAGGAAGAGGAGGGAGGAGCCAAAACTCCATGTGCACTGACTGGGAGAGGCTGCCCTGAGAGACTGGAGAGCATGGCTGGTTTCTACTCCGGACCCAAGCTTCCTGAAGGTATGAGAAGAGCAACAGAAGATGCTACTGGGGTATCATGTTCTGCACTCCCTCCACTTAAACTCAGGTGCAAATATGTAGGGGGGGGAGGGAACACCCATATTTCTTGAAGACACTACAATCACTGCTGTGCCTCGTTCCAAAGGAACACAAACCCTGGCCAAGTGCCAAGGCTCCAGGAATCTTGTGTCTGCTCAGTAGAGATTGGGGTGGCCTGTAAGAATATATTTCAAGCACTGTGATACCACTTTAAACAGTCATGGCTTACCTCCCCCAATAATTCTGGGAAATGTAGTTTGTTAAGGGTCCTGAAAATTGTTAGGATACACCTCGCAGAGCTACAATTCCCAGAGTTCCCTGGGAAGAGGGGTTGGTTGTTGTGGCTTTAAAAGAGGATTGGACAAATTCATGGATGATAAAGCTATCAATGACTACTCTGCCTCCACGGTCAGAGGAAGTCGTGCATCTGAATACCAGTTGCTGGAAACCACAGAGAGAGGGCGCTCTTGTGTTTGGGTCCTGCCTGCCACTTACCCACAGCCATCTGGTTGGCTACCATGAGAACAGGTTGATGGACTAGATGGGCCATTCATCTGATTACATAAAATGCAGAAATTAACAGGTATGGAAAGTTCATGAAAACAGAAAAGGTGCTGTCTGAATGTAACATTAGGCTTTTGTCTAACAGTCTGCCTTTCACAACCTTAGCATTGTAAGTATTTATACAGGGATATAAGTCATGCATGATTCAAGAGCATACCTGTTTCCCCACAAAGAAGAGACAAAATCTCCATTTTTGCATATCTTATTTTAGATTGTATATCTAAGAAGACTCCAACAGAACAAGAAGGAGACTGTGAATCTCATAGAGAATAACCAGTAACAAAATTCATTGTGGCAACATGAAGCTGAGTGCTGTGACGTACTGCAAGTTTCAGAACAAGTTTTATCACAGCCAAAGCAGCTCGTTTTATTTTATTTTATTCTTACATTGCTTCATTTGAAGAAAATGGTAATTAGCCATTGCAAATTATCAATTGTCTTGGGACACTTCTTTCACTAAATGGTGTGTTCTCATCTCAGCTGGTCTTCCTCAACCACAATCCGCAAATGACAGTTTTTAAATTAGCAGCCACTCTATTATCACAAAAGCAGACACAACAGACAAGCTTACGACGAGAAGCTGGACTGCATTGTCTTTCAGAAGGGAGAAATGTATAACTTGCAATGAGGACCCTAAAGAAATATGACGTTTCTCACATTTCATAATAGAGCACCTATAACTCAACAGATTGAAGCAAGACACTTATAGACATTTATGCACAATCTTTGGAATTTTTACTGTCAATTCAGTGAAGACTGAAATTCTTTGAAGAGCTTCAAATTTAAAGGGTGACAATATATTTGTTGTTGTGGGATTGACAGCTGTGGCCTCTGACAGCAGCTTTACTTTATTATAAAGATGGCAGAAAGATGTATTTTAGTACATTTATTCAAGGTAAGGGGAGATTCGGGGGGGGGGGCTAGCTGGGTTTTTTGCCCTGGGTGAAGCTTCCAGAGGGGCGCCATTGAGGCTCCCAGCCTGAGTGTGTGTGCATACACAAATGCACGTGGGGTCTTTAACTGAGTCTTTGACCCAGGTGAAATAAAACCTAGTTTTGCCCCTGGGGAGACACACGACAATTTCTTGAGACAACCTTGCACCTTTTGTCCAGTCTCAGACTTCTGGTGCTGACTTTGAACTTCCTAGTCATGCTTTTGGTGATCTGTACCTGTAGCTTGACCTGTACCACTCCAAGCCTTGAGTAAAGATTTCTTTCTTATTAACGTGTAAGAACATTTGTAGCATTTGGGTCAGACGCCCCACCAGCGAGTAGAAGGTACAGCTGCTGTGCACAGTGTCCTTTCAAAATCTCCCCTATCCATGCCTAAACTCAAACACTTACCCTCTAAGCAGATGTTGTTGTTGTTGTTAAAAATGAAAACATGAAATATTTGCATGTACAAAAGTCAGCTATAAATAATAGCCAAATAGTCTACTCTTCTACACTAGTTAAGAATTTCCACCCTCCCAAACAAATATCTGAAGATGTTCCTCAATTTACTTTGTAGGCCACAATAAATGAATTTGCAAATAGATGTGCAGCACAATCCTAAGTATTTTAGCTCTCTGGGGTTGACCCCTTGGCTAAGTTTGCAGTCCTAACCTCACTTACATGAGAATAAACGCCACTGGATTCAATAAGACATACTTCTCAGTAGACACAGTTAAGATTGTGCTCTAAGTGTGTTTAAAAATGTGACCTGATAGTTTGTCTCCCAGGTCAGTTCACAAACTATTTAACTATTTAATCCTGACTACTTGGGTGTAATTTGATCCCATCAAATAAGGAACCACTTCCAACCCTTATCCCATCACCAAGTAAGAGCTCAGAATGAGTCACAGCAGCTGTGATCCCATCACAATATCACTAGGTATGACGTTACTACAATGTTGCAGTGATATTACAAGCATGTACTGCACACATTACAAGACAGCTGGCACCTATAGGAAATCAAACAGCTTAATTCAAAGTACACTTGATTAATTGATTTGCACATCAAGCTCTTCACAAATACCATTTTCTCAGTTTTGGCACTCTTGGGGCTTCATTTAGTCTTGTCGCATTTGCCAACAGACTTGCAGACAAAAATATTTCCACAGTTTCCCAAAAGCAATCTAAATAATCTTTTAAAAAATAAACCAATCGGGACTATATATATCGTCAAAAATGCATTATTGGAATGCTCATCCTACAGCCTTGCTTCTTTCTCTTTTTAAAGTAGAACTTTGCATGTTGCCAATTGAGTTCATAGCACTGTATGTGCACCTCAGGGGGTGAAGTCAAACCACTGGAGAATCACAGCGCCTGCTGTGGCTGCAGAGACTGGTAACTCGTAACTGCTGCCTCCCACATTGCTTTTGCTGTGTTAGCAGCACCATAGTGATCTCTCTAGGGCACAAGTCTGGGCAGTGTGTATGGAGGTCCTAGGCTCCCCCAGATGACAACACACCCCTCTCAGCCTCACTGATGTGAGCCAAAGGAAAGGAGAGCAGGACATTTAGCCCCTGCTTGGTTGCAGGAGTTGCTGGAAGGAGGCATGCAATATGCCATCCAACAGCCTTAGGGACTCCATTCTGGATTTGTGTAGAGTTTATTCCTTAGCCTTTTCTTCTCCCCAAGATGTCCTGCAAGGCAGCAGGTACAGATTTTTCCTCAGGATTTACTCCCAAAGCTTTTCTCGTGAATAAGTATAGCTACAAGGCAATGGAGGTTTAGGATCAGAGTTTTCCCTCTCCTGGTTGGCTCCCTTCCCAGGCTGAGAAGCTCCATCTGCACCTCACTTTTCTCTACAGCAAGTGCAGAAACTGCCTTCTTGATTTTTGGACCCACTATTGGCCTCATCTGCTCAATCCACTGAAGATTGTCTTCGCATGCAGGGAAAGTTCCTAACTCACAGAGGGTTTGAGACCCATCAGATATCCTCACCTGGTTCAGCCTGCCAATCAAAGTCGTTTCCCATTGTGTGGCCACTGTCACATGCTGATCACTTTTAGGAGCCACAGGTTGAGAGCTGAGTGCAGGATGGCGACCAAAGGTGGTCAAAGTACCACAGAATGTTTTAAATCAGCTCACTTGTAACTTTCTCCATTGAAATGTTTTCTTATGTTGCAACTATCTCATTTGTAGTAAACTTCAGGCCATGGGCTCATACACAGGAACATCAAGCAAATTGTTTCCAATTGTTTGGTTCTGCAGTGTCACACTTCATTATTTGCTGACGTTAAGCAATTGTGACAACCTGTTAGAAAAGGAAATTTACCCAGCAAAAGGTTACACAAAGCTGGTAAATCACAAGTGCAGATTCTACACAACAAGACATATTTGGTCATAAACATTACATGTCTAAACACATAGGGCAATGTGGACATCCAGGAACTCTAGCAAAGGATGCTACAGTGGGTTCAAAATAACTGAAGGAAGACACAGCACTTGTCCCCAAGAATTTCAGAGCCAGGCTAGGCTCTACAGTAGACTTGGCCTGGATGGTGGAATTCAAGGAAGGTATCTCTGCAAAATATGGTCTTCCTTCTAGACCATTGAAAAAAAATCACAATATGATTTATAAGAGTGGATTAATACAATAATAATAAATCATAATGAAATGCACCAATACAATAAAATGCCATCAAGACAGCAAACAAGAAGATTTAAAATGGGCTTCAATAGTCAGGGATTAACGTTGGGGAAAAGTTTTTAATAAACAACAAACTCTGTGGTGCCTGCTGTATTGTGGGGGGAATTCATTCCACAAAATAGGCACCACCACACTGATTGGTATGTATCTTGCTTTATATGCAAGGTATGCCTGGGCATTGATAGATGTAGAAGCCACCATCGAACACAGACCTAGATGTGTGCCTTCTGCTGCATGATAACCCAAAGGATCGCCGAAACATTTTTACACCTTTCAAGGCTTCCTCCAATAATGAAGCTGAATGTTCAATTAAAAGAAGAAATCAAAAAAATGGGGGAGAAGGGAGCTGAAATATACTCGGAGTCCTGTAGTGATTTCATGCTCTTTATTGCAGCTTGTAAAACAGTGATTGAATTGCCCCCCAAACCTCAGGCTTTTATATACATTATTTACACAATGAGTCCTGTCTGTTTGGCTGATTTTGCTTCCCTTCTGGAGCCTGATTGGTCTTTTCCTGCAGGCCAATCAGTTGTTGCATTCTACGATCCTACTAACCTAATAGGCTGATTAACTTCCTCCTGGAGCCTGATTGGTCTTTTCCTGCAGGCCAATCAGTTGTTGCATTCAGGATCCTACTTGCCTATTGTTCTACGATCCAAGCTTAGTACATAACAGTAGCAAAAGTCATTTTAGGGCATGATTTGAAAAGATGGTGCCTGAGACTATTATATTATAGGCTGCATGCAAACCACACATTTAAAGCACATTCCCCACCCCAAGGATCCTGCAAACCAGGGCTTTTTTTCATCCAGAACTCACCAGATCTCAGTTCAGGCACCTCTCAGGAGGGTGCTATTGCTATTCTAAGAGAAAGAGAGAGCTGTTTGTGGTGAGTTCCGACACCTCTAGTTCTACAAACATAGCACTGCTGCAAACTATATCTTAACCCCCTTCACTTTAGTACAATTCCAAGCACCTTTAACAAGCTAGAGTTTCTAGGATTCTTTGGGCAGGATGTGTGTTTTAAGTGTATAGTACATACACAGCCTTAGACATACGCAAGTGAGCTTTTTCTAAGTGCAAAACAGATTTCAAGTGACTTAGAGCCAAGGGAACAGATTAGGGATGACCATTTGCCTTTGAAAATGGGAGTGCTAGATTCCAACTTAAATTTTAAAATCCTAGAATGTAATTCCAAAAGAGAAATAAAATAGCTACACTAAAATAGGAAGTTGCTATTTTCTGTTTTGGAACTTATACAGAGCACATCTGATTTCCAGTTTACATATGCATCATAGGAAGACATTAGCAATTATCCAGAAATATTAACTTAGCTGTCTCTGTAAAATTCTCTGTGTGCTGTAGCAGTCTACAGATTATTGTACACAAGTGTGCTCTGGCAATAGCATGACAGGTAGCCCAGGAGAGGGGGAGGGGGAGGGGGACACAGACAACTGCTAGCATATTACATCAATACAGGTAATAAAGTTGTAATGTCCTATCAATAAAAATATGGATTTTTCTGAAACCACTTGGGTTACAGTATACACAAGAACTAAAATAAATTGCATTGACTTGAATGAACTCTAACGTCACGACGCTACCAATCATATTTGCTACTCCATAACTGTCTTGAAATCAAACAAGGGATTAAAAAAAATGTTTTGACCACATCATATAACCATCAGTCACTCCGCGTACCTGGAAGTCTCTATTTGAAGGAAGGGAACTAGCAGAAGGCTCAGCAGGGAACTCTCAGTCCTCTTGCACACAAATTAGAAAAAGAAGCTGGTTTGTAACAGGAAGGCCTTGAAAGGAAGCAAATGTGAGAAAGCTGCTGTGGGACCTCACATTCGAGAACCCCCACCTAGACTCTTTGCTTTAATGCTGTACCGTACCGACTTTGAATCAGAACGCAAACCGAACAGCCTGGTTCACCGACACAGCAAGACAAATTATGCTTACCAGAACAACACAAACCTATGAGCTTCCAGAAAAGAGCCTGCAGCCACTTTGCTTCTCCTGGGTCATTTTGGCTGCATCACCAACCAAGGTCTGGTTTAGTCAGTAAATGGTCTGGACCCAGGCTTCTGGTTAAGCTAGAGCTCATGGTCAAGGAAGAGAGAGCTTAGCCACAAGACCACATTCAGGTCACATGCTAAGCGGCAGCAAAAATAAAAAGCAGACTGGGGAGGGGCTAAGCAGTTGCCAGTTTCTCTCTGGGAGCTCCTACATACATGTAGACCCAGAAAGCCATAGTTTGGCTTACCATGTCATGCAAATGAGGTGAATGTGTGTTTAAGGTAGTGCTTTTTTTCTTTAAAAAATTGTTATGGGGTACTCTCATTTTGACTCAAGAAAATCACCATTTTATAGTTCAACTCAGGGAAAATAAATACAGTAAATGGACAAAAGTACAAAGAACTTGTATTACCCCATATTACAGAGCTGACAGTTCACAGTAACGCTCACTTCCGTCTGAGACTCAGGAAACACCGGGAAAAGAAATGAAGCCACCATCAGAGGAGCTAACAACGAAACTGACCAATCACCGTGCTAGGTTCCAACTCCTACTCCACACATTAAACGCTTGCTTCCATCTGAGACTCAGGAAACACTGTGACAGGAAATGAGGCCGCCATCATGGTTAGCAACGGAACTGATGATTCACCATGCTAGAGAAGAAACTAAACCTTTTTAAAAAATTTAGTTTCTTCTCCCGTTAGATTCACAAAATGTTTAGGGGTATGCGTACCCCTGCATCCCCCCAGAAAAAAAGCACTGGTTTAGGGCAAACTCAGAGAAGAACGAAACACGAGGGTGAGTGGTTGTACTGTTCTACACACACACAGACACACACACACACACACACAAAAGCTCAAGAAAGACTGTGAACCTTTCTCCTTCTCCCACCCCTCATGCCATAAAAGCTCATCAAATCCCCTTGTACCCATCATTGTCAGCTAGGGATGTAAGAGAAGACATCCTTTTCCATGCCACCTTACATTTGTCCCATGAAGCAGTTCCACTGCAGTTTGCCTTCTACCCAATATAGTGGTACCTCAGGTTACATACGCTTCAGGTTACAGACTCTGCTAACCCAGAAATAATGCTTCAGGTAAAGTACTTTGCTTCAGGATGAGAACAGAAATCATGCTCTGGCGGCATGGCAGCAGCAAGAGGCCCCATTAGCTAAAGTGGTGCTTCAGGTTAAGTATAGTTTCAGGTTAAGTACGGACCTCCGGAATGAATTAAGTACTTAACCTGAGGTACCACTCTGGGGTTAATTGACTTACCGTCCTCTATGGCAAAATGGTGTAACTTAAATAATTCACCTAACTGGGTGAGGAAGCAAATTCCATAGGTTAACTATGTGCTGTCATTCTTCATCCATAAATGCCTAGCCTAATTTAGAGGACATCCTTGGGATATCTTACAATTCACCCAGCTTTTATCAGATTCATTGTCAACTGGGCACTACATGTAATTGGTGCAGGAAGAGGTCTACAGGCTTTTGTGCATCTCTGTCAGCTCAGCAATCCAGAGGATCGCAGTCTGGTCCTTACTAGAATGGTACAACAGAAAGTAGATGCCATTCATCAAAAGCATCACTCCCGACCTATTTTTTTTTAATCTGTGTGTTTCTCCTGTGCAATAACTCACAATTTCACAAGGAATCAGGATGTCAGGGCTCCTCATCAGTTCATCCTGATGGTACTTCGGGATGCTTCACATCAAGAGTTGTCCCCTCCTGTACTAAGGATGCTGGGCCTATTCTACACCTGAGAGAATGACTTCTCTCATACCAACCTGGCCTGTCTTTAAGATCAGCTAATGGTGCCTTCCTGGTGGTCCCTGTGATGGATGTTGTTAAAATTCCAGAGGCCTGTAATAGGGACTTTTCAGTGGCAGCCCCAGAACTTTGGGATGATCTCCTCACTGAAATGTGCCTCACCTCAAGGAGGCAGGTGGAGATGTACCTCTTTTGGAAGAACGTTGGAGGTGTCATTAACTGACCTGAGTGTATGGTGCCTGCTATCTTAGGCCATCTTGTTATTTTAGCTTATGCCAAGTTCATTTTGTGACGGTATTTTAATTGGTTTTAGAAATATGTATTGGTGTGTTTTAATATGTTGCCTTCCATCTGAGAATACCACTAAAAATCACATGTGCCTGTGACGGATAGTATAGGTATATTCGTGTGTGACTACTGAAAATCAATGTTTCTAAACTTAGCCTTACTTAGACAAGCAATATTTTCTTCAAGGTTTGAGAAATTACAAGCAGCATCCAGCCGCTCTTAATGTACCGAAATCTGATCAGATAAAAATAAAAGCATAATCATCATAATTAAAGGAACCCACCAGAGAAAAAATTAAATGGTAAAAGGCTTAAATAAAGCTGCCATGGGTGGTTTAATGGCTCTTGAACAAATAGAAATCCATTTTAAGGAAAAAAATGAAAGGAAGGAAAGCAATATAGGTAGCTTAGAGAGAGCAGTAGCTGCCTCCTACTAATCAGCAATAACAAAGACTTAAATTAAATGATTGCTACTCCAAGAATAACAATAAGGACAATTTTTAGTATCACTTGAAACATGAATTATTAATGCCTTCAGTGTCTCGCTACAATATGCCTCCTGTCATACTTTGCTTCAGCCTATCCATTAATAATATTTTTTCAAAAAAGTTTGATGAGGTAAATTTTAATTGTAAAAGGTGGCTGTGGGGAAAACAGGCTCTCTAAAGACAGGCTGTCTAAAGAGACTTAACTTTGGCATGACCATTCACAGGGAGAACCTAATCCACCCCTTTCAAGCTTTCTACCTTCAGGGAACCCTTTCTGTACCCAATAATCAGCAAAGGTACCCATTCTGCTCTTCAGCTGCCATGGAATCTTCTGTGTATACCAGGCCCAGTATACCTGAAGGAGTTTCCACCCCCATCGTTCTGCCCAGACACTGAGGTCCAGCACCAAGGGCCTTCTGGCGGTTTCCCCACTGCAAGAATGTTTAGGGGTACTCTCATTTTCCTACTCATATTGAAATACTGCCCATCAACGAAGCCAAACTTAGATTCACAGAATGTTTAGGGGTATGTGTGCCCCTGAGTCCCCACCAGAAAAAAGCACTGTTGGAGGGTATGGTAGGATGTCCCAATTTTCATCAGGAAAATGGTGGAGGGTATGGAGCTATGCGACCCCCAAGCCAAGGAGATATACAACCTTTAGAAGACATTTGAAGGCAACCTTGTCTAGGGAAATTTTGCAATGTTTTATTGTGTGTGTGGAGAGAGAGAGAGAGAGAGAGAGAGAGAGAGAGAGAGAGCTGCCCAGAGTGACTGGGGCAACCCAGTCGGACAGGCAGGGTATAAATAATGTTTATTATTTTTTTAGTATGGAATAGGACATCCCTATTTTCATTGGAGAAATGCTGTAGCAAAAGGGCAGAACGGGGTCTGCTGGTAGATTTTTGGGGGGTGGTTCAGTAGGTCAGCCAAGGTTTGGGGCTCCCAGCTGTTTGACAATAGCAAGGAGAACAAAAATCCTTTCCCCACTTGTTAGGCTCCTGAAATGAGGAAACTGGGAGCAGACCTTCATGTGAAAAGTCTGTGAGTTCAGCTCAGTTTTGGTACTGAAAGCAAATGCCTAGTCTCAGAATGTGCTCAGATGCTGTCTGTGTGTCATTCACAGCTGACTCTGGCTGGTAGATTTTGGGGTCCTGTTCATAAGTAAAGTAGATCAGACAAGTGTGAAGTCCCTATTAGATCCCATCCCTGCACTATAACACACAATCACGTACTGAGGCCTCTTCCTCCCCCTGTGTAAACAAAGAACAAACAGGGTTTCTTTATGCCAAAGAGCAGATTATTTTTATTTCTGCCATATTTGTCATTGGTAGATGTCAGGGCTGCCTCAGGTCTCAGCTCACGAAAGACCAACGCCAAGTTCTTCTTATATACAAGGACGTTTATTGCAGTTCATAGTAAGTTCCACAACCGAGGCGCGCAGCCCCCACGTCTGTTAACCTTAGACGGTAGAAGTCCCCTCTGAATCGGTCCCTCCCCTACACCAGCTTAATAGGCTTACGCTGCTCCACCTTTTTCTCTCTTTCCTTTTCCGCAGGGTCTTTCTGCCCGCCGGGGTTCCGCCTCTCCTGGATTCTCCTGAAGCGGAATCTCCAGACTGCTCTTCCCCCCTCCTGCGGGCTTTGGGACCTGGCCCCTCCTCCTCCGGACTCCCTGTTCTTCCGCGCGCCTCCTCATTTGAACTTGGCGCGCGCGCCCAACCTCTAACCTTCCTTTTGACAGTTATGCTACTCCCCTCACTGCCCTCCTCCCCTTCCGGGAGAATGGCTTGCTCTGACCCCTCCTTGTTCTCTGCTGCCGGAGCTGTTTCCCCTGACAGTAGAGAATTGCTGTTCAGCAAGAAACCAAGCAACGTCAAAGGAGAAGGTTATATGTGTGGAAATATTAGCATCACGGATAACGACAACTCACTGCCACTCTTACAAAAATTCCATTCAAAATTTAGATTTTGAAAATTGTTCCTTGAAATGAAGAGGAAGAAAATTGAAAAAAATAAATAAATCAATAAATAAATTATAAATAAATTATAAATAAACACTAAAATATGTTAAGTTTTTGAAGTGTAATTTGGAAATTTATGTAATATTGAGCAGCTAATAAGGGTGGGAAATGAAATAGAAAGATGGTGGGGTGGGAAGTCCCTTTTAAATTGGTATTAAATTTGAATTAATGTGATGTTAAATCTGTTATTTAATTTATTTTTTGAAAAGCAATAAAAGATAATGGGGAAAAATGTGTTCCCTGAGAAGTAGGCTACATCCTTAGCCAGTGCACTGATCACTCTGAAATCTCAATATGTTTCCTTTCCAGCAAATGTCTCCTCTACCTCCTTTCAGCTGATGATCCATTGCTGTCGCTTATCTGTCTGAGAGTCCCGTAGGCGAGAATGTCTGGGCTCCTACTTGGAGTCGCATCAGTTTTGCTCCAGGGTTGCCGCAGACTGAGCTGATTTCTCTGACATGCACAGGTCACCTATTGCTTGGTCATGCAGAGGACACTCTTCCTTCTCGAGAGATTCATCCTGTTCACTGCTAGGGATAGACCAAAGGTACAGATGAAGATACGAGGGCAGAGGGAGCATTGGGATGGCTTCATTTGCATTAATCACATTGAAATACAGGGAAGTACCACAACGCTCGCAAATGATAATGTAATACACACAGAGAAGGAGACAGACGATGTCTCATCTGGCTTCAAGTTGGAATTTCACACAAGAAAAATAGGCAGAGAAATTGTGCTGGAATATAAAAGATAGCTGTCAGTCTGATTTAAAGGCTAAGGAATACATGAAATTCTTTGTTCAGCGAGTCCTTGAGGGCTTGCTAGTAAAACACAACTGGGAGCCCAGCAAAGGTAATTTTGTGCAGCTTTAATTATGTACTCAGTACTTGGAGACTGGGTGAGAATCTCTTTTCCCTCTTTTCCTTTTTTTATTATTAAAAAAAATACACATAAAACCTGCTAGAATTCAGTTTTTACAGCTTGATGGTGGATTACAGGTATACAGCCTCTGCAGTTTGGTGCATCAAAGTGTAATGTTGTTGCTCCCCCTCCCAAAAAAAGGGGGCATTTCTGGGAGAGAGAAACCTATAATTGAGAAACCACTGAAAAATTAAGGCAATCAGGATCATCTGCTACCATTCCTACTGTCCGCTTTTAATCCTGATAAAATATCCACATTCAGTGAGGCTAAATGTGAAATTCATAGACCCAAGCCCTCTTCAGAGACTTTAGAGAGCAGCCTTGTGAATGGGTGGAAAATATTTACTTGCACAGGGATCGAGAAATCCGTCTTTCAGTATGGCAATAACTGTCCTTTGGACCTCCCTGCCTGTTGATGTTAGGCAGGTATCCTTGCTATTTTGATCTTGGCTTAAATCACATAGGCATCCTTCACATGTGCAGAAGAATCTCCACTGCAGACATTCAGTCTCACAATTTTATTTTGGAGCTGGCCCCGGAGAGGGCATGGGTAGTGTGCTCCTTGTCCTGTTCCCTGGCTTGTGTGTAGGATCTGAACACCAAAATAAGAATCGTACAATTGTAGAGATGGAAGGGACCCCACGAGTCATCTAGTCCAGCCTCCTTCAATGCAGGAATCTCAGCTAAAACATCCATGACAGATGGCCACCCAACCTCTGCTTAAAAACCTAAGGCTAAAGTTACAGTAGTTTTGCCTAACAGGGATAAGCTATTTCTTCTTCAGAGAAACAGTCACGAAACGTTTCCCTACTACTTAAACTGTATTTTATTTGATGTGGCTCCCTCTTTGGCAGGGACTAGTCATCTAGGCCATTCTGCGTGCCAATTTCCAGCATTCTCTCGGCCTGTTGTACGGTTTCCTGCTCCAGCCTTTAATCTGAGCATTCACTTCTTCCATCAGCCCCCAAATCATGTGGGAGAAAAACCCCTTTGCTGCTCTTTTCCTGCCTTTAAAATCATAATGCAAAAACATCATGGAATTCTAGAGTTGGAAGGGACCCCTGCAATGCAATAATCCTACCCACAGCCATCCCTGTGTGGGCTCAATCCACCAACCTTCCGGTTAACAGCCAGATGCGCTAACCCATTGTGCCACATGTTTCAGCATGTAGGTGCTCTTCATGGCAGCAAACCTTCATTCTGGAAATGCTAAAATGGTTTCACTTTATCCTGTCTCCATTCAACCCTTTCTTTAAAGATAGGTAAACCTAGAGATGGGAAGGCCTGGGGGGGAACGGAAAAATGGGGGGGCTGTTTTTTTCCTGTTTTTCTCCAAAGCCATTTTTTAGAAGTCCATGAGAAAAATGACAAAGAGGAAGAAGAAACGGAAAATGATAGCAGTAGTTCAGAAATGAGATAAAATAAACTGCATGTATATGTTGTGCCTTCTGATGTTTTTGTTTTTTTTTTAAAGCACTACTCAAAGGGTAGACCTTCTATGGAGCTTAAATATTGAGGTGGACCTTAACTTTATTTGCTGTTGGTGCTAAGGGGCAAATCTGATTATTATTTATGTTGATGGTTTCTTGCTTTTTTATTGCTTTTGAGGGAAAGGGGGTGGTTACCTGTTTTATTGCAAGCATAATACTTTTATATACACGCAGTTTGTAAAACTACTCCACACTGAACTTTTTTTCAAAAATTTCCATTTATTCCAGAAAAAAACAGGGGGGGGGGATGTTTATTTCCTCATGGCTTCAAAATTTCCAGAAATTTTACATCTCAAACTCCTTATAAAACAACAGCTTATAATTGTGTAAGGAGCACATACTATACCCAAAAGCGATAAACAAACAGAACAGGATTTTTAAAACTTGGGCATATCCAGTGATTTTTAAAGAAGGCTTCTTTCCTTTGACACTCCAGGAGACATGGGAAAGTAAGTATTCAAGAAACACACACCTTTGGACCTGTCCCCGTTGTGTGGGTTTTGCATTCAAGCCTATTTCAGGAGCTTACGGTATAACAAGGCAATCTCTGCTGAACATCTCAGCAGAGAATCTGCAATATCTATATGTTTAGCTATACTTCTTAAAACACCCGTGAATTTGCAGGCTTAAAGTCTTGAAGGTGAAATCCCAATATATGATTATATAATTGTTGAAATAAATCCTGTAATCCATCTTGCTTTAATGTGTGTAATGTGGGGTATGACATTTACTCAGTACTCTAGTTGCACAGGACTCTAATAGGATATCCTCGTGTGGCTAAATGCAGCTTTTCATTCCTGCTTCAACACTGGTAGTATAAAACGGCCAAAGCTGATTTAGAGAATTTGTAGTTGTATATGTACATTCCATAGAGCATGTGAGTCATTAGTTTAAACTTTCTCTATTATATCTTATAATGCAGACTAATGCTAAAGGATTCATAGAGACTTGCTTTAGTATGGATGTGTTCCTTAGGCAGACTACATAATATGATCCTGTTGGATTAACTTGGATTAACATTAGCTTGGCATGGAATGTTCTCAGGGTTTTTTTAAGTTGAGTTTATCCACTTCTGAACTACAAAATTGCCAGGAGAAGGCAGTTTTTGGTTAGATTGATAGCCACAAAATCGATGGAAATGCTACTGAAGGGTATTCAGGAAATCTTGCTTTCAACCTCAGAGGCCTTGGCCCCCTAGAAGCCCAAATGAAACTACTAGAAACAGAACGAAAAGAAATCAAAAGGACTTTTCTGCCATTCGAAGTAGCTAATAAAATGCAGTTGTGCAATATAACAAAACGCCATAAAAGAGGTCATCTCCATTACATATTACCCTCATGATGGTAGTACAGTAGGTATTCAGGTCATGCATATGGGGGCCCAAAGTGGGGGAATGGAGGAGTGAGAACACGTCCCCCTCCCCATATACCTGCACATCCCAGCTCCCTTCAGACCTTCCTGCCCTGAGAAAACTAGTCAGAAATGGGATCCTAAATGCATCCAGGTGAGCACACTTAGAATCCTCCTCATAATCAGGAAGCCAGATGAGGTGAGAGCTCCCAGTCATGGGCAGGAAACTATGAGCCATCAGATGAATGCATGTAGAATCCACTTTCAGACCTTTTATGCTTGTCCCTACCCACCTTATTCCACACTCATCCAGGTAACTCCATCAAATCATTCCTGAATCTGCAGCATTAAAACAGGGATGAGCAACTGCACTGGCTGCCCATCAGCTACCCTCTAATTGTCTGGGACATCCCAGATTGACAGAAGCCTCTCATCCCAATCCTGAATGTCCCGCTTTGGCTCCCGTGCTCTGGCCACACCAGAGTGCAGGACCAAAATATGGGTGTGTGTTTTCTGTCCCACACTATGGCATGAATGGGTTGTCTCGCACCAGAGCATGGGACCAAAAAATGAATGGAAAGGAAACTTACCTAGACCCTGTGCATTGCTATTCTTCCTCCTACTCCCATCGCAGCACTTCTGGAAGCTTCTGGAAGTGCGGTGCTGGATGAGGTACAGAGGCCACGCAGGCCAAAGTGGCTTCCCCCTGGGCCGCACTGGCCAGCACAGCATCTTCCAAGGCTGCAAAAAGAGGAGGAGGCCATAGAGGTGGGCCAGGGAGGGGGCAAGTGGGTGAGTCTTGATTTCCTCTCCCAAAATGTTAGCAGGTATGCCATGTATAAGGTCTTGTTTCTGAACAACTCAGGACCAGTTTACCACAAAGACCACTTGCCCTTGCATAGGCCTGTAAGGTCACTTTTGGGGGAAACTTTTGCATAGCGCTGCACTCTGCAGAATGACCCAGAATGGCCCTGCAGCATGGTGGGATGCTCTCCACACATGAACCATACATGAAGCACCATCCGTCCAGCACTTCAAACAGCTTGCAAAGACATGTATTTTTGCCCATGTTTTCTCTGACCTGTGAATCTGGACCCTGCTGTGTGACTGAATTCTTGTTTTTAATCTGTTTTTAATAATACTCTTTTACTGGTTTTTATGTTGTGTCCCTGTTTTTATGACACCATTGCTCATATGTTGTATTTTTGTATACGGCTCAGAAATGTTGAAACGTTAAGCGTCTTAGAATGCAAACACAGAAATAAATTCATCTTGCTTACCCTAACTGGCAGAGGAGTCTTGCAAGTGGTGTTTAATCCTAAAGTTGTTTACTAAGAGATAGTTCCACTGATTTCAGTGGGGCCTGCCTTCAAGCAGACCAGGTGTGCATACAATTACAAACCTAGAAATAAGTCTGGCAAAGTTTGTTCTGCCTGCCAGTAACATTTTAGTAAAAAGAGGGAGATGCCCTTCATAGGCTGCCATAGCTGTGTGGGGAAAAAGTAGTTGTGCAGGTTCTTCCCACCTGATCACTGCCATTGCGAGATGACAATTGTGTAGAAATGAATGGTCCCTGCCTGCATAGTGCCAGACCTTTTAAAGATTACATCAGCGGCGTGGAATGAAGCTATAAGCAACTAGTTCCCACACTGCTGCTGTACTCAATGTATGATGGCCACTTTGAAAAACTCTTTCTTTCTTTCTTTCTTTCTTTTTTGGTAGAACTATAGTTGAAAAGGACTAGAATAAAAGCAGGCTGCCGAGTGCAAAACAGTCAAAAGAGATGTAGTTCAAGCATGATATTTGGGATGCATTCAGCAGAGAAATCAATTGGCCAGTTACTACAAAAGATAAATTAAAGGAGAGTGCCCGTACATATTCTAGCATATTCAGACAATTGGTGAAATACAGTTCTTACTGTATGAAGTTAATTCTGTTACTGACAGTCCTAACCAGCTGCATTCTGGTGACTTGGAGCGGCCACTGAGACCCACATAACACTGGTTTTGAAAGATCTACATTGGCTCCCTGTACGTTTCCGAGCACAATTCAAAGTGTTGGTGCTGACCTTTAAAGCCCTAAACGGCCTCGGTCCTGTATACCTGAAGGAGCGTCTCCACCCCCATCGTTCTACCCGGACACTGAGGTCCAGCGCGGAAGGCCTTCTAGCGGTTCCCTCTCTGCAAGAGGCCAAGTTACAGGGAACCAGGCAGAGGGCCTTCTTGGTAGTGGCACCCGCCCTGTGGAACGCCCTCCCACCAGATGTCAAAGAGAACAACTACCAGACTTTTAGAAGACATCTGAAGGCAGCCCTGTTTAAGAAAGCTTTTAATGTTTAACAGACCACTGTATCTTAATATTTTGTTGGAAGCCACCCAGAGTGGGCGGGGTATAAATAATTTTATTATTATTATTATTATTATTATTATTATTATTATTATTATTCAGTATTAAGAAGCTAATGGAGGCTGTCTGGGAAATGCAGATAAAATTCTTCTTAGGTATAAGATGTGCAACTAACTCCAATTTTGAAATACAGTATCATGCACAAAGCACACACACCCCCACTTCAGAATAGACCAATTCCCACTGAAGCCCCAAACAATAAATTTAAAACCCCAGAAAGACATTTGTAAGAACCTCTGAAGGACACTGAAATTTGGTGCTACACTCTCTGACCTCTAGTATCACATCAAAATAGTTAGAAAAGATAGCTCATCCATGAGGAAACAATATCAGAGGCAGCAGAGTGGGAAAAGATCAGGAGCTCATCACCTTCATCTGAAACTGTTGAGAGGTGAAATAAATATTGTCTTGCACAGATGTGTACAGGGTGTGTGTGTGTGTGTGTGTGTGTGTGAGAGAGAGAGAGAGAGAGAGAGAGAGAGAGAGAGAGAATGCACCCCAAAGCCTAAAAGTAAATCTAATACCCAATAGTCTAGAAGCTAACGAAGGCTGCCACATTGATCTGAAACAAAAATCAACACTTTTCTTGTTTGTTAAACTCCCATATCTCCTAAAAGAAAATTTCAAGACTCCCTGTACCTTCACTTCTCATAGTGAAGGAATTGCCAGAAGACCCTCGGAGGCGGACCTCAGTGTCCGGGCTGAATAATGGGGGTGGAGACGCTCCTTCAGGCATACTGGGCTGAGGCGGTTTAGGACTTTAAAGGTCAGACCAACACTGAATTGTTCTTGGAAACATACTGGGAGCCAATGTAGGTTTTTCAGGACAAGTGTTATATGGTCCCGGCAGCCACTCCCAGTCACCAGCCTGGCTGCTGCATTCTGGATTAGTTGTCATTTCTGAGTCACCTTCAAAAGTAGCCCCATGTAGAGCACATTGCATTTGATATACATAAGATGTCACACACATCCCTCCAAAGGTGGTAGGTGCCATTTTCCATCCTCCACAAATAATTTATTAGTCACTTACTATATAAAGAGTGGGGACGTGGGTGGCACTGTGGTCTAAACCACTGAGCCTAGGGCTTGCTGATCGGAAGGTTGGCGGTTTGAATCACCACAATGGGGTGAGCTCCCATTGCTCGGTCCCAGCTCCTGCCAACCTAGCAGTTCAAAAGCACATCAAAGTGCAAATAGATAAATAGGAACCACTCCGGTGGGAAGATAAACGGTGTTTCCGTGCGCTGCTCTGGTTTCACCAGAAGCGGCTTAGTCATGCTGGCCACATGACCTGGAAAAACTGTCTGCGGACAAACGTTGGCTCCCTCGGCCAGTAAAGCGAGATGAGCGCACAACCCCAGAGTCATTCGTGACTGGACTTAACTGGCGGGGGTCCTTTACCTTTACCTTTTTATGTAACGAGTATAGCATACCATAAGGTCAAGGGTTAATCCTTAAGAGAGAAAACATGTCCTTTATTTTTCCAGAGAAAACTTTAATAACAACAGCCCTTTTTAAGACTTGGTTAATTGATGTTGGGAAAGATGGAGGGCACAAGGAGAAGGGGACGACAGAGGACGAGATGGTTGGACAGTGTTCTCGAAGCTACAAACTTGAGTTTGACCAAACTGCGGGAGGCAGTGGAAGACAGGAGTGCCTGGCGTGCTCTGGTCCATGGGGTCACAAAGAGTCGGACACAACTAAACGACTAAACAACAACAAATTGAGCATATGGATGCAACCCCATCCACTGCCTTCTGTTATCATAGATAACACTATGATCTTAAGATCTTAAATACAGTCAGAAACCCTGATTGCATCAGATTTAGGATTACATGCACATGATTCCCTTATATCTTCTGCTGAATGCGTGATGGTTGTGGTGGGATCATCAGACCTGGAAAAACAAATGATATTATTCCATTTCTGCCTCCATGTGTTCAGTGAATGTGTGAAAAGGGGCTAATGCCTGCTGTATGTTGAGATGCTGGAACCGGGAAATACCGTATTTTTCGCTCTATAAGACGCACCAGACCACAAGACGCACCTAGTTTTTGGAGGAGGAAAACAAGAAAAAAGGTATTCTGAATCTCAGAAGCCAGAACAGCAAGAGGGATCGCTACGCAGTGAAAGCAGCAATCCCTCTTGCTGTTCTGGCTTCTGGGATAGCTGCGCAGCCTGCATTCGCTCCATAAGACGCGCACACATTTCCCCTTACTTTTAGGAGGGAAAAAGTGAGTCTTATAGAGCAAAAAATACGGTATTTTCTATGATTTCCTGACTTTTTTTATTATAGGCTTTTATGCACTAAAACCACAGCTACTTGGTACAACTATAACTTATTTTTAGCCTGCACAAATAAGTGGATGCATCCTATTCCCTGTGCCCTAGGGCAGAAAATGATGTGGAAAGTTTCTACATAACTTTCCACACAAATGTGGTCCCAACTATTTCATATACAAGCCGATCTCTTTTCTTCTGTTTGGCAATGAAAAGCCTACTGTAGGTTGCTGTGTGCGGTGCTGGTTTTTTGTTGTTGATGATTTACCACATTTATTTATTTAAGATATATTTAGCCCACTTTTCAATTTGTAATCAAATTCCCAAAATTATGTTTCGCGCTGAAGTTTTTTGCCAACTGCCCAACAGCTAGACACAGCTGTGTTCATTTATTTTTGACTCAGCTTTGTGCATTTGAATTAGGGAAGTAAGAGCTCCCGCCCAGGCAGGATTTAGATTTAGCCCCAAAATTAAGAGCAAAACTGAAGAGCACTCAGGAAAAAAAGTTGCTTGCAATTGCCACCCTCTCCTAACCCATGAACCTCAAATCCCCTTAGCTGGGAATCATGGGTGTTCTTCCACACATGGTTGCAGAACCAGCTCCTATGTTATTTCTATCCCTTCTCCCCACCTTCTTCTTCCCCTCCTCCAGCAGAGCAGTGGGGAGGCAGGTCTCAGTCCCCAGCTCTCTCTTATGGGACTTCCAGACTGTTGCTATTCTGGGGTGGAGTTCAATCACATACCAGCAAATTCAGGTTCTGCCATTACAATTGATTGGACAACAAACCTGCTCCCCCAACAGATCAACTGTGCTTGGGAGTAGTGGTGAGTGGTGCCTGGCACTGGTAGGACACAAGGCAGGGAGGCCAACACTAGGTGGCGCCAGAGCCCATGACAGTCAGGGCTAATTAATTCTAATTTTGACCCCATCCTTCTCCTTGCTCTGTTCTACAATGATGAAACTGAGAATAAGGGCTCGTCCACATTTCCATTTGTTCCATATTGCAGGTATTAACATTACACAGCATGAAGCAACTGAATGCATAAAAAAGAACTCCTTTTGGAATAAAACATTGTCCAGACCCATTAGATTGATTCAAGCTTTAGCTGCAGAACTTTATTCAAAACAGAACAAGTGCATCAAAGATACATCCAAATAAGTCCATACAATACCTTGTGCAAGTTCAGCACAGGCTCACCATCTTCTTAGAAGTAAAATAACTTGTAACCAGAGCTGGGAAACATAGCTCTCTCACATACAGGCTCCATGAGCCGGCATTCCAGCCCCACAGCTATGCCTGGAGAGGCATCTTACTCCCACTGATGCCTGAGAACATAGCTGCCCCCCTTCCAAGATGCCAGATTTGCAATTCAATACCTTCATCACATGTTCAAAGGTAAACATTCAGGATTAGAGCAGAGAACATTCACAGTTCATTATCAACTAGTTAAAGCTCAGTATGCTGCTGTGGAAAACCCCAGTGTTAGGAATACACATTTAGCCATTCTCCATTTCAGTGTCAATTGAATGATTATACTTAACATGTCATGCCCATAAAGCATGGGCCAAGCGGTTTTGCCTTTGCCCCACTTTTAGTGCTTTCCCCCAGCACTAAAACAGAACTAATGGCAGGTGGACTTGGAGGAATCAAGATTGAGGTTGATGGGACAGTGCCCCATCAGCCTTCCACTGCAGGACTGCTCTAACTTGCCAGAGCTAACTCTAGTGACCTACTTCCTATTGTGCCAGAGCAACACAAGTGCCCTTGGCCACAGCATTGCACTGTAGTTTTTAGTTCTGTAGTTGGATGTTACTCCAGCCAAGGAACATCAGCTACTCTGCATCTCCAGACTCTCTTAGCAGGGCATCTACCTTTGTATTAGTCTAGGAAAGTGCTGGATTACCAAATAGGCAGTGTAGGCACTGGCCTATGGGCCCCATGCCCTTTAGAGGCCCTGTGGCAACAGATCAAAATAATACAGATTTGATCTTGAAAGAAAATTGCAAGCAAGCTTTCTTAGTTCAATGTTATTCCACTAGTGCACATGCACGAGGAGGACCCCAATATTTCAACTGCCTAGGCCCTAGAGGACTCTGCATGGCTTAATCCAGCACTGGTCTTGGAGTATCCACTAGGATATGCTATTTCCTTTTGGTCCTACCTACGTATGCACCCAGACTGGTGTTGGGTTCCCCAAGCACAAGCTGGTGCCAACAATTTTACACAGAGAATTATAAGTCAGGTCCCTCAAATTTTCATTTGTCTAGCAAAAATATAGGCCATTACACTTGCTAATTGGCCTAGGGGTGAACACTGTCTTTATATAGATTTCCACAACCCGCACCCCAGCCACCCAAATAGACTCATCACTTGCGTGAAAGGCATGTAAGTAACTGCAATTTGTTAGATGAGTTGATTTGATCGTTTGGAAATCCTCCTATACCGTATATGAAAAAAGAGTGTCAGCTGGATATTGAAAGGCATAGAAAGCTCTATAGGAAATGTTAGAAAAGCATAGGGCTCTTAAGTGCACACCCTAGGAAAATAGATACTTTAAGATTGGATCCCTGCCGTATGAGCTTTCCTAGATGATATTGGTAATTTTACAAAACAGTACAATTCAGGGACCCTATTGACCAGAAGTCACATAAAATTTATCTAAACTCTGTAAAATATAATGTATTTTATGTATAAGGTAAATGATTGAAACTAACTGAATGTCAAATGTTGCCTCAAATTGGGTCATCCATTTGGAGACAGAGCCTAATAATTCTGCACTGAAACAATGTGTGACACAGTTCGTCCTCTTTTTTAAAGTGGGATTAATTAGTAGGAGCATGCTTTTTGATATTTTTGAACCCAATTCTCCTATTATAAAGCTGAAGAGTTGCTAAAGAGATTTCCAGAGTATTAAGATAATTTAGAGAGGGGGTTGGGAATCACAAGAATATAAATTTGTCGTGAGTAATGACTATCTTTTTATAGTAGGTTAATTTGCAAAGAATATTCTATATACAGCTACTGAAGAATGGTACTTAATGTAGTAATTCAATATTTACAGAAGATTGATTGATTGATTGATTGATCGACCGGCTGACTGACTGACTGAATTTATTTCTAGCCCATTCTATAAGCCAATTGTATCTTTGGATAGCTTAGGGCAGATGACACCACTATACTTTTAAATCATATTCACATTTAAAACACATGAGTTCCCCCAAAGAATCCCGAGAACTGAAGTTTCCTCCTCACAGAGCTACCATTCCCAGCACCCTTGAGTAAAGTTTGTTATGTTAAAACTAAAGTCATGTGCATTGAATGTGCTTTAAATGTATAGTGTGGATCTACCCAAACTAAAAAATACAGTTAAGAAACAGAGGTTTCACTTTCAAGGAACAATAACCACAGATTAAACTAATATGCAGCCCAGCAAAAAATGAGGAAAGCCTGCTGGAGCTGGCCAACAGATCATTTGGTCAAATATCCTGTTGTCCCAGTGGCCAGCCAGATGTCTTTGGGAAACCTGCAAGTAAGACGTGAGCACAACAGCACTCTCTCCACCTGCAATTCCCAGAAACAGCCTCTGACATTGGAGGTGGAATATGGCAACCGTGGCTAGTAGCCATTGATAGCCTTATCCCCCATGATTTTATCTAATCCTCTTTTAAAGCCAAGCAAGTTGGTGTCCATCACTGTGGAGGTGAATTCCACTGATGATCTGTGTAGATCCCTGTCTCAGAATTGGACAAATTCATGAAGAGTAAGTCTTGTAGGCATTTGCCATTAGGTACATCTCATTTGCCATTAGGGACGCGGGTGGCGCTGTGGGTAAAACCTCAGTGCCTAGGACTTGCTGATCGTAAGGTCGGCGGTTCGAATCCCCGCGGCGGGGTGAGCTCCCGTCGTTCGGCCCCAGCTCCTGCCAACCTAGCAGTTCGAAAGCACCCCTAAGTGCAAGTAGATAAATAGGGACCGCTTTATAGCGGGAAGGTAAACGGCGTTTCCGTGCGCGGTGCTGGCTCGCCAGATGCAGCTTTGTCATGCTAGCCACATGACCCAGAAGTGTCTTCGGACAGCGCCAGCTCCCGGACTCTTGAGCGAGATGAGCGCGCAACCCTAGAGTCGGTCACGACTTGCCTTCGGGCAGGGGTACTTTTACCTTTACCTTTTTACATCTCAAAGGGATTTACTTCTGAGTTGAAGCTGACACTGTAGATATACCTTGGCTATTAACCATAACAGCTAAATGGAAACTCTGTGGGTTTGATCCAAACTGAGTCAAGCTTAGAGCAGAACCATTGAAGTCATCGGGACTTTTCTTGCTGATTTCTGTGCATTGGAAAAGATACAGTAACGAATGGGATATCGCCAGGTCCATTGCATTTGTGTAGACCACAAAACCCATGCTGGTTGGCCCCATTTTCTTTCCATTTGCGGTGCAGGCAGGTGCAACTCCAGTAGGGGTTCATCTGAGAATCTGTACGATTTATGGCAACTTGATGAATTGATTCTTAGCCTAGAGAACATTCAGTTTAGCCATTCACGGGGCAGCCATTCCTCTGCCTTTCAGAGGGTTTCCGTGTTCAATTGGGGTTCTGTGTTTGTTAGCATACACCCCACAGGCAAAGTGAGATGAAAGGAGCTAGCATCTCAGAAAGCAGATTCCTGAAGGCAGCACACATAGATCAGTAATTAAAGTGTGGAGTCATAAATTTCTAACTTCGCCAAGAAATAGGAGGGTTAGGTTACACAAACAATCAACCAAGGCAGAAAAACACCCCTGAACACCAATATACACATTTACTCAAACAATATCACAGCCATTGGAAACTTGGTAACTAATCGACTTGGATTAATGATATGTTGCACGTAAATCAGCTGTATTGTCAAAACACTGCTCCTTTAATCCCTTGTAAATTATGGGGTTTATAAAAGCAGATTTTTATGGATCACTGAATATTGTTTAAATATACATATGGAATGGAGTTTAAGTGCTAATCCGCTGCCATTTAAATAAACCAAGTATCCATCATTGGACTCTGTTATGTCCCAGCACCTAATCATTTAATAAACTCACAGCTAGTCTAAACTCGTCTATGCTGGAATCCAATTTTGGATTTACGCTTGCATGTTCCATACTGCAGCACAGAATATACTGTTAAGACCCGTGTTGGTTCCTTTCCTTTTTCTTTTTTTTTAACTGTTTGTTTTCATTTAGTTTTGTCCTACTGGCAAGCTACACTTTATAGACCAATGGAGAAAATAGATCTGCCTGACAATATTTGCACTAGGTGCTTTGTAAATGAGATTGTATTTTATTGAAAGCTGAGTCCTACATCTGCTTTGCTTTATCAACAAACCATGCAAACATGCTGATGGTTCCAGTCCAGAAATCTATTTGTAGACTAAGAGGAAATGCAGAAGGTTCACGTAATTGGTAAAGGGAAATCCATATGTGCTCTTCGATTGGGTTTTTTTTTGGGGGGGGGGTGTTTTCTTTTTTTACCCATGACTACACCGTTCTACTCTTTAAATGATGACGTTTTGATGTTGAATGTTAAACACAGTCTAATGCTGAACACAGATGTTACTGAAATAACCTTACATGCAGTGCTTCCAAATAAGTCTTTGCCAGTAGCTATCAGCATTTATATTACTCATTCCTGATCTCAGATCCATCTTATTCATTCCTGGTTTCTACTCAAAATCTAGATCTTGCAGCAGAGGATGTTAGATGTGCTTGTTCATAATTGAAAGGGCATCTTTAGAGAGTCTTGAAAAGGGAAGTTGGAGCCACCCTTAACCAGTTCAACATTTTCCTCAGTTGTGTCATAGGGAGGCAGAGGACAAAAGTAGCCCCCATCTATGAACTATGGCAGGCTGAACGTCTCTTGTGGATATGGATCTTGTGACTCCTGTTCTATTGCCTTTCTGCTTGTTCCAGTGGAAGATGGAAACTGTCAGGAAAACCATCCTGTATCTGATGATGACAGTGATGTTGCCTGAGAGTAAATACGTATGAGACACCCCCATCCAAAACCCCCCCCCCTGCTCTTTAAAATCAAACCATACATGTGGACTATTCAAATGTCAGGGTGGTTGCTTTCTTGATTAGCCTGCCATTTAGCCTACCATGCAGGGATTTCTTCCTAGCCTTGGTTCTATATTTCTAGGAGCCTACAGTGCTACTTTTCTTTTCTGTCTTATTTCTTCAGTCAACTTTGGAGCTGGAAGAAATCCCACAGTCACACTTTATTGCCCCTTGCCAAATGTTGTCTACATGCAGATATCCTCCATGGCTGAAGGCCTTCCACAGATCACCAACTCCACTCACAGAGGACCCCTCTCACTTGGAAATACTTGCATCCTGTGTCCCTAAACCATTTATTCACCTCTACACTTTAGTATTCTAATATTAAAAAGTAAGAATACCAAATCAATAATAATGATATAGCTAGGCATGTACCTGATTAGGCCCTCTGAAGAGACAATTCTATTGCCCTCTTCAAGAATATACCAGTTTTTGTTTTTATTCTCTCAGATACAGTCAGATAAACTGCAGTCCCTCGAATCAGGGTGCACTAATAGCCAACAGTTCAATTCAGATATATTTTAGTGTTAACTGGTCTACAGTTAGCCAAGACAGCTTAGGACGGTTCAGTAATAATGAGCACTACAAATGCATTTTCAATATAGCAAATTAGTGGTATTAATTGGGCTCCTAAGTGGAGGCCAAGCATTTCAATTTTACAGATATATAAAGCACTGTAATGCTTTGCTCTTATTTAACTGCAAAGTATATTGATTCATTCATTTGCTGGGATTATTTAAGAATACACTTCAACTGTATTGTACATTCACACTGAATAATAAGTGACTGACACACACACACACACACACACACACAAGATCCACATCCACATTTAATTTCAAATGGAAGATTGAAGCAAGCTCACATCTAGAATCCCGGGAGAAGAGAAGCCTAAAGGAGGCTCCCTGGAGTGCCTCAAAGCAATTGTCAGTGGGAAAAACATTCTACATAGTTTATTACCCAGAACAGAGCTGATTGTTCAGAGAGACAACACAGGAAGGACAGTGACGCAGCTGGAATGCAAAAGATGAGACTGACAGGAGCCAAGAACACACCTGCTGGGGGTGAGAAGTATGCAGGTCTCAAAAAGAAGGAACACTCCAGGACCTTTAAAAGGTGGCATGGTATCCTGCCAGTCAACTTATTGTCATAACCTGCTATTCACGGTAAACTATCTAAAGTGTGCTCAGTACCTTGGACAGCTAGAGACTGGTACAGAGGGAAGACTTTCTTGGGGCTCTAGGAAGTAGTGTGCCACCTGTCCTCAGAAAAACATGATTGTTCTACTTATGGAGAAAAATGTCCCCTGTCCTGTTCAGACCTCAAACAGGACAACTTTTTCATGCATTTGAGCTCATCCTCCTCCTCCTCAAAACTGTGTGGGCAGAGGGTTGGTCCGGTGGGAGGAGGAGAGCAAGAGCATGAGTGGGAATTTCTGCTGGCAGAGAGTGGTTCATTACGAGCAGAACTAAGAGTGAAAGCGAGAGTTATCGTAGGACACAGATAGGGGGTGGGGTGGGGCCGGAAGGAGGAGTTTGAGAGAGAGATTTTGTGCAAGCAGAGGGTGGGTTGAGGCAAGCGAGAGGAGGTGTTTGAAGGGGCCTTGTACGATGTGAGAGAGAGAGTTTTTGTGGGAGGGAGGATGGGATGGACTTGGAGAGTGGAGTTTTGCATGGGTCCACTCTGTCCATCCGGTGAAGAGCAAGAGGAATTGGGAAAGAGAGTTTTTGTGCAGGCAGAGGCAGGTGGGTCGGAGAGTGAGTTCAGAGTTCACTTGAAGTCTTAATTAATAATGGTCCATTTGCAGAAACCGGAATCAGGGAAATGGTTGCTTAGAAATCTCACTAGCATAGTTAGTTTGACCACCATCAAAGTAGATTAGCAAGAAGAGTTATATTTTAGTTCAAAGGGGAAAACATAGAAAAGCAGAGAAGTACATAGTCAGGAAAGAAGGTCAGAAGGTTCTGGGGTGGTCAACTTTTCACCCCATAAGCATTCTACCATCAAGTTTTCTATAGAACTAACTGAAGAACAGATATATACATTACTTGATTTCACCATCTGAGAGTGTCTTTTTAAATGTGAGTAATCATGGAATAACAGCAGAGACATGTCACCACATGATACCATTTCCCTGTAAAAAGTGAGAGATTCCCTGTAAAAAATGATCTCAGAAGACCTAGGAATTCATATGCGGATCTACATTTTGCAGCTGGTCCATGTTCTAGTCAGCTACTCTAAAAATTCAGCTAAACCATTAACAAGTTCAGCTGCAGTGCTGTAATTTCTAGTTCAGGGCTATCTCTAATTTTGGTATGGACTCATAAATCAGCCTGGAATGCTGGAAGCTAAATCCAGACATGGACCAGAGGTACATGAACCTTAACAAATCTTTGAAACAATCTGGCTTTTCCCCCTGTAGAAGAATCTCAAATCAACCCACTCTGTTTTTCATTATGAATATCAACCAGAGTTCCAATGGGAACTAGTTCATTTTAAGAAGATGGCAAAATATTAGACTAGGAGACTGCACATGTGCTAAGTCATCCTCTGAGTTATGGTTATGGCATTCACGAGTAGGCCTGCCCAACACTCCCCTACAAGTAAATGTACGTAAATGGTAGCCAACTGCTTGCATTTTAAATATTTATCAATAAAAATAAACCTACTCCTGCCAGATTGATTTTGGGACTATTAGAAAGCACCTTTAAAATGATCTCACAAATAAGTCTGCCCACAGAAGTATCTATATAATTTCCTTTGCATTAGAGGCATGCCAGTAAGTGCTTCCTGGAAGTATGTGTAGCCTAAATAAAGCTTGGAGATTTCACCTTTGTTCCTTCTACGTGCTAATGCAGAGATATAAAAGCCAATGACAGTATATGTGAACCAGAACATGATCAACATCAAGCCTCTCTTTTGTCATTTTCTTTTTAATACAAAACCCAACAAAGCCAAAATGTCCATGCTTAAATAGACATGGATCCAGACCAAAACATTAGGTTGGAATAAGGTCAAGCAGAGAAATACTTAAAATTGCATCAGGAATGTTCAGTGGCTCTGCTCCATCTCTGAGATATATCTGCTGATGGAGCCTATTAACTGATCTCTATATAAATCTGCAATTTATACCATTTTATGGTGCTAAGAACTTGGTTTCTCTATCTTTTATTTATCCTGTAAAGCTTTGTTGAAAAAATCTTATCATACAACAGTGTTTGTGTGCAGTGGCCCAATTAACATGGCCAAGGAAGATGGGAGTTGAGGGCCAACAATATCTGAAGGGTCACTGCTATACAAAAAAACATGAATTAAGTACCCCAAGGTATTATAGTGAACATGCTGGCCTGGTTTCTTTGGTAACTATGAATATTAAAGACAGCAAGTGAACCTGAAGTCTCATCCATCCAACTATTCAGTTGTTGTTTTTGGACATTGTTGTACCAGTGAGGACACCAAATGCATTCTTCTTCTTCTTGGGCCCAAAGCCTGTTGTCTTTTCTGCATGCCTCCCACATGCTTCATCTAGTAGAACGTGAAACTTATGTTATCACCTTTCTCCATTATGCCATTAAAGTTTATCCACTTAGGCAGCAAAAGGATTGCTATCTGTTCCGCTATATGTGCTGGCCATTTCCCCAAAGATGGATTCATACAGTGATCTCCCAAGGTACGCCTATTGTGCTATAGGTGGCAGTGAAGGGGGGAGATTATCCAGGACAAGCAACTAGAGTAACTCTGCACTGCTGTCCAGCTCTTAATACTAACACTCATCTGTTAGGAAATGATGCTCATTCCGATCTCTGTGTCCAACCAAGGTCACAGGAACATAAGAAAAACCTTGCTGGATCAAGCCAAAGGCCCATCTAGTCGAACACCCTGTTATCACAGTGGCCAAACAGATGCCTATGCAAAGCCCACAAGCAGGACCCAAGCTCAAGCACTCTTTCCTCTTCTGCATTTCCCAGCAACTGGCATTCAGAAGCATACTGCCTACAACTGCGGAGGCAGATACACTGCCATTATGGCTAGCAGCCACTAAAGTCCTTATCCTCCATGAATGTTTATAAACCTCTTTTAAGGCAATCCAAGTTGGTGGTCCTCACCGCTTCCTGTGGGAGCGAATTCCAATAGGTTACATGGAATTCAGCATCCTGATTAGAACACTGGCCAGCCAGATGCTCTGAGAAACCCCACAATCCACAAGGCATGAAGAAGACAGAATTTCCTCCATTGTATGTTGCCAACTCCTGGTATTCAGGGGCCACAGCTACTGTTTGGTGCTAAATGTTGCGAATTTCCCCCAATCCCATTTCAAAGACACATCACCACATCTTGTGGCAGCAAATTGCATAAGCTAATTATCTGTTCACAGATACATTTGTGCCCACACCAAAGAGGTAATCAGTGAGGTCTGGGCTGACAGCACTTATTACCATTAAATGGAAGAGGAGCATTTAGCACTGAACATCTGCTCTGTCGGCAAACATCGCTCTGTCGGCGAACATCCACGGCTGCGCAGCTGTGGAGGGCTACCTCATTTCACTGGATTGGTATAACTGGATCCTGAATGCTATCTCCCTGGAAAAGTGTTCCAACCAAAGTTAAGCACTTTTCAGTGCTATTAAACATTATCTTCAATATGCTCAATTGAAATTAATGGGACTTAAATTAGGTGGACTATGTCCCAATTTTGTAGAAGACCCTGTACATATCAGTCCTTTTAATCAGAAACACTTATAATTATTTCCCAAATTTTCATACCTTAATATATAATATCATTCAGTCAACAACCAAAATGCTTTGAGACAGAGAATTCACTTCTATTTGTGTGCGCTTGTATATGTATCACTATGTGTTTCTGCATATGTATCAATTTAAAAATGAAAATACAAAAAAGAACACTATAATAAGGTTTTTATACAAAATTACAAAGCATGGTATTATGTTTCACTTTTTTATGCTTAGAATTTTTTGAGCAGCACCAGGAACAAGATTTATTCAGCTTTATTCCAATCTTCAGGAAAAATAACTAAGCGCAACCCTATATCTTCTATGACACCTTTAATGTGGTTCTTCGGGATTGTAGATTTTGGTTGCTAACGCACACAGAGAGGGGAGGATAGCGCTGAAAAATCAATACAACTGAATGAAATACTCGGCCACAAGAAAGCGCAAATCTTTCACAGTTAAGGGCTGAAATTTACAGTCTACATGCAAATAAAATCCCCATATAAATGAATGATAGATTTACCTTGGCAGGAAACAAAAAGACAGGGGCTAAGAATAACTTATTTTAATGACAATCAGGAATATTATGTGCAAAGGTGGAATGTGAAGTGAGGGAAATAGAAGGATATTTTTCTGCAGACAGCCTTTGAGAAAACACTCTCCATAACATTTGGTGTTGTAGAGACAACAAATATTCTTGCCTAGGAAATCCTGACAGATATGTTTCCTCTGCAGGAAGGAACAAAGGCAATAGCCAACATTGTGAAAAGGCCATGGTGGTTATGGGTGGTGGCTGTTGCCCATTGGGACTGGAAGAATGAAAGGCCCAGCAGTAGATGGAGCCAGAGCCAGTCACATGCACAACAATGATCAATAACAGTGCCATTCTCTGGACTGGACTGGATGTAAGTAAGAAGGGAGGCAGGTGGGATATGTGGCTAAGAGGAGACTCAGATTGGTGGGGCAGTTATAGGACTGTATCCAGCATTGCATGAGCTTGTGCAACCTATATTCCCCTTGTTAAGTATAATTGGTTTAATTGACACTGAAACGGTGAATGCCTTTGTATTGCTGAAAATTCTTTAACATGGGGATTTTCCATGGAGCTATATTAATGCCAAGAATGGGCTCTCTGAGCTTTAACTGAGTTGTTAATTAACCATTGTTGTTTCCTGCTAGCTAGCACGTGAGTGTTTAACCTTAGATCACATGGGAGGTTATTGAATTGCAAGTCACCATTTTGAAAGGGAGTTTCCAGGCATGGCCAAACTTGGCCCTCCAGATGTTTTGGGACTACAGTTTCCATCATCCCTAGCTAGCAGGGCCAGTGGTCAGGGATGATGGGAATTGTAGTCCTAAAACATCTGGAGGGCCAAGTTTGGCCATGCCTGCTTTAGTCTTTGTTCTCAGACTCTGTGTGAGTGAGGATGTAAATGAACCTCCCCAGGTAAATAGCCCAGGCAGGATGTAGGCTGGAATGCAGGCTGTGGGGAGAGACAAGCCTCTGCTTCTAGGTCTGTTGGAATTATTTCATATTTTGTAAGATGCTGGTCCTATGCCCTCGACCAGCATAGCTCTTGTGGAACTGTTTGGATGTATCATCTGATGTTTCTGTTTCATTTTGAATAATGTTCTGCAAGTAAAATTTTGAACAAGCTAACAGGTCTAGACAATGCTTCTTTTCAGAAGCAATCAGATTTCATGCATCCATTTGCTTCAAATTATGCAATATTAATATCTGCAATACCCCTCCTTTCTCCGCCCAAACCCCTCCCACCATAGCTGTCAACGTTTTTAAAGGGAAATTCCCTTATTCTGAATAGGATTCCTCGCAAGAAAAGGGCAAAGTTGACAGCTATGCCTCCCACATTGTGAGTGGGTGGGTGGCCTCACCCACAACTGGATAAAAGAATCTTGAACTGCTTGCAAAAGGTTCCAGTTTGGAGCAACTCCTTCCTCCTCCTCCGGCTACCATGTAAGACACAATCTGCAGTGCTTGGCAGGCCTCTGTGAAGGTAAAGAGGATAGTTCACACTGTACAAGGGGCTACAGGAAGGAAGAGAAGGGGAAAATTAGTTGTTTGAGTTGCCTTCTGCTTGTACAATGGTGGAGATCACTCATAGTTTATCTTTTTCTTATTAATCTACCTTGTGCAGTACATTATACATTTTCATGTATCATACTGGGAACTAATTTTGAGAAAAATTGAGGTGCTAAAAGAAAAGAAAAGCTTATTTAGGGTGTGTGTGTGTGTGTGTGTGTGTGTGTGAAAACATTTGCCCAGCCTATGTATTCCAGGCTTGCTGGAAAATTGGGACTGTCTGTCCCCTACCTCTAGGTCTAAATTTTCAGCAACCTTAATTTTACCTCTAACAACCTGATAGGCAGAGAGCCGGGAGGCTGTCATCTGCAGAAGGGTGCAATGCCTCCTGGCTTCACAGCAGGGAGGTGATAGGTCTCCCTATGATTGACTGACAGCGAGGGAGATCGAGCAGACTACCATATGTTCCCTGAAAGGAGGGAACACCAATTTGGCGAATAAATCACACACATTTTTCACATTAACTGTTGCCATCGAACAATTTTCACATTGAAAATGGCATTAACAAAGGGCATGTGCATTAGCTATGGTGATTTACTCTCTACCATATGTCTGTTAAGTGACATGCTGTTTGTGTGGGTGACGGTGCTATATGTAATAGTATGTAAACAAAACACTCATGAAAAGGAAAGAGAGAAAATAAAAGACTGAATGCCTGCCAAACCGAAAAAAGGAAGTGAACAGCAGGGAATGAAATGGCTTTCTTTCAGATTTCTAAGAAATGATTACCAATAACAGAGGGTGGCTTTTTTTTTTTTAAAGGTCCTCAGCAAGATATTACTTGGCAAACTCTTCTTGTAGGTAGATAACATGCACAAGTATCAAAGGATGATTGGAGTGACTTGCATTGAGTGATCCAACAAACCCAATTGTGTCCAAGAATACTGCAGGGTCTTTCATGGATTTCTACTAATGTTTTTCCAAACTTCAAGAATGTCCTGTCCCCCCCAATTTCTGGATTTGAGGCACACTTTACCCTTACACACAATGAAAGTTTGTTTTCAGAGTGTGCAAAGATAAGAGGCACTCATCCTCAAAAGAATCTTGCTGTGCATTACAGAATTTTTCAGAAGCAGCGTTCTTGGGCAAATTACCTCATGCCACCAATATGAGGTTCAAACAGTCCTACTTGCATTCCATACTGCTTTCAGCCATCCATTGTGTTGTGTCATTGGACCCACTGACACTATACATCTAAAGCAGTATCGTATCAAATCTGAACAGCGATGGCTTCCCCCAAAGAACTGTAGTTTGTTAAGGGTGTTGAGAGTTGTTAGGAAACCCAATTCCCCTCACAAAGCTACAATTGCCAGAGTTGATTAGCAAAAGGATTAATTGTTATAGCACTTCTCACAATTTTTTGGAAACAAAAAAATCCAACACACACATGTGTTTCCCTTCTGCCCTACAGCCCAGTAACTGGAGGTGCTTTTTCTACTAGCAAGGCTGGAGGAAGACCAGGCTAGCCCCATCCAACAGCCAGAGCCGGAGCAGCTGCCTTGATGTTCTTCCTGGGAGGCAGTAAGTATAACCTCTCAGTGGCCCTTTGTCTTCATCTGGTGGCAGAGGCCATATTGTGCTCTCCTCCTTAGAATGAAGTGCTCCCACCTATATGAGAGAAGGGAGGAGGCATGACTCTTAAGGTGGCACCTGCTGCCCCTGATTTTTGTTACAGATTTGCATTCAAAGTAATGAACAGTTTCAGGCCAATTGTAAAGAGTGAACCCTAAACCTGTGTGAGAAGACATCTTAATGGTGCCATAGGAGTTTAGACCCACCTTTAATACCAACATGAAATGCAGCACCTAAAAAAGAATCATTTATTTCTACATCTCCCAATATGGCAGGAGCGTGGAATCCTTGGCCATCCAGATGTTGTCCAACTACATTTCCTAGCATGCTAGACTATTTGCCTTGCTGGCTGAAGCTGATGTTGGAGTCCAGCAGCAGCTGGAGGTGCATATTCCCCATCCCTGTTCTGCAGGGGGCATAGGGATGCTTGATATGCAGAGTGTCCCAGTTTCAATCCCTGTCATCTTCAGTGAGACAGGTGATATGGCAGGTGATATGGCAGAACTTTCCATGGAAGCTTCTGCCCACATAGAGAATTTTGCACTAGACAGACAAATAGTCTGATCCGGCATAAGGCAGCTTCCCATTCCACTTTCTCCCTCTGTCTGCCTAACTCCTTTCCTTGCTCCCAATGGCTCTGGATCTGCTAGTATGACCCACCTTGGGTCAATTCACAACCCAGTTGTTGGTAGCAACCTACCAGCTAATGATCAATACAGTCAAGCAGCCTTCATCAACCTGGTTTCCTCAGCTGTTTTGGACTACCAAGTGTCCAGCTGTTCCAGCTGTCAGGTGAGTTGCAGCCCAAATCAGCCATAGAGCACCAGAGTTGTGGCAGCCTCACTGGAGGTCAGAGATCCTGAACCTTTAAAGAGCTTTCTTTTCTTTCACTGTTTATATACCACTTAATTACAATGGTCTCTAAGCAGTGTACAGTAACTCAGTATGATAAAAATCAAAACCAGTTAAAATGACAGGGAAAATAAATAAAAAGTTCAACAGGGTCTGTTTGACCTCAACTGGAAGGGGATTCCATAAAATAGTTGATGAGAAGCAGAAGTGGAGTTTTCCCTATTCTAACATTACAGGAAGGCAAGGTGCACTTGCTACACAGTGCCCTTTGGACTAGCAATGAGAGGCACAGAAGTTTTGCCTAATGCTGAATCCGAGTGACATATACCTTCCTTTTCCCAGAACACCTCCAACATTCCTTCATGTGCAGTGCAATGCCAAACCACAGGGAGCCCTTCTCCTGACGCACTGCCAACAGCTGGAATCAAAAGAGAGAATTGTATCAGCACAAACCGCAGGAGTATCAAAACCTAGCAGCACCTTCATCCATAACCTATCCCCATTCATCCGTAGCCTGGATAAAGTGCTGAGATAAAGTGAATAAGCTGTGCCTGAGTATTCTCAGAAATGGTTTTAATAATTCTCCTTGAAGATCTTTTAAAATGTGCTCGAGCTCTTGTAAAAAACACACAGCCCACCAACGCCAAATTCAGCAACGTAATGAGATTCAGCAAGAAAAGCTCACAATCAACGCCAGCTGTTGCCCAATTAAACTCAACAGTTCACAGGTGTTCGCCTGAGAATACACAGTTTTGCCGAAGCCAATCTATGTTCTTAACAAACCCTTCAGAGAGGGAAGGGGGAAATGAGATGTGTTTGATAGGGTGATCTCTTTCAAAAGTTGGTTGTTTAAAAAAAAATTGTACGTTCGTGTCAAGAATCTGATGCACAGCAACCCCCCCCCCCTTCAATTAATTACAGTTTAGTAAAAATGGAAAAGTCAGCCTTAATAGCTGAAGCCTATGCCTTGTCATTCTCTTCTGGGTGCTTTGATTTTCCCTTAATAGGCTTTGGTGTCTGTCTCAGGTGCCACCTCTTTATGCAGAGCTAATATATTCATTGATTCACATTTGGGCTGTGTTTACATTATACAGGCAAATAGTGCTGGCCACTTCTGTAGGAGAGTTATATTGGAGCTAGGTTTCTAACTTCTATAGGGTGCTCAAACTTATATATTGGGCCTAGAGTGTTTACCTCTATATGGTGCTCAAACTTCCCTTATGTGCCTTTCCCCCCTTTATTATTGGTTTGCTTTTTGGAGATAGAAAATATTGAGGTAGGAGAGGAGTTAATGTGTGCCAAGGCATCTATTTTCAAGATCAGTGGGCACAAGACCAGGCCAGAGGTCTATCTCGTTCACTTCCTGTTCTCACAGTGGCCAACTAGATGTCTATGTGGAAGCCTACAAGCAGGACTGAGGGCAATAGCACTCTCCCCACTAAATTGAAATTTAGAGACATACTATCTCCAGCAGTGGAGGCAGATCATAGCCTTCATGCCTAGTAGCCACTGATAGTCTTGTCCTTCAGGAATTTGTGTAGTCCTCTTTTGGAGCCATCGGCCACACTTCCACTTGTTCCATACCTAGAAAGCATGGGTCCAAGCAGTTTTCCACTTGTTCCGTGCTTTCTGGACATCATGCCCTCCATTTTTTTCTGATGGAAATAGGGGCACCCTATTCCGTATTTAATTTATTATTTATACCCCGCACATCTGACTGGGTTGTCCCAGCCACTCTGGGCGGCTTCCAACATATATAAAAACATACCGGTAATAAAACATTAGACATTTTTTTTAAAAAAAACAAAACCTTCCCTATACAAGGCCACCTTCAGATGTTTTCTAGAGGTTGTATAGTTACTTATCTCTTTGGCTCTGATTCAGCAGTAAACAACAGGTTTACTTGGGTGAATATAGTGGGGCAAGTAGAAGTATGGATGAGCCCTAGGTTGGTGGCCTTCAGTACATGTTATGAGAATGATAGTTTAAAGAAGTACTTTCTTTTGTCTGTATTCATTTAGTGTACTCAAGCCAAAGAGAACTGATTAACCAGTCACCTGAAGCAGAAGCAGTACTTTTCAGCCTACAAATGAAGTAGTTTTCAGGATAGCAGTCCCCAAATCCATTGTAATGCTGTAGAATTGTAATTCCTGGAGTGTTGTAGACCCTGGTTGTCTAAGTTATAGGTTATAAGGATTAAAAAGTGGTCAGAGTTTTAAGTTAGCAAATGACTGAGAGAGTTGTTTTCATATCGGCCTCTGTATTCATACCGGTTCACTTTTATTTGTGTCTATGTACAGACAATTGGTGAAAATGCTAAGAGACATGGGGTTAATGTTAAATAGAAACTCATGGTATTTATCCTTAAACTTGAGATGAAAGCACTTCACCCCACCCCACAATGAAACGCTGTTCCTATGTGTTCTGCTTCCAATTTCATTTAATAATACTTAATAATAATAATAATCTTCAGAATGATGCACTGCACTTCCTTTGATCTTCAGCTCTCAAAGGTACTTTATAATCACATATTTCCACCACACCCTAATGATGTCGGAATCAGACCTATAAACACATGAGATTAACACTTGGCTCTATGAAAACGAGTGGGAATTATTCAGCCACTGACTTCAGCGGAGACAGGAAGCTTTACCTTAAATAGGAAAGAAAATTTAACTGTGTTGAGGAGATTTTTATGTTCTTAGTGTTTCTGCTATGAATTTGATGATGCTAGAAAAATCAAAATAGTAAAAACATTGTAGTTGTATTAGGGATTATGAATAAGATTGAAATGTAATTGGATTAAATAAGATTTTGGAAGCAAAATTAAATGAATTTATCTTACCTTGAAATCTAGCATGTGAGAGGCCATCTAAAAAGTATAATTGGCTTATCAAATGGTTTATTTTTGAATTGTAATTGTAATTTGGTAATGTTAAAATGTGATTTATATTGGATATATGTAACTGAAAATTAATTAAAAAATGTTTACAAAAGAAAAAGAAAACTAGGAATAGAATCAAAACATAACGCTCTTTGGAAATAATACTACAGCACTTACGAACTCCAGGAATTTGTACTCTGCGCATGTGCAGCTTGATCTATGAAAGGTTGCTGGGGTAGAGGGATTGTACTGCCTCTTGAGGCAGGGAAGGACTTTGGTAACAATGGTACCCTGTGTGAGGCTAAAATTTGATGCGCCCACCCCCTGACCTTGTGCCACTTTCCCAAAGCTGGGTAAGGGAGGTGACAGGCTTTGGGAAGAAAGCGCAAGAGCTCTGGGTCCCACAGCCCTCACACCTCCTTCCCAAAGCTGGGCAAGCACAAACTAGGCTTTGGGAAGAAGGAATGAGGACTCTAGGACTCTGTCAGAGCCCTCACACCTCCTTCCCAAAGCCAAATGATTGCAGTTGAAGCACCTTACTCATCTTGACCAAGAGTGCAAAACCAGGATGCCCCATCCTGAAATGAGAGCTGTCTGGATAAGACCTTCAACTGTGCCACAGAGAAAATGTGAAACATATACATTTATATCCATTAGGGATTCGTATATAAAGGAGTGTGTGTGTGTTTCTTTTTGAATATTCTTCCCTGAGATTAAAATACACAGACAAGCAGTCATAGGCTGCCTTTCTGTATTATCTTGCTAGGCAGTCTCAGAGCAATGCTGCTGATCCTATGGGCCAAATTACCATCCTTTGGAACTTGCAAGGGAACTAGAAGTTCAGAGAGGAGATGTTTAGAGTGCTGACCTTGCCGAGAGCGGAACAGCTTGGAGTGCAGCGCACAGAGGAATAAATGGCAAATGAAAACTGGATTATTGTAGGGGAGAAAAAAGGGGAAAATGAAAGAGCATGCAGGGAAATTATCAATAGATGCCTATTATCAAGAGCCTCATTCAGAGAAAGCCTCAAGATAATAGCGCACAGCAATAAATATGTGCTCTTTCCGATGAAAGGGGATGCAACCTGAGCAACCGAGAATGTCATTCATTTCCTGTCAAGTTCTATACAGGAGGGGCTGAGCTCTTGCAACAAAAGTGTCAGAGGGCTCCAGGGCTTGAACTAGGAAGGAACTGCCATGGCCTGAGGTTGGGAACGAGCTTTGTAAGCGACCTGGGAATGTGTGTGAGGAGTCCGCTTCAGGGACAGAAGGAAACAGTGCAGCGCTAGTGATTGGCAAGCAAAAGACGGGCTAGCCAAACCAAGTTTAAATATGAGACATTTGACAAATTACGCTGACATTTGTTGGCCGGTTGGGGTCATTAATTATTGTTATTTAATGTGATTTTTAAAAAAAATATTTCAAATATGTGGTTTACTTCTTTGTTTGCTTCAGAGGGGGGTGGTCTGGAAATAGGTGGGGGGGTGTCACCCAATTGTCATGCTCAGTTCCTGGGGAGGTTTGGACTTACAATGACAATTCTTCCCTGAAGGCATAGGTGCTATATCTAGGGGGCCTGGGGGGCCTTGGCAACCAAAAAATTTCAACTGTGGGTGCTGGGCTGGGTGACCCAATGCGTCGCATGTCATGACACCACATGTCATGACATAGGTACCATTTCCATGGGGCCAACAGAAGCCTGGCAGTGGAGGTGAAGGCCCCAGCCCAGTTGCGGTGGCCGCGATGGAGAGCGAACAGAGGCAAGGCAGCAGGCAGCAGTGGTGGGTTGAGGCCAAACAATGTCGTGCACACATGATGGCTTGAGTGACGTCATGACATCACAGCATGTGCATGCGCGTAATCTGGGTCCCAAGTCAGCACCTCTGCCCGCAGGGGTGGGGAACCAGTTAGGATCGTCTGCATTATATTACCATAGTTCTGTTCTTAACTTCAGGGCCATGTTTAGAGAGTAGCAATGGATGAGGACAGTGAGTGGCGATGCTGCCAAAGAGAAAGGATATGGCAGCCATGACAAGCAGGGTCAGACCTCTTTAGTTTATTAGCTTATTTCTATTTCGCCTTTCTCCCAAGCTGGGATTGTGTGTGTGTGTGTGTGTGTGTGTGTGTGTGTGTGTGTGTATGATGTTTATTGAATTTCCTTCCCCCCCCCAAATTCTGTGTGTGTGTGAGAGAGAGAGAGAGTGAATGTGTGTGTGTGTGTGTGTGTGAGAGAGAGAGAGAGAGAGAGAGAGAGAGAGAGAGAGAGAGAGAGAGAGAGATGTTTTATTTGAGACGGATCCAGTGCTATTTTCATAGAAAAAGATGTGCCGGAGCTCACCATAACTTTTTAAACACCATGATCAGCATCCCAAAAGAATGAGCTGGACTGCAAGAGTTACAACTCAGTGATAAAGTCCTGTGGGCAAATGGGTGGGCCTTCTAGCATCCTGAGCTGTGTGTGTGTGTGTGTGTGTGTGTGTGTGTGTGTGTGTGTGTCAGAGAGAGAGAGAGCGCGCTTCTCAGGATGCTAGAAGGCCCACCCACTTGCTCAGAGGGCCTCATCACTGTGTTGTAGCTCTTGCAGCCCAGCTCATTCTTTTGGGATGCTAATCATGGTGCTTAACAAGTCTAACTCAGAATCATTGCCTAGACAAAGAGACTGGATTGGTGAGCTTGCTCTCATACTTTCTACCCTCAAACCTACATCAATACCAATTGCCCCCATGGCACTCCAGTGGTCAACATCCTCTGCACCTAATTGTCAAATGGGAAGGTCTCATCCTGCTGGCAGAAAGATAGAGGGCAGAAGCTGCTCTAACCTCTCAGGCAATTTCACAATATTGCACTGCCACAGGAAAAGCTCTCTCTCATGTCACCGCCAACCATGCCTCAGATGTTCATGGGACTGAGAGGTGCTCAGCCAAGGATCTTAGCACCCAGGCATGTTCATAAAAGGAAATACAATTTTTCAAGTAACCTGGTTGGGGGTGGTTCATCAGATGCCAAGGCTTCCCCAAGTTTGGTTCCCCAAGTTTGGTAGGCCTGTTTCCTACATGTCCCTTCAGTTTAAAATACCCACTATGTATTGCTGCTTTTCAAATCTGTCTTGTCTGTGTGCTTCCTTGCTTACAAGACATTTCTGGCTGTTTTATTTCACCTTGTTTTTGTGACATTCACTGTGATGCTTATTTTTCCACTTTTTTTAAAAAAAACACCATCAGTCGAGAGGTTTGATATAGAAGGAAGACCCCTGCCCCCAAATTCTCTTTATCTATCTGGTTTCAGTGAGAAAGTACTGTCAGGGGACTAACTCACATTCTGTTTGAGATAAGTTTCATGGGCAGTCTTTCCCGTTCTACTAGAGAGCAGCAAAAGACATCTGCAATGGTCAGTAATGCACATAGTGATTTAATTGAACCTCGTCCCCTGAACTAAGACCCCCCAATTCTTGGCTTCACCCTCTCCCCCCACACACATTCCAACTCAAGCAAGTTGTAACAGTCTCCTCCTGAGCCAGGGACATCTGTTTGCTGTGACTTTAATTTTTTTTTAAATTGCATAGTTTATATGTTGTAACTTACAAAATGGTCCTTCTTCTGGAATAGTCCCAACAGAGTTTGATATAAAATGGGTACCACAGCCCAATTCATACACAATGAACACATCTTAACGCAGCACAAATACATTTTTCCACGACACTATAAAAATGCCACGTAATTTAATGGGCTGCATATTAATGTTATTGATTTTTCACAAACTCAATTACTTTTAATTTGAGTGGAGGAGCAAGACATTAGGTATGTCATCTTATTAATGACTTGGATGAAAAAGTGGCAAGCATACTTATCACATTTGCAGATGACACAAAACTAGGAGGCAGCTCAGAATTATCTTGATAAATTGGAGAAATGGTACTGGAAATGATTTATTGATATTACACAAAGGGAAAAAATATTAGATATAAAATATAAAGCTGTTTAGTGTTTGCATGCTTCCAGTGACCAAGAAATTATAGAAGTCTGCAAAGAATCAGTAATAAATTCTAATTTAATTGTATCTGCATTTACATTGAGCAAAAGTAGAATTTAAAAGGCAAATTTTAGGCCTCATTCACACCATACATTTAAAGCTCTATGATACCACTTTAAACAGTCATGGCTTCTCCAAAGCAATTCTGGGAGCTGTAGCTTGTTGTAGGTGCTGACAGCTGTTGGGAGACCCCCTAGTCCTCTCACAGAGCTAACAGTTCATAGCAGAAGCACCAAGTTCCACCCAACATTGGGATGGAACATTGACATACACATGTGACATCACGTGCATTGGGAGGAGGCCTCAAGACCCAATGGGATCCTCTGCCAGCATGGGTAGGCCCGGTGGGTCCCCTCAAGATCAGCCCCTTCCCCACATACTTTTGGGGGACTGAGCATTGGCCCTATAATTCATAGAGTGGTTTAACAACCAACTTCTTCCCAGGGAACTCTGGGAATTGCAGCTGCCTTTCCTCATATAGAGCCAAGGGCAGCTAACAGCATTCAAAACACACAGCATGCAAACAGAATTAAAACCACAATTTACAATTAATTAAAATAACACCATTTAAAGATCAAAGTATCCATCAGTGGGACAGAAAGTGTTTTAGACAAAGAGGGCCATTTCCTACTCCCTCTGCTCTGAGGACCTACAAAAATAAACGTGTCTTAAACTGATGTATGAATGAATATCATGAGGAGGAAGTTCAAAAGAAGGATTTCAAACCCTTGGTATTTTCTTGCAAGGTTAGGGGTCTCTGAAGTCTCCTCCCCAGTCTCCCCACATTTGGACTCTCAGTATATTTCCTCATTATGCCCCCACTTTAGTAATACAGTCGTACCTCAGAAGTCAAACACCTTGTGACTCAAACGTTTTGGCTCCCAAACACCGGAGTGTTTTGGTTTGCAAACGTTCTTTGGAATCTGAATGCCCGGCATGGCTGATGCAGCTTGCGATTGGCCGCAGGAGCTTCCTGCCGCCAATCAGAAACCACACCTTGTTTTCCGAATGTTTTGGAAGTCGAACGGACATCTGAAACGGATTCCGTTTGACTTCCAAGGTACAACTGTATGCACAAGGAAATTAGTGGAACAGGAAGAATCTTCACTAATACTTTTCTTTACTTATCCTAAGGCTACAATCCTACTTGCCGGAAGTAAGGTCCATTTAACCAAATAGGAGTTACTTTTGTGTAGCGACCTACAGCATTGTGTTATAAAAACACCAAGGTCCAAGTAAATTATTAAGTTATTAAGGTCCATTATCTACTCCAACAGTAATAGAAGAAATGGAGCTCATTCATTAAGACCCAATTTGGGGAGGGGGGGTCAACTAGCAAAGTGAGGTCTCTTTGAGATGCTACAATGATACCCGAGGTTGTTTGGTCAGTTAGTTGCATGGACTGACCTTCACATGCTGCTTATCTCAAGCAGCCCTCATACTACTTTGTGTAGACTAGCTCTAAATTAATAAAATTCTAAAACTGATATTTACATCCAGCAATTTTTTCCCACCCCCCTATGATAAGGAAGCCCCATGAATCCTTTCTATCCAGTTAATGAAAACATTTGGGGAAAGCTTTCCCCCTCCTATGTGGTGGGGGGAGTCCCTTCATTTCTAGCAGACCACTTTTATAACATTGCTGGTGTTGGCTTGGATCCCAAAGTTGCTTAAAATACCACAGTTTTAAATGTAGCATAATAAAAAAGTAATAGCGGAACATTTCAGTAGCACACTTCAAGTCGTCAAAGCACTTAACATGCCCTACCTCAGTAACATTTACAACACTACAAATGGTTGGCCAATATTATTAGTGGCATGTTGAAGATATAGAGAGAGATGCCGAGATAATGGCTTGCATAAAACTTCCCAGAAAGCTTACAGGTGATTTGAGCTCTGAAGTGGGGGCCAGCCTGGCTATTAAGCAGAGTGTAGCAATTGCCTCAGGAGGCTCATGCTGTGAGGAGGTGGTAGTGGGAACCTAAGAAGGGCCTGCTAGATCTGTCTCATAGCCTATCTAGTCCAGCATCCTATTCTCACAGTGGCCAACCAAATGGCTGTGGGAAACCCGCAAGCAGGACTTGAGCACAGGAACACTCTTTCCTGCAACTAGTAGATGCCACCACTACAGCCTGTCATTCCTCCCAGGTCTCCTGGTAATTCAACTCCATGACCTACTTCAACTGCCAATTTGAAGGGCTTAGAACTGAGGGTAAGGAGGACTATCCTGTCCTTTTCTTCATGTGGCAAAATTTCATGGGAGGACCCTGCTGAGGACTTACATTACATCCTTAGCCACTATGCTACACCAGCAGAAGTAGAAGGAAAGGTGGCATTTGTTGGATTTTTACACAAGCAGGCATAGACATAGGACAGCCTTTCTCAACCTGTGGGTCCCCAGATGTTGTTGAACTACAACTCCCATCACACCTAGCTAGCAAGGCCAGAGCTCAGGGTTGATAGGAGTTGTAGTCCAACTACATCTGGTTGAGAACTGCTGCCATAGGTGATGCTGGACTGACAGCAGCCATGTCTGTTCAAAAACACCCATATGTCTCAGTGAAGAGAGAGCAACTTTGAATATTTATAGTTTTGCATTGCAAGGAGTTGGGTGTTTCATTAATCTGCATTATTGTTGATAGAGTAGGGCTTTGGATTTACCTATTAATGTTCTTATAAATCTCATTAATGGATGTAATAGAGGTCTTCTTAGCAATGTGCCCTAATTCTGCAACCATAGCAATAGAAAGCATTAAACTGTCTTGAGATAATTTTCAGGGAAAATAGTACCTCGGTGACTAGGAAGAGAAAATTTATCACAACATTGTTTTATGTCTTTATCTTTATTAATGCTGTATTAGCATTGATATTGCTCCTGTAGGGAATTACCATGTTCAGAGAATGCCTCAATAATGAAGAGGGAATTTATTTACTTGTTCTTATTAAGGTACGAAGCATATTTGTAATGACTTGATGGAAGGAGCCCATTCTGATTTAAAGATCGTGATCTTGAGATGAGTCAGGTAAACAGTCATTTCAGATTTACAGCTGACCTCAAGTTTCTGCTTACTTCAAAAGTCGTTGCTAATTTAGATTTTGTTATTAGCATCTAAGTTGAATCTTTGGCCAAAAGAATTTAAATCACAGCAGGAGATATCTCCTAGGCACTGCTGTTGCTGCGGCCGCCAGGGTCCTTGATACAATTACACACTCTTATTCTCATTTATTGCAGTGGGAATTTCGTACACATAACTGCATGTGGGAACAAATCCATACTTTTTAGAAAATCACACTCTCTACCCTGGTGCTGCAAATATTGGTCATGTTGGTGTGCTATCTTCCTACATGCATCAGCCCAAACAATACATCCATACTGTCAGCTCTAAAAGGTCCAATCACATGAGAGGAAGGTGACAACTGTGTTCTGTTTCTTCTTCTCCATACTGGTAATAAGCACTGCCAAACCTTGACAGATTACCTGTTCTGAGTTGCAACTGCACTTCCCAACTGAACAATGGGAAGTGTGTGCACAGCTTGGTTCTGTGGTGTAGAACCACACATACAACTTCCATTCCTGGTTCCTTATCAACTTAGGATAGACAAGCTAGTTAAGTGAGGTTGACTAGAGACTGCAAACTATGGGTAGATAGACTGAGACTTTGATCATCACATGGAAGTTATAAGCAGATCATTTATAGACTTGCCATGGAATGAGGAGGACATTTCCACCCTCTATTCTGGTGCAAATGTAAGAGAAGACATTTTAAAGTACACTTTTGTTAATCACAATAATCATTCACATAATACAGTGGTACCTTGGGTTAAGTACTTAATTCGTTCCTGAGGTCCATTCTTAACCTGAAACTGTTCTTAACCTGAAGCACCACTTTAGCTAATGGGGCCTCCTCCTTTAGCTAATGGGGCTGCTGCTGCGCCGTCGGAGCACGATTTCTGTTCTCATCCTGAAGCAAAGTTCTTAACCCGAGGTACTATTTCTGGGTTGGCAGAGTCTGTAACCTGAAGCGTATGTAACCTGAAGCGTATGTAACCCGAGGTACCACTGTAACTCTAAAATCTTTTGAAGTGTGTCCATTGCCAACATCCGAAAAAGCAGGGTAGATACTTGGCCCTGCCATAGTTGAATGATCACCTAGGCCTAAACCTGATGTTATGTGTGGCGATTCTCAGTCACGCAGGCCCCCTGAAACTCTGAAACCACCAATCAATGGGAAGGATAGCTTAGAATTACATACCTGGAGCTTCTCGCTGGGGAAAGAGGCCTGGTTGCAATAGAGCAAGGATGGAATCAATGGGTGGATATCAATGGATATTACAGGGAAGCAGTAAAATGTGAAGCTCTGTCTGGGAGCAGATGTTACATGGTCATCTGTCAGGATGCTTGAGTTGGACTCTGAACTGTAGCATACCCTCCAACATCCAGGGGATCAGAATTGGGATGCTCACTTTTTGGTCAGCCACTCTGGCACAAGCCAGCTGATTCTTCCCATTTTGCTGAACCCATTTCTTGAATGTGAGGCATTTTCCACAAGCATTTGAAAAATCTCGCAAAAGCTCAACATAAAGCAGGTACAGATAACTAATAGCTACCTCAGTAATTATGACTGAGAGAAGGGGCATAAATATTTCAAATCAGTAAATAAAATAGATTAAACATACCCTCTCTGAAAACCAGACCTCGGGAAATGTTTTACGCCGCTTGCAGCAGACACTTCGATTTGCAACTTGGGATGGTTTTCCACAAGAAAGGAATTGCACAGTAGTGGGGCTCCCCCCCCCCCCCCGGCCAGATTTGGCTAATCCAAAAACCAGTCAGAGTCTCTTCAATAGTATTTTACTGATTACAGCAATGAGATATTTGTTATGCCCAAATTCTTTCCTTAACATTTATTTGCTAATCTATTCCCTTATTCCTATATAAGAGGGACAATGACTAAATTACTAAAATAAAGAGTATTAAATATTTTTTTTTATTTTTTTTATATAATATTTTTTATTGCTTCTTTCCAGGCACAGATATATAATCAAATATACAACAAAAGCAACGTTACAGAAAAAGAAAAGAAAGAGTTAGAAAAGAAAATATTCATCTTTCCAAAACAATTTTTCATGATCAACCGGACTTCCCCACATCTTCCACACCCTGCATTCTTTACAATAAAAATAACAGCAAATTGTTACCTTGTTTCATGCGTTTTTTGTACTTTCAACTAATTATATTTTAAGTTTAAGGTACCTATTGTTAACTTACTTTTTTCCCATGATAAGTCCTAAAAATTACTCTAAACTTTGGTATTTTCATAGTTATAACTCAATTTCCCCCATCTTCAAATTTTATTGCTGAAGCTAATTTTCTCCAAACCTAGCAAATTCTCAACATTCATATAGCTTATAATATTTTTGTAAATAGTCCTTAAATTTTTTCCAGTCCTCTTCTATTGTTTCTTCTCCCAGATCTCGGATTCTGCCAGTCATTTCAGCCAACTCCATGTAGTCCATCAATTGCGTATGCCACTCTTCCAGCGTGGGTAAATCTTGTGTCTTCCAATGTTTGGCAATAAGAATTCTTGTTGCTGTAGTTGCATATAGAAAGAAAGTTCTATCCTTCTTTAACACTTTCTGGCCGACAATGCCCAGGAGGAAGGCCTCTGGTTTCTTGTGAAAGGTATTCTTGTATTCTTCGCCATATGAATATGCAGCAAGAATATGTGATTTGTTCATTATAGCAGCTGTGGAAGCACATTGGAGAGAAAATGCTTGGCTTGCTATGCTGGACATAAGCTATTGAAGTATGTATAAACTTTGTAGACAGTGCTTTATGTTGTTCTGGTATTATTCTTATTTTAAGAGAAGACCAAATTCCACACACTTAACAATGCTAAATAAAATCATGATATGGCAAGAAAAGTTTGGTCTAAGCTTTCCTTCTACCTGTCTTTTACAATAAAAATTAACTGAACTTGTGCCATGTTGCCAAAGGCTGCACATTTTGACATCAAATACCAGATTCCTGGCAAAAGCAGCTATCCTTCAAAGCAGGCCTCTTCCAAAAATGATTCTGGATTTTTTTTTTGTTGCAACTCTCAGCAGATTCAAGGATAATCTAATGTAACATTTAAAATGCAAGTTGTATTACTCATAATCATAATAATAGAATTTCTCTAATGTCCTTCAGTTGACAATCACAGGGCAGTTTATAATATGAAAACAAAAATACATTTCATAATAACAAATAAAAACAATACCTCCACGCAAAGGCCTTGGAGAAGAGGAATGTTTTTTGCCTGACACCTAAAGATATGTTATGAAGGTGCCAGGCAAGTATGCCTTCTTTGCAGCCTTCATTGCCACTAGGTGAGCTTGATGAAGAGCCTTCGCCTGTGTTTGACTGCATTCAACTGGAGTTTTCCACCACTCATATTCTATCTAGCCATCTCCCAACTTGTTTCCCCGCCCAAAGCTCTGGAGTATACCAGGGAACCAAAGAGACTCCACGACGCAGGAGAGGGTGCTCAGGAACGATGATGTCAATGGCTGCTGCAGAAGTCCTCTTGATAATGGTCTCCTGATTTTCATTCTGTTTTGTTTTAGTGTGCATCTTTTCCTGAAGTGGAGAAGAGTAAAAACATGGGCTAGGAAGCTAGCATTCAAGGTTGCCATAACCTGACTTTACAGCACAATCCTACGTATATAAACCTTAAAGGTCATTTGCATTGAGTTGGAACCCTTTAAGTAAGCACAAAACTGCAACCTAATGTCAGACAAATGAAGAAGGCACTTAATTCTGGAGAATTTGGATTTGAAGTATTCAAAGATCTGAACAATAGGAGAGTGACATATGGAACATCTCTATGGAAGGTCCTACCATTCACAAGATAACATTCACTAATAACTGAACAATTTTTAAAAAAAAAAAATGCATTGTGCTTGGGGATGGGAGGGATTGATTGGGCAGAGGTGTCCTTCCTCCCAGTTCTTCTGAATATGCCAGGTTCTTGCCAGTCATATTCATGGAAGACACTCAGCTAAGAGTGATCGCCAAAGCGGAAGACCAGCTACTGCCAACAGAATGGTGCAAGTACTACTCCATTGGTGCAGCACTGCTCTTTGCACCCGCTAATCATGCTTCCTATCCATTCTTAAGGAAATCAGCCCTTAGTGCTCACTGGAAGGACAGATCCTGAAGCTGAGGCTCCAGTACTTTGGCCACCTCATGAGAAGAGAAGACTCCCTGGAAAAGACCCTGATGTTGGGAAAGATGGAGGGCACAAGGAGAAGGGGACGACAGAGGACGAGATGGTTGGGCAGTGTTCTCGAAGCTACCAGCATGTGTTTGACCAAACTGTGGGAGGCAGTGGAAGACAGGAGTGCCTGGTGTGCTCTGGTCCATGGGGTCACGAAGGGTCGGACACGACTAAACGACTAAACAACAACAAAGAAATAGGGAGATGGGGCTGAGCCTGTCCTAGTTCCATTGAATCCTGAGCTGTTCTCAGAGTCATCCTGCAATAGCATCAGACTCTATGCAGGCCCAATTGCTGCACCAGCTCCAGGCTGGCAAAGTGATCTTACTGCCCAACCTTCTTCCCCAGCTTCTGGAAAGCCTCAGAGAGGAGGTTTGGATTGAAGTCTAGTTCATTTCCAAATATGATATTGTGGTGAGTTGTGGGGCAGGGGGGGGGGAGGGAGATAGGCTGTACACATGAGTCCCTTCTAATTCCCAGATCCAGCAAGGTTTCAGTTGTTGGAATGGCTAGGCTATTATTGGTGAGATAATGGCCCCCTAAGTATGGGTCATTAGGGTAACAGAGGAAGTGGATTTGTGCCAGAGGACAAAAGAGTGTGGAGGCTCCTCTTTCACCTGGTTTTTGGTGAGAAGGAGAAGAGTCAGAGGTGAGAGAGAGCGCTGGGTGAGAATCAGGCAGAAGGCAGGAGCCTGAGAAGGAGAAACATGCTTGATTTCTGTTTGAATCCAAAGCTGTGGCTTGGGAAAACTAACATGCTGTGAGCCCCTCCATCATAGGCTCAGGCTGTATACATGTGTAAATAAACTATATAAATCCTAAAGACACCACAGTCTCTGCTGCCACTCATTCCAAGAAAATTGAACTCTGGGTAAGTGCCTGGAACCGCTGGAATCTTGCACCACTCGGAGATTGGGTTGGTGTGCAACAGTATATTAGAAAGTTGTTTTGTTTTACAATAAACAACTCCTCCTCACCTGACCATTCCCATCACCTGATACAGTTGATAATATAGGACAGATTAAATCACTATTTACCAGGGTTTCCTCCCCCAATGGCCCTTCTCGGGTCACTGATGGTGTTTGTTAGTTGTAGCAGTTCCATCCTGTTGCCAAGAAAGACTCATATTTTTCTCCTTTTAGCAACCTTTTAACTTGACAGGTTCAATGTAGCTCCAAAAAGAACATGACTGTTAAAGACAAAGGCCACTCTTACAAGTGACACTTAAAGTGGTTTCTGTATTTCCTACATCAGTAAAGCAAGCAACATGGACTAGAATGTAGTATATCTGATTTTTTTTTTAAAAAAAATGGCTCTCCCCTGCTCCCACTATTCACAGTGAGTGTTCATAGGCAAGGTCTCATCCTTAGAAAGGATCCCTGGGAAGATACTTGGAAAGATAAATCTCAAGCTGCCTCATCACTGTCTGAAAGAGTATGCCCCATTATTCTTTTCTTCTTTTTTCTGTAAATAACTTTTATTGGTTTTACAATTTCAAATTCAACAATTTTTTTCCATCAAAAAAAGGGGGGGATAATGAGAAATGCAAAATATCAAACATGGAATATAAGAACAAAATAAAAAATAAAAAACATCTTTCCGGAGGTTCTCTTTAACCTCCTGACTTCCCTCCATTTCTTCCCTGGTTCATTGAATATATATATTATTTTCTGCATAATTATACTTAAACATCTTTTTTCTTATCCTTGTTATTTTATCTTAATTAAATACCATCAGTTTTTATTGTTTCAGTTCAAATTTCCTTCCATAAACTTTATCTTATTTTAACTGCTTGCAAGTGTTTAGTCAAAGCCTGCCAATGTTTCTACTTGTTTACAATATTTTTGTACATATACAGTAAATGTCTCCCATTCTTTTTTTTAGATTTCTCAATGTCATTGTCTCTGAGCTTTTCTGCAAGTTTTGCCATTTCTGCATAGTCCATCATTTTCAATAGCCATTCTTCTATTGTTGGTGTCTTATCTTCCTTCCACCTTTGGGCTAGTAAGATCTGGGCTGCTGTTGTTGCATACATAAACAGTTTCTTCTTTTCCTTCGGGATTTGATTTTCTGTTATTCCTAGTAAAAACACTTTACCAAAAAACCAGAGTATGCCCCCATTATTCTTAATGAGTAAAGATTCCTAAGAGGGGTACAGGCCGTCAAGACAAATTCCCAGAAACTCAGAGTCATATGAAGATTTGGCTTTGGTGGATAACATTTGTGGCTTCTCTTCTGCTAGGCATATGTTGTTACAATATTTCATTCTAAGCAGAGATGGTAGCAGCACAGGAGATATTTCTGAGGAATTAATCAGAGGTTCATGGGTCAGAAATGGGGGAGCTGAATGACATCACAAACACACAAAAACAGGACTTTGCACAGACAGGCTAAAAGAAATTGAACCTTTGTGTCTACAAAATACATATTTTTCTTGATGGATAGTTCAACCATTCTGAACTCTCCAGCTGAAAGGAGTTTCCTTTTACTTAAAAAACACACACAACCCCAGCCCACATCTGCTTTGAATGCTAAACTCTGGACAAGCACATGGAGATTTAAGGTTAATCTTCACATAATCTAAAACACCAGTTTCTTGTCTTCTCCAAGATGAGGCAGACATCTGCCATATTTGGTGTTTAGTAACATGGTGGACAAGGAAGACATCAGCTCACTTGGAATGATGAAACATTTTTAAGAAAGAAAGAAAGAAATCATGGATAATTCTAACTATGCTTATTATAAATCACAAAAGGAATGTTCTTGCATATTATGTCAGCTTGTTGGCAGACCTTTCCATAGCCTTTAATTTTAGCCTAGTCGTGCCCATGTTTACACAAAAGTAAAATTCAGTGGAGCTTACTTCTAAGTAAACATCCATTGCAGCATTTGAGAATTCATATGTCAACTGCCATTAACAGAGAAATTTGAAAACAGGTTCTATCACATCCTTGCAGGGTAAATGGTTTATTATTACTATTACTATTATTATTATTATTATTATTATTATTATTATTATTATTATTAATAGAGGAGTTCTGTTCTCCAGATTAACTTCCATGCATCACCTATGCTAAACTCAGGCCTGTGTTATTAAGATATACTTCCCACTACAGTAATGGTGCTGTGCTAGCAAGCACCATTTAAGACAGTAAAACATACTACTTCGCAAGGGCTTGTCTGAAAGTTGCTAATAAAGGGGAAGTCTGGGTTGAAACTGATGTGCAGAATCTAAAAACATCATTGGGTCTCAAGTGCATTAAACTCTATCTTCTCAAATGCATTTGCTTTGTATGATTCAGCCTGCTTATAAAATATGGATTTCCTTGGCCCATGCACACCTCTATGGGGCTCAAGTATGTCTTAATATGAGGAGAATTACTTGGGATTTACTAGAAGTAAATATTAAAAGAAATTTTACTTTCTTGGGCTCTATGATCACTGCAGATGGTGACAGCAGTCACAAAATTAAAAGACGCCTGCTTCTTGGGAGAAAAGCAATGACAAACCTAGACAGCATCTTAAAAAGCAGAGACATCACCTTGCCAACAAAGATCCGTATAGTTTAAGCTATAGTTTTCCCAGTAGTGATGTATGGAAGTGAGAGCTGGACCATAAAGAAGGCTGATCGCCGAAGAATTGATGCTTTTGAATTATGGTGCTGGAGGAGACTTGAGAGTCCCATGGACTGCAAGAAGATCAAACCTATCCATTCTGAAGGAAATCAGTCCTGAGTGCTCACTGGAAGGAAAGATCCTGAAGCTGAGACTCCAATATTTTGGCCACCTCATGAGAAGACAAGACTCCCTGGAAAAGACCCTGATGTTGGGAAAGATGGAGGGCACAAGGAGAAGGGGACGACAGAGGACGAGATGGTTGGACGGTGTTCTCAAAGCTACCAGCATGAGTTTGACCAAACTGCGGGAGGCAGTGGAAGACAGGAGTGCCTGGCATGACTAAACAACAACAAATATTAAGTATAGTGATTTAATTTACTGAAACTGGTAATGCTTAAATGCATTGCTGCATGTTTAATTCTGGAATGTTCCCCAATAACTCTGGTCACATGGGAGGTATCTTATTACATTCTCCATTTTGTTTTGGGTGTGAGTGACTTGACTGCAATGGCTGCATCTCCATGACCACTGAAGAAGAGACACTGTTAAATAATTCTCTCTCTCTCTTTAAACACAATAGAGGAGAGGAGTGCTGATATTTCTGTGTGAATGTATGTGACAGAAAGAAGTACAGAAGTTGATGTTCTCCCAAAGAAGCAATAAGGAGCAGTCTGCTGGAAGGAGAAAGTGGAAACCTTACAGAAGGAACTGCCTAGCTGGTTAATATACAGAAGGCTCAGTGCAAATACTGGAAAGACAGAAAGCCACTGTTTGAATGTTGAAGGATGAAGCTGTAATAATCAACTAAGAAAAACAGCCCATGCACAGTATTGCACATGATTTGGCTTCCTAGCCGCAATTTACCTACTCTGCCAACAATAGAGTTTTGGTGAGAGGCTGTAGCTCATTAGGAAAGCATCTGCCTCCTAATATTCAGGTTCAGTCTCCAGCATCTACAGGTAGACTTGGTAGAGGCCCCTGTCTGAAACCCTGTGAAGTCGTTGCCAGTCAACATAGACAATAGCTAAATGGACCAATGGTCTGGCTCAGTATAAGACAGTTTCCATTGTTCCTATGTAACTAGTTGCTTGGGATGATGCACAGACAGATTTTCCTTTCTGCTGAGCGAACAATCATTGCCAGATACTCCTAGAAAAGTTTAAAAGAGTTACAATAAATTTCATACTTGGCTACCAAAACCCAAGCACAACAAAACATACACATACTGTGCTAGTTACAAAGGATGCGTGCCTGTGTAATTGATGGCTTTTCACTTCAAATTACAAACAGGCAGTGAGTTTGGTGTGTGTGTGCTTTTAGGGAAAAGCTAAAAATCATAAAACAAGCTGACACAGAATGATTGTATTTAATATCTGAGTACTGGGACCAAAGACAAAAATAGCACAAACTGCTTGACTTTTTAAAAAGCCAGATTCTTAAACTTGATTTGTACAGAAATATCCACTTGTGTATCTGTGCTTTCGATAACATCATTTTTATAGCTGGACATTGTTTAAATCCTTGCTGCTAACCAGTCCTATCTAGATTTTTCAACTGAAGCTTTTCGGCTTGTCTCTGAAACCAGCGACTACCAAAATTATTTCCACTTTCACAGTTTTAGGTTGTTGAGCCTTGCAGAGACTGCAACACAAGAAACTGAAACCAAATAAAACTCGGCTTTGTGGAACATCGGCAAAGACGTGCCATTGTTGGAAGTTATCTAAAAGCAAACAAATACAGTGGTGCCCCACAAGACGAATGCCTCACAAGACGGAAAACCCGCTAGACGAAAGGGTTTTCCGTTTTTGAGCTGCTTCGCAAGACAATTTTCCCTATGGGCTTGCTTTGCAAGACGAAAACTTCTTGCGAGTGTTCCGATTTCCCCCCCCCTTTTTCTAAGCCGCTAAGCCGCTAATAGCCTTTTAGCCGCTAATCCACTAAGCCTTTAATAGCCGCTAAGCCTTTAATAGCCGCTAAACCGCTAATAGCGCTAATCCGCTAAGCCGCTAATAGGGTTCCTTCACAAGACGAAAAAACCGCTAGATGAAGAGACTCGCGGAACGGATTAATTTCGTCTTGTGAGGCACCACTGTGCGTCAGGAAATGTAAAAATGGTGCAGATTTGAAATTGGTTTGGGTGTTTTAGGCCACCTCTCAATAATCACATGAACCAATATCCTCTACTCATCTTCATTTACTTTTTAGAATTGAATTTACTGTGATGTTTCCCTTCAATTTTCATCTGGTGAAATAGTCTCAAGAAAGGAAATGGTAGTTGCTGACTTGTGCGTGTACTGTTACACTTACTGAGTGACGATCTTATGTTAAATGCATAGTTGCCTAATGGTTTATTGTGACTGGTTGACTTTGCACAAATGGGGAACTCATGATAGGATATGCTGACATGAGGGACAGGTCCAGGAACTTGTCAGTCTGGGAAAATGACATCTTCTAGCTAGCCTGGCAATGTGGGAAGTTTTGAATTTGGGATGGAGGAAGTGGGGTAGGGAAATCTGTAAGTTGTTTGAAGGAGAAGCACCCTGGCTCCTAGGCCTGCCTTTGGGAATCTGAAACAGGGTTATGTAAATCAACAATGGAAATGGAGAAACATTATTAGAAAATGGGAAGATTAAAGGATTTATTTTATAAGATGCAACCTAAGGTTGGAATTTACAGAAAAATCAATGTCTGCACATAAGGAGACTGTGGAATTGCACACTAAAAAGAGAAGGATATTGACAAGCAGAGGTATAGTTAGCTGAAAGAGCAAGTTCCAAAGCACTGGAAAAATACGGGTGAATAATTTAAAATGTGAATTTGCAGAATGTCCCATTTGGGACCCTTTTAAAAAGCACTTGGAAAATATATAGTCAATCCTTTAATCACCTTCCTTCAAGAAGGTCTTGGGGTTTGTTTGTTTTTTTGCTTTTTAAGCTACATGGGTATCTTGACAAATAACTACAGAAGTATTAAGTCAAAAAGCCTTCCCTGATTGATATCAAAACTAGCAGCAATTATTAATAAAATATACATTTTTACTTCTGAAGTGTTGTACCAAATACATTGCACATAAGATACACAAGACAATGAAGAAGGTCCAGTGTTTCTGCCATATTATTTAGCAACAGCAAAGTATCACATCTCAAAGGCTAAATTTATGATGGCATGTGTTTTTATAAAGTGGAGTTTGCTTCAACAGATATTTTAGCAATGTAGTTTCTCGTATCTAACAGAAAGAACTAAGAAACAAAATACAGCACATTATCTCTCTGTACTGGAATTAGGAATTCAATTCAGTTTCTGTTTAAAGCCAAAGTTATTTAATTTGCCCTTTCCAAAGCAATATGTTAGCTGTAACACCGCTATGTTTTTAGATTTGCACTTCTCTGAATTTTGCAGTACAGTTCTCCAGACAAGTAATGTGTACAGAAATACATATACTCAGTCCTTTTTTTCTTTAAAAAATGTTTAGGGGTACTCTAATTTTCCTACTCATATTTAAATACTGCCCTTCAATGAGGCCAAACTTAGATTCACAAAATGTTTAGGGGTATGCATACCCCCAGAAAAAAGCACTGCATATACTACAACAAAGTGGGCACAAAAATGCAAAAAATACCATTTAAATTTATTAGGGGAAACAGCTTTGCAAAAAGATGTATATCAGGCAAGATCCAGTACAAATATGTCTCTATTAAGAGTTGAATCTAAAATGCTGATGATTTTTCATGGCTTTGTTTTTTTTTAAAAAATCACAAATTGATGTGGAAATGTGGAGAATTGAATTTAAGATTGGAAAAATGAAAACAGATAGTGTGAACCTCTAGTTGTAAGTTTGTTGGAAGGTCTCATTTCTGAGGAACTTGCATCTCCTGCAAATCAACAACACAGGTATATGTCTGTATATTTAAATATTCAATTCTAATTATCCTAATTAAGAACACGCATGAACTTTTAGGAAGTGTTATTTTTTTATGTGAAAGGAGTAGCAAGGGCCAACCCTACCATTAGGCAAAGTGAGGTGAGCAACTCAGATAGCAGCTGCTGTTTCTCCTAGTAAAGGTAAAAGTTGCAAGTAACGGTTACCTCACAGCAGTTAATATCCTGCTTGTCCTTTTAACTGTTCCATCCTCTTATGTTCCTCCTGAGATGAACCTCTTCAACAACAACATCTCTCAAGGCCAGCTCTTGGTTTGAAAAGGCCCTTGGCAAGGTGCCCATCTGAAGCCTCTCATAACTCAGTATACTTCAGTGCCATGGGCTTACCTGGGGCAACTAGTAGATTACTATCAGCCACTATTTAAAGTTCCCAGGAATCTTTGGCATGATTGTCATTGGGGTGGTCCAGGGCATTGTGGGAAACTTCAAATGGGAACTCATAGCTCCCTAGCGTGGAGGTCCCAGTGTACCAGGAGACCCTGCCAGGGAGCTGGGACCCCATCAGTAGCCTGAGTGCACTGGGGGGCTGGTCAAATCCACCCTATACATTTAAACCCTATACATTTAAAGAATCCTGGGAACTGTAGATGGCTAAGGGTGCTCAGACCTGTGGCTCTGCAAAGAGTAAACCCCAGTTCCCAGGAATCTTTGGGGAAAGCAGTGCATGTTGGATGTGCTTCAAACATCTGGTGTGGATGTGACCCATGTCTGCTTGCATTTCCTACTGTTGATGCAAGCAGGACTCTTTCCCCATATTGCAGGCAGGAGAAGAGGGGGATGAGGGGGACCAGAGCAGGACTTCAACCTTCTTTTTCCTCCTCCTCCTTTTCTTCTTCTTCTTCTTCTTCTGGCAGCAGAGCTGTTATAAAGATATTGTGGGTTTCAGCTTGGCAGCTCTAACTGCAGACAGTAGAAATGTGTCTGGTGAATATATGTTAACAAACATCTCTGTGATCTTGAAGTCTTATCCTGACAGCCACAGCAGCAGGACCCTTTCCCATTCAACGTGGCTCGTTATTCAGCTTATACATTGCTTCATTCAGCTGAAAAGAGTCTCAAAGTGAGGGCCCCACGTGAGACCTTAGGATGCCTCTGCTTCACACAGGCACCTTCACATCAGGACTACTGAGTGGGGCTTTGTACATGGGCAAGCTTCTTAACACGGGCCTGCATCAGGCCTTCTCCAGGCCAAGGGAAGAGAGAAAGAGTAAATTTTGGAGGCTAGCCTGTCCTTCAGGAAGCCATCAACAGTTCATTCAGTGTGCAGACTCTGTCCCAAATTCATGAGAACTAATGCTACAGCAATAAGAAGTGCCTCTTCTTGTGGCATATTGGTCTTCTTTGCTTGCTGCACCAGGAAGTCTCTGCATCAGCTCTCAGGCACCGTGCCTTCAGTTTCTGTTCTATATTGCAAGCCGTAGTCTGCTTCATGTTCTTTATTCCCCCAGATGCCTTTTGAATTGAGGTTCTTGTTGATGAGGCATCCTCTATGTAGGTTCCTCTTCAAACTTTCCACTTCCCAAGTGACTTTCGATGCAACTTCAGAAGGAGCTGCAAAAGGCTGGCTCCTGTGTCATTCGGGTGATGTCAGAACAAGCCCTAGGAGAGAATGCCTGTTAAAATCTCCCTGTTAATTCTGAAAGGGATGGGAATTTATTCAAAGAACTTCCTGTTCACTGGACACACGAGACCAGTTCTGAAAAATATTAATTTTGCAAGTTACTGCAGTGGTGATAAAAATGACACCACCGCTGTGTTATTCATTTCATGCAGACCAACTTATTTGTGGCTGTGAAAGAACACACCATTTGAAAAGCTCCTTCGATATATAGCTCTTTTCTACTCCTGGCCCCTTAATTTTGCTCAAGTTGTTCTGCTTCCTATCTGATAAGATTTTCGGCTCCTTTCTTTTCCAAGTGCTTTTTAAAAAGAAACCTTCACTCACAATCCCAAATTGGACCCAACTGCCCCAGGCAATTAAATTCCGGGACCTCAGACTGAGTGTTGGTATTTTAGCTGGTTGATTAATAGCATCCCCATTTAAATGGTCACGGCTAGCCTTTGAAGCCATTAACACCCCATTAAGATGAATGGGGCAAACCATGTGCCTTTTGTTTCAGGCTCCTTGAGTGGGACAAGGCACAAAGGCCCAGTTTAATGATTTACAGGGAGAAGTTTCAACTCCAGTGAAGAAAAATACAGAGGGGAACTTGAATATTCAACAGTGCTAAATATTTATATTGTTCTGTTCCATTTGGAGCGGTTTTATGTATTTAATAATTGTAACGATTTTCTCATTTTCTCTGTTTTGAGAATTGTATTTTCTGTTGCTGTAACCCACCCTGGGATCTTATGGCGAATGGAGAGTAAGACATTTTATACTCAAACAATGAAGTAAAAATAGCCTGTTGCCCTTACAACACCTGGAGAGTCAGTGTTCCCTTAAATGATCAGGTAATTGCACTAACACAGTTTTGCAAACTGTCTGGGCTCATTGTCCCATGCATTTCAGGGGAAACTGCTCCAGGGGAAGGAAAACACAAGTCAATCTAAAGGCAGTTTGCAGCATTCTGATGCAAATAATTGTCTGTGTGAAATTCCCATCTAGCATCTTCGCTGAGCAAAATAAGTAAAAGCAGTAGTTAGCTTTTTCTACAGGGAAAACAGCACAGTGGATTTCTGTGCCTGCTGGTGCTCTCATATATTTTTGTTTACAGTTATAATAATCTTGTCCCTGCATGCATCTCCCTCCTAACAGGCCAGTAATGATGCGATGAAATTCTAGCTGAAATTAAATGGCTTGGGTCTTTATCGGGAGTCACTGGAAATGAAATATGGATGCTGTTACAAGAAATGGACTCCTATCTGAAATACCTTCCCATTTGAGGTGGAAGGTGTACTACCATCTCTTTTACAGATATGTGGTCACTATTTCCATATTTTCCGTCACCACCACCATCCTGTCGAAACACAGAAAAGTAAAGGAAAGGAATGGAAAGATTTCCAACAAGAGCCAATAGAGAGAGGAAATGACTTACCACGGTCTTAACCTGTGCAATGAGGTAAAAAGTTCAAGATTAAGCATATTATGTGGATGATTTGTATATTTGATTGTTTGTTGATATATTTATTTATTAAAAGCATTTTTACCCCTTAGAAATTCTCAAAGAGGTAAACAGACTACAATAAAATGTGCTACAAACAACTAGCAGCCTTCTACTAGGTGTCGCTTTATAATTCAAAGAGATTTTTTTAAATCAGCGGAGTTTTGAAAAGTCAAATCCACCATCTTGATTCAAACTGTTGTCCTAACATAGATGAAAACCTTCACATTGGCCTCGGGAACCACCATGCAAAATTTGGTTATGACCTTAAGCGGTATCAAAGTGCATAGTGGACAAGCAACTTTCCGTCAGTAAAAATGTAAAGCAACAATGTAAAATCCATATGGGTTAAGCATTTAGCTTTGTTTGAATATACCCATTGTTTTGCTTCTGAAACAAGTGTGGCATACTACAGTGGTGCCCCGCAAGACGAATGCCTCGCAAGACGGAAAACTCGCTAGACGAAAGAGTTTTCCGTTTTGGAGGTGCTTCGCAAAATGAATTTCCTATGGGCTTGCTTTGCAAGACGACAATGTCTTGTGAGTTCCTGCTGGGTTTTTTTCCTCCCCCCCCTTTTTCTAAACCGCTAAGCCGCTTATCAGCTGACCCGATCAGCAGATAAGCCGCTAAAAGCCGCTAATAGCGCTAATCCGCTAATCCGTCAATGGGCTTGCTTCGCAAGACGAAAAAACCGCTAGACAAAGAGAATCACAGAACGGATTCTTTTCGTCTTGCGAGGCACCACTGTACTGGATAAATGACATTTCCAAGTATCATAGTTTTATCTAGGACCTAGGACTTTCCATCCATTAATTACTTGACACCACTATACAGCCTTATCTTTTGCCCATTTTTAAAAAATATGCCACCAAAAGCTCTTCCAACAGCTCAGAATTTCAGGTCTGCAAGGATTCTGATGTAATACCTTCCTGCTGCTTTTATATTTGGCTCAAGATGCTGTTAACCCTACCCCACAATTACTGTGCGTCCAGATTCAGAGGCAGCAATGGGGATAGTTCTCTTGTGTTCAGTTCCTGCCTGTTGGTTTCCCACAGGCATCTTGTTGGCCACTGTGAGAACAGGGGGCTGGACTAGATGGGTCACTGGCCGGATCCAGCAGGCTCTCCTTGTGTTCCATTTTTGTTTTGACATTTCCGTTTTTCTTTCATTATGAAGCCGCAAGGAATCCATCAAGAGAAATGTTGCCCTGCCAGTTCTAAATTTCAGATCTGCAAGAATTTTAACATCATTACTTTCCAATGCTTCTATATTTGAACAAGATGGTGCTAACTGTGAACGCCTTCCATTACTTTCCCCCTTTTTGTCTTTCAGTGTGAAGCATCGGGGAATCAATATTTCCCCACAAGGTTTTATGCAAAATGCATAATGTTAAGGAGCCATCTGAATTATCACCGCATATGGTCCGAGGCCTAGGCATGACTTGGTATCAGAAACCTCATGTTGATTATCAAACAGGAATGCTCTGCTGCCTCACCGCATGGGTAGTAGAGATGGGCTAAAACTGGCAGAAGTTATCTCTTCCCTCCTAGTTTAACTGAATCAGACAGGGCAATTTTTGTTGGAAGAGTCTGCTGGCAATCAATATGTCTCGGCTTGCTTCTCTGTGCCTTGCTGAGAGCGGGAGAGAGAGCTGTTGGAAAAGAATCAAGACGTGAAACTTCTTCAGCTCTAGTTTAAAGCTTATGAAAGCAAATGATCTCCAGGGCACTAATCCTTTCACCTTGGTAAACATGCAATGAATTTAAATGAACACAAAACAGAGAGGCTCCTCTTTCCCTCCTGCTCAAGCATCCCTCATACCTTAAAGGCTTCAGACAATATATATGCCTAGCAGGACTTTCTGCTAGGGATGCCCTACACAACTCAAGAGGAAGGGGAGTGTGAAAGCAAGAGTCCCTTCGAGGCAACTGAATGTATCGTTCTCTTAAAAACCTTGGCTTATCTCCTTTTACTCTTGGAATATGTTTTCTTTGGCAAGGGTGCCTTACTAAATACAATGAGATTGTGCGAATCCCGAATGTGATTTTATTCTGTGATTCTTTTCTGACAGAGCAATATAGCAGAGCATAAGTGTTTAAAATACATACTGTGAAGACATATTTATTTCAGCATTTAGTTAGATGCTGGGCAGGATTTTTCATTCTTGCTGTTCTTTGTTTTAATGTCATCCCCACTGATTGGGAGTAAGCCCCATTGAACTCAATAGGACTTACCTGTGAGTAGACATATATGTGTCTGGAAATCACGCTTGATGTTTTTATTTGGATAGTTGGATTGGGTGCCTTCTGTGCTGCTCTTTTCATTTTTCTATGATATTGATTGTGAGCCACCTTGAGAGAGTGCCAAACATGACTTTATAGTCCTGAAATAAATAAATAAGGGGCCATACAGAGTATTTTTTTTATTTAAAAAAATCTATAGAACTAAATACAATAGTCTGCTTTGCATTGGCACCAACTGAAACATGGCACAAGAGAGTTCAACTCTGAAGCACAAAGCATAGATAACAAAATGTGTGCTGGCTTTAAAAGGGAATTAATCAAATTTACAGAGAACAGGACTATGAGTGGCTACCAGCCATGATACCTAAATGGAACTTCCAGAATCAAAATACAACTGAACATGAAATTTGAGGGACAAACAAAAGTGAAGGACCGTTCCCTTTCCCTGACCATCCCTGAGGCATCTTGCAGAACACTGCTGTAAACAGGACACTGAACTAAAACAGAGCTGGAGAACCTGTGGCCCTCCCAATGCTATTGGACTACAACTCCCCTCACCAGTGACCACTGACAATCCGTTGATTAGAGGGCCACTTGGTCAGATGTTTTTTATCTAAAAATTTATAAACTGCATTTTTCTTAAAAGATATCAAAGCATCTTACAGCATATAAAATGCAGTAAAGCACTCTGCCAATATCTCAAAAAACATAATAAATAAATAATACATCAGTATACAATTTTTGGTTAACGGGGGCAGGGGGGGAATCATATTGTGAAGGCCTCCCCAAAGTATACAATTTTCAGAAGACATTTGAAAGACGGAAGGAACAGATTCTGCCGAACCTCCACAGGTTCATCCAGGGTGTGGGGAGATGCCCCTCTTGCCTTGCCCTTGTATATGCCCATGAGAGCAAGAATGAAACAGAGCTATAACAAATTTGTAAGACAATGACATATTGCACCTTACAAATTGTCCCAGGTTTATGGAACTAACACTGAAATGGGACCAACTGCAGTGCTATTTTTCTAGAAAAGGAGATACTAGAACTCATCACGAACGCCTTCCTTGTTCTCTTATAATGGCAATGCCACACACCTGAGAGATGTCGGAACTCAGTTCCAATGAGTTCCAGCTGAAACAAAGCCCTGGGCCCAAGGAAGAGCTTGTCATGAACTGCCAAGGAAATTGGCTTCTAGTAACTCAGCATTGGTACCACATCGAGTAAGATTTGAAAGGTTTTTCTTATTTTCTTACTTGTTTATTCAAGTATTTATAATCCACTTTCATAGAAGTGTAACAAGGTGATCTACGGCATACAAGATTATAATGAAATCAGTAAATGCTGGTAAGTTAAAAAAAAGAATCGCACTGCAAACACCTGTCTAAACCATTCTGTTTTCAGAAGGCATCGAAAGGAAGGCAGAGATGACTCCTCCTGAAACTCTTCTGGGAGTTCTACAGAGCACGGCCCACCCTATTAAAGACTTTGTCCCTTGTGATGGCCAACCAAACCTCAGAGGTGTGGAAACCCACCAGATATGCCCCATCAGAGGATCTCAGTGATTGAGGTAGAGAATCAAGGGGTCAGGTGCTCCTTAAGATACTTTGAGCCCAATATCTTTTGGGCTTCGGAAATTCACATAAGAACCTTAAACCTGACCTGAGAGCAAATTGGCAGTGTCTTAAAGTCTACTTGTTTTTAGTGCACTTCGTTAAAGTGATATAACTTTATCAACCGGGCCTTTCCTAGAATAATGCTTTTGGCAGGGGAGGCTTTGAATTGTATGAACACTGTTGCCTTTCTTTTTCTTTTCTTGCCTATTGTTGTAGGCAGCCAATAGATTGAGGTGATGCTGGCAATTCCGACGAAAGCTTTCATCTCTGCAAATCTAATACTGGGTCAAAATAAGGAGAGTTTTCTTTATGCGCCAGACAGCAGCTCAAAAATGGTATTTGATTTAGGTTTCCAAAGGTTAGAAGTGAGACAAGCATGCAATAAACATTTTGCAAAAGCTCAAATCAAGCATGCTACCCTTGAACTGCAACAATGTTAGAACTCCTTCCTATGCGAGGGTCAGTCTGTGAACTTGTTTACCAAACATTTTTTCCCATGAACTGCAAATCTCATTCGATGTACATGTCCTAAGAGTGGGAAGGAAGATGCTATGAAACTGAGGCTATGAACTGAACTGAGTTTAGATGAGAGATATACAGCTGGAACCAGACTTCGAAAGAAACTGACAAGCATCCCTGTGTCACCAAAAATTGCATCATTATTATTATTATTATTATTATTATTATTATTATTATTATTATTATTATGCCACCCATCTGGGTTAACCCAGCCACTCTAGGTGGCTCCCAACAAAAAACAGTAAAAACACAATGCATGGAACTGGCCAGCAGAAAAATCCTCATTTAAATTACTCTCTTTTTTGCAGGCTAGTGACAGTTAGCAATTCTAAAGAAAAATATCAATTGGTATATTGGCTAATAGGAACCTGCACTTATTTCACATATGCAGGTACATGAATGTATACAATGTGACCTTCAAGTCTGCCCTTTATTTATCATCCTATAGATTACACTTTTATCCCTCTTTCCTCCAAAACTCCCAAGGCAGCATACAAGCTCCTATTCAGCTCATTTTATTCTCACAACAACCCTGTGTTTGGGTAGAGAGATAGTGAGTGGCTCAAAGTCACTCAAGAGAGCTTTGTGGCTGAATGAGGATTTGAGGCTGGGTTTTCCCAGTCATAGCTGGACATTCTAGCCATTATCCCATGCTAGCTGTCTGCGTGAGTATCCCCAGATCTGTGTATCAGAGGGCATAGAATCCCCCCCCCCATACAGAACAGCTCAAAATGCCGAAACACCTTGTGTTGACCAGGTACCCTCCAGATGTTTTGGACTATATGACCATGCTAGCTTGAGTGGATAGGAGCTGTCATCTAAAACATCTGGAAGACACCAGTTTTGGAAAGTTTAGATCAAAGAATTCTGTGTACCTGATGGTGATCTTCTGATTGATTACTTCCTACTTCTTCCACCCCTCACCTTCACATCACATGTTAAACTTAATTTTTTACAGACCTAGGTGCTCCTCCTTAAATAATCAAGTATAATTTCCTAGTGTCATATGAGCAACAACTCTAAGCAAAAGATGGATTCACTGGAAGTCTGGAAATGGAGGGTGAGTATAGAACACAAAATGTTATTTGCAGCTTGTTATATTTCAGACATGTAGCAAGCTAACTAAACCCTAGCCTACAACAGAAATTACATGGATCAGCAGAATGGAAACACTTTCATGTTGAAACTCTCTCTAAGGTTCACAAGTTCCAGCAATGGACCCTCTAGTGCTCATGTAAAAATAGGACAAGCTAGGAAGTCCCAGTTCTGGTATATAACGGCAGATGTCGTGTTTCATGTAAATGGACCATCACTAAGCTGGAATGTAATTCTATGCAGGTTTAGTTCAATAGGGCTAAATCCCCAGTATGTATATTTAGAATTGCAGCCCAAATATAGGAGAGGGGTTAGCAAACATCAGCCATAATCATAAAAGTTAGAGTTTAAAAAAGTAGAATAATTGTATTTTCCTTTTCTTGTCTCCAGCAGACAAAAAAGGAAAATGAACCAGAAATGTATCCCTGTTACATTGCTCCTGCTGAGTGCTAATAGGTCTTGGAATGAAATTGTTTTATTAATTTGATTAAGTTGAAGGAATATCTAGGGTCTCCCATGAATAATTCAGATTCTCATCATATCCTCGGAAGTCATATGTAAAACATTGTTATACCTCAATGGTCCCTTACAGTCTAACCTACATTTAATTTTCAATAATGTTGATTTATAGTTTTATAAAGGCAAATAATAAATATAATAAATTGCCCCCATATTTCTTGATCCCAAGCTCTATAAAATAACCCCTGTAGTTTTACATTTCCAGTGTGAAATATTAAATACATAAATCAAAACAAGATTATTTTTCATCTGGAGGTGGAGACCAGTTGCAGAGAAATGACAAATTCATTTTGGTTAAAATGAATGTTTTAAGGCAAGTTCTCCATAGAGTGTCTACCAACTCTAAAAATGAAACAAGCGATGTTGGGTTATTTATTTATTTATTTTAAAAAAAACTAATAGCCTGCATTTGTTGGGTTCTCTATGAGAGATATTTGTGTTCATGTAATACAATAGGATGATTCCCCATCTTTAAGGCATAAAATGACATGTTTCCAATTCATTTTATAATCCCTTATTATTAGGAATGGGGCATTTTATCTCTTTTTTTACTCTCACGCTTAGCAATGATGTCTCTGTAGCCTGGTACCAGACTGGCATATTAGTTACCTGAATGCTGTTGTTTAGGTTTTCCTCCTTTTTCTGCCTTAATAATGGTGCACTAACCAGAAGAACATTATAATAAGACATTTCCAAGAGAGGTTGAGCTTCTAATTTCACAAGCAGATCCATTTATAGTTACACGCGCAACATCTCAGCCAGAACAAGAAATATTGTTTTGCATCCTTGATTAAAAAGAGTAAAACTAATTATAAGGATTCATTATAACATTTAAATACCTTTCAGCTCTCGGAGTGCTTAAAATTTTCTGTCACCAAAAGCTTTCTGGTGGAATGATGAAGCCTGAATGCAAAAGGCTTTGAAAGCCCATGAGTGAATGAAAGAGTGAATAGATTGAGCTAAACTAATGGGTTAGGGAGTCTCGGGATAGCTGCACCCACCTAAACATCCTGATATTGGAAATCTGAACTCAATCCATCCATTGAATTAATCTCTCTGAGGCTTTGTTTCAAAGCCAGTGAAGATTAAATTTTGACAGCTAGTATGAATAGAATTCTGCCCATTATCCTGGACATTCACATGCTCTTTGGTGAACTACTCACATGATCACAGCCATGGCATTAGAGACATCCAATACTGATGTATTGAGCACTTGTGAACAGGAACAGATAGTCTTTCAATTCATGCTCATGCTGCTACAGCCCTAGCTTTCAATTAAGAAAATGACTTTTCGGGAAGGTGGGGGTGACCTTTTGAGATTGCAATCTTGTACGCAGTTACATGGGAACAAGCCCCATTGGACTCAGTGGCGTTTACTTCTGAGTCTTCTTTTGGGAGCATACATAGCCGAGTAAGATTGTCTTCCATGAAAACAGTCTTAATAGTAGACCTGTCTAGGGTTGCACTGTAAATTTCTCAACCTAACAAAAATGTAAAGCACAGAGCCCACATGCTATTTTGGAAATTTCTGGGGAGACAATAAACTTTTTTTCCTTTGTGCGTAAGTGCAAGAGAACAAATCATATTATTATCCATCCGGAAGGGGAAAGAGGTGTGAAGAAATATCAAGATACCATTTCTGCTGTAAGCAAATAGGATCCCAAAAGCTGCTGTCACAAGATACCACATCATACTAGTAGAGACAGCTGGGGCCGTCATTAGCCGTAACAGGAACTCTAGGGAAAATCCATATATTTAACAGAGTTAAATGGGCTACTGTCTTAAATCCGACACCTTTTGAATTTTGTTAGATAGCTACAACATCTGGATAATTATGCATGGATGTTGAGCATGTGGCCATCAGTATCCTTTTCTTTTAGCTTGGAAGTAGAAAAACTTGAAGACATTAGCCTGTTGATCAAGTGTGCAGTCTTGGCGGTGGAAAGGCTGCAGCACAACATTGCAGAAGTGCTGCCTAATAACAACCCATTTCTGAGGGGTAAGAAGGTGAAGTCTCCCAAAAGTATGACAGAGGCCGGTGGAGACTGTAGGGCTGGTCACTTTCCCCTAATCCAAGCCAGTGCAAACGGGATTGTGGCCTAAATGTGTTTTCAGGCCCTCTGGAGGTTGATTTGGAATAGTAGTCTCTGACCCACAAAGCATGAACCAAAACTAAACCTAGAATGACAAATTAACAGGTGGGGTGAACCTGTGACCCTCTTGGTGTGGCCCCAGCCCATAACACTACCATGAGCATCTCCACCCCCATCGCTCTGCCCGGACACTGAGGTCCAGTGCCGAGGGCCTTCTGGCAGTTCCCTCGCTGCGAGAAGCCAAGTTCCAGGGAACCAGGCAGAGGGCCTTCTCGGTAGTGGCACCCACCCTGTGGAACGCCCTCCCACCAGATGTCAAACAACTACCAGACTTTTAGAAGACATCTGAAGGCAGCTCTGTTTAGGGAAGCTTTTAATGTTTAATAGGTTATTGTATTTTAATATTCTATTGGAAGCCACCCAGAGTGGCTGGGGAAACCCAGCCAGATGGGTGGGTATAACTAAATTATTATTATTATTATTATTATTATTATTATTATTGATGTTGATGATGAGCTATGGGCCCTTTGCCTTTAGTTTCTATTCCCTGGGCTATTTGGGGGCCACCCTCAATCTTGATGCTAAATCACGGCACTTATCTTGCAGTTTACATTTATTTCAGGTAATTTATCAAAGAGAAACAAGACATGAATAATGTTTACAGCTGAAACTGAAACCACAGGCCTGGATTCTGCAGATTAAACTGCATCTCACCTTGTGTGCTGTATAAACTAAAAAGACATCTCCCTATACCTGTGGATAGACAAGCCATGATGGTCCTCTATTCAAATGCCATGAAGGTGAGAACAGTGTCAGGACTATGACTAGATATACTGCCCCAACATTCCAATTCCAGTGGCCATGAAAGTTGTCTCATGTCACATCATAATGCCTGTTCCTCTTTACAGATTCCTCTAAAGATCTTTCTTAGCTAGAAGCAGGACACGCTCAGACAGATATAGCCTAATGATATTTTACCTTTTGTCTGGGACATCATCTAGATCATTTGACAAAGAAATAGTTGGAATATTTTTGCTTCAGCCTTTTTTTTTAACTCGGGTGCTACAAAGGCAGATTATGGTGCATAAGTGACAGCTTGCTGCTTTACATATAAGCTTATAGCATTGGGCCTACACGACAATGTACCTTGCATAACGGTTAACCAGTGATATCTCAAGAGTGGACTCTATGGGACTGTAGTGCCAATCAAATTAGCAACTTGAGTCCATTGGCACTGCAGTCACATAGACCACTCCGAATGTTTCCTCAAATTAGCCATTGGACTCATTCCATTTTAGAAGGGAAAAAAGTGTAATAAACAAAATAATTGATCGTCAAATCAACAGCTATACAACACTGACCTCAAAACAAGTCTCTGTTGAATATTTTATGAAGATGCTTAATGAATACTGCAAATGTTTATAATGCATGCATATATTACATTAAATTCAACATCTGGTCCTTCATCGAGTGTTTTCAGCAGCCTTAAGTAATTTCCCTTTTCTCTGGACTTTTTAAAGAAGACTTTCAACAGATATCTTTTGCTGACTTTAGGAAATAGCAGAACAGTAGAAAATGGAAAATGGGATCTTTCTCTTTCTGCTCTATAGATATCCTTACCAGCTGTTTGGGCATTAGCCCCATCATACAATGTGTTTATCTTTCCCAGCCTTATGTTTGAATTGCTTTCCTTTTACACGAGACTCTTATACCAAACTTCAAAGTAGCTTCCCCTCCATATGATCTTCTTCCCCTTCCCCCTCTCTTTACAGCTGCATCTAACTAGATTCAAAGATATTGGGTTTCTACCAAGACACATGGTTAACATTTGAGAGCCAGTGCTCTGCCGTCATTTAGAAAACTGCTTTTAGAAGCAAGAAAGAAACTATTTGAAGACAAGAAACTGGAAGAAGACAGTACTAAATACAGCTTAGCAATGTCATATTTAGTTGCCATAAATTTGCTTGCCAGAACTGGGGATTTACAACGATGTAGGGAAGTTGCCTTGTTAAAAGGTTAGACCCGCAAGAGAGGATATTTCAGAAAACATGGAAAAATAACAGCAATCAAGAATTGGCCAAGAATGAAGTAAATGCAGGCTGGCTGAAATAGTGTTTATCTATGTGGATATTCTTATCAAAGCAAACTAGGTGCCCTTGATAAACTGATTGATTATTGATTATTATTTATTAGAACTTACTTTTGCATTTATTATTTGTACATCATCAAATGGTCCCAGGTTGCAGCAGTGATGCTGGGGTCACTTCTCATGGCCTGGCACATGGGTGGATCAAATCACACAGATCCTTTCTGCATAATCACCTCCTACCCACAGACGGGCGATGACCAAATGATAAGGTCCCACATCCCTGTGATGGCAGGTATGGAAACATTACAGCAGCACCATGCAATGAACCCATGGAAGACACAATCTCCTACACTGTTGCTTAAGAAAACAGTTCCTTTCGTCACATCAACTGGGGAGCAGAGGGTAAGAACAAGGATAGCAGCTGCTTAAGATCACTCCATTAGAAGCTGGAAATCAAATGTTGATCATTTATCTGGACAACTGGAAGTGAAGAGCTGAATCCATGCATCGTTTCTATTAGTCTATATTTTTAAAAAAGGTAAAGGACCCCTGGATGGTTAAGTCCAGTCAAAGGCAACTATGGGGTTGAGGCATCCATCACACTTTCAGGCTGAGGGAACTGGCTTTGTCCACAGACAGCTTTCCGGGTCATGTGGCCACCATGACTAAACCGCTTTGGGTGCAACGGATCACCATGACAGAAACCAAAGCACATGGAAACGCTGTTTGCCTTCCTGCTGCAGTGGTACCTATTTATCTACTTGCACTGGCATGCTTTCGAACTGCTAGGTTGGCAGGATCTGGGACAGAGCAAGAGGAGCTCACCCCATCGCGGGGATTCAAACTGCCAACCTTCTAATCAGCAAACCCAAGAGACTCAGTGGTTTAGACCACAATGCCACCCGCGTCCTTATTAGTCTATATTTGCAGAGCAGGAGGATAAGAGTACCAGATGGAACAACTCCAGAAGGTGTAAGCCTGCCCAAGTAGGAAGGATGCCAAACGAGGTCACTTTGCAGGCCTTTTCTTTCAGATAATATGCATTGTGTGTGTGTGTGTTTTCCCCATAGCCCATATTTTCCGAGTAAGGTTAGCCTTCCTCTAAAGTGACAGGGATCAAATAACTCAACAAGAAAAGCTTCCCAATCACTTAACTCAACAAGGAAAACTTCCAAATTCCTGTTTCAGCCTGTAATGTCAATTAGCTTTCATTAATCAGTGACAACCAATCCTCATATACCAATATACAGCCAATTGCTCATGTTAAACTTCAAAGCAGTAGCTATAAATCCTGAACAATGTGACATTTGACACAAATGAAGCTTCAAGCAGGTTCTGTTCAAGCAACTAAGTGGCAGAAAGGAGACATTTAGTTCTGATTGTATGGAATTTGGTCTACATAGGAAGTTTATACATCTCACTGCATGGAACCGTGATTCTTCACCAGAGGGTGGCAAACCATGAAGATTTATTTTAGCACGGGAGGGAGAGACATTCTATATATCGCACATTTGAATCCCTATATCTTTCTGGAATGAGGACCAGCATGAAAGCATGCATAGTGAGGTGGACTTAGATTGTTTGCTTAAGTCTACAGAATGGGAAGTCCAAGGGAGGTGTGATACTTGAATCAGAGGTCTTTAGAATCCATGTCAGCTCCCAGTTGGTACAATGGATACAATAGTAATGTAGTTTACATGATTAAACAAAATAAATGGGAGTGAAGTACTCAGAAGGCCTTCTTGCAGTTAGTGGTAGAGTGGGTGAGGTTGAATAAACTTAATTCAGAATAGATGGAGGGGATAATGAAGGGGAGTTTATGGATTCACTGGTTGGAAATATGCCTTTCCTGGATAGGGTTGTACACCTCTTGTAAGGACCAGATTGGGAGGTTACTACTTGAGCTGACATCATTCATGGATGATCAGCTTTGGCTGATTTGATGGTTCTGTCTACTGCTTACAGATGAAGACTTGGGCACCATCACTCACTGTATGGTGACAGAGTAGAGACAATTAAAATGTGTTCTACTGGCATTGTATATGGTTTGGATGCTATAGATGGTTTGGTTACTGCAACTGGGTTGAATGATCCACTCTGGTAGTCACTCTGTTTCCAGGCCCAGTTGAAAGTGCCAGTTTTTAAATTTATTGTTTTTATTACATTTTCTTCTGGTGAGGAACTTCTTCAAAATTCCATCTCATTAACCACCAGGAGCAGGGCCATTTCTGTAGTGGCCTCAGTGTTATGGAACTCCTTTACGAGGCTGCTAGAACATACTCCTCCCTATTTTGGGAGTTTCCCTGTTCTTTTAACCTCAGCCAGTTTAAATCTGGACTCACCTATTGGGTCATTATGGTCTTGGGAAAATCATTACCATTCTGTCTCAGCTTCTTGTTCATGCAATAATAAATAACTATTATGACGATGAGAGACCTCACTCACAAGGCTGTCACATTCAGCAAAAGGTTTTCAGAACATCCTGCACATTAAAAGAATTTTCTTAAGGAAAAGCAGCAATGATGCCATGAGTCAGATGTCATCAAAACATTATTCAATTGGGGGGGGGGGGAACGACAGCAAAGCAGAATCAGTCAGCTCATCACCCAAGGTGAAATAATTGGGACCACACTTTTAAAAAAAAAATAGGATGAGCCATGCCTTTAGTCAGACACAGACAACAATGCCATTTATGAATCTTTGTAGCACAGCATGTACCATTTAGTTCACCAAGGGTGGCTCACACCCACTGTGACAGACGCCTAAGCCTTGTACAACTGGAGCTCATCAGGCTCTAAGAGAAATGAATAAACAAGGCCATAAAGGTTTTAAAAGCTCAAAGTTGCTATCTTGTTAGTACAGGAAATCTTGAGTCATTATGAATCTCTCAACAAAGGCTGCTACCAACTCTGCAATGAAACTATAAATGTATTGTGACGCTTGGAAGGAGACCACCCTGAAACAACATGCATTTGTCTACTTGGTAGTAGTGGAGCTCTTGGGTTATATTAGATGGTGTATTCCTTCAAAATGGGGTAAGTAATTGCTGCCATTGGCAGAGGTGGGTGTGGGCTCTTGCTTATTCTGCTGAGTGTTGTCCTAGACTTCTGCACTGACAGCACAACAACATTGTGATAATATGCAAACCAACCAACTGGAAGGTCTACAACTTAGCCTCTCCCAACATACATTATGCCATCAATCATTATGCCATGGGACGTGGGTGGCGCTGTGGTCTGAACCACTGAGCCTCTTGGGCTTGCTGATCGGAAGATTGGCGTTCCGAATCCCCGTGACAGGGTGAGCTCCCATTGATCTGTCCCAGCTCCTGCCAACCTAGCAGTTTGAAAGCATGCCAGTGCAAGTAGATAAATAGGTAGCACTGCGGTGGGAAGGTAAATGGCGTTTCCATGCGCTCTGGTCTCATCACTGTCCTCCGTGTGCCAGTAGTGGTTTAGTCATGCTGGCCACATGACCCGGAAAACTGTCTGTGGACAAACGCCGGCTCCCTTGGCCTGAAAGCAAGATGAGCGCCACAAGCCCATAGTCGCCTTAGTTCTCTGAGGATTGAAAGTTAAATCACTCTTTGAACTGTAGCTCTGTGGGTGGAAAAGGACTCTAACAACTCTCAGCACCCTTAGCAAACTACAGTTCCCATGAGACTTTGGGGACAGCCATGGCTGTTTAAAGTTGTCTGATACTGCTTTAAATGTATTGTGCAGGTGGGACCACTTGCTTCCTTCAGAAGAAATTATATAGGCAATGCTGCACGTCTGTAGCCACAAGATAAATTAGAAGATTACAGAGACTAGTCAACAAATCTTAGAGCTACTTTTGGGCAGCTCAGCCCCATGAATCTAACATAACAGTAGCGCTGCAAGAGGTGATTGATGCCATGACACCAATGAGTAATTGATGGCAGTGTCCGTCTGCCCAGGGCATTGCTAGGAAACACCCCTTCTTGCAAGATGTGAACAGACTTTGTTTATGATAGCCTCTACAGTTTTGATAGGACTCAAAGGCCTCTGCTATAGGATGTTATAGAGGCAGACTTTCCAAGTCTTCACAAGAGCATTTTTATATGTTCTGACAGCATACAGCTGTGCCTCACAGACCAGCTCTGGTTGGTTTCCAGTGGTGCAGTGTGTGTATATGTATTTTATTGGAAACCAGCAGTGGTATTGTTTGGGATATCTCAGGAACCAAAAGATCAGTGCCGTTCTGAAAGGTTCAGTCCCCATCTTGATTCACAGTGAAATGTAACTGTATCCAAACATTGACAAAAAAATCCCTTCCCCTTGATCTCAGGAACCATCAAATTATATTGATGGTATCTTGATGAGGTGTCCAAATACATAACAAACAGACAGACAAACAAATAGGTTTCCTAAATGTGTCGTAGATACATAAGTCCTTTGAAAGTTTGGTTGTATGGATTTGTGTGAAAAGGGATATGGCATTTCATGTGCACAGGACTCCTGAAACATGCACACAATCCATCCTGAATATGCATTAAAATATGTTACCCGCTTATACCAGAACAATGGAAATATATGTTAACGTGATACATGAACTCTCACTGGAGCTATATATGTATATAGAAAACCCATGTTAACTTGGCTGAAAGTCTACTCACATATAGTTTGATCATGAGGTAGAAGATGAACTGCATTAACCCGCTTAAACAAAGCTCCGTTAAATTGTGGAAACTAAAATAAATCAGCAGCCCCATCTACAAAAGCAGCAAAGATCTGTAGCCCACACAGCTGCTGCCAGCAACCAACCAACTGCTGGCAGACTTCCTCCCACTCGAGACTTTTAAAAGGAATCCTCCCTTTGGTTGCTGCCCACAAGAGCAGATTTTCTCTCTTGAAAAAGCCATTAATCACACTCAGTTCTTTGTACTGGTGGGGTGGGGGGTGGGGAGGTAGAATATCCCCAGATAGAGAACGAATATAGCTGAAGGAAAAAACACACCTGATTTTAAGCTTAAACTAAGAGAAAGCTTTCTGTTTTGTTTCTTGACGAAATATCACCAGGGCTTAAGCTTTTGCCATAAAGAGTTGTTAAGTCCCTAAATGTATGTAAGTGGGAATCATGCTGTTGATCTTTATTCCACATGGTAGCAGGAAATAAATCGGAAAAGATCCCCCGCATCACCTCATCTTCTCTCCTGAAACCCCAATAATAGGCTATGCTGAAAGGGAAGAGCACAGATTATCTCATCAAAAGATGAAGATCCAATGGAAAAACCATTTCACCCACCACAGACATCCGAAGCATGTTCTAAAGCAAATTATTGTTGACACTTGCATACTCCAAACATCACTGTAATAGTTACAAATATAGTGTGCTCTCTAAATGAAACATGACTTTAACTTGCAATCATTGGGCATAGTTTAGAGTGGGATGGCTGCTAGGGAAGGTGCTGGGCATGAGAGTCTGGTGGTGGAATTTCTCTCATTATGATGACTTCAAACATAAATGAAAATAGAGATTCCGGAGCACTTTTCCCAATCTAGAGTTCTCTAGATGTTTTGGTCACCATGCCTGACCATTGGCCGTGTTGGGTGGATCTGATAGGAGCTGTCATCCAGAGGGAGGCAGGTTCTTTAGAAGGTTGGTTGGTCTGTTCCAGAGAGTAAGAAATCATAAGGGTAAAGGTAAAGGGACCCCTGACCATTAGGTCCAGTTGTGGCCAACTCTGGGGTTGCGGCGCTCATCTCGCTTTATTGGCCAGGGGTGCCGGCGTACAGCTTCCGGGTCATGTGACCAGCATGACTAAGCCGCTTCTGGTGAACCAGAGCAGAGCATGGAAACGCCGTTTACCTTCCTGCTGGAGCGGTACCTATTTATCTACTTGCACTTTGACGTGCTTTCGAACTGCTAGGTTGGCAGGAGCAGGGACCGAGCAACAGGAGCTCACCCCGTTGCGGGGATTTGAACGCTGACCTTCTGATCAGCAAGTCCTAGGCTCTGTGGTTTAACCCACAGCGCCACCCACGTCCCAGATACTCCTTTGCAAGTGTGTAGGTATTGATAAATCGATCACTGGGGCTGAATTTAAACACTCTTCTTTCAAATGCCAGCTCTTGGAAATGCCACCTGGGAGCTGAACTTTCAAGGTCAAGTGTGCAATATTTTTTGGAGGATGAATTGAGGGGGAGGACTCACTTGTGTTCTAAACCTTTTGGAGCCAGACTGCGCTCCAAGTGTTTTTGTGACTCTCTAACGCAGAGATTTAACCAGCAGATGAGAACAGACAACTTTCAAAACAAAGTTCACACAACAATTTGAGACATTTCACAAGGGACCACCTCTGTTATGCAGGCAGAAAAATCAGGGACCTCTCATCTCTTATGATGAGAGTACACGATAGCCTTTTCAATTCTGGGCTCAGTTGAGCTATAGGAAATTTGTAGTGGGTCATTTCCATTTAAAATAGACTAGATCCGCAGACACCAAGCGCATAAAATTCTTAATAGCTGTTATGATGTATCCTTGCTAAAGCCACCAACAGCTCAACAACCCTGAATCCTCTGCCTGCTGACAGAGATGAACTGGGAAGAAACAAAGAGAGAGGGAGAGAGGTAAGGCACGCAGTGCTTCTGTGCCCTCTCAGAATTGCCGTTCATCACTCATTCTTTCAGCGGCTCACTTGCTCCTTTTCTGAGGGAGGTACCATCGCCTAATGAAACAATTAAGGTCTGACAGTTTAAATATGCTCTTCCATTCTTTTCAGGCATAAGTGCCAGCCGTCAAGACAAACTATCCCCACTGCTGTGCTATCAGCAGAGTCGTTGCTGGCCCAAGATAGAGTGCCCTAAAAATAAAAGCCATTCTCTGTGAGGAACTTCATCAAGTCAGGTCATGTCAGGCCCTCAGGGCAAACAGCGCTGAACTCATTTTATTATTCTATTTTTAAGCACCAGCTCCTTGCATTATTCCGTGTGCCCTATATAATGCCCACAAAGCTCACCCGCTGTGCTCAAGGTTTAAATAATGAACAACAAAGGGTTCTATCCCAGTTTATATGCATATTTTTGAATGCAGTTTGGGTAGTAGGTTTTATCTAGACCAAAAATGGGGAACCTGTGACTCTCCAGATGTGGTTGGACCAACCCTCTCGTCCCTGACCATTGACAATGTTGGCTGAGGGTAATGGGATTTGGTGGAACACAATCTTACTCGGATATGAGTGATGGCAAAGAAGAAGAATGGAACTTGGTGTCCCAACAACATCTGGAGGGCCACAGATTTCCTGCCCCTAACTTTGAACTTAATTAGGGTGCAATGCTGTATACATGTATCTGGGGGAAAGCTTCATTGAAATTCAGTGGGTCTTACTTCTGATTAGGCATGTGCAGGACTGTACTGTTTGTTCCACTAATGGCCAGGATTCACCCTGGCTGTAATTAAGAGCCATAGCTGAGTCAGTACTCCTGTCCAAAAGCATGTAAGTGCAGCTGTTACTGAGATACGTGTATTAGACAATGAGTCTTGCTTCTATGCATCCTTTCCACATCTGCAGTGTATAATTTTGCTGCATGTACAGAATGGCTTCGCCAGTTGTAGTGATAAAGTATACTGATTTTTTAAAAAACAAACAAACATAACTTTATTTTAATTTTTTTGAATATTACCATTTTCTGCTTCTCAATATTCCCGCCCCCCATCAGTGTTCCTTCATGATTTCCCTGTGAAACATGGCAGTTCAGGCAAAGAAAGGCAATATACCCAGGGAAAATAAGCAGCTCTGCATTGAACATTGTTCTGAAAAAATGGCTTGTGTTACCACAATTTCCCATACAAACAAGACCCACACCTATTTTTCACAATCACTATGCTGCTGATGTACAATATATCTATATCAAATAGTTTCTAGGGTGCCATATGTGAACGCTCTTATCATCTTGGCAGTTTTAAAGGATCATTGTGACAAGTGGTGCATGTATGCATCTGTGCATATAGCATAAAATAGGATTCCTCTTATTTTTCCAGAACTTATACATTTGTGCCAATTGACATGTGATGGCTGCAGAAGCTTCAGCAAAGCACCGCCCATCATCTCTGCCATGCAACCAAGTCATTGGCCCACCTGTGATAAACTGAGTGAGAAAATTCACATAACCCCTCGTAGACAGCTGACTGTTGATGGTATCTAATCACCAAGTGGTTGTTGAAATCACCACCTAACAAGCTTGTGTGAATAGACTCTCCCCCATGACTCTGTGACCTCTAAAAGAGCTGTACATTAGCAATAGTATTTAAGCTACAGGAGTCTAGTCAAATTCCTTGGCTTTTCTTTTAAGAAAAACTTTTCAGTCCAAGAACTGAACCATCTAGATAACACCTAAGTGAAACAGTTTGTATAGATACTGAATGCAGAAATGCCTAAGCACAACACACTGTTGTTGTTTTTAAAAAAAGCGAAACAAAAAACTGAGTCAAATTGCAAGCTAGTAGGTGACTTTTTGTCCACTACACTTTCTCCCTGAGGTGCTAGATCAAATGTTGTGGGTTCCTGTTTTTTTCAAAATTTCTCAGTCGTTAACAAAAACCCTTTGCCTGCAGCCAGGGTGTAGACATTTCATCCACTCCTGACAAGAGAGCTGAAGCAATCACAGGGCAGATGAAAGATGGGCGAATGGTGCCACAGATCTTGTGAATACTTGTGCTCATGAAATACAGTTATAAAAGATAATAAGGACATGGTCAGTATTTGGCATGGACATGTTAAATAATTACAGATCCCTGGCAGACAGGTGTGTCAGTTATAAACTAATGGAGACAGAGCTGATGCCTCACTTTCAAGGGGAGGGGAGCTGGACTAGCAGACTAGAATTTTCTGTTAGCTTTAGGCTTTTGCTGCCACCGAGACATATGAAAACATAAGAGCATAGCTGGACAGTTTGGCTTACGGAGCTTACGGAATGCATGGGGCAATATTTAGCAGAAGACCAAACTTAAGGGGGACACTTCTCCCAGTTAGCAAAACTATCAGTGTTAAGCTGGGGGAGGTGTATGGGAGGAGAATTTATTGGAAGAATGAATTTTGCATCCTACATATGATGGCAGAACCTAACTGCTCCTTGGTATTGTAATGCAAAATTATCCAAATGAATGAAATTACCTAAGTACATGTTGCCCTGATGCTTTCTTCTATCGTCACTAGTTGAACTGTGTGCTTATGCTAGCTATTACAAGACAGAAGCGTAATGTGCCCTTTTACTGGATGCTGCATAAACAGCATCCAGCTGTTGAACAGTTGGCTATCAGAAACCTTCGCCATTCTACTGCTGATCACCCAGACATTTATCCGTAGATCCCAGGCTACTTTTTGCCCATTCCTGACCTAGAGGAGCTACACTGCTCCATGACCAGGCGAGTAAAGAGGCTGCAAAATGAAATACAGCAGGAGGGGGCGGAAAGTCCACCATCGCGTGGACCCCGTAAGTGGTGGGCTCCTAATCCACTGAATTTGTCCATGCAATCTGTTCACCCACTTTGTATACATAAGAATACCAGAATGGCCCGTCTAGCCTAGCATCCTGTTCTCTCTATGACCAACCAGGTGCTGATGGGAAGCCCAGAAGCAGGAGCTCAGCACAAGAGCACTCTGCCCACCTGTGATTCCCAGTAATGAATATCCAGAAACATACTACGTCTGACAGCTTGTCAGTATTGCAGAGACCACCACCACCAGAGATGAAAGTTTTGCTACTTGTGCCTTACTTAATAGGCTGGAGTAGGGTTTCTTTCTATTACTGGCAACACCTAGAACTGGCCCTGCCTCCCTCTGCAGTGCTTCAAAAGAGCTCATTGAGTTACCAATTGCACCACCTTCACACAAGGGGAGAGCGTTGCTATCTGAGACTTACCAGCCAAGCCAGATGATGCTCTTCCCTGTTCCAGCCAACACCTGAGTCTGAAGACTGCTTCTGCCACCTTCATCAACCCCTTTAAAGGGGCCCTGCTGCTACCACCAAGAACAGAACCTACTTCATTTTGTTCTTACAGATAAGTTTTATCAAACAATTGTGATATGTTTGATACTGATGCTGTGTTATTATTGGTTTGTTTATTTTATTTTGATAGGTAATAAGTAAAGGTAAAGGACCCCTGATGGTCTAGTCAAAGGCAACTACAGGGTGCAGTGATCATCTCGCTTCAGGCCAAGGGAGCCGGCGTTTGTCCATAGACAGCATTCCGGGTCATCTGGCCAGCATGACTAAACTCTTCTGGTGTAACGGAGCACTGTGATGGAAACCAGAGTGCACGGAAATGTCATTTACCTTCCCACCACAGTGGTACCTATCTATCTACTTGCACTGGCATGCTTTCAAACTGCTAGGTTGGCAGGAGCTGGGACAGAGCAACGGGAGCTCACCCCGTTGTACAGATTCAAACTGCTGATAGGATTTATATGCTGCTTAATCATAAAACTGTCCAATCAGTTTATATATTATATACATTAAACCTACTGATAAAACCAGCTGTTAAAAGAAGTTGACCTAAAACTTTCAAAATATTAGTAAAACCACTAGTGTTACAAATAAAATTGCATGTTAAGATGCATGTCACAAACCTTGGTCAGCATGCCTAACCATAGCACTTTTTCAGCAGGTGCCAGAAACTATGCAGCTGTTATTATGAAATTATTTTGAATTGTCCTGTATCAGCATTTTAGACAGTGATGTATTTGCTCTTGGGTTCCTGGTCATGCTTTGGCGTGAACCACTTTGAGTGTAATGTGGAACAGCAGTATACAGCTAAAGTGCCAGTGACTAACTGCACAGGTGGGTGCAGTTCTTCTGAGAGCTTGGGCTGGCTCAGAAAAACTAGCTTGGGTAATTTATGAGTTAATGTGACGCTGAATCTACCGCAGTCACAGCCTGTTATAAACACAAACTGTCTACAGGATTGTGCCCTTACAGCACCCTTGCCCTTGCAATAGCCTAGCAAGCACAACAGTTAAATAGTTTAGCTACTGAACATCTCACAGTCCTCCAATGGAATGGTGGCATTTCAGCCAATGCATGAGGTTTCCGGGCTTGTGTCCTTTTACTGTGACATCCCATGAAGAGATTTGCAAATATGCTGTTTGACAGATTGTTTTAGAAGAGGCCTGCATTGAGATGAGTGTTTCTGGAGTGCCGCACGGCACGAGTGGTTTCAGCCTCCCAGCTGTGCCCCTCGACAGATGGGGATGGCGGACGATGCATATGATGTGACAGCACAGTATTAAGTTGAAACCGCAATTACAGAACGGACTGGAGACGAAAACAAGGCCAGTGTCCATCTGATGGAAATCACACTGGATAAACATTTATAGTGAGAGGTCAATGAATTCCACTTTATTTTTGTTTTTTGAAACCACAAGTACTCTAGCACTTGGAGGTCATCCTTCGAAGCTACTAGGAGCAGCACCCCCCGCCTTTTGCTTGCCAATCTTGCCTAGCTATGACGCAGAATGTCTCAAGAGATGTGCAGCCCTAATCTGCTAGCAGGGTGGTGAAAACAGGCCTCCTTTTCTTCCTTGGCCTCTCAGTGAATGAGAGCCAGGGAGCAGGAGGGGAGGTCTCCTAAAATAAGCAAGTATAGGGCCGAAAAACCAAACGTTCAGTTTTGCAATGTGCCCATATGCATGACATCCTCGTGGAGCAGAGGAATATAAAAGCAAGACACCTGTTTGGTAATTCCTGGTTAAAGAATGTGGTGGGAGAGGAGGAAGTATTATCATTTACAGTGGTGGCTTTTCCCCAGAAAGACTGGTGGGTTGAAAGGCAGGGAGGCCAGCAGCAGGCAAAGAGAACTGATTTTAGTTTTACCCCCATCTTCTTCCAAACTGAGTCCTACAAGCACAACACTGAGGAGGAGGAGGAGGAGGAGGAGGAGGAGGGGGAGGAGGAGGAGGAGGAGGAACTTGACAGCCAGGGATGCTGCCTGGACTGGTCAGTAAGAAGGCAGGCAAGTGGGTGCTGTCTGAGGTAGACTGGGATTAGTGGGGCAGTGCCTCATTTGCTCTAATGGACCATCCTCTACTGCTGCCATTACTGCTCCATGTATATATACAGGAAATATAACACCACAAAAAGTCTGATCAGCCTGTGATAAAATGGCTCTAAACTGGGATCTAAAAGAGATCTAAGCTGAAACTTGTCTTCACTGCAATCCCTAATAAATTGTTTTCTTCTTCAAAAACTTCCACTGCGTTCTCAACGTGCCGGCGTTTGTGCCGGCTTTCTATTCCCTTTCACAAGACTTACTGGCCTACTTGAAAGACAGTGCAAAACTTAAAACTTCAAGCTATTGTAAGGACTTTCCAGTCAGTTGCTCCTGAAGAGAATGCAAAACAGCAGCTCCCAACTCTGCTTCAGACGCAAAAGCTGCCCTGAGAATTTCGGGACTAAACCCTTGTGTTCCAAAGCTGAAGGTCACTTTATTGTTGAAACCCTTGAGCCTCCCCAAATGAAGTGCACAGGAGGTGATGATGAAATACAGAGCAGCTAAAGCTCCCGCTTTTCTATGAAGCTGTGTATATCCTGTCTTACTTGTCGGTTGCAGCTGAAGGAGGAAAGGGCAGGGGCGGGAAGGACGGAGCCCCCCCTGCTGTTCCCGGTGGGGTTTCCACACTCAGTGACATCACTGTTTTGTCCCGATCTCGTTATCTGTTCTTGAGAAAAATACCTTTAGTATTCATGGATGCAAAAAACAAAACCCACCCCAAACCCCTCACCATTACACCATCATAAATATTCATAATGCTATGCAACTGGGGGCATTCCATTTAACCTTTTGGCAAAAGTTCTTTGGAAAGGACAAAGGTTTGGAGGAAATTTGGCTAATGAGAACGGCACACAGGAAATGCAGTCAGGCTGCCCCGCTGAAAACAAATGCCAGATAAGCTGTTTTAATAAATAAAAAAAGAAGTGGAGGAAGGGAAGTGCAACCACAAGCACAAGGAACGTCTAGACACTCATTTGCTCTGCCTCTTTAGCCTTATGTGGGAATAGCTTCCTAAGTTCCATCTCACTGCCATCCCCATTGCCTTCCCACTAATGTAAGATGAAGGTCTAAAGCCAATGTAATGCCCTGAAGATGTCTTGTGTACTATTTTCCATCAGCCCCAGCCAGGACAGGATAGGATGATAGGAGTTGTAGGCCACAGTATTTGGAGGGCAGCACCTTGGCTACTTCTCTGAAGTGGGTAGCTTTCTGTATTCATGGAGGCTGCAGTGTGTTTCAGAGTCCCGGAAAAACCAGGCTTCTTAAACCCACAGGTGGCCGAACTACATGAGTCTCAGACCTTGATACCCAGTTGCTGTTGGGCGATGCACACCTCTGCTTGCAGGTAATGTCTGCATGACAGCAAAATGCCTGCATATGATTTAAGTCTTCATGATAATGAGATAATGATAGCAAGAGTCACACGACTGCAGCAACAGGCAAAGGAGCTGTAGAAGTAGCCTGGAAGCAAAGTAGTCACGGCACTAGCAAATCTGCATTTTGAAACCTGGATCTGCCTTGAGCCCATAGAGAAGTTATTTTTTCCTTGTTTTCTTTAACAGCAAAAGGATTACACTGCAGAGGCCCTCAGCCCCACATCTGAGGTCTTTAATGGGACTCCCTGATCCTCAGGAGATGTTTCTTGGAAGCTGGGATTTACAGTGGAAAGAGTATGGGAAATTTTCTTTGTGTGCTTGTTTGGATAGGATCTAATATGTTGGAGTTGACAATATAAGTGTTCCCTGACATTTTTTTTTAATCTGGGATCTCTCATTCACACAAGCAATTCAGCAGTTGACATTACCAGTGAATGAAGATGCTTCTGCAAAGCAATCTTATGCTGCCACAAACAAGTCAGTTTCTCACTCAATCAACACAACGTTTAAAAATCAGGCTGCAGAAGGGATCTGAACACTTCTGCCAATCCCACACAGAATGTTTTCCTCCTAGCCTCTTATTTAAATGGAGTGGGTGTTACACTTATTCGTAGGGGACTTAAAAGAGTCTCTGGGGAGAACAATTATACCAATGTACAGTCATCTTGCAGTGCGGCATGTTTCCTTGGTATTAAAGACGGCATTTCTGATTGAATGAGGCCCATCTTTTGTCCCTCATAGTAGCCGATGAAAAGACTAGGATACAATGAGGGACTTGACAATGCCATGAACTTAATTGCCCCAGGGATATCTCAGCAGGCTAAGTTCTTCCACAGTCAAAGCTGCACATTTGGGGACAGGATGCAAAGAAGGACGAGAATATTCTACTATATAGAGGAGCAGCTTCCATCTGCTGAAGCTTTCCTTACCTTGGTAGCTTCCCAAAGTTCTCCAGCCACCATAAAAGGTACTTGAGCCCCATTTTCGCCTTCAAATTTAGTCCCTCTAGCTGGGGAGATGGACCAAGCTATTTTGCAGTCCTCGTTTCATGTATTTTAGTACAGAACAAAGGGAGAAATCATTTTAGGGTTCATTCAACATCTTGTTATTGGTTGAGGATTTTACCACTTGAGTTAGGAGCACAAGAAGCTGTCAGAACTTTAGTTCATCGGTCTTGCTATTCATACTGACTGGAAGAACCTATCCAGAATTTCAGTTTGGGGTCTTTCCCAGCCCCAGTGGGAGATGCCAGGGACAGAGGCTGGAATGCTCTGTGTGCAGGGCGGATGCACTGCTACTGACTCATGGTCCTTGCCAGCACTCTTGAGTTTGGGGACAGTTTTATTTTCATTGATCTAGTTCTTTTTCTCAAAATACAGGAACTGTTTAGATAAGTTTGAGAAGGGTAGCCAACAGTGTAGGTGGCACCTTAAAAGATTGATTCTTGCATAAGCATTTGGAATTTCCTTAGATACATGAGGTAAAATCCTAAAGTGGAATGTGTTTTGGGGTGGGTGTGTTAAACTTGGGAGCCAATTCTGTCATACTTCTAATCAAAACTCAAATTTATTTAAGTAACCATTGCACAGAAATAACTTGCACTAAAACGATTGATCACTGTTGCTTTGCTAATTTAACATATGTAGTAGTGCAATCAAACAAACATTTTGGTCTCAACTGAGTCCTAAACCACTACTTCATTAAAAAAATTAAATTGCTTAAATATGTTTAAATAAGGCTTTTTAAAAATGTGACTATGTGCAAAGTGGGGGGGGGGAATAGATCAAAGCAACAGCTTAGTTGACCAAAAAACGTAATTTAATGTTGCCTATTGTTTTAGTTTGTAAAATGAGTGACTGTTTAATTATAATAATGCTGGTGCTGCAACTGGTTTAAAGAATATAGATGCATTTCTCTCATTCACAACTGTACAAAAAGAGTGGTTCTTATGTTACTTTGACTTTGCTTCCATTATACTGAAACACTGATTTGAAGGGCTTACACTGTGTCAAATATAACTGATTTTTTTTTTAAGAGTACTTGAGAAATACTAGGTATCCAGCTGACATAATTGTATTTAAAGGAGGCATAGCAAGGCTTCTGTTAGCAATGTACAGATGGCTTTTTTCATTTACTTTGGAAAAAAAAACTCCATGTATTATAATTCTTATTATTTATTAGTATTAGTAGTTTATTTACTTATTTGATTTTTTTTACCTTCAGCATGAGGTCCCAGGGCTGCTTGCTATTTAGAAATGCAATATTAAAATTAGATAAAACAAATTACAGTCAAGAGAACAGGGTGGGTCCTAAAATATTTCTGTATGCATGTATCAGGTGTCAAAGGCCGTGGTAAAGAGGTGCATCTTCACCACAGTGTAAACTACACAAGGAAAGTGCCGGACACACATATGTGGGCAGTGATTTCCACAGCTTCCAGCAGGTTTGTGGTCCTCCAGATGATGCTGAACAACAGCTCCCATCAACCCCAGCATGCATGGCCAATGGCAAAGGATGATGGGAGTTGCAATTCAGCAACATCTAGAGGACCAAAGGTTCCAGACACCTGGCTTAGGGGCTGCCATATTGAATGCTCTTTTCCAGTCTGCCACCCCACAAATCTCTTGGTATAGCTACCAAGAGAGCGCTATCAGTTGAGCTTAAGTCAAGAAGGTCTGTAGGGAAGGAGGCAGTCTCTCAACTATTTCAGAGATTATCATAGCAACTATGAAAGTGGCAGACACAATGCATATGGTAACACACATTTTTAAATACCCATGCACCATACACTTCTCAGAAACCCGAGTCAATCAAGATTCTTAACATACCGTACTTACATGGATGTTCATAGGTGTGTGTGCATGCAGGCCTTTTTCTATACTTTGTGTTTAATGCGTACACACACACATACACAGACCTACAGATATGTTCATTTAAAAATATTATTATTTTAAATCACAGTACTTTACTCTGGTCTACATTTGGACCTTCCTGTTATTTTAAAATTCATAACCATGTAAAAACTTGTGCAGTGCTGCTCTTTGCTGCACTGCACAGTGTGATGATTAAAAAAATTAGGCTGGACATTCATAAAATTATTTACACACAAACACACACAATCAGCGGTTTAATATCTGCACAAGCAACACGTAGGGAAGAATGCCCACCCCAAGGTAGTTTTATGAATGTGTACAAAACAGCTATGCAGAATACATAAAGTAAAATACAAACAAAGCATAGAGAACTATTTACTCAAGCATATTATTACTTTAAAACTCACCTTTTTCTTTTAGTTGAATAACATGAAAGAAACTGGAGATCTAATTGTAAACAGAATGAAGTCTTCATCATCAACCTCAGAAGGGGGTACGTAAAAGTAGCCAGCGTAGCCTTTTTATTACTGCAATAATGTACCTAGCTTGTTTCTTGTTTTTCCTCTTGTTTTCTTGTCAGAATTGACAGGCATTCTTGTGCAGGCAGGTGACAACCAGAACTCACTTGGATAATCATCACAGGAAAAACGGGATGTTATAAAGTGCATTATTGACTGCAGAAGTCGCCTGGCGTACAGTATTCCTCTGCAAAGATTATGAGTGACAGAATTAGAGACGGTACTTTCACAGGAGAAGAAAACAGATCGAGCTTCTTTTCGTGAAATGCCAATGAAGCTTTGATTTTTCTTACCAAATCCTAAATGAAACTACAGTCCTAGTGCATTAAGCACTAAACACTGAAATACACCGTGCATATTATCATAACCAATAGTTGCAGTAATCAAAATGTCCAGACATCTGCATGCGTAACTGGAAGATTGGTTTCTGCCAGTGCTTTGATTAGGGACATATCATTGGAAGTACCTCACAATAGTACTCTACTTTTCTCCTTACAAGGCAAGTTGTGGTCATCTGAAGCTCTATTTTTTTAAAGGCCTATATTACCTAGGATTCTGGTTCCAGCACAATCTTTATCATCCATTAAGCACTAGCTCTTGCAAACACCAGTCCAAATGGCATCATCATTCTTCCTTCTTATAAAAGTGATCTTAAACTGACCACTTATATTCTGAGGAAAAAGCAACACCAGCTTCCTACTAAAAGAAAAATCACCCAATCCAAAGCTGGTATTTGCCCTGCAAAGCTGCTATTTGCAGTCAACAACACCCTAGGAGAAAAATAGCAGTTGGGAGAAGGTTTTCAAACTGCAGCTGGAAGATCATTTGACTGCTCCTTCACACTGGGCAAAAAAGACCTGAGTGCTGCAGGGGGAAGAGCAGTGAACCCAGACAAAGGGTTTTGTTTTCTGAAGATTTTTTGTTTTTTATGCACTCACAGTAATAGCCCTATGCAGAAATTCAGATTGCATGAGGGACCTATGTGCATTCAGCTGAATATCAGAATATGATCAACATGTGTTCAAAGGTACACATAGGGAGCTATGCAGACATTCAGGAGAGTAAATGTACATACATCAGGGAGTGGGGCCTGACACAATTCTGAGGCCCTCGTTTTATATTAAGTCTACACAATTTGAACATCTGCGATTGCCATTGACAAAAAGGTTCAATACTGCACACATTCTTTTAGTTTGCTTGATTCTTCTATATCAACCAAGCAACTTAGTTCCTCCACCTCATCTCAACTTTCAAACATTGGACTGCAATTCTAAGCACTCTTGGTTGGAAGCAAGTTCAATTTTTAAAAAAGGGGGAGCTCAGTTTACTTCCAAGCAAATAATGCTTAGGATTATCCCTTATAATCAAGGCACTAGATCCTACAAGGCCTCTTTTAGCCACGTGGGAACAGAAATGTTGGAGGTCTCACTGGAGACAGAGGAACGGAAAAGATGAGAGTGAAAACTACTAATACCATCCTCCATCCAGAATTCAAAGTCCATTCTCCACCCAGGCAGTGCCTGCAGAGCAATGACCAGTAATTGTGAAACTCGCAGTATAATTTGGGGCTATTATGTTAAGACAAACCAAACATGTGTCATTTATAATCTTACATTCACACTTCCAGAGACAAAGGTTCAGCACACCAGTACTTTTGTGTTAAACATGCATACGCCTCTCTTCCTCTTCTCACTAAGCTGTCACTCCTAATTTGTAAAGAGAAGTCACAGCAAGTTATAATTAGTACTTGCTGCCCTGTCAACCAATTAAATGTAATAAAAAGCTTTCATGGCGGTTAACGCTAACACGGGTGTAATTAAACCTTGTATTTTGAAATGCAGAGTGTGTGTATCAGCTGCCTTTTCTGTGTGTCACCCTTTCAACCTTATTTTTCAGGTGAAGTTCTTACACACCCTTCAGATCCTTCGCAATCCATTTCCCAATTCCAGCATATCAAGGTCTTCAGGAACTTGCCCTAGCGGTGGTGAAGGATATGTAACAATTGCTGGTGGAGTGGTGAATGATGGGAGGCAATTCCTTCATCTTCGTCACAACTGGTACTGGAACCCTTGTGTCAGTCCTCATTTCCCATGAGCCTCCAGTCAGGTTAACTCCTCAAAGTTTGTTTGTTTTTTTAAATGCCAAACATTCCAAAACTCTTATTTTGTTTTGATTAAAAATGGATGTGAAAAGGTACCACTCTGCACTAGCATGTTGTGTACTTGCATGTTGCGGAGATGTACACAGCTACCCAAGCTGAACTGATCTTTGAGGGATAGTTCAGCATTCAGAATTCACTTGGAGGATGAGTTGAAGAGAATACGGAGGCCATGTCTGCAGATGCGCTGGGAATTTTCCTCAAGACCACTTTTGAAGCTTGCAGAACCCAAGGGCACTATGGGTAAAGGGGAGCCATGTGTTGTCTGCCCTGTTTGCAGTCCCTTAGACCACACCATTCCATGGTACGAAGAATATGGTGCTTTATACCAAGTGCTCAACACTGGGGGGAGGAAAACTGGACAGAGAACATCTAGATGGATTTTTACCACCAGCATCTAGGATAGGAGTGGGGAACCTATGATTTTCCAGATGTTCTTAGTCTGCCCCATCAGTTCCAGCCAGCATGGCCAGTGGTCCAAGTTGATGGGAGTTGTAGTCCCGCAACATCTGGCGAGCCTCCCCCATGACCTAGACAATAGTATGCATTGTCACACCAGAAAGTTTATAATTAAATAGATGACTGGATTGGAAGTGGGAGGGAAGAGCAGAGAATGTGACAGTAGCCAAGGTACAGATCTGGCCGGATCCTGGCAGCTATGGCTCCAGCCATTTAGCCCAAGCAGAAAGTGCATTGTAACTGTTTCGCAGCTGTGAAGTGCTGTATTCCTTGCAGCTTTCCGCTGCCCGAAAACATTTATAGGCTGGAGGACAGCTGGCCCTGAAACAAAGATGTCACTCAGCAAACAAAAATATAGCCTGAAAGAATCCATTAAAATGATGAAAATCTTTAATTTTTTTTATTCAGATATAATTGTACGGACACGTGTATATACAAATACAGATCTTATGGGTTTGTTTGTTTCATTTTTACAATTTCTGTTAAGTTCATATAATGTAAGCATTTCAAGAACAGCACTCAATGAATAAGTGCAAAGAAACTGCAAAAGCAGGGCAGTACAAGCACAGGACCACACTGAGCTGGACTTTCATACCCAGAAGGACACACAATGAGTGGCTTCAATAGGGTGTCAAGAGTAAGTATGGAAAACGGATTTTGTAGACTCATGGGTAACCTCCAACATGCCAGCATCTATTAAACTGTACAGACAATGGCAGCAAGTCTATTGTAGGGAGATTTGTCTCACATCTGAAAAACTCAGGGGTGAATGCATGGGAAAAACTTGGTAATGCCAAATCAGAAACAGATTTGCCCATTCACTGCTCCAAATTTTAAACAGGGTGGGGGGGGAGAGATATATTTAAAAAAAGAAACTTGCCAGGGTTACAGAATGGGGAGGAAAAAGAACACATCTGATGCAGGGCATTTGGGAAGTAAGACTGATGAATACACATAATCTGACGGCAGTATGAATGAGTTCCATATTTTTCAAAACTGACACAGCCGCTGCTTTGATAAAGCAATTGATAAATATCAGTTTTTTTAAAAAAAAAAAAAACAACCAAACACATTCCCTCAACAGCTACTGTTTCTTTCCCTCAGCAGTGGTTACACAGGAAAGAAAATTATTTACATATGGCCCCTCTCAAATTTGTTGGCTTTATTTTTTTGGTGTGAGGGCACTCCAGTCACTGTAAAACGTCACATGTGATGCTGGCAAGGCCCCTTTTGAAACAAACCATCCATGAAAAGAATTTTTTTTAAAAGACAAAGAATCAGAAGGAAAACCATCCTCGCAAGAAATAAGAATAAGAATCCCAAAGCCATTGAGAACCAACATGCTAACTCAACCCCAAAGGGGAAGGTTAAGCCTAAACATCACAGGGCTCCAACGTCAGGACATTAACACTGAGGACAAAATATCGAGCATCAAATGTCGCACGGCTCCAAGTCTTGACATCGTGAAATCTTGAGCGTCTGGGTGCATGGGTTTCATGGGTGAGTTCTGAATGGTGACTTGTTGCGACTACTTGCCATTTGGTTCTCAGTCGCCACAGTGAATGCTTCTGTCATATGATCAGTGGGGGTGCGTTTTTCTTTTATTTAATTTTTAATATCATGAAAGTCTATTTATTTTCTCACTTACAAAAGACATAAGAATCAAATTAATACTTTATTATCAAACACTATATACAACAGAGGCTGCTAATAATACAGAATTTAAAGAACAAAGCATTTTGTTTGTTTTAACTCGTCTTTCCTTTGCCATCCAAGAAAGTACAGTACAAAACAATTATTTCTAAACTAACACGAAATGTTACCTTGTCGTCTATTAAAGGATACACAGTATCCACCAAACAGATCAATCCTTATTTCCCCGCTACCCTTTGCAAAGCCCTCGGGCAAACTGGGAGGGGGTGGCATAGGGCACACTTGCCTGGGCTCAGGGGCTGCCGTAGCGGAATTTGGCTCATCGGACTTCACGCCGGGGGACAAAGGCTGCTGTAAACTTCCACACTGGCATCTTTTTCAAGATGTCGAAACGACACGCATACACACACCAGAGAGATTCAAAAAACCTTTAGACGTTGCTCATTTGGCATGATTGAGATTGCCTGATGCCATTAAGTATCCAAAGCAGAGGTCCTGCAAAATTACTGCCAACAAGGATTGCGCTGGATGTTGAGCAGTTGTCAGCGACTTTTGCTGTAAGGCAGTGCTGCCTTTATTTGTTAGGTTAGCAGTGCACTGTGGCAAAGCAAAGGGCTGAATTCACTGTGGTGAAAACTTTGTGTTGCTAAAAAAAAGCGTGCTCTCGAGACAGAAGTGAGTCCAGTTTTTCATTACTTATAGATGAATTATGGAAAACAGATATAGTCATCCTTAGGACATCAAATCAGTACTACTCATGTTTGCAATTGGCATGGAACCATCTCAGGGACATTATCTGGTGTGCTCCACAGCCATGACTTTTTCACTATCTCCAAGGTCATTACTTGCTAGCTACCTGTGCACTGCCATTTCTGAGATATATGTGCACCAAGTGCATTATACTGAAGAGAGAAAATTTATTTAATGTAAGGACAGTGCCATCTCTCCACATAGGCTGTTAGTGTGCGGTATTAGACGTCTCTGTGCTTTCAAACACAGCCCATACTGTATGGTATCAGGCAAGCCCAGAGTGCTCTAAATTTACTTTCTGCTATTTTTGGATCGTGAAATCCTTCAACTTTTTTCTTTTTTAAAAAACACATCCTGCTTTCCTCTCTTAAACAAACAAACAAAAAACATTCACAAAATGCTGTCCATTTGCATCATGATTTAGTATTAAATTACACTTTTTGTTGTCCTGCGGAATCTAGCGCATTCTTGTAAGGCTTTGTTCTCAAGAGTTTGCGGTAAAAGTCAACTTTCCAAAACAATCACTTCCATGATGTCTACTCAATCTCCTGCAAGTCAACGCCTGCCTAAGCCAATGGAAACCCACAAGGAAGGCATTTCCTGGTAAATGGTTTTTATTAGTCCCTAACAAAGTAGTTTTCAGGTGCCTAAGGGTTCAGCCCTGATTCCAACCAAACAAGACAGCACCCCATAATCCTCTTACCACTTTTATCATCTTTAAATAGGACAAGCATATATAATTACTTGGTATATCTAAATAATGCATTTTCTATTCTAGTGGGTTTTCAAAAAAATATTTAGTTCAAGGTCTTTGGGAGTCCACCTACGTATCCTCCTGCTGATAAAGGTATTTCTTCCACTTTTCAACTGTGTTGGAAAGGAAGAGAGCTACAAAACCAATGCTTCAATGTTCACTCCAGAGTTCAACACACTCTTCCTAACCTTTTCCTTCTCCCTAACCCACAGCCCTCTGTGACAAGTATCCTGGTCCCTTTCTGGCAGGAGTTTACTCCAGTGGTTGCCAAACTTTCAAAGGGAGGCAAATCATGAGCACCCTGGAGATTTTGCATCTCTGACCATGTTTTCTCCACCCGGTGCTGCTATCATCCTAGCATGTACCATCACTTAAAGAGTGGTATCGAAGGCTACCGGCTAGTAAATCAGCCTTGGGAAAGGTCACTTTATTCACACAAAGAAGAAGAAAAAGGAACAGAAAATGCCTCTTTGCATTTGAAGAAAAATTATTGTAGCACCATGGTGATCTGTTTCAAAAGAAAAATAATCTGGTGTGCACTATCCACTTAGAGAGATACCAGAGGCACTCACACCCCAGCGAAGCTTCCTCTATCTGACCTTGCTTGTGTGCTAGCTTTCCTCAGTAGCCACTTTCTTCTCCCCTGATGACAAGAGTGTCTGTTGTGGAGCGTAAGTTCTACTGTGAATGATCTTTCAAGGCAGTTGCATACAAAACAGTATCTCTTTCCCTATGAAAAGCCTGTTCATTGATAAATTCCTGGAGGGAATGGCGTTACGCTATATCTGTTCTCAGTATCTCCCCTCCAGTCCTGACATGGTGATACAGTGCCTTGCATGATCGTCTTACAGCACTCAACGAGGAGACATAAATATTGTATCGGAGTGAGTAAAGACTCCTCTTGGTTTTCCAAACAAGTTCCTTATCTTCCAAATGACTGCACCTGCTACTATTCTTCCTTCTCCACATACAGGTGGGCCCAGAGAGCTAACCGAGGCGGTATCTTAAGAGAGGCTGCAGAGAACGTAAGAATCACTAGTGTCAATATTGAAATTTGGCATTTTCATTTGGAGTCCTTTTATTTTAGAAGGGGTCAAGGAAAGCCACGGGGAAGATCGGGAGTGGCAAGAGGGTTAGTTATGCCTCTTCAATTTTTGCTCACAGTTCAGGTTGCAGAGGAAGAAGGGGAGGAGATTGGGGAAGGGAAACAAACCAACATCAGCAAAACCAATATAATGTCCCATTCTGGGGATGAGCAATTAAGCGGATCTTTGATGTTCCAAGACCCTGATGTTGTCTGTGACAGATTACTATAATATGTGCTATAACGTCAAAAGCATTGCCAGGAGGAACAGGAGGGTTGCCAAAAGCCGACTGGATATCCTCGGTCTCTGTGCTGCGTTCTCACCACGGGACGGCTCAGCAGACTCATGTACGGTATCATCTGTTCAAATGGGGGGGGGGGGAGAACACACAAATTCTAATGAAGCATTGCATCTTTAATGAGCCTCGAGATTACAGCTCCAGCATTTCAGTACAATACAGAAAATCAGATTTTGTTCTGTGTGGGGCTTTAAAAACCACAACACCCCATCATTTATACACATGTGATGCACAGTTAGCATACAGTTCTCTCCCTCTCTCTCTCTCTCTATATATATATATATATATATCAATGTGAGCAAAAAGCTGCTAGCTGAAATACCGGGCATGTGTTCAATTCCTGGCATAGTCTTGTGCATTAATATCTCTGTCCCAGTTGCATTACCCCCAAATCAGCATGTGCTTCAACTCAGGTGGCCTATGTGAAAGTTATCCACGTGTCATAGCGCAGTGGCTGAGCTTGTGGCTTTGCATGGGTTATGTCCCAGGTTCAATCCAGGTAGGACTAGAAAAGACTTCTGTCTAAAACCCTGGACAGTTGTTGCCAATTGGTGTAGACCAGCCTCTTCCAACCTTGGGTCCCCAGATGTTGTTGGACTTAAACTTCCTTCATCCATAGCTAGCAGGACCAAGGATTGGGGAGCCAAGGTTGGGGAAAGCTGGTGTAGACGATACTGAGCAAGACTGATTTATACTAAGTTAGCTTCTATTTGCACTGAAGCTTTTAACCCTGTAATTATTCATATAGAAAAGAAATAAAAACAGAAAAGGCCTGTAAAGGATGCAGTTGTGTTTGCAACTTTTAAGTGTACTGAATTTGTGGTTTGTAATATTAACTCTAATGGAGTTGTGATTCTAATTCTAAAACTACTGATGAGCAAATCTGTTTTTCCAGAATCATAGCATGCCTATTTGAAAGCTTTAGATTGACAACACTGTCTTTAAGTTACTCAACACCTGAAGGCAGCCCTGGTTAGTAAAGTTTGATGTTTTATTGTGTTTTTACTATTTTGCTGGGAGCTGCCCAGAGTGGCTGGGGGTATAAATAAAATTATTATTATTATTATTATTATTAACAAGCTCAGTGGGTCTAAAAAATCAAATTGAGTTTCACTGACGAACATAGCTTTAATTGTCAAATATGTGGACAGTGATACTGACATTATCAGGGTCACTATATGCAATGGACAAATGGTAAAGGGCTGATAAAAACCTTCACCACTGATTTTTGCTGAATACCAGAATGGAATTAATACAATTTCTGGTGAATTACAGCTAATGAAAAATAACCAACATTAAAACTTTGAGAAAGCCAATACCTATTAGTAGTGAAACAGGTGGAGCAGAATATTATATTTCTCTTTTGAACACATCTCAATGATATCACAAAAAGTCAGATGCAATTTCAGGGTACATGTCAGCTATTATTAAAAGAGAAAATATTACTCATGTTAATTTTTATTGAATATGTCAGACATACTAGTTGGATCAGTTTATGGTGTCAGAAAAATTTTCAGATTCGAAACACTCTCTATACTGTATATGATACTTCAGGCTAAATTTTTAAAGCAAGTTTTATGAACTTGCATCCCTGAGTAAAATCCCTAGTATAGTAGAAGAACTTTTCTAAAAAAAATCCAAATACATAACACATTTTGAACTGACCCCTAAGTTACTTAAAAACTCAAAGTGCATTCATTTGTTGATTCATCTGAATTAAGCTAGCAAAAGCAAGGCACTGGTTTCAACTCCAGTGCTTAAAATCTCACTTTAGTCATAAAACAGATCCTGGATGCATGAGTTTATTTATTGATGTATCATGAACATTTAAGCCCTGCTTTTCTGTTTTAAAAAAGCTGAAAACAAGACAATAGAAACATAATAAAATACAAAATTAATGGCAGGTAAAAGACAAAGATAAGAATGGCAGATGAAACAACTTACAAATAACCACACTGGGAAGATTAAGAACAATTTACAAAAACCACAATGGGAATATTAAAAAACAACAACTAAAAACTTAGTGGGTCAAATGTCAGCTGCAAGAGAGAGGTCTTCGCCCACTGGTAGCAGAAAAGAGGCAGATTCACTCTTGCTAGAGAGTATCAGAACCTCAGAGATGCCATCTTGAAGGTTCTCTCTTGCATGCTGGCTAAATGCAACATAGATTTGGCTTGGATGGGGAATAGTTTTTCTCCAGGTAAACTTAATGAATGGGCAGACTCAAATGGAATCCCTTTTAAACATCCTGGTGCTTATGTTCTTTTACGGGGTCTTATTGGAGCCCTCACATTTTTAATATTGTATGGGCCCACCAAGATTATCTGCTTCAAAGCTTCTCCAAGAAATCCCTAGCACCTAGAAGTACTAATTCACACTAGAGAATGAGCGCTGATGATGTCTTCTTCAATGTACTGCCACATCCTACATTTTAGGAGGCAGAATGAAGTCAAGTTGCCCGTCTTGTCTTAATGGTTTATTAGAGAGCTAAGCAGAGATAAACCATGAATTTAAATGGTAGCATGTTATTGTTGATTAAACCGCTGGTGTAAACCCTCTCTGAAATTACTGCCCTAAAAATAAAATTTAAAATGTTTACTTTGTGAATTATGAGTTTCAACTATTCAGTTTCCGCCTTATTTATGATTTTGTACAAAATGTATAGAACCATAAATTAGATATAATTCCAATTATTAAGCAATGATGGGTAGGTAAACAAGGTGGTTACCCAAGAAACATCTATTACTGTGGGAACAACCAACTTTGGAAGTCAGGTGCGTGGCTGCCAGCTTTTTAGGTTCATTTCAAACCCATACAATGTTATTTTTTGGGTGCAATAAAATTTCAGTTGCCAAAGTTTCAGTTGGCATTAAATTCCTGGAAGATTGCTGTATATAATTACTGGTTGATGTTATTAAATTGGCTGCTGCTCCTATTTTTATTTATTCATTTTAAATCTTATTTTAATTGGAATGGGTTGATTTTAACTAATTTTTGTTTAAGTTACTTTGGAGGAAAGGTGGTGGTGGCGGAATAAAAGAAGAAATTTGACTGCTGGGCAACTGCCTTTGTCCCCACCCCACACGTAAAAGACAAAAGGAGAGCACACCAACCAGACACGTACACTACAATACTAGCATGTTAGTACACAGTTTAGACAGCATGCAACAAAACTCAGTGGGACTGTCCCTGTTAATGAAGCAGCATGTTAATAGCAAACTGTTAGTGAGCTGGGAATTACGATCAAATATCTTCTCAGGTAATCTTGTGAAAATACTCTGTGGATGGGAGCTGACCCTGCTCTAGATCTCTGTACATGCTGCAATGTGGCTTCTCCATTAACTTCAAAGTTGTTGTTGTTGCCCTATACCGGCAACAGGGATGCAGAGGTGGAGTTACCTTGTCATCAAAGGTGGGAGGAAGGCTTTGATTGTATGAAAACTTTCTCATGCAAAAGAAGCCTCTGCGTCAGCGTAAATGTGCTTTTCATTTAGGCATCTCCCTGCACCACCTACTCTTCTTCTCTCTACCAACATTTTGCATTGTGTTTAGATACCACACGCTAATGACTCATTAACATGGTTTCGCCGCTCTTCTGCCAAACAGATTCCTGGGCATTTTAGGGTCTTCATGCTCAGAAGAGGAACATTCTTACTGATAAGGCTGACAATGAGACACATAAGGCTGACAATGAGACACAACTGCTCTAGACTTTTATGGAAACTGAACTTTTTGCATAAGTATTTTGCCTATCGATACTGAGAAGTGTGTGTTGGAACTGGTTTGATTTTGCTTTGCTATAACACATTTGTGTCTAACGTAGTATCTTAATCATAATGCCTTGCAATTGAGCAGCTGCCATAGTACATCTGGGGCCGCCTATATGCTTAAGTTTCAAGCAGTTGATAAATTCCAGCCGAAGGCACTTCCATTATGAAAAAATGACATCTAAAACAGGATAAAAGCATTTTTAAAAGTATTTAAATTCTCATTTGTGAGTGCAAGTAGTAGTCTTTTTAAATAAATGCTTTAAATATAAGGTGGACAGTAGCCGGCCAACACAAAGGTTTTGGCTGTAAGAGTGAAACAACAGCAACACCCTGATATACCAGCGTGATGAAAACCAATGTCACCTGTGTCCTGTGTCAGGAGTTAAATGCACTATAATTACTCTGCATTGATAAACAGACTTCGGCAAATTTGTCAGGATAATGATGGCAAGGGGTCCTTTCTCCTCTGGTGAGTGAATGAGGTGGTAATGAAGCTTTCAGGTTCTACCTATTGTTCACAATGGATTAGCTCATATTCAAAAGTTGAAGGGATAGATAAATGCATGTTCAGCTACTTTAAAACTGTTAAGAAAAAATGGAAAGTGTAGAGAACTCAGATTAAAAACAAGGCTCAGATAATGGAAGGTGGAGCTTGATTCTCTCATTCTTCTCTATGAAGTCATTGAGACAACTGAAAAGTCCTGTCCCCCCCCCACTGAATTTCTACTCTCTGCTAGCACAGGGGTAGAGAACCATTGGCCTCCAGGCAAAATTAGGTCTGTCATGTGCCCCAGTTTGGCCTGTGAGGCTGTTTTTCCTAACCCATGCCCACTTGCCACACAACAGACATCATATGTGATGTCTGGTGTGTGGCAGTTAGATATCCAGCAGTCAATGAAGAATTTGGAGCCTTAAAATGCACTCGAAAGTGAAAGATAAATAACTTTTCATTCACCCTTTTAAAAAAGATAATATCTGTTTCAATACTGGTAAATGTGTGTGTACATTACTGTGGTGTCATAGTAGGACATGGTTGTAGGACCTAATGCTTGCTACCAATCAAGGCTTGTGGTAGCTCGTACAAATGAGACATAATTTGTAGATATGTTGATCAGACTGAACATAGCTCGTTACGTTGTAATTTGAGGGGGCAGAGCTTAAAAGGAAATTTAACAAACCGCAGAGCATCAGCAAATATGCTTTTCAGCTACTAAAATAATTTAGGAATGTGACACAGTGGTGCGGGGTGGGGATTATATTATTATTTTTCCTTTGAGGTTTTTGGGAAATATATATTCTTTCAAAAGAATGTGATTTTTGATAAGTTCTGTTGCAATGCTTGTGCTCTGCTACTAGGTGTCACTATAGAGCTGTTTGTGCGCTTGAGTCAATGCAGACCTAAGCCTTTCCAAGCTCCTTCTTGTGTATAAAATCCATTTTCTTCTTTAATCACGGTTAAAGCTGACTTCAGCATCAGATTTAAACATGGAGAAGCTGCTTAGCAGACCATGGTTAAGAGATATCCTAGTTAGCATCAACTGTGGTAAAACAACAACAGAGAATTCACATGCAAGGAGCAATGGCTGGAAGGAAAATGTGCAATTCCATGGGCCACTTCTAATCTCTTAACAATGATTAAGTGACCGGTGTGTTATATCTGCACTGGCTCTTAGAGACAAATCAGTAATAGAACATACAGCACAAAATAGTTGTCCCTTGCAAACAGTTGCCTCTTCATTAACTATCTGTGATAGGGACTAGTTCCTTAGGATAAGACTATGTTTCTTTTACAGGGCAAGAGTATACTCAAGTATGGTAGAATAAATTTTCCACCCCACAGCCTAGAATACAAATACAATTATCAACTAGCCATATAGGCTCACTCTAAGATTCTGTATTTAATGGATAATGATTAAAATCTCTCATGTAAAAGCAATGTCCACAGGCACGTTCATGTTCAGTAGACAGTTTAGCTTTCAAAAGTTCTTTAATATTTTCACTATAAAAACAGAACTGAAAAAAAAAAAATGTGTTTGCAAGTAATTATTTGAAAAAAAGAGTTTACATATATTTAGTTGGCAGAGTGCATATATAAATCCATGCACACATAAAACATCTATAGAGATGCATATTTTAATGAGCTCCAGCTATAATTATGTACATTGGTTTCAATGGGGACAGTTCTGTTTAGGCTTAACTCAATCCCATTGAATCAAAGAAATTTAAAAGCATTTAATTAACAAGATTGCACTCTAAATTTACAGAGCAAAACTTCCAAATGTATGTATATCTTATTCATATTTATGAAAGCATTTGTACTGCAGGCAGTCTTTTAAAGCATACATATATATTCCCATCGAGATCAGCCTGAATAGTAATACTCATTTGCACAAGGATCTTTATGAACACTTGTAGACAAGTCTTTCACATATGCTATTAGTTTAAAGGTACAGAATGATATACAGCCATTGTTCTCATTTTAAAGCCTGAAATAATTTTGATTTTAACCAGTAGAACTTATTGCATATTTGTTCTACCATATAGATCAAAATGTGACACTTTTGGAAAGGTAGCTTTATTAAATTTATAAGATTCTGTCCACCCATTGGACAACTGACCTATCAATGATGTTATGGTCAATTGCTTGTTGTGGGCAGGGAAACCACTGGTTTAAATGCTTCTAAATACATAGATGTGTAAACATGTAAACAATATCGAAAGTATATAAACACACACACACGTTTCCTCTCTTAATTATTTATGTCCTGAATGGATACAGTGGTGTTGCGGCAACTTACTGCAAAAATGGGGTGGGAATGGGGACAGAGGAACTGCTAATTTTTAAAAAATTGGGATGCCATGTTTGAGTAAATAATTTGTCATGGAAAAAGCATACTTTGCCTCCCATCCATTGGACAAGAATACTAGCACTAGCAAATGAGAAACACCATAAGCAATATTAGCATTGCGGGAAATGAGTAAAAGCAGAGTCATTTTACCATGCAAACTATGCAGAGAGAAAGAAGGGAAGAGAAGCAGACGCACCAGAGGATAGAGGCATTTGTTAAAAGAGATTCTCTAAGCATACTAACCTGCTGGTTCTAATGAATTTTCTACTTTGTCGTTAACATCGAAAACACGGTCATGAACACCTATAGTTTTCATACAGTTGTCTATAACAAAAATAGAGATAACAGCCAAATATGTTAGTGAGACACCCTTAAATCCCCCATTTTCCTTTTTGTTGTTGTTGTTGCTCTATGTGATTTCTATTTCTATTATATGTATGTATCTCTTAGTTGTGGCATGCTTCCAAACGCCACAATAATTGTCTTTTTGTACAACAGTCTAAGAAACAACAAGTTAGCAACTGCTGTGTACTTGAAACAAATAAGAGTAAAAGCTTTGTGAAAAATGATAAAAAGATATGGTGAAAACAAAAACAAAAAAGCCGCTATATAGAACAGATACCACACAGGATTCAAGAGTAAAAAAAGAAGTTTTTACTGCTGTTTACCAGACCAAACAAAGCATGTGCTATTAAGCCACCCTCTAAGCAAGATCTAAATAACTTACTTGCAGGCCGTACAAAGACTTTCAGCTTTAGACAGGACCTCCTCCCATTATCAGGGATTGCAGATGCTGTTGAAGAGAAGGGGGAGGAAGCATAGTTACTCTTTGTCCTACAGACATAATGTAGTACATTCTTCTTTTCCTAAGATAACACATCTGCAGCACATTAAAAAAGGAAGAAAGTAGATGATATGGGGCAGTCTGAATAGCAATAAACTGAAGCTTCAAGGCCACGCCACTGCTCTTTTTGCAAAAGAAAGAGTGGCGTAACAACTGTGCAAAGTAAGAAGCCACAGAACCCACCCACCAGACTCTACCCTTGAACCCCAATAAGACCCAGGCCAACAACAACCATAGCAACAGCAGTAGCAGCAGCAACAACAACAACAACAGCAAACCAGCTTGCTTCTACAAATTCGTTCTAAAAGCCAGTCTGCATGGCCACTTTTGATGTAGTAAGGTGGGTGCAGAAAATCATTTTCACATGCTAACATACTAAATAATAACTACCTGAAAGCTGCAGTGACTTAAAAATTCTAATGGGAATCATTTTTTCCTGCTGCTACGGAGTATATTTTTCAAGAACTACTGGTATGGGGCTGGATGAATGGAAGAACTCCTTCCATTCACAGAAGGGACTGCAATCTATTCCAGCAGAGCATCTTCCTGGCTGAATTTAATATACAGTGGTACCTTGGGTTAAGAACTTAATTAGTTCCAGAGGTCTGTTCTTAACCTGAAGCACCACTTTAGCTAATGGGGCCTCCCACTACCGCCGCGCCACCGGAGAACGCTTTGTGTTCTCATCCTGAAGCAAAGTTCTTAACCCAAGGTACTATTTCTGGGTTAGCGGAGTCTGTAACCTGAAGTGTATGTAACCTGAAGCATATGTAACCCAAAGTACCACTGTACTCCTTCTTCTGCCAGAATTCCCCCCGCCCCATGCTCTCTCCCACACTGTTACAAGGAGTTCTCCGACCCTCCAGAGAGAGGTGCCACAGTGAGAAGGAGACCTTGACAAAGTATTTCTCCTCAAACAGCAGGAACACACTGAGATTGGAGTTCAGGTCACAGGAGCTCTGTATCCAAGAAACACAATGATCCAAATATGTGTAAAATATGTCCGCATTGTGGCAAAGAGATGCAAAAGCCAGGATGAACTTGCCCTGAACTTTGGGCTGAGGCTTGCACTAAAATGGTGTGGAATTGCCACAGAGCAAATAGTTACTTCCACTGGGGCTGGGAATGTAGTACAGACATCTGGCCCCACTTGTGCGCAATCGACTCTCGTACGACTGCATATACGCGTTGCACCAGGAAATCAATCAATCAATCAATCAATCCTAAGCTGAAATGGCTAAAGAGAGCTAGAAAATCCTTGTAGCTCACAAGGATACCTTCCCCAGAGTCAGAACAGGATGCCAGTAAGCCAAAGGTCCAGGCTCCAAAATGGCACATGGGAGCTCTTGCTGCTGCTGCTGTGCTACCCCGCTCAACAGCTGTTTGGCCGGAATCTGTATGTACTGCAGTAGGCTCCCCACTTACTCTCATTTTGCTTATGTGGGGTGGGGGCTGGAACGTAACCCCCGCATAAGTGGGGAGTCACCTGTATTAAGAAAAGCCAGTTAACTGTTGAAGATTCTGATTATAAAGTTACTAAAACTGTGGTCCTTCTTCACCTCAATAAAAGTGTTTCATTTCTTCATTACTGGTTCTAGGGGGTAATCCTGTGATGCCGTTTAAACACTGGAAACTCTGCTACATTTATGAAATCCCTGCTTTCAGCAAATCACGAATCTGCTTTCAGGAATCATGAACTGCTAATACAGTGGTACCTCGGGTTAAGTACTTAATTCGTTCCGGAGGTCCGTACTTAACCTGAAACTGTTCTTAACCTGAAGCACCACTTTAGCTAATGAGGCCTCCTGCTGCCGCCACGCAAAGTTGAAGCAAAGTTCTTAACCTGAAGCACTATTTCTGGCTTAGTGGAGTCTGTAACCTGAAGCATATGTAACCTGAAGCGTGTGTAACCTGAGGTACCACTGTAATTATATGCATTGATGTGGAAATTAGTTTGCCTCTAAATTAACGCATGTGGTAGGTCATATGACTCATTGAGTGGTCCAAATGTGCACATTTTTAGTCATATGACCATGCACCACAGGGAAATGGAATCATGGTTTGTAGCACATCCAGATGTCAGTCTGTCCACCAACAGGTATATTATTATTTGAGGATATAACACTGGATGAAGATAAGTGTCGTACTGATTGTGCTACATAATTAACCGCTGCTGTTGCTTTTATAATGCTGTAAAGAAATGCAGTAAATGAAAGGGGGAAAGCCCAGGTGAGTGAAGAGCTTGGTGGTGGGTATTATGAAAACAATCCATTTGTTTGATTATGGATGCTGCAAAGAATCCAGCTGCCCTGTACTAGACAGCTGGCTTGGAGAGGGTTCGGCAGACAGCGCCCACGAGACTGGTGCTAAAAAAAGGCCTTTGTGATAAGGCGCTGGTAAAAGGCACCGAGGGATAGTATTTGTGACAGACTTGAACTGGAGCTCGATGACAAAAAGAGATTAGTGGTTTGTGTACACAGCCAGCCAATAACCAACACACTAAGCCTCAAGGTAAGTGGAGCTTATAGGGACTTTGTGAAGACTTGCTTAAAAAAATACGTGTGGCTTTATTAAGCAAGTGTTCTTGTTCCAGAGCATATTCCAAGTGCTTCCACGATCTCAGAAGATGCTAACTTTGATAATTTTGTCTTCATTGAGCATGCATGATGCCCTTATTCAATCTGCTGCTCCTTTGTATAGTTGATTATAGGTAGACATTAATTTACTGCATCTTCATTATTGATATATGCAGATGTAGACGGTAAAAGAATTATGAACCGGCTCCTTCAGACTTTAAATCATTGTTTCCATTGTTTCTGGAAAAAAATGACAAGTTCAAGGAGGGAAGGGAGGAACACAAGAGAAAGAGGGGGTGGCAGTTCAAATAGAGTAAGCCAGCACTTGTTAGAAGTGCCCCCCTATCTCTTTTAATCACAAAACAAAACTGAACAGCAATGGTGCTTTCCTGCTCTGCCTGGTACTCACTGACAAGCAGTTAAGAAGTGCTAACAGCTGGCTTGGCCGTAGGCTCTCACTAAATCAAAGTTGGTAAAAAAAACAACCAGCAACCCTCTCTCTACTGACATTTACAGTAACTGATGTGTTACAGGGCACTGCATTGCACTCTGTAGGGGCATCCAGGAAACTGTGTCCTTCCTGTGGCCCCTGATGAATATACAAATCCTTCTCAAGACAGGACAGGATGCTTAACAAAATCGGAATACTGTACTCCTTACCTAACAAGCAAATTTGCTTGCCCTGTTAGCCTAAGCAAAAATGAGTATTTGATTATTTCCTGCTCCATCCAGACTTTTAATTGATTTTTACAAATGACAGCCTACATACTCAAAGGCAGGATGTCAGTTTTATGCTCTTACTTTGGAAGCTATTATTTGCCTTTGCAAAATAAAGGCAGCATGGATTTTGCTATCCTATAAACTACCTGGTGTATTTTTTCCTCTAATAAAACAGAAAGGCAATCGTTTCCATCTGCTCTCTTTATGATTATAACCCGTTTTACCACAACTAAAGGGAGAAAATGCACAAACTGCTGACAGATTAGTGCTTATATGGTAGCTTTGCCCCTGCATATCATGGGATAGTTCTAATCTTTCATGCCCAAATAGTAGTTTTGCATTCATTCACACACTCCTGACGAGCTCTGTGTTTGTTTGTTTGTTTGTTTGTTTGTTTCTTACTACTTTTCACAGAGTATATCTCCAAGAATAAATGCAGACCCCTTTCACTCTGAATGATGTCAGGTACCAAGAATAAGATTGATATCCCTTTAGTAACTTGAGCAGGGTGATTTTGAGCTTCTTCCTTGCTTTGTTCTTCTTTTACTTTGAAACAAAGCTACAATAATTGCATTTAAAATGCATTAAGCAATCCACAAAAATTAAACCACTACCAGGCATTGCTAATCCACATTCCAAAATGCTAGCAGATGCTAAACTTTTCTAATCAGAAAAATAGTATCTTGACAAATTAACTGATCTCTACCTTTATTAAGTATTCAGAATCTGAGCAAGCACTGATTCCGTCTATGAACCCTTATTGATTAGTGAATTCAAGGTACATCTGCAATCAGGGGTGCTAACATGGATCTTCTGCATGTCAATTTAGCCAGACACCTCACCCTCAAAATCAAGTACAAATGTGCACATGCTAATTTAAAGACATATGCAAATTTAGAAACAATGAAATACAAAGTGGCTACACACAAGCAATCAGATGTCTTAAAAGACAGAATGTCATCAATGGAAGCTTTCACCATAATTGTCTTTCCATGCTTAAAAGCCTTAATCTGTTGAACTCCTGCCTGCCACACAGCTGTTATCACACAAGAGCCCTGCTCTCCCACAATGCCAACCCTAAATCATGCAAAGAACTGAGGTTTTGTTAATTGCAATCCAGTTATGTTACTGAACAGCTTTCATCAAATTGATCTTAGGCTAACAACCTACATTCAATACAATACCAGACATGATGTTTCAGGTAGGATGGGGCTAGTCAGAGTCAAAGCATATTTAAGATGTTCAGTCAAGGCTCAAATGCCTATGCATTGATAAACAGTTTAAAGGCAAGCAGCTAATACTATAGCAAACAGTCTTTCTTTCTTTCTTTCTTTCTTTCTTTCTTTCTTTCTTTCTTTCTGAAATAACAATAATTTGACTCTTTGACATGGATATACCTATTTAAGTCCCCCAATTCCCTCTCCTCAATAGGCAAGAAAGCAATTAATCACACCACACTCTTTCCCCATTGTGCTTCCTGAATCACACTTTCTCAAGTACAATGTTGCACACACCCACAATATGGGTATATTAATGGTGCACTTTATTTACATTTGCATTGGCAAGAAAAATGTTTATTGTTTACAGGGGGGGATACACTTCTTGCATGAAATTAAATTGGAGTTAGAAAGAACACACAGGGGGATTCAACTAATGAGCTTCAGCAGCAGCAGCCCTGTGCAAAAACTTCCCCTTTCAACGGGGCTCCCCCCCTCCCTTCTCTCTGTGTCACCCTCTCAATTGATTTTGCAAGGGCTCAGGAGAACCCCTGGAACAACATGTGGGGGGGGGAAGGAGGGAAGGATTGATCCATCTGGCAAGCCAGCATGCTTGCATCAATGGATCAATTGCCTTAGCATGGCATTCAATTCCTTTCATGAATTCCTGTCTCTTGTTGCTACCTTTTGCTTTGGGCTGGATACACCCAGTCACACTAAAATCCTGATTTCTCAACTTTTTTTGGACAACAATCATTTTTCTACAAGAAAAAGAACTTTAGGGCGAATCAAGATTTCCTTTCCCATTGTCTGGAAAAGGGCTATCTGGTTCATTCGAAAGCTACTTTTTAAATATTCCCTAGTTCATATAGAATAATAAAATTGTAGACCTGGAAGGGGCCCAGAGAACCATCCGGTTCAGCAGGCCTATCTCCAACTGAAAACATTAACTATCAGTCACTATATTTGACAAGCCTAATCAGTAATAATGGAGACTTTCTTTTGACTAAGCTGGATGGGGGAAATCAGAGTCTATTGAAACTCTGTAAAACTAGCATAGGTACAAAATAGCAGTAGTGTCTTTCTGGCCTTTTAGGCACTAGCAAAGCTGGTGATTAAGATAAGTGGATGTCAAGGGATAGACAGAGATATTTTTCTGCCCTCTGTATAACTTGCATCTGCTTAGAAGAGAATAAGAACAGTACCTGCTCTTAAACAGCACATACTGTATTTGCTTAAGCAGTTTCCTCATTCCAAGATACGGTAACTTGCTTGCAAGAAACTTTGAGCAACATTTTCTTACTCTTTTGTATAAAAGGTAAAGGTACCCCTGCCCGTACGGGCCAGTCATGTCCGACTCTGGGGTTGCATGCTCATCTTGCTCTAGAGGCCGTGAGCCGGCGCCGTCCGAAGACACTTCCGGATCATGTGGCCAGTGTGACGAAGCTGCAGCTGGCGAGCCAGCACCAGCACAGCACACGGAAACGCCGTTTACCTTCCCGCTATAAAGCGGTCCCTATTTATCTACTTGCACTTAAGAGTGCTTTCAAACTGCTAGGTGGGCAGGAGCTGGGACGGAATGACGGGAGCTCACCCCGCCGCGGGGATTCGAACTGCCAACCATATGATCGGCAAGTCCTAGGCACTGAGGTTTTACCCACAGCGCCACCCACGTCCCTCTTTTGTATACCCAGGTCCTATTGTAAGAATGTTTCGTGAAGAGAGATCATACTAAGTTACTCTTCTGTGAAACACTGTCACAGACAATTCAATTTGTTCATTATGTTGTTAATCACTACTGTATATTCCTTACTGAATTCTGCTTTTGTCTTTTCTTTGTATATCTGCTGCAAACAATTTGCACTACTGAACAGCTAATCTTAAGGGCTCCCTATTATTCCCTGTTTGGTGTAGTGTCACAGGCCAGATGTAAACCCAACGTGTTAAATGGTGAAACTGACCTAGAAGCACCTGCTTCATCTTAAAATAACCATGCAGAATTATTAGCTCCATTAGGATGTCATTCCATGCTGGGAGAGTGAAATCTGAACCATGAGATTTTTCTCTCTCTTGTCATTCTAAAAAATAGCTGTCTACAAGACTGGAATAGATACCCAGAAGTCACAAAAACCAGTCAAGCGGTCCTAGTCAGTCTGCAAACTTTGAAGGCACAAACACAAGAACAGAGCCAACTCTATCCCACTACAAGCAAGTCTGAAAAGGATGTTCAGGCAGTTTTCTGCCTAAGTTATAACGACAAGCTCTTTGGGGTGTGTGAAAAAAGTATTTATAGCAATGATTTGCCTTTAGCCATTTCAAGCACAATACCATTGACATTAGTCAAATCCAAGATCCACATAACCTTACATAACCCTCAAATCTTAATTCTGATAGCCAGAAGCACCAAAATATCCAATACTCTGTGTCAGCCCCAGAGATTTGGGAAGTTTCATTTTTAAGAAGCGCCATCTGCTTCCTCCTTTGTAAAGAAATGAGTTTGTGTGGGAGCATTAAAAATGCAGTTTCCCATTATGTTTGCCATGGGCAATATTTCTCAATTTGCGGGAGTCAAAAGAAAAGAGAGCCTATTAGTTGTTAGCAGAGCTGAGCCTTTCCCCTGTAGGATTTAGTGTGATTTACAGTACAACACAAATGTATGTAGATTAGCCAGGTAAATGCAGTATTAAGCATTAATATTCTTCTCACAATGCAAACTAAAAAAGTTTCACATTTACATAGACACTATTGAAAAGGTCTACTGAAATTTAATGAACCAACAAAAAGTAAGTATGAGTATGATACACTTACAAAAGGAATTCTGTACATTGAAACTATTTTTTACAAAATTAAAAATCATAATGCAGAGTATTTCTACCCACAAAGAAAGCTCCATCTCTCAGAAATCTGCACGCTTTAAAGATTTATCTGGATTGCCATATATTGATTCCCATTTCCAACCCAAGAATTAATTGTCCAGTTGTGTCTAAATCTGACCGCTCATAGAGACTTAAGTCTTGTACATTCATTACTTGGCTCATTCTTGAAACTTGCTTTATCAAGCATGCATCCTGAGTAAATTGCTTTCCTACATAGCCGTAGGAGGTGACTCAACTTGCTGGCAACATTTGATCTCACCTAGTCTGCCATATCTCAACATTTAATCATCAACAGGGTCAAGCTACTGACAAAGCGGAAGATTTTGAATGTCTTAAAGCAAGAGACAGGAGGATGCCAGCTGCAGATGATACAGCTCTAACAACTACTGAGAAAAATGCAAAAGCATTGGTAGAACATCTGCCTGACAATGTTAATTGAAAAAAATGTTTTAATAAGTAATGCATTTACTACTAATAATAATGATGATGAATTAATTAAATATGTGCACTCCCTTTCATCCAAAAATCACAGGGTGGTCCACAACATAAAAATGAGAACACAAAATACATAATTAAAAGAAACAAACAAACCAGTAAACCCTTCCCACAAACAACACTCACATGCACATGGGAAACTGATTTATCTGCCTTCATCAGCTTTGATACGGAGTTACTGAATGCGCCATGCAACTATGTTCTACTGCAGTACTTATACCTGAGGAGATACTGCCTCCTCTCTCCTGAAAGAGGGGTGTAGTGAAAGTCCCCTAAGATACATTTGTTGGTGTTTCAACAAGAACATAGAATGAAACACAAAACAGAACTCACATGCCTTAAGGGCGGAGCATAAAGACAGCAAATACCCCAGCTCATACATCCCATGGGGCAGGCACTTAATTCACATAGCAGAGGAGCAGCACAATCCCTCCCCGCTACCACATCAATAGCATGAATTGAGTATTGCGTGTCAAGGCCCCCAAGCCAGCCCCCCAGAAGAAATAAATTCACACAGACACAGATTTTGGTTTAAGGTTAATGGGCAAAATTTAGGCCACAACTTTATTGATTACAGCAAATGTGAGTGGTATTTGCTTAGGCATTGGCAATACATTCTATCTGACTCCTCCCCACCTTGCAGGGAGTCAGGATGGGTAAACCACCCAAAGAGGAAGCCACATTGGGGGAACCCGCCTGCAGCTCGCCCCGGTGTTCCCAGAGGCCTGGCATGGCCCTAGCCCCTCAAGCGGACTTTGGACAGGATCCAGGCCCCAGATTCCTTTATCGGAATACCCTTGAACATGGAGGGGCAGGTGATGGCCAACCTCCCCTCCCCCCCCCCACATCAATAAGCCAATGCCTAACCTTATGAAGTTGTAGCGGTTGCTAAGAGGTAGGCAAAAACCAAGTGGCCAGTGCCAATCTGCCAAATGGAAAAATTCCTACCCCCCCCCGTCCCTAGACAGGCGACCAACCAAAGTCCAAAGCAAGGCCAGAGGGCACCTAAAACAAAAGGGAGGGTGGACGGGTGTTCGGCAACGTGAAGCAGTTGCTCAGCACATGTCACACTGCTGCTTTCATAACCCCCCATGATCACCCTATTGAATTGTGATTGACCAAAAGAGGCATGGGGTGATCGTGGTGCCACCCTGGCATAAAGGGCATCACTCCCCCCACAGCAGGGAGGGGAGAACGGTGTTGTGGGCCCACCAACAACCAGGACCATCCTTTAAGATGATCCTATTTCCCACAAATGGTAGACTGTCTAGTGCACATGTGGGCAACCCATGGCTTGCATGCAGCCCTCAGATGCCTTTTGTGTAGCCCACCATTGGTGCCTAAGCTAACACTGCAATCCCATCCCCTGGGAACCCCCTCAGGGTGATTATGTTAGAAAGAACGCACTGGGGAAGGACATAGCTATATCCCCCAACACAACTGTACTATCTCAGTCCATCAAACACTTGAGGGGCTGTGATTTGCATGTGTAGAGAGAGATGAATCCCCTCAAGTGTTTGGCAGGCAGGACATTACTGGAATTATTGTGGGTGAGTAGGTGCTGGGGAGGGACGTACTCACTCCTTCCCAGCTCACCAAACAGTGGGTTTGGTTTCCATGGGTCAGTTGGTATACAGGTCATACTGCAACTCTTTTCTTTGGAAATTGTGTGTGTGTGTGTGCTGACTGTATTTCTGTGTATGTGTGTTAATGGTTCCTGAGCTCCCACTTCTGCGAGTGGCCCTTGGAGATGAGGGCTTGCTCACCTCCAAGGGCTGGTTCACAAGCAAACATTATCAGCATACTGGAAGAACTCACACTGTTGAGCTACTACAGGAATTAAATGCCCAGGGGATATATGATGTAGGTCTCTAATTTTACACTTCCCCTGGAACATTTCAATGACAGTGTGACTTATAATGTCCCAGAATCAGAAACGTAGTTAGATAACTGTCAAGTTATTTTAATCTATTAACAGTGCATAAAGGTACACATTTTTTTTCATTTTAAAAATGAAATGCTAATCCAAAGAAATAATAACTCAATTTTAATTAATTTCATCTCGAGACAAGATAGGACTAAATCAACTGATGGACATATCATTGTCACATTAGTAACAGCAAATCCCTATCATGTGTGCTATCATGCAATTTGCTAGGGTTAGATTATATTTCTGTACTTGATAAATCAATGGTTTCTGTTTAACTCAATCTGTTGATTGTTTGATTATAATAATGACCAGTGGCTTCCCCACCATTATAAACTTTCACTTTCATAGATTAAAATGGTAAGCAACTCAGAAACAATTTTTTAGTTCACAAGGTGAATTCTGATAACATTTTGCCTTTATCTACAACTACCAAGTGCATAATCAGTTAAAGCAGAGCAGTTAACAGCAATTCTACTGCTGTGTTATACCAGTTTACAGGTTGTAGGATTTGGCATCACTTTGCTGATGGAACAGAAGATGCACCACCATGACAAATATATCAGGAGTGCTGCCCAGACTTCCCAATGGAGTGGCTAAAACAATATGAAGTAATGAGTAGGATGTACACTTCCACTATACTCACTGTACAGGAGTTGTATAAACTTACACCCAATTGACAATACAACTTTATACAAGCTTGAATCTGGCACAATTCTACTCCTGCACTGCTGACCCTCAATACCGTGACAGATCATAGGTGTCAGGAGTCAGGGAATCCAATCTCCTCAAGGTAGGCTGCTGGGAGAAGATAAGACAGGAAAAGTTCTTACCAAGGTCTTTTATTCAATCTCCACCCCCCCATCTCTCCTCAATTGTCAACATCACCACCCACCTTACGGTGGCCGCTTAGGGCCATTTGTCTTTGAGCCCTTTGCTCTTCTACTTTCAATGCGCGCCAGGTTCTGGGAGAAAGGGGGGGGTCTGGAATGCTTTCTAGTGATAGTGTCAGCCAACTGCTCTGGCTCTGCCTCCCACTCCTCTTCTTCCATTAATTCCCAACTTTGTCCCTCATCTGCCTCTGACCTGTGACTTCCTGCAAACCACTGTTGTAAATCTATACTGTCTTTCTCTTCCCTGGAAGGTTCACGCTGGGGAGGAGGGGTTCTCCACCATTCCTCCTCTGTCCAGTCCCTAACACTAGGATACATTTCAACCTAGCACCCAATATATTTCGCATAGAGACTACAACTCAGATGATAGGGTATGTGGCAGTGATCTCTCTCTCTTTCCCATGCTGTGCACACTTTGAGCTCACAAGAGGGAACCCCATATGGTGAGGTTCTTCTGGAGTTTCATAGGCTACTTATATCTAGTTGATTTATTTGGTATAATTTGCAAGCTTAACTTCTTCCAACCCTGAATAATTTAAACAGCACTATCCCCAAAACAGTTCTTGAAATGGTAAGTGCAAGTTCAGCTGGATCAGAGCAATCTAGTCCAGAATCCTTTTTCTTAGCAGCAAGCCATATGTCTTGAGGAAGCTCACTAGAAGGGAATGAAGCCAATAGCTCTCATCACTGTTATGCCTTCGCAACTCATATTCAGTAGTCTATGATGGTACTTAATCATAATAGCTAATAGCCCAATAAATATTGTTCATGCATTTGTCAAAATCCTGCTTTAAAGCCATCTAAGCTAATGAACATACTTACTTCTTGTGGCAGCAAATTCCATGAATTATGTATTTGTGTGAAGTACTTTTACTGCCTGCCTGAATGTACAGCCAATCAATGTCAGTGGGTGACCCAAGTTCTAGCATCATAACAGAAGGAACCTTTTCCTCTGGTCACTGTCTTTATAGACTAAAAGGTAACAAACAGTTCAGACTTCCCTTGTAGTGAAGGTGCTCCAATCCTGTGATCCAACCTTTAATCTTCTATGTTATGAAAAGCTAAATGAATGTATAGAATGGCAAAAACTGAATAATTGTTGATATAGCAATCTGAACAATTGGCAAGGCATGAATCGTCTTAGAATAGAATTGTAGAGTTGGAAAGGACTCTGAGAGTCATCTAGTCCATGAATCACAGCTAAAGAATCCATGACAAATGGCCTTCTAACTTCAGTTTAAAAACCTCCAGTGAAGGAGTCCACCACCTTCTAAGGTAGTCCGTCCCACTATCGAACAGCTCTTCTTTAATGAAGTCATGCTGATTCTCCCTCAGAAAAGTTCTTTTTCTACAATATGTTTAACATACCAGATTAAGTAATGCTCTCTAAAAATTAATCTGGGTGTATACCTTGGTAGATGCTCTCTTCTTGAAGCATGTTGTGAAGGAAAATTTAGAGGTAATCGTATGTCTATCTATCTATCTATCTCTATCATCTATCTATCTATCATCTATCTAATAAAATTTAGTTTAAAAAACTCTTCCACAATGGATCTTTTAAAGAACTCTATTGCATGCCCACTGGCTTTAGTAGTTTTTTAAATCTTAACTTGTGAACTGGTTCTAAACTTCTAAATATGTTCTTATCTCTTGATCAGGGAAGGCCAATGCAGATGATTTATTTAGCTTCAGTGTAATTTCCTTGTCTTCGTCAATGTTCCTCTTACACCTTTGTCATTACTGTCCACTGCTTGTCTCGTTGGCTTCCTGCTTTTAACATATTTGGGGAAGAAAAATAAATTGCCCAATTCTCAGCAATTTGGTCTTTACATTCCTGCTTGGCTTGCCTTACTTGAATTTGCAATACAAATGCCAATGGTTTTCTTTCTTTCTTTTTTCATTTGTACATTTACAAGACACAGTTCCTAGTTTCCTTGATTGTTCTGTTTACTCACATTAGTGTCATTTTCGAGAGTATTTCTGTGCTTAAGCTAAAGTATGTCTAAGAAAATAAAAGTTTACTGTGAAAACCTATATATGTCTACCCAGAAGTAATTCGACTGAGTTCAGTGGGACTTATACAACCATGTGTACAGAATGGCAGGCTTAAAGAGTAAATTTAATTCAGCCCAGAGGTAAGAGCACAGAGGAAGAGTGGGTTGGACACTGCATCCCAAACCCTGCTACTTGCATCAACCAAGGCAGAAGATGGGAACAATTTTTATTTTTATGTTGCTGTGCCATCTGTCCCTGGCAGGTGCAGCTAAGAGGCCTAGATTGGGCCCCTCACAGGGATGGAGAATCCTAGGATACAGTGGTTCATGTCTGGCTGTGCTCCACCCTGGCTCCACAACACCTTATATTGCGGCTCTACCATTGCTACCACCGGCAGTAGCTTCTCAATGACTACACTTTGAGCAAGCTAAGCTGGGACCTTTCCAACAGCAGAGCCCGGTGGACAGATACCTCCTCCATATTCTAACCCAGGGGTAGGCAACATAAGGTCCAGGGGCCAGATGCGGCCCAACTGCCTTCTCAATCCAGCCCGTGGACAGTCCGGGAATCAGCATGCTTTTACATGAGCAGAATGTGTGCTTTTATTTTAAAATGCATCTCTGGGTTATTTGTGGAGCATAGGAATTCATTCATTTTTTACCCCAAATATAGTCCGGCCCACCACATGGTCTGAGCAAAAAGGCATCCCTTAGGTTTTATAGAACAATTAAACAACTTATCTGAGCATCCATAAAATGTAAGGTCAACTATAGCTCTTTTTTTTTAAAAAAAAAAAAAGAGTGTTAAAGGCTGGCAGATATATTCCACACATTTTCAATGAACCTCAGATTTCCACTTCAGTTTTCTACCTGATTTTTAAAAAGTGTACTCTTTGTAAAAGTGCACACACCCACACTATTAGAACTAGAAGAGGCATCACCCAGGAACTGCTTGTACACATTCCTATATAACTCTCCACGCTCACTTTTTGTTTCTTTCTAATGTGCCTACATTTTTCAAGCAATTCTGCAAATGAATTCCTACAGAGAGAATACAGGGCTTTTTATTTTAAACATGTCAGGAAGAATGTTTGTCCTAAAACTGAGTTGTAGGAAAAGAGCCCGTCTGAAGTGCTCACTTCTTTCTGCAGAACTCAAGTGACCATACCCTTTCATTCTGAAGTGAAAAAAAGGGAAAAGATTATTACTATGCTACTTTGGGAAGTCAGCCCTCCTGTAAGCGATCTCCTTTGTTATGAATATGGAACAGATGGAGCTAAATCTATCTGCTCTGTAGGAACAAAAACACTTACAACCTAGCTCTCTCTATTAAAGACTCTACTTAGCTCCTTTATACCACTAGCTTTCTGTGCACCGCTGTGAGGTTTTGACTTTATAGAAAAAGGGACTTCATAAAAGCAATAGCTCTTATTCTTAAACCAAAGTGGCCTAAGAACTGCAGAAGACGAATACGGGAGTTTAACCCGCATGGCTCCTTGGAGATATGCAAATATTCAATTACTTTCTCTCTTCTTCTTTTTTTAAGCTGGAGGAAAGATTCTGAAACAAAAAGGAATATCCATATACGCTACAGACTTTGTACCAAAACAGTAAATCATGTGGGTGATAACATACAGCCCACATTACTAGAAGGTCAAGAATAGCTCCATTGTTGAAAGTCAGGAAACCAGGATTTAATTTGTGTATGTCAGGATGAAACAAGATGACAGTCCTTCAGCCGAAACCTTATCAAACTCTCAAAGTGCATTTAGTATAATGCAAGTGAAATGTGCAATTAGGCTCCCATCATGCATACACAAAAAGACGCTGTATTGGATTACTTCAAAGAGCTGAATTTTTCACCTTTGAGCATGTGTGTTGACTAACATCTGAATACAAGTCTACATTTATTAAATTAACAAACTGGAAGTAAGCAGCTGAGAAGCAATACACATGCTTATTTTGTTTTCATCTGTAATGTCAAAATGCCCTGAGAGACCAGAATGGATATCAGTCCAATTGCCTAAATATAAATAAGAACTACATTCATAATTTCCCCCAACATTTGTCACAAAAGTTTTAGCAATGGATTAAGCAAAGCAGTGACCTTGTTTACCAATTAAATCTACCGTATTGATACATTTACTGCCAGTCTCTTGAAAATAATTGAAAAAGGATTTGAAGGCAGGGTGCTTTAATTCTGACTAGATCAAGACTTCAGGCAAATTTCCCCCTGCCAGGGAAAGCACAGCTTGCCTGAAGTCGTAACCTTTGTTGGCGGAAGGGAAGTGGCCTTGAAACAGATCACGAAGCAGATGTTTAATGTCAAATCAGAGTCTAGGGATACATAGGCTATTGCAAATAAAACTCTTCTCCTGTCTGCTTAGTCTTCCCAATTCCCTGCCATGTGAAATATGAACTCGCCAACAAATGGCCAGTGTGCTATGCAGCGCAGCGAGCAGAGCGACTGCCACAGCTGAGCCAAAGACTGGAAAATTCCATATATTTTGCAACATTTTCATTATCCTGCTTTACAGCCGTGGATTCAGTCATAAGACAATGCAGTTATCCTGCCTATGGAAGTTGAGAAGGATTGCTACTGGCATCTAATAATGGATGAGCACCAGGCTTTAACCTAAACCTTTAGATTAAGGAGTTTGGTCATTAATCTAACCAAAAACTTTTATCCATTGCCTGGCCCAAACTATCTGGCAGTGCAAAATAATAAAGTGCCATTTCCTAACACTGACCTATTTTGATACAGTGAACCATGGGGATGCAAAACCCACACCTAACTTAACATAACGGATGGGCCTTGTTATTTATTTTCTAAAATGAGAAAATCAATTAATCATGGAATTTGTATATTTAACCTTGGAAGCAATTCCTCTGATCCAGATGTGTGGGAGCTGCTGCTCTAATGTTCATGAGTGTTTTAGGAAATTCTGATTGCTTTATTGTACAACATTTTACAATTGTAATTGTGTTTCACTGATTGCTTATAGATGCCCTGGGAATTTATTTTGATAAATGACAGTTCAGAATGTTCAATAACTAAATAAATAAACAAATATTGGATGAAGTTGCTTAGTAGAGAAAGAAAGCTCTCTGATGCAGAACATTATTCAGGAATTCTATTCTGGAACAGAGAAGGAAGAGTTCTGCAGGGTAAGAATATAGGAACAGAAATATTACATGCCATATGCCCTGCCTCATTCTTCCCCACTTGCCTGCCTCTGCCTCCTCCTCCTCCTCCTCCTCAGTAATAACTACAATCCTGCACTGAGAAGGAAATATGATAAAGAAAAAGTGGAATAAAATTGGCTTAACCTTTACTTTCCAAGATGCCAAATTTACTACAGGCAATCATGTTTGGTACATTCCCCAGCAAGCATTTTGCGTGAATAAGAAGCATTTATATATGTGCACTGGCGGACCAAAGCCAAATCAGGGCTCCTAGGTGCATGCAGACAGATGTTTAAGGATTTTGTGTATTCGCTGCAGAAGACATAGTTGTAACACTGGTATTACTCACAACAAATACCAATGCTAAATGAAGTGCAGAGTGATTCTTGGAAAGCTGCATTCTATAACCTGGCTAGTTCTACTTATTCATATGCAAATCTTTTAAATCAAAGATGAAACACTTGTAGTATGTGTGTTGGATACAACCCACTGAACAATTTTATCCAGCCCCAGCAGTTCTACCAAAGTTTTAATTGGAAGGACTAGTAAAAAAAAAAAAATGTCACGGTGAAAAGAAAAGTGCTCTCAAAAATTCTGATACGTATATTCCTCACTTTAATATCATACATTTCTCCGAGTTCTATAGATCATATACTGGCTGATGACTAATCAAAAAGTTTTTATACAAAATGACCACTACATGAAGGTTGAATTGTGTAGTGCAGTAAAGTATGGGTTTTTTTTTAAATGTCTGACTTACTGTATAGGAATCAGTCAACTCATACTCACTAAACACAACTGAGAGTTTTTCAGCCCACAATTTGGACTGCGCGGGCACAGAATTCTGGGTTATATCCAGGTGTGCCCCTCTGTTCAGAGAAGGCACTGTGGCCCCGAGGAAGCTTCTGTCAAAGGATGTAAGAAGGATCTGCAGGATCAAGCCAGTGGCCCGTCTAGTCCATCATCCTGCTCTCAAAGGGGCCAACCAAATGTCTCTAGGTCCCACAAGCAGGACCCAAGCACGTGAACACTCCCTCCTTGTTTCCAGTGACAGGTAGATATCTGGTTTCCCCCCGAATCCTCCCTTTCTTCTGCACCCCTTATACTACCTCTCATGGTGCTCTGAATTATTCCCCAGGCCCCTGAAGCAGATTTTCTTTTGGGGAAAGGGGGTGCACAAAGAGCCCCAGAGAGAACGGATCTGCAAAAATTTCTCCCCTCCCTTTTCTGTCCATGGAAACCTATACCAGACTGAAGAGAGAAGGGATACAACCCAACTTTTATTTTATTGTCAGAGTAATAATAATAATAATAATAATAATAATAATAATAATAATAATTTATTATTTATACCCCGCCCATCTGGCTGGGCCTCCCCAGCCACTCTGGGCGGCTTCCATAAAAACCAAAAATACAATAAAATATTACACGTTAAAAACTTCCCTGAACAGGGCTGCCTTAAGATGTCTCCTGAATGTCAGGTAGTTGTTTATCGCTTTGACATCTGCTGGAAGGGCGTTCCACAGGGCGGGCGCCACTACCGAGAAGGCCCTCTGCCTGGTTCCCTGCAGCTTTGCTTCTCGCAATGAGGGAACCGCCAGAAGGCCCTCGGCGCTGGACCTCAGCGTCCGGGCAGAATGATGGGGGTGGAGATGCTCCTTCAGATATACTGGACCGAGGCCGTTTAGGGCTTTAAAGGTCAGCGCCAACACTTTGAATTGTGCTCGGAAACGTACTGGGAGCCAATGCAGGTCTTTCAAGACCGGTGTTATATGGTCTCGGCGGCCGCTCCCAGTCACCAGTCTAGCTGCCGCATTCTGGATTAGTTGTAGTTTCCGAGTCACCTTCAAAGGTAGCCCCACGTAGAGTGCATTGCAGTAGTCCAAGCGGGAGATAACCAGAGCATGCACCACTCTGGCGAGACAGTCCGCAGGCAGATAGGGTCTCAGCCTACGTACCAGATGGAGCTGGTAAACAGCTGCTCTGGACACAGATTTGACCTGTGCCTCCATGGACAGCTGTGAGTCCAAAATGACTCCCAGGCTGCGCACCTGGTCCTTCAGGGGCACAGTTACCCCATTCAGAGTACATGCAACCCAGAAGATGCCACTTCAATATGGGGTGGTTGGCCAGTTTTTCAGTTTAGCAGAGCCAATCCTGTGAGGAAATAGTAAGGATGGGAGTTCATTGGACCACAGCATGATACATACCTGCACTGAGCAAAGATAGACTACAGTGTTTTAGTGAGCTAAAAACATCCATCCATTCCATGCCATAAAAACTGGCAGCATCAGAGTACCTGTGAGAGGTCATCTAGGGAAATGTCAGGTAAAGAGGGCATGCAGGAATGAAGGACTCGGGGCCACAGTGGGCACCATATGGAGACAAAGGAAAATAGCCTCCTTGTGGTAAGTGATGTTCCTACCCTTCAAATAGCATATGCAAGCACTTATCACAGATATTGTAAATTATGATCTTCCAGTACTTCTAAACATCATGGCCCTGGCAGGGATCATTTGCCATATGATTGCTGTTTCCAGCAGTAGTGCCATAAATGATCATAATGTACATACACAATCTATTGAAGGCAGAGGGTATTTTTAGTTATTGATGTATGTGTGTTGTATTTCAATTAGCTCATACAAGGCTGTACATAATTGATTCTCAAAATCTTTTCCACACATGGGGGCCTTAATCTTACATAAAAGGCAAGCATGGCAAAGCAGTTAATAAAAGAATAATGCACAGGCAATGATCACACAGCTGCAAGGTACAATGGTATGCACATTCTGCAACTAACACTTAATGCCAGCCCTGTACCTCTTCAATATGTTTTTCAGCTGAAACTCCTATAATCCGTTACCATTGCACAATGACAAATGGGGAATACCATCGCCATCATCTGTAATTACACTGACCTCCCTTTCCTGGTGAACTAGTACAGCATATTTTCTGATAGGGTTATTAGAATGGGTGTCAATTGCATTGATAACCATATCTAACACATCTAAAAGGCCCGAAATATTATTAGCAAACTGCCCAACACTACGAAGGCTGGGTGTGTGGAAGGAGGGCCCAATTATTGCAGGAACTGCTAAGGGCCATGCAATGTTTCTCTGTATCCTCTACCTACCAGAACACATTCTTGGTGGAGCGGTTAGACTTCCAGAAGTCTCATTTGCACTTAACGCTAAGTCTTAGGCTTATGTGCCAGCTCCATCCCCACTTCTCCTCCAGTGTGTTGATGAGGAAGAGACTGAAGCTTTCATTTCCTTTTTCAGATTAACTGCAGTTTACCATTATATCCAAATCCTAACATGTGTTTAATCTTAACAACATTTTGTTGAAACAAATCAGCTTCAGGTCTCACGGTTTGAAGATGGTTTGCATCGACAAACCATATCTAAGCCACCGTTTGTCTGGATTCAGACATCACAACAAGCTTCAGTTAATCTAAAATAGAAGGGAAAGCTCCCAAAACTCCTCATTATGGCTGTGCCGGAGAAAGTGGGAGGGATGTGAGAACAAAGCTTGCGGTGCCTTGTTCTTGCAACACTAATCCTCATTTCAACAACATGTGTGAATGCAGCCTAAATTGTGTTTTCACTTGCACTGTTGTACTGCATACCCAGAGGCAACATTTCATTTCTCCCCATATGAGCACACAACATCAATTCACTTCTGTTTTAAAAAGGAGTGCTTTTGGGAACACCATTTAGATGGCCGCTAGTCATCCACCAGAGCCTCCTGACTCTGGATCCTAGGGAAAGCGGCAAGCCTTGGCCCTTTTTAACTGTGTCCCAAATTAAAACCAATTTACTTTGTCCTATGTAACTCACTGTGAGCTGCTGCAAATAAAGTGTCAAAAGCAGTCCCTATCTGCATGACCCCTACCCTTCTTATGTAAATCTGGGACTGTCCCTGGAAAACAGGGACATTTGGAGGGTCTGCACTGCACCCAAGGCAAGTTAAGATCCTTCAACATCACCAGGATATTATAATCTGGTACACAGATATCTCAAGTCACTATAATGGAGGCGAAGATCTGAAAATTGGATATTTATGTATCTCTCCTTTGCAGTTACATGGCTGATTTATTACTCTTTTTCAAATGGCATTACTACCCCAAGTCAGGGTTAAAATAATGAAAACAAAACAAAAACCCAGAACCCATTTATTGATATGTCCACCAAAATCTTTAGAGGAACAGGTTTGCTCTGTTTCACAGTTTCTAAAAATGATGCTGTGGCATTTAAAACTGAAGTTTATATTCCTACACTTTCTCCCAGAAGAGTGCTTAAAAATAGGCACACATTAGACAGTTCAACAGACCTTACTTTCCTATCACTGAATTCATCAATTGCCTGATAGCAATCGAGAACTTACAGCTCGTCCCTGGATTTTGAAGTGCTCTGTGAAAGAGAAACCTCCCCATCGCAGGGCTTCTACGTTTTATGCTGAATAGGATTCTTCTCTTTTTCAGTCCTGATAACAGACTTACCAGGTTTCTCTAGGGAACTACACCACCATGGCAGATTTTTATCATGCCCTTTTCTTCTGAAATATTTCGCTGAAAATAATTGGAACGTAATGATCCTTCAGAGGAGTCGCAAGACAAGGGGGGAAAATGAAATAATACTGAAGAATGTCATGTTGGAGACTGCATTTTCATTTTGCAGAATCTTCAGATGTCCAGTGGGAACTGTCAAAGACACGGATCAATTAATTTTCTAATCTCTTCATAATGAGCTTCTTCCTACCTCCCACCTCTTGTTTGTGTCTTCTGTAGCAAGCAATTTGATCTTTATGGGTTTGTTTTGATCATCTTCTTTCTCCCTTTCAAAACTTTTCCATTGTCTTAAAAACAGAAAACATGTTTGAGAGCAGCAGGAGGAGGAGGGAAATGTGAATTCGCCCTAATAGAATTAAGCATACTAGTAATGTCTGTTCTTTAATCCAACGGAACAATAGAGATAAACCTCTGAAGCTTGTATGTGGGGAAATTGATTTCTGCCTGTAGAGTACATGGAAAGTGTGAAGGTCATATTGACAGCCTGCCCTGCATTGCTCTTAGGGCCAGCTGTATTCATTCTGACTTCTTTCTTATCATTCCCATCAGCTCCACACATTCTGTCCCATTATTCATGGATTGCTCATACAGAATTGGTTGCAGAGGTACAGAATATTAAATGTCTTCTGATAGTTTTTCCTAGGGGCTGTAAAGTAGGTCTCTAAAACATTCTCAAGAATGAAAGCTCCAGGAGAAGGGAGAAAGTGAAGCTATATCAGGGGTAGCAAATCTGGTGCCCTCCTGATGTTGCTGGGAACATAATTTCACTTGTCCCTGACCACTGGCCATGCTTGGTTAGGGCTTGATACAAGCTCTAGACCATTACCATCTGGAGGATACCATGTTGAAATCTAGCACTCTAGATCTGCAGCCAAAGATGGCTGGTCTGTTTTTAAATTAAGGCTCTCTTGTTTCCTTGATCTCCTTACTCCCTAAGCTACCCAACTCACAGTCCCTCTCAATTTTGTACTGCTCACCTGTCTCTATTTCTTCTTCTTATTGGTCCTGCAAATCTTATGCAGCTCATCTGATTCTTAGGTCTGTGTTAATTTTCTCCATCCTTCCCTGCCGCCTCTTTGCCCTCCCTATTGTTTCTACCTCCCTTTTCTCCTATATTCCCATTTCTAATCCTGCTGCGCCCTTTCCTTTAACTATTCCATTTCTACACATGCTTTCAGTTTAGAGCATGAAGGCCAACAGGAGACCCAACTGATTAATTTCTAAAATCAAAGAGTTCTGGGGTTTGTTACAGAATTTGATTCAACTGGAATTTTGCACATCCCCCCCCCCAATAGTGAGTGCAATCGATGCTGCTGGAGTAATCAGAGAGAACACCCTGAGCCAGTGCTGAAACCTATACACAGCCAACGGCAAACAGGAATCGGTTTTATATATATATCCTGAATTGCATCCTGGAAGCCAATACAGAGGAACTTAATCTAGACAAAATGGAAGCACTGCTAGTGGAAGCTAGTCTATCCATGGAGGTAAATTCAATCTGTTCAATCTTTGGAGATCCTCCACCAGGTACTTTTGCAGTCTGAATTGAGGTGAGTGGCAATGGGGGAGAGAGGCTTCTTAGCTGCGGTGCCTCACTTTTGGAATGTTCTCCCCAGGGAGCATCACCTGGCACATACTTGTGGTTTTGGTTCAGCCTTGCTCTGCTTTCATAATTTGCCCGCTTCTCTGCTCAGAAGGAATTAAGTCATCTTGCGTGTCCATTTCATTTCTGTCAAACAATTGACTGATCACTCCCATAGTGATAAACTGCAACTGAGTTAAAATAAATGTATAGTAAACTACATTTACCCTCAGGTGAACTGTTGAAACTGTTAATCTCTATATAAGCACCAATAATTACTGTTTTGTTTCCTGTAGAAGGGTGGGTGGGTGTATTCCAGAAAGCACTTTAGCAGCCAATCTGCATGTTAATAAAACTTGGAGAAACATTTGTGATTAATATAAATTACGAATCCCACTTTTATGCCTGTGTGTGACAGGGACTAATTCATACAGCTTCGCTTGAGCTACCACTGTGTATTTCAAAGTGGGAGGGTTAACATTGTGCTATCTCAATCCTGCACAGTTCTGTTAACAATTTACATGTGCAACTGGGGGTAGGTGTGGGTGTATCTTAAAAACAACCTTACTTATGAGGTTTTTACATATTATTTTGAAAACTGGGCAACGGGTGCTTGCCTGTGCATGCAACCTTAGCATATCAGCAGAATGCTACTAGAGTGCTTATGTTATGGGTGCCAGCAGTCCCCAGTCCCCAGGCTCCCATGACATTTTAATGAGAGGGCCAGTCACCCACAAAGTGTGGCATGGCCGCACATGTATGCCACGGGGGATGCACACACTACGCCATGGCACCCTGCTACATGCATCACCAGAGGGTGTGATGATGTTGTATGTGCATGCCAGGGGGCATGATGACATAGCACATATCCCATGGTGTGTGTGCTCGCCCCGGTGATTGCACATAGCCCTGGGCACCTGCGGTCACAGGGGCAAGCCAGCGCCGTTGCATCTTGCTCATATGTGATGCCAAGGAACAGGTAAATGCCCCGAGAGTATGGTGTTTAGGCTTTCTTAAACAAACTTGCCAACAGTGGCAGCAATTGCCTACTAGGGCAGGTGGAGCGAAGGGCAGGGCAAAAAAAAAACATGGCACCTAATAGCAGGGAGTGCTGGGCGTAAGAGGAGCCAGAAGTCACAAAAGGTAGAAATGACAGAGCACAGGCAAATCGACTGTGGTGTGGATCCAGCTAAGTCACTGTGCATAGGGAACAACTCTCAGCAGCACAATAGTAGTTCTCTCACTCCAGCTCCCCACCAGTCCCTTCACTACACTCAAATGTGCTCAGAAGTCTTGGGAGAAAGTTTTGGGGGAGTGCTGGAAGATAAGAGGGGAGAATACCATTGTGCTCAGGGACGTCATTGCATGCATGCAATAATTTAGTTGGGTCCAACCCTCAGTGTTTAAGTGGTGGTAGAGGAGGAAGAGAGAGAAACAGCAAGGTTGGGTCCTTGGAGAGAGAAGAAGGGGAGAGGCTGAGGGGAAAGAAAGCCAGGCTAGGAGGGAGGGGAGAAACAGTGAGGCTAAGGGGTAGGAGCTAGACTAAAGGATGGGATGGGATGGGATGGGAGAAAGAGAGCTTCCCTGTTCTGCATTGTACAAAAACAACTCATTTTCTTGGTCCAGGCCAGGGACAACAATCAGAGCAAAATTGCATGGGTTATTTTTAAGTGATTCCAGTGGATTGGTCACGGGTGTAGGTCTGGAACAAATCACTTTATGCATATTGTTGATATCATTTCAGCCGGCATCTATTCCACATTACACAAGGCATACAAGCATTTCAGCAGTTCATTCAATTAGTGCGTTATCTCAGAAACTGAATTACCTAGCGAGAACACTTCTCATCTCCACAACAAGAATGTAACAGCACTATCATTTCCCAAAACTGGTTTCATTAAAAGAATGTCTGGTTTGGCAAGTCCTCACTAAATTCTTGCAGGGTATATAGTACAATACCTGTACTCACATTTCATATCCTGCCAATTCTATTATGATAAAGCAAAGGACTCCCCACAGTACAGTAATACTAACCAGTTCTAGCTATGAAATGATAAAACATCATAACTAATTTGTAGTACGAATTTAGCTAGGCTGATTACAGGATGAAATCCAGCAAATACACTAATTAATATAAAAGGTAATGGGACCCCTGACCATTAGGTCCAGTCGTGGCCGACTCTGGGGTTGCGGTGCTTATCTCGCTTTATTGGCCAAGGGAGCCGGCATACAGCTTCCAGGTCATGTGGCCAGCATGACTAAGCTGCTTCTGGCGAACCAGAGCAGTGCACGGAAACGCCGTTTACCTTCCTGCTGGAGCGGTACCTATTTATCTACTTGCACTTTGACGTGCTTTTGAACTGCTAGGTTGGCAGGAGCAGAGACCGAGCAACGGGAGCTCACCCCATCGCGGGGATTTGAACCACCAACCTTCTGATCGGCAAGTCCTAGGCTCTGTAGTTTAACCCACAGCACCACCCACGTCCCTCTAATTATACATCTAATCAATAAGGGCAGAGGTTTACATGTTTTCACAGAACATGCACCAGTAAGCTTAGTTTAGCATATGTTCATATATGTGCCTATGACCCCACTTTGGATGAAACTTGGCTGATTAATTTTGTAGTCAAGGTCTCGATTTTCTTACCGGTATATCTAAAATAGGCACATCTTTATATCTCGCCTAAAACTCCTGTTGCATTTGTTGGTTCTCACAACTTAAATCTAACGTTCAGGAAGAGGAAGAAAAAACTCTTTCCCCTTTGACTTTTTTATTAACCGTGGAAAGAAAACTATTCATTCAGCCACAAAGGCCAAGACCTCTTACAATATACATATGAGACAATTCTCAAAGATGCACATTACAAGCACAGCCCATCTCCTTTCTATACACCCTGTTCCATTGCGTTAATGACACTTGAATTTTTAACAGCAGGAATCCAAATAATCTCTTTTCAATTAGTTATCTGACAGGCTTGCGGGTGGGGGGTGGGGGGAAGGACCTGCAGAAACAAATGCTAGCACTGCTTTGGTTCATATCTCCACTCTCTTGCACAGATATTTATTCAGTCCCAAATTATGCAACAGCTTTTAACACTCCCTTTGAGGGTTTTAAGAACACTACCGACATCAAAATCTATTAGACAGTGGTGATTGTTCCAGCTTTTCTTTTACAAGACTAGCACTTAATTCTTCTAATAGCAACCAGTCCTTTAATCTGCACACTAGATTAAGCAAAATTCCCTTTTAAAGGTTACCTTGTCTGTCTGTTTAATGTTTCATGAACAAAAAATACCAATAATAAAATAAAAACACACATCTATCAAACTCTTCCAATTACTCTGATTTCACTCAGAATGTCGAAAGCAATTTGGGTGAACCAGCTATCAGAGTCAGGATTCCTTGAGTCACTTGAGCAGCTCAACAGCTGTCAGGGCAGCATCCTTGTTTATGCTGATCAGATCTCCACTAAAAAGTTAAAAGGGCATCTAGCAATAAAAACAATACCCTGAAGTATTATTGGGACATTAAAAAGCTCTGAATCTAAATAAATTTCCTTAGTTAGTTTTCATTCCTAAAGGTCAATTCAGATGTTCCTATATGTGAATAAATTGGTAAACACAGTTCTCTCAGATCACAGTGGCATGAGGCCCCCGGAGGGGGAAAGTGTTCCACAAATCCAGAGGAAATTTATATTATCCCAAAAGATAACAACAGAATAGGTCCAGTTGCATTTGAGGTTCCCTTACTTGGATCACAGCCAACAAATAAATTGTTAACACACATGACTCAGGGTCAAATTAGATGCGGATGCAACAGCCATACGTCTGTCTCGTTCATTTATACAGTGGGGGGTAGCAGAGTTTATTGAGCACCTTCCCATGCTTCAGGTATCTTTCACCGATCACTTACGGTATCGCAGGTAGGGAGGGAGAAAGTGCGAGCCATAATAGTGTGTTTACGTTTCAGTAAGATGGAAGTGGGAGGAGAGGGTTCAGTTTTCACTTTTGACTTGTCACATGCAGCATGACTCACAGAGGAGCACCTGCTATTTAGATGCCATTTTGCAGTTTCCTAATCCATGGGATCAGGCCCATGCGTATCGGGGGGCAGCTGTCGCAGGCATCAGTGGGCTAAGCTGGCTGCGGCCTCCCCACTAGGGATGGCTGATTTTGTGTTTGAGCTTATAACTTTATTCTAACAAGACTCCTGCTCCAGGCCTCAGACAAGCTCTACATGGGCCTGGATGGCTATCTAGGACTGTTTGACTGGGAATATGGCCAGTGCTATCACTGATCAAAGGAAGAAACATGTATCCCAAGGATGAAAACAACAGCAACGGTCATTGACACAAAAATGGAACATCATTGTTTAAGATTATGCACATGCCAGCAACCCAAATAGAACCGATGGCACCTCATCCAGCCTCTTAGTTTTGTGTTTAGTTCAACAAGTTGGCAATCTAGAATCAAATTAAGAGCCTATAACCTCTGAAACAAACAACTGCTTACCAAAGAGTTCTGCGTCTTAAAAAGACATGCCAGTAACTCAAAAAAGTATGTACCGATTCATAATCTTGTACATTCAAATAAATGTGATAAGAAGGCAAAAAAATCCATCACAACGTCCTTGAGGTTTTTGACATTTAACTGTTAGATAATGCAGTGAATTTAACAGTCAGTAAGTTTCCAATGATACGTACAAGTTCAAATTTATTTGCAACAAATAACCTAATGTTTGTTTAATCCTTTAAAAATCTGTTCTTTTGGGGAATGTTTACTGGAAACCACTGAATAGTTCATACTACAAAGATGTAGTTCAATCATATACAAGAATTACACAGATATGCTGTAGAAGATGTGATCCAGTGATATTTTGCGGTGCGTGGAAAATGTTTTTTTAAGACTTTAAGATTCTGAAATATGGCGAAAAAATTAATCTCACCAATTGGAATGCCAAAATGCTGCTGCTAAAAATATATCATTGCATTCCTAATTTTGTGCTATTTTACCTTTCATTAAAAAAGTAACTGCAGCTTAGATAAAGAGCATAAAACTCTTGATATTTCAAAGTACTATGAAACAATTACGTTAATGGGAACCATTGACAGTTAAATGATTCTACTAAATGAATGTTATAGAAAACACAATGACTATTTTAAAAAGAAAAATATTGAATTTAACCACAAATTAGAAAAAAAGGTGTTACAAGCACTAGGGTGCATTTTTTGTATTAATTCAAACAGCAGCGAAGTGCTGCTTATATAGTTCAACGGATTCTGTATTTTCTAATAAGCAAGTTAGTACATAACAATGAGATTTTTTTTATCCTACTTCCCTATGAAAGGTCTTGCTGCTGCCTGGGAGTGCACTGCTGCCACACTGGGTAAAGAAACCCTTTCCCAGAGAGAGGACATCAACTGGGACAGGGCTGGTGCTCAACAGCTATTCCTGATATTTTGAAGCACTTGAGTTTGTACTGAACTGCATTAATTGTTTAAATGAATCGGTTCGTTTTTAGCCTTCTTTACATGCTACTTCGTTTATAATATTCATACAGTGATTGGAATGTCTGCTAATTTTTGATGCAATTGTTATTAGTGTGAGCTGCTGTTAGCTCAATGTTTGTTGTTGGAAAACAGAATACAAATATTAAAAATTAAAAATCAAATGGTGGTTTTGACTAAACAGTTTGTACATGCACCCTGCAATCCTGTGGTTTTGGGGAGGGAGTCCCAGAGCCCATAGGGCAGAGCACATTTTTCTCTGTGTGGGTCAAGATAAATCTGCGCTCAGAGATGGAGCATCAAGTAATATTTTTAAAACCCCTTAAAGGATTTGGCAGACTTAACCTGCTCAAGAAATTTCCCTGCAAATTTCAAACACTTGAGTGAAAAGGCAGGGGAGGAAAACCAGATATCCATCTCTAGATTTCTAATTATGGTCAATAGAGGTAGAACTGAGCTTTGAATTTAACAGATCAGAATTGAACCCAAATAATGAATCAAATCAGAATAATACAGAGCAGATCTTAAAACAGATGAGGCTGCTTCCAGACGCTACATATACAAGAGGAGCTTTTTGGTTGCTGCACACACCCAGTTATACCTCACTTTAAATTTCCTTGGCTAGTTTAATTGTTCGTTAGAACTTTCAAGCAGCGAAGTTCACAATAATACCTAACCTATTGCTCACTGCAGTGAGATATAGTTCTGCATCCCTTTAGAGACACAAACTCTCCAAAGTCAAGGGGGATGTTTGCATAAGTGAGATCGGTACCATATGATGTAAATTAATTCATTTCACAACCATCTCCACTTGACTGGGATTCCTTTCGTATTTACTAACAGGATATGAACCAGAGTTTAGTTCTGACATGTTTTCACATGACACATCTCCGAAAGTAAGCAGTGAAACAATTCAACTGTTACTGTTCCAATTTATTTTCATTACGCTTTGGCACGTGGAGAGAGTGTAAGATTGAGAGCGAGCACACAAAAGTACAAAGAGGTACGTTTTCTTGCGATGCCTGGTTGCTTAAGTAGAAGAAGCATTCATGTATTTCAGCAAGAATGAATTTCCCTATTTATTTTTAAGAAACATGAGACTGAAGGCATAAAGTAAAAGAATAGATGCTACCAGTTTAGTGAGATAATGGTTTCACCGAGGAAATAACAGCTGGAAAAAAATGGCTACTGCAGTGCTGAAACTAATTGTAAATTATTGGACTCTAGATGCGCAAGGTAAAGGAAAGGAGGTCTATGCTAAAGAAGAGCTCATTTCATTACTTTCGTATGCAGCTAAAAGGCTGATGCTTTTTCTGGGATTTGTTTCTCCCACGGCATCACCTAAAGGCCATAGCAGGCTTCAAATCTCCTTGGGGGGGGGGAGTGCCTTGATAGTGAGGGAGTGTGTGCTTGTTTAAAGGATACAGGTGTGTGAAATCCTTCATAACTACAGTGGTGCCCCACAAGACAAATGCCTTGCAAGGCGAAAAACTTGCTAGACGAAAGGGTTTTCCGTTTTTGCGTTGCTTCGCTAGATGAATTTCCCTATGGGCTTGCTTCGCAAGACGAAAACGTCTTGCGCTTTTTTTTTAAAGCCGCTTGAAGAGGCGCAGTTGCGACGGACCGTGCTTCGCAAGACGAAAAACATCGCAAGATGAAAAGACTCGCGGAACGAATTATTTTCATCTTGCAAGGCACCACTGTATTTGCTTGAAAACCTGCTCCCAATGCATTTTGCATCCCCCCACATGCTCAAAGAAACAGCTGTTCTGAGTAAAAAGTCTCCTTGACTTGGTGAAGATTGCCATTTATCTCGAGACATTACTATGCTCAATAATGCTGGACTGTGGTATTTGCAGATATAGCATTTGGAACATTTCTTCACTGATGACCATTTTTGTGTCGCCAAGGATATTGCAACAGCTTCTTTGAAAAAATGAAAGAATCTTGCATATCTGGAGTGGATAGTCTGTTACTATACACTTTCTGCAATGACACTTTGCACGTCTCCAAACTGAGAAGCAGTTCAAATGAACATAATGAGGTTGCGTTCACAAGAACATTAACACTTAAGTTTACAAATGTACTCTGCACTTTTAGCAGCATCTCCTGCTCCGTTCACAAAGAATAATATGAAGTAAAGAACCATCAAAGGGGAGTCATACTGACATTTCTTCACTGTTACAAGCATAGAGTTCACTCTACATCAATCCATCAAAATGAGTGTAGCTACTATTCTATTGAATCAACAAATGTTTGGGGACATCTCTTTGCACCTGAATGCGAACCTTATAAATGAAAAGCATTGCAATAATGATATTGTTATTTAAATGCCTGTGAACCAGATTGTATGTGGAAGTAAGAGAAGTTCTCTTGAATAACCTCAATGGTGTTTCTTTATTTCACATGAATGCAGCTGGACATGCAGTTTCATGTGGGGAAAGGCAGACATATTTTATATCTCATTTTTATTCCCATACTCCTGATGATTTTATCTAGGGATCCCAAGATCTATAAGTATATACTCAAGACACATCTGTAGCACATACAGACTGGCCTTTTGCGTAAGTGAAAAACTGCCATGGTTTCCTCCAGCTGCTATACAACATTTTATAAATCTCCAAATACTCACAGATGTAGAAATATTCCCGGCCTGGCCTGAACTCAAATCCTAATGAGAACGGAGTGAAGAGTTGAAATTTTTCTGAGAACTTCAATGGTCCATTCGGAGAGTGAGGCCGATTGCACTCCCACCTCTTGAATCCTTTGGAAGTGTGATCACAGGAACTGTAGCCATCAAAGTTCACCATGTAAAGGATGTAGCGTTCAGTCTTATCTTCTGACACTGAATCTTCATAATGAGGACAGAATACATCCAAATAGTCATTGATGCAGACATCAATATGGTAGTCACCCCGCTGGAATCTAAAAGGAAAAACAAAACAAAACCAGTTCAGGAAATCTTCATGACAAAAAAATTACTTAAAGTCACAAAAAATTAACATCTTGATCAGGATTCACTCCCTCAGAAAAAGCCCTTCACAAGGACTTCCACTTGTGCAATGGGGCTTTCCCATCCCCTGTATTGGCTCTGTGTTTGTGTTTCATGAGAACCCCCAGGAGGAGCACACAAGGGAGAGGAGAATTGTTCCATCAGGCAACCTGTTATGTCTGCGTAGAGGGAACCTTTGTAACAGTGCAATGTTGAATACTGCCCTTGGGGTATTTCATTTGTCAAAAGCATGGGAAATAGCTCAAGAAATATTTCAAGCCATAAGTTTGCACTCAGTACCCTTTAACTGAAGGGCCACAACCAGTTCCTGTTAGGATTGTCCTACTCTCCTGTAGGATCCTGGCAGAGACACATGCCTGACTGGCATGATATCAAAAGGCATCAGCACACTTAGGGATCCACAGACTATTCACAGTTTGCGTAGCAGAACTCAGTAGCACAGCATTTTGGCTAATCTGCTTTATTTACATATAATACACTTGGAGCATTCTGACTTAGCTCCTTCCTCTTTCTCATCAGACAGCAAAGAGAGAAAGAACAAAGGACAATAGTCCCACTTCACGAACACAGTAACATAAACATCCTGTCTCCGTCACTTCCCACACTGTGGAATGAAAACATACACCGCCATGTGACAGACAACAATCCCATGACTGCAAACACAGAGCAAGACTCCTAACAGTTCTTGTTTGTATCCTTTGCCCTACAATTGCCTCCGGATCAATATATTCTATATGGGGGGAGGGGGACTGTGAGAGAAACTCCGTTTCATCTCTCTTTATTAAAGAGAAAAACCAGAAATGCTATACATACGTTCATACAGCACAAACACCAAATGGGAGATATCACTTCTGTACCACAACCAAATCTCATTACAGGCACATGCATTCATCTTTGCTTTCTCTTTGCTGCTGGCAACGTTTAGTCAAGATCCAAGAAAGCAAAGTATACCTTTGAAATATTTTTGAAAAGCAATGTTACTCCACTGCCAAAGTGCATAGAAGAGATACCGCTGCTCAGATAAAAGAATTCTAGCCTATGAATTATCAGCACTCACCTGACAGTTTGGAATGAGAGCCAGATGAGAAAGGTAGTACAAGGCACTTTCACTGATGCGCTTTTATTATCAGCATTGGTAAGCAGTATTAGCTGCAGCAGTAGTGAGGCTGTTTTTACTGTCATTGTAATAGAAGTGCAGGAGCTTAGTGCCAGGTAGGGCCAACATATTTCTCGCCCAACTCTCAGCTGCGTACTGCAGGTGGGAGTTGTATGCACTGCATATGGAAGCTTGCCAGTCACCTGAGAGAGTCACTTTCACACACAGCCCAGACGCAGCAATTTAGTCCCACTGAGTCCTCTCTACCTACTACTCTCTACTCACAGGAGTGCATCTTTACAGCAAAACACTCTTGGAACATGAATCAAACATACATTCACTGCAAAGGTTAGAGACATTCCATGAGGTAACTGTGCCCCTGAAGGACCAGGTGTGCAGCCTAAGAGTCATTTTGGATTCACAGATGTCCATGGAGGTCAGTTGTGTTTCCAGGGCAGCTGTCGACCGGCTCCATCTGGTATGCCGGCTGACACCCTTCCTGCTTGCGCACTGTCTTGCCAGAGTGCTCTGGTTATTTCCTGCTTGGGCCACTGCAATGCGCTCTACGTGGGGCTACCTTTGAAGGTGGCATGGAAACTACAACTAATCCAGAATGTGACAGTTGGGCTGGTGACTGGGAGCAGCCACCGGGACCATATAACACCAGTCCTAAATGATCTACACTGGCTCCTAGTACGTTTCTGAGCACAATTCAAAGTGTTGGTGCTGACCTTTAAAGCCCTAAATGGCCTCAGTCCTGTATATCTGAAGGAGTGTCTCCAGCCCTATCATTCAGCCCAGACACTGAGGTCCAGCTCCAAAGGCTTTCTGACAGTTCCCTCACTGTGAGAAGTGAACTTACAGGCAGCCAGGCAGAGGGTCTTATCAGTAGTAGTGCCCACCCTGTGGAACACCCTCCTATCAGATGTCAAGGAGATAAATAACTACATAACTTTTAGAAGACATCTGAAGGCATTCCTGTATCAGGAAGGTTTTTGTATTTGATGTTTTATTCTGTTGGAAACCGCCCAGAATGGCTTGGGCAACCCAGCCAGATGGGAAAGGTTTGAATGAATTAGTAGTAGTAGTAATATCATCAGTGAAAGCTTTATTTTCACAGGTATCGCATAATGTGGACATCTGTTAGCAGGAATATAAAGTTAACACAAGCTGTCTTGTGAAATAGTGGCTCTAGACCACACTGTATACCTGCAGCATATATACTTCCACAGGGACGTCGGTGGCGCTGTGGTCTAAACCGCTGAGCCTCTTGGGCTTGCTGATCGGAAGGTCAGCAGTTCAAATCTATGCAACGGCGTGAGATCCCATTACTCTGTCCCAGCTTCTGCCAACTTAACCATCCAGGGGTCCTTTACCCTTTTACCTTATAGTTCCACAGAGACAAGCATCGACTTCTACCAGCTATTCTTTCCACGCTGTACTTATTCTTACCACCACATTATCCCTACCTATGGCTTCTATTCCTCGACAGCAGCCACTGTAAAGTGCAGAGATAGTAATAAAGATACCGTGACATATTTAACTATAATGTCCCTTTTCACCTGAGGCACATATTTTAAGCACCTGATGGACCTGAAATCTGCCAACTAGATACTTCCATCCAATTTAGGGCGGTGAGGCGGGGGGAAGCAATGATCATTGGGTCTTCTCCAAGGATATATTCAGAGCAATCTATTCATCTCCTACAATCATTTAGCTACCATAAAATAGGTTTTTAACAAAGGAGAAATTGTGTTTAGTGTACGAACAAAAGCCTGCTAAATCTAATTCTGGCCAGTGCACATCACCACATGGTTTTCTCTTGAAAAGGGACTTTATTTCAGAACTCATATCTGCCATAACCACTAAGGCAAAGTAGATGAGGGATTTCCATGACTGGAATTCCTAGGGCCTATTTCTTTGACAAAAAGCAGCAATGAAGATTCCTGATACTGGACAGGGCTGCCATATAACAGAGAAGGAATTTAAAACCTTTCTTCCTGTGATTTCACCCCACTGAAAATTCTAATCCCTGGAGCTATTTGCCCTCTGTGTTCCCTTGAATTTTGCCAATGGGGATTTACAGCAGGTTTGTTGGAGGAATGATAAATTTCAGAAAGAAGATCAGGACCTCTCATATTATGAGTTAATCAAAGCAATATTTAGAAGGGGCAACGTACCTACTCAAGGCTGAGAAGAAAGAGGCAACTTATTCCCATCCTTATTTGGATATTTGTATTAAGTGTGTGTAAGTACTAAAGTGGATGGCTACTAATTAAAGCTATTTGCTAGAGAGCTTATACATTTTATATTTCATTTTATTAGTATCAGGCAATTTTAAATTCTTGCCAAAAACCCAGACTATTTAAATCATATCTGAAACTTGAATACAGTGGTACCTCGGGTTACATATGCTTCAGGTTACATAGGCTTCAGGTTACAGACTCCGGTAACCCAGAAATAGTGCTTCAGGTTAAGAACTTTGCTTCAGGATGAGAACAGAAATTGTGCTCCGGCGGCACGGCAGCAGCAGGAGGCTGCATTAGCTAAAGTGGTGCTTCAGGTTAAGAACAGTTTCAGGTTAAGTAAGGACCTCCGGAACGAATTAAGTACAGTGGTACCTCGCAAGACGAATGCCTCACAAGACAAAAAACTCGCTAGACGAAAGGGTTTTTTGTTTTTTGAGCCGCTTCGCAAGACGATTTTCCCTATGGGCTTGCTTCGCAAGACGAAAACGTCTTGCAAGTTTGTTTCCTTTTTCTTAACACCGTTAATACAGTTGCGACTTGACTTCGAGGAGCAACTCATAGAACACAGTGTGGTAGCCTTTTTTGAGGTTTTTAAAGACTTTTGTGATTTTTGAAGCTTTTCCAAAACTTTCCCGACACATGCTTCGCAAGACGAAAAAAATCGCAAGACGACAAAACTCGCGGAATGAATTAATTTCGTCTTGCGAGGCACCACTGTATATTGATTAGCAAACAGAAAGCCTAGTTTACTAGATCAAAGCTAAAAGTCATTATTTCCTCCTCAGAAACCCCAACCTGAATTCAAAGGAAATATTTTTAACTTTCAGAGACTACATTTAAGGTATACTATAAGAAAAATAGCCAGCTATCAGAATGAGATGAATGTTTCAGTTCAAAACTAATTTACCTGCTCTAAACCAAGACTGAAAAGTGCAACAGTGTAGGAAAGAAGAAATTAGTTTACAAACATGTTTGAGAAGATGATTAAAAAAGGCTATAGAGCTCCTTCCTCACATTTTGCTAGAATGCAATCCGTATGCTCCTCTATAGTATTCACAGAGGCTACAGATTTTCCTGGTTTTGTCATTTAAGTCCCAGTCTTGTAGATCCCCCTAAACAGTATGCAAATGAGTCCCCAAATGTCACTAGGTTGGGCAACTAACTTCTTACACGTCTACTCCATGTAGAAAGCTCAGAATACACACACCTACTCAAAGCTAGCTGAGACTATAATGTAAGGAAGGAATAAGTCAGTCTTTTCTTAAAAATGAATAGGCTAGAGAGCTAAAATAAAATTCCTGAACCGCAAGTGTTTCCCCCCACTCCAAATAATGCATTTTGCCTCCTTACATTATCAGTTGCATACAAGAAAACACACTGCTATTCTTCAACCCCAATTAACCTTTACATTCAGTCAGGTGACGTTCATACAGTGTCATGGAAACTTGCACGCTACTGAGTTAGATAATAGGCAGTAAAGCTCTAAAAAGGCATGGCAAAGCCTGAGACAGTTAAGTAGCTCCTCAGCCAAGGCACCTCTGCAGCAAGCAAATAAGAATTCATATTGATTCCAGGCCAGCAAAGATTGGTTCAGATCATCAGATGTAAGGATACTTGCTACTCAGAGATCTCCTATTTGTTTCAGCTGCAGGAATGCTGAATATGGGGGGCTGACACTTTCAACCAAAGAAATACTCAAGACTGACAAAATGTTTTGAAATTAATTCCTGTGCTCTGGTGTTTATCCATCATTACAAAATGCAGGCACGGCTCGTACCATGTGCATTTTTTCATAATTGTAATTCTGAAGCATATGCGAGTCTTGTCTTGAATCTAATAAACTTTGTTGGCTATGGCTATAAGAGGTTTGCTTAACTAGATATTTAGAATGCAGTAGCATTTTTTGCATGTTCCTCTCTCTTTCACTTCCCTCCGTTAAAAAAATAAACAGTATAAAATCCCGGCATAAAAAATAGCACCACTGACACTAATTGCCCATTATCATATAGATGGATAAAGAACGGCAATAGCTTCTGCTTGTGGCTTGTCCCATACAAAGAATATATATTAGTCATATTCTGTGTTTTAAGGTGCATATGCTAGCAGCAGCACCTCTGTTTCAAACTGCTCTCTATTTTCAGATATCATGGAAGAGTTTTCTTTACAGAGAAGGGAAAATCCTCCTGTTTAAACACAAGCACATTATAAGTATTAGGATGGCATTCTTTCTCAGATCTCAGAATGTTCAGACTGACAAATCAGGTATGTGATTATTCACATTTGAATTGGGTAACAATACTTTCGCCCCTGGGGGTGTCAACTTGAATAAAATATTGGGGGAGCCCAGGTAAGGCCCCACACAAATAAGTGATCACATGACATGGCGTACACACACACACACACACACACACATTTGAATAGCAATGCCCATTAATTTTTAAGGGGGACCCCTCAAAAATATTTTATAGGGGGGCAAAGGGACCTTGGCCCCTAGGAGTTGACTCCTATGTCTCGTCCTAACATTGCTAATTTAATTAACAGCTGCCGTGTGAAAAAGTTATTACAATATACAGTTGCACAATTACACTGGGCAACAATTTTTTACTTTTTGAATGTTGTCTAGATTTCTACAACTGATTTAGGGTATTTTTGCACTGCTGAATCAGGAAATGGCATCCAGGTCAGGTCAGGTTTACTGTAAACTGAATGGTGGGCATTGATAAAGGTAAGTACACGTAAATTGCATGTTGCTTCACCATTTTTCAAACTTCAGGGCTAGAACTTCCATTTCTTGGAACTCCTGGAATGCTCAGTGGCAGGGAGGTCTCTCTTCAGAGTCCAACAGTAGTCAGCCATCATGACTGCGTCCCAGCGACCCTGATACCTGGTCTCCATCTCTCTCATGTCCTGATGGAATCTCTTCCCCTGCTCGTCACTCATTGAACCCAGGTTCTCAGGAAACCGGTCCATATGTGAAAATAGGTAGTGCATCTTGACGCTCATGTTGCAGCCCAGGTTTCTGAAAGCAGTCAGCATGTTGTTGACAAGTTCTGTGTAGTTTCTGGCCTTATTGTTGCCAAGAAAGTTCTTCACTACCAGAACAAATGCTTTCCACGCTTCCAGTTCCACTTCGTTCATTGAGTTTCCGAACTCTGGATCTCTGATGAGCTGACGGATTTGAGGACCTTCAAAGATGCCAGCTTTCAACTTCTCCATGGTCAATCCTGGAAAAGCCATCCTTGTCCAGAGCCTTGGTGAACTGCTTGATTAAGCCGAGCTTGATGTGCAGCGGTGGGAAGACTATTCTGTCTCTGTCCACCAGAGGGTCGTTGATGACATTTCTTTCTTTGCAAGGCACCAATTCCTCCCACACAGGCCAGTCCTTCTTCGTGTAATGCTGAGCACAGTCCCTACTATCCCACATGCACAGAAAACATGGGTACTTGGTGAAGCCAGACTGTTGTCCCAACAAAAAGTTCACCATCTTCAGGTCAACACAAATAAATCACTTATGCTGATCATAACCAATTTTCTTCAGCACATACTTCACCGCTTCATAGTTCTCCTTCAGTGTACTCGAGTGAGCCAGGGGTATAGAGGCAAACTGGTTGCCGTTGTATAGCAGAACACATTTCAGTGATCGCTTGCTGCTGTCAATGAACAGTCAGCAATCTTTGGGTTCGTACTGTGGCACTCCAAGCTTGAGCAGAAGCTGCGCAATATCTGCACAGTACACCAAGTCCTTCTCTTCCGAGAAAAAACAGAGGTACTCTTGATGCCTGTTGTGGAAGAAGCTGATGCGAGCACTGTCAGAGAGGAGGTTTTTTCCCCTTCAATCTGGATGCCAACAGTTCGGCAGAGTCCTTTGACAAGCTGAGGTCGCGAACTAGATCATTCAACTCCTTTTGGGAAAATGGATGTGGAGCATCATCTTCAAGAACCACTTCTTCTTCTTCATGTCCTTCAACACTGGAGGCATCTTCGTCACTAATGTCAGGAAGTTCTCCGAAGACAGGCACTGGAATTTCATCACAATGAGCTACAGGACGACATGCTGATTGAAGATCAGGATACTTGAGGCTGCTCCGGTTCTTTCTGTTGATCCCAGCCGCACCAATTTATGGAAGATTTTGAGGTTTTATGACTTCAAACTGATCCCTTTTTGACATAATCACCCAGACCTATCGGACCTGAATACTTCTTCTCATTAAAATAATCATTTCCAATCAAAACAATTATTCGACATGGCATTTTACCCCCACCAACTTCTTCTAAAATGCTCCACACAAGCGTACATGTGAACAAAAACGTAAAAAAAGACATGTGGCCATAGCTCAAAAACTTGACCTGATTGAGCAAAACCAATGTGATTTTTGGATTCAGCGCATCAGATTTGTCCTAAATTAACTGAAAAAACGCAGACAACAAATTTGTTGTTGACCAGTGCTATATATCTTACTTAAAGAAGTTTTTTATATTAAACTTACAAGCCTATCATAAAACACTGAAGGCTGTGTCCAACAATGCCACCTGTGGAAATTGCCAAAAACTGGTTTATTCCCCCTTACTGTCAGCTGAACAAGACTATTAGATGCACTCCTAGGATTATGTTTAAATGCATTTCATATATAAACCTACATAAAGTGCTGAATCCAAACCCTTGGATGGCAGTGATGGGATTAATAGTGTGCTGTGGATACCACCACATCCACAACACTACTGCTCACACCTTCCAAGGTGGAAGGTTGGGCAGAGGAAGGAGCGGAATTCTCTTTGCTGTGCCAATGAAAAGGCTCAGATGGGGCCTGTTGCCTGCATGTGATCTGCACAACATAGCTGTCAACTTTTCCCTTTTCTTGCGAGGAATCCTATTCGGAATAAGGGAATTTCCCTTTAAAAAAGGGAAACATTGACAGCTATGCTGCACAGGATCCAGCAGGTCCTGTCCTGGTTCAATCCTACCCCTTTCCTCCAAAATGCCCTATTTTAGAAGTCCCCACTAGCTATCATAGGCAGTAATGTCTGTCCACTATTTGTCTGGGCAGGGGGCATCTCTGCCTCAACCAAATCCACTGTAGTACAGCATTGCTCTGCAAACCACCCATCTCGTAGCTTAGTTAACAGACTGCCAGTGGTTTATAGATTACTTGAGGAGTATATGAATTCAAACCCATAAGTCAGCCAACGTTCAAGATACACCCAAATACCACCCAATGTGAGCTCTCAACAGAAGAATCATCACTCCATTATTCTTTTGAACAGCTCAATACATTCATTTTCATTTTTCTCAATACGCTCTCCCACATAATGATTTAAAAAGCTAGAGGTTAGTAATTAAGCTTGCTGGAGGATAAAACAATTTATTTAAAGATATTGCAAAAATAGTGCTTGCGTCTATCATTTGGATGCTGAGAATTTATACAAAAGCACTATTTCAGAAATACCCATAAACAAGCTCCTTTAAAGAAATCATGCCCCTTTTGTCAGAATTGCCATGCCTCCCAATAAACTGTTCACAGGCAGTGCTGAAAACATCATTGATTCCAACTCAAAGAACAACGGAATAATCAGACAAAGTATTAATTTCAGTTCTATTCACTTTTTTAAAAAAGCAATGCATTATTCTAGTTGCAGAAGGCAGCATATTGGAAAGGTTCCATTTGTTACTTAAAAAAATAATAATCAAGTAGGACAAAACGAATAAATTAGGGTAGTGAAGTACCAGGATGATGACCATTGTTAGATCGTCTGTTTTATGTCCCAAGGTAGTTAAGAATGTCTTGTACCTTCTTGTTAACACGCATTGAATCCCAACTTGGAAGAAAGGCAGGATATAAAGTAATAATAAGACCTCTACAATAACAGTACTAAAAAGTCACGCTCAGGCCAGGAAAGCACTGAGACAGAGGGAAAGTTTTTCTTTTTATCATTAAGTCCTCTCTATTCAATTACTATTTATCTGGGTAATTAAACACTGGGAAAGGATGCCAGGCTAATTGTTAGATTATGATAATTACCTGTCTCTGCTGTGCTGCAATGATCAAAATAAAACATGGATACAGGCATAGAGCTGCGGCTGCTCTGTAATCGTCAGGCTTCCATGGGAAACCAGGCCGTTTATTACTTGTTCATTACAAAATCAGACAGAGCAACTTATCATTTGTAACTTCTCTCATCCACCCCCCCTTCACTTGCTCTGCTGGAACAAAACTCCCAAAAGGTTGCGCCAAAGCTGTTGTCTCTGATTGGCCCACTTCCATCACAATTACACAGTTGAGCAGAATCAGGTCCCTGTACTTGAGAGACTTCATCAGACCTGAAATTACTGCCTTATAATAGACTGCAACGACCTATCACATTTTCAGGAACAGCCAAGACTATCTTGCTACCCAATTTCCATTGTGCCCACGAGTCAAAGATCTAGCTTCACCCTCTTATTCCTATTGTAACCCTGCACTGGCACCTGAATGCTTCAAATTAGTTGGATCATATAAGTGGGATGCAATCAGCAACAATGGAAGGGTGGAGGGGCGGGTAAACAGTAATGATTTATTGCTGAAAATGAGCACTAAGATCCCTTTCTATCTCAGTTCATAGAAACCAGTCTAACGATGGATCAGCTTCTGCTATGATCACCAAGCTTTTAAGCAGTTAAATAAAATCCACTTCATCTTATCAAAACTTCAATCCAGCTTCTTCTTCTTTTTAGAATACTGAAATATAAAACACAAGGCACACTATATGGAACAATGTGCACAGAGTAGCATGCACAAAAGTGGGGTGCCATTGCCTGCTGTCCCTTTCCATAATAGTGGGCCTCTCATACACATTGCAGTGCACAAAGTAGGGCCAGGAATAGCCCTGATATTAAAAGCTACCCCTAACTGCTCATAGGAAATGCTACCAGAAACCATTCCTACTACAGTAATACAAAATGTCTACAAAAACAACAACAACAAAGGGTTGCTTCATTTTCATATCCAACAATTAAAAAACAACAACCTGCCAATGCTGGGCAGTCAACCAAAGTCTGCCTACTCTATCTACTAGGCAGACTGATTAAAGCTGGGCAGCCTTAATTTTATGCATGTCTCTGCCTGCAAGAAATATGCCAATAATGCAGGAGCATCCTCTGTATATTTCGAACCAAGAGACACCTGTATTATCCTTTCTTGCACTGTATTTAAAGACAGAATCAATTGAAGAAGAGCAGCAACTCATAAATGTTAACTCATAAATAAGAGCCCTGGGTTTGAACAGAACAATAATGATCAACAGTGGTGACAGAATCATGGGTGGGTGCAACAGCTACTGGAAAGCTTTTAACATGCTATGTCCTTTTCTCATCAAAACCAAGCTACACTGCGTGAAAGGACATGCAAACGAAAAAAATTAAGCTAAGTATAATGATTTTTAATGTAGTTATTTATCAAAAGGTGCAAGTTTGTTTCTTGAATTATCTGTGGTTCAATCCCATACCTATAACTTTTCGTACAGCTGGATCTTGTATCACAGCCAAACACCGCAGAAAGCAATATACATAAAGAGATAATGTAAGCATAAAAAATTACTCTTTCCATAACACACCACAAAAACAGTCAACATTTACTTCCCATCTATAAATCTAGCCACTTTAGTACCAACTGGTCAAATACAGGAACACTTTTATGCACTTAACACTCTTATCTTCTCATGAACATCCCTTCTCTCCCTTTCCTCTCTTCTTTTGATCAAATGGTACTTTCCAGAAGCATGTACAAGAAAGGCAACCGCTCTTCAATGTAAACACACATAAGCCACCTCTTGATCTTTGGGACTTCTTGTCCCATCCTTAAGAAGTGTGTGCTTGTCCAGGCCGCGGGGCTTCAGGAGAATAGTTGTGCCAAGGCAGATGGATGATAAAGCAAGAGGGCAATCAGGGGCACATTCATGCTGTGTGACATGTCAGAGCATCGATTCCAAGGAGATCAAGCTCTCATCCTCAAATTCTCCCAGCTCCAATAGCTTTAATCCCTGCAATGGCAACCTCTACCTGCCTATTGATTTTTCATTGCTGTGGGCATTTAGCTTAGTGAGGGGGATGGAGAGAGATGGGAGGGGGAAGAGTACACGACAAGCTCTTATTCTTTCAAAGGCATCATTTAGACTTATGAGCTGAACTTTAGTATCGATGGCCCGAGTCACATAAACTGCAGGCAATCACACCCAAGCAGATACTGAGGTCCATCAGCGATCACTTGCAGTCTGTTTCCAAACTACAGAAACCCAACATCCAAGTCTATGCCAGCTTCTTTGCCAGGCTGATTTACAGATATGCGCTCTCATGAATTTCAGTTCCCAATTACTTCCTTCACATTAGTTCTATCCAGTAGTACTTAGGGTCTGACTCACAACATTTATTCCACTTTATTTTTGGCAGCAGCAAGGAAGCTCATAATTCACCACCACAGATTTTGCTGTCAAATGCTAGCAGTGTTTGCATGCCTAAACCACGGCTTAGTGCTACATCAGTGAGCCCAAGGGAACCATCAAGCTCATATACTCCCCCCCCTTCCTGCACAGCTGGGAGGAGGAGCTTTGTAGAGTTGTTTCTTTTTTTTAGCTACCCTAAGTTCCAATCTACCTTTCTCCTACTGCTTTCCATCTATATTTTACCCAGATTTAGGTATTAGTCAAATGTTCTTTTCAGAAACGTTCTGCCTTCCCGGATATCATGTGCTCTAATTAGGGATGGAGGGCAGGGACAGGCAAGCCTGCTATTGAATTTCTGTTCATGCAGTGTAGATAACAATATTTAGCAATCAACAGTGTATTACATCCTATCACTTTAGAACATACTGGTATGCATGTATATAATTGTCTCTGTAAATATGTACATAATTTGTTATTTTGGCCATTGAGGCACACTTCTAAGGCTGCAGTCATGATGTCTATTTTTAGGAGAAACAAATAAATGTGTACATTAGAATATTATACAGAGGGGGGAGTACGTGTCTGAACCCTACACTCCACAACTAATTATATCATAGCATAATACAAAAAAATGCAGTGAACTGATATTAAGTCATTATAACTCTTTGATTCCTACATTAAAACGCCAGTTCTAAGAGTTAATTGAGAGGCACAAAACAGCAAAAAGGAAAAAGCACCCATGGGTATGGTGCTAAACAATGCAGACATGAGCTGCATAACATGTGTTGACCATGTGTCTAACTTAAGAGCTACAGTCCATCAGATTTGATGGAATGCGACAATGATTGGTATTTGTTAACCCTGCCCCGAGGCATTCGCTGACATCTATTAATGGTTATGGAGAACAATGGCCCATCTGCAGAAAGGTCTTGCTTTTCACACTCAAAAAGCCAAAAGGAAAATCACTTGCACAACATTCATAATGACCTTCAGTGCGATTGATTCATATCAACCGTAATTCACATTGCCTTTCCCTAAGCAATTTACACAGATACCGGCACCAATAGCTTTTATAATTTGTATTTCTACTCTTCTATACAATATTATTGATGAATGAAAATGAAGCAAATACAACAGGAAAAAGTCTATTAAAATGCTTTTCTGAAACTTACAGTAATTAGGTTCTCAGGTCCTCATTTTAACATTGCATAGTATGTCACAAAAAATAATGACTGTGACTGTCCACATATACATCTGTGCAACAGATTATATCATATATGTATTAAGAAGCCTTGTATACAAGTTTTGAAAACAAAAACTAACCAGCTCCCACAACATAAACCACAGACAGCATAAAACTGGTTAACTCCAATCTTGCACAATTGCACACCTTACTTAAACATTGACACCGGACATTTGATTGCAACAAGAAGTCAAGTTTATTAGCTGTTCTTAATGTTCCACCAACAAAGATGACTTTAGTATGTTTCTACCTGAAATCCTGCTTAAAAATATTTTCTTCCAGTTCCATGCCTCCTCTGACAGATCTGCTGGCGCATAAATCCTAAGGTATGTCCCCTTACCATGTTCATGAGACAATATTTTAGTTCCAGCCCACTTTCAAGAATGGGGCTGGTTTATGGAAGGCCATATGGAGTAAGGAGTAAAACTCCTTTGATTGAACCACTTCATTTTGGGTATGCAAATATTCTATTGAATCCTCATGACTTCAATGACACACTAACAAAAATGTCAGCAGTAATTCCTCTGAAGCACATCTGTAGCAAAATGTTCTATGTAAACTACAAGTAATGTGCATATTTTTATATTGTATTCTCATATGTAGATATGATGTAAATAATATACGGTGGTTACACACAATGCTAATTACGTGTGAATCATTGTCTTTACTGCACCCATTTTTATTTATAGGCTGCACTTGTAGATTAAATCCAGGTTTGATTTCCCCCTCAGTGAAATTTGCAGCATTAGAGGCATGAACATAAAATCTACCTTCAACAGTTTTCATCTGTTGAATATTCTGCAATGAGCACTAAATTCCGCCTTCCTAGAATTGCTTCCTGCTGTACAAGATGAAGATGACAGAATGCATTTTGGGACACGGCTCTGTATGCAGAGCCCAGTGATACTCTTCGGGCCTTGCTGGTTCCCGGTCTCTCTCCAGGCCTTCTTCGTTCCTAGCCTCTGAATAATTATTTTAAAAATACCATTCAATCATTGCCCCCTTAGAAATGAGGAATTGTTGCACCCAGAGCATGATTATAATAGTAGATTGCCACGAGGGACAAGCATTCAAGATATTTTTAATGGAAATTATGTCTGGGTCCATCACTCACCTGAAGTTTTAGTTGAAACATTTGTGAAAAGGTCTTAAAAACTAGAGCGTAAAGCATTTCCTGAGCAGCCACCATTATGTTACCTCCTTTGCACAGTAAATGTACATTAGACTTTCCAAGTGCTGGCCAATCAATGATCTTAACCATGACAACCTTTACGGCTTAATTTTGCACAGTGTCACAGTTTGAAGGCCCCAAGAAGTTGTCTCTTTGCTGCCTAACACCTGCTGTGGGAATTTTACAGCACAGCACGCATAAGCAAACCTGTTTTACACCTGCTTTCCTCAACTAAAACCCAATGGTAACAAAAGATCTGCAGAGTCTTGTTTGAATGATAAATCTCCTTCAATTTGAAAACTACAGGGAGGCAATTAGGTCTTCCAAGTTCCCAGAAGCAAAAGACTCAAGACTTTGGCCTTCACCAAACCTTTAGGCAATATATTCAGCAGATGGAAGTCTTTTTATATCCTCAACTTTCTTCTATGAAAAGGACGTATTACTTTATAAAGGGCATTTGTTATTTTATATACGAAAACCTTTTTTCTAAAAACTTCCATTGCTCATGCTACCCATCCAGATGTGGCATGCTCCTTTGTGGAGTACAAACATTGAAAGGCCAGTTTGATTAAGGTGAGATGGGTGACTGCTCTCTCTCATGGCTAGAAAGCAAGAATTGGGAGCGATCTCATCCACCCACCAAAGTGTTCTGCAGTTTGATCTACATCCCCACTTAAACGATACACCCACATGCCTCTGGTTGATTACTGCAGGAAAACTAGAACTCTGCAGGACCCTGAGGCCAACTGCTGTTGGTCCCTATTGCACCCAGCAAATTTTAAATTATATCCATTAAATACATGTTATTGTACTTTAAAAGAAAAAGGCAAGCCAGACATACAGGCAGATCACACATTTCAATTCATGAATTTCAGAGCATCAATCAGGTGTTTAAACTCAGCTGTTATTGTCAAGTCTGGAAGGCTCTTTCTTTTGAAAGACAGCAAGTTCCTTCAGTCTGAGTTTAATATAAATAAGTATGCACAAAATCAAGCACTTCAAGGGATAAAAAGAGTCCTAATGACAGCAGGTGGAGTTGAATACAGACTATCGAAATACTTGTTGGCATGATTCAAGAGTGCTCAAGGCCATCTGATGCTAAGGGCCATATGAGAAATCAGCAGAGACCTAACCTAGCTAATTGTCTCCCCTGATTGTGACGGCTCTGATTAGAAGAATAATCAGCTCTCAGCAGCCTGTAGGCAAAAATGCCATCCAAGGGTTTTTCCCCCTTTATGATGATGCAGAGCAGAATTCCAGATCTCATCATTACTGCACTTTTTCAACACATTAAAGGAGTTTCTATATGAACAAAGAAAATAATTCCCTTCATAATTAGCTAAAATATTTTGCTCCTGGTTTTGCCCCCCCCCCATTTTTCTTTTCTGCAACAGCTTTCCTACAGAAAAAAGAGATAGTGTCTGGATACTGATACCCAATTTACTTTCCACAGTCACAAAACATGCTTGTGTAGCTCTCATGATGAGGCGCATCATAGTATAAGGAGGCTTATTATCTGTGTCTACTTATGATTAGATGAGGAGTGCAAATGTGCTCCCCACAGGGTGTGACATTAAAGCAGTTGCAGGTATAAAATTTAAAACACTTCCCACATAAAAAGATGTTATGCCTACATAGAGCGAATACCCTACCAAGATTGGGAACAAGATTGGGAACATTTTCTCATGTGCATTTTCAGAGATGTTTAAGCATTATATATTCAGTACAGGCCATGGCCGATTTATGTGCAACCAATTGACGTGTGACATCAACTGGTTGTGTATCGCGACGACCCAGAAGTGGCCAGAAAGAGGGGTCGAATGGGGGCGGGGGTAGAACAGGGTGTAGTGGCCCTGTGTGTATTCTGTCATCATGCACAATGACCCAGAACACAACCCCTGCACAAATAGAGGGTTGCCTATGTGTTAACACTAACTATGGGCTTGGTCAGAAGCTAGGTTGCTGTGTCCCACCAAGACTTTCCTGGTAACCCACCAGCTCTCCAACCCAATTTGGCATTCCCTATGAAGCTACCGGGATGCAGGTGGCACTGTGGGTTAAACACAGAGCCTACGACTTGCCGATCAGAAAGTCAGCGGTTCAAATCCCTGCAACGGGGTGAGCTCCCGTTGCTCGGTCCCTGCTCCTGCCAACCTAGCAGTTCGAAAGCACGGCAAAGTGCAAGTAGATAAATAGGTACCGCTCCAGCGCGAAGGTAAACAGTGTTTCCGTGTGCTGCTCTGGTTCGCCAGAAGTGGCTTAGTCATGCTGGCCACATGACCTGGAAGCTGTATGCCGGCTCCCTCGGCCAATAAAGCGAGATGAGCGCCGCAACCCCAGAGTCAGTCACGACTGGACCTAATGGTCAGGGGTCCCTTTACCCTTTACCTTATGAAGCTACCAACATGAGTTTGACCAAACTACGGGAGGCAGTGGAAGGCAGGAGTGCCTGGTGTGCCCTGGTCCATGGGGTCACGAAGAGTCGGACATGACTAAACGACTGAACAACAACAAACAACATGAAAAAAAGGACAGAGCACTAGTGGGAACTACATGCTGTTGCCACCTTTGGCTTCTTTGAGTGGAAGGGGATATAAACTGAATTACCTAATAATGATAGTGATAGTGATGGTGAGGATCCTCACTGTGATGCTGAGAGATTTCAGATCACCCCTTCCCCATCCTAAAGTTCAATAATCACTGAGCAGGAAAGCTGGCAGTACTTGATCTATCCATCTGTCTGTGTGTGCGGTAGAGAATACGGATTTTCCTTATGAATTTGGCCTTATCAAATAAAATTAAAAAAAAAACAGAATCAGAAAACCGTAAGTAGCGCTGAAATTGTATAGAATGATACAATGTCTAGGGCTTCAATCCTAACCCCATTTACCAAGAAGTAGACTCCACTTGATTCAATAGGATTTAGTTCTCAGCTGGCCTGCTTAGGGTTGTGCTGTAAATTAACATCTGTAAATGGGCAAGCATTACATGTAACTTGAAGTAATCTTTAACTAAAATCTTTCACAGGTAACATATTAAGACCCATTAGTGATTTTTTTAAAAATTTAATCCCTTCCCAGTTTGTGGCTTCTCAGTTCAGTTCAACCCTTTATAGCTTTTATTCCTTATCCCTAGAAAAGCTTCCAACTAGAAAAGCAGCATATATTTTGAGTTTTGCCTGCTTGTTATTTTTCTGCTGTACTTTACCTCTTCTGCTTTCAGAATATAATGACTTCATCTTTCCATTAGTTGTTTTCAACAGGAGAAAATCACAAGTATTCCTTTGAATGCAAAGTAATATGCCACAACAATTATGGTTTCTAGGCTAGCAATTTCATGAAGCACATCTTGTCATTTTATCTTGCAGCATGGCAAGCTTGTTACTCTTTGTATATTTACCCAGAAATGTGTAGTTGATCACACATAACCGGGGGAAACCTAACACAAACTGGAGAGAACATTCTTTCTTCCCTTTGCAGCCCAACATCTTTTTGCAACGAATGCAATTTAAGTTCAGGTGCTGCATCTGTTTTGACAGAAAGGTGATGCATGACCTTTCATCATAAATAATTAAAGATTTAAATCATTAAGATTAACACAATGACGTGCTGCTCGGCAATTTTTACCCTTCTGCCAAGCGATCAATTGATACTGTAATGCTAACTACCGTATTTTTTGCACCACAACACTCACTTTTTTCCTCCTAGAAAGTAAGGTGAAATGTCTGTGCGTGTTATGGAGGGTATGCCTACGGGTGGCATGCCTACGGATTTTCCTCCTCTAAAAACTATGTGCGTGTTATGGTCAGGTGCGTGTTATAGAGCGAAAAATACGGTACATCACAGTAAGCCATGAGACAGCTATAAAAAGGTAAAGGTAAAGGACCCCTGACAGTTAAGTCCAGTCGCAGAGGACTCTGGGGTTCTGGTGCTCATCTTGCTTTACTGGCCGAGGGAGCCGACTTTTCTCTGCAGTTTTTCCAGGTCATGTGGCCAGCATGACTAAGCCACTTCTGGCAAGACCAGAGCAGCACATGGAAACGCCGTTTACCTTCCCGCCAGAGCAGTACCTACCGTATTTATCTACTTGCACTTTGACGTGCTTTCAAACTGCTAGGTTGGCAGGAGCTGGGAGCTTACCCCGTCGCAGGGATTCGAACCGCCGACCTTCCGATCAGCAAGCCCTAGGCTCAGTGGTTTACACCACAGCACCACCCGCGTCCCATACTTCGAAGTTACACTTTGAAGCTATACTTCAAAGTTGTATTTCTTAGCTATACTTCGAAGTAAATATGACACCCTGGAAGCAGAATTTGGTAAATGAACCTGGAAAATCATGCATTGAAATAAATACCAGTTCTCCATTATTCATTTCTTTGTTTGTACTAATAGTCAGGTGAGTAAGGACGGACAAGGAAAGGAGCATAACCAACTTCTGGTATCACCCTTGAAAGAATCCCCAATTTGACCAGCAAACAACATGGTAAAGTATCTATACTTGGAAACAAATAGGGAGTTTCTATCTCCAACTTTCTCTCTACTTTCCAGTGTATGATACAAACATGAAGAAGCATTTTATACAGTAAGCCCACCCATAGGTGTTAGTTTACCACTGACAGGAAATGTTAAAACAACAACCCCACAAGCAAAAGGAATATCACTATGTTTATTTGGACTCAGCTGCTAATGCATGGGTTGCTAAAACAGTGCCTGTAGGCATAGGTGTGTTCACAGAGGCTTTTCCCTAGTGCCCACTCCTTACCCTGCTGAAATTAAACTCAGAAGAAGCATGTTCAATGTTAGAAACTGAGATACGAAAGACAGGAGCTAAACGGCACCTTGAACCTAGGCTTTTGGCGCAAAAACGGAATCTATAGGCACACCTTTTTTTGTAACAAGAATACAAAGCTAAAAATGAATGAACTGCAGCTAAACTATTATGTTCATTTTTCACATGGTCTAGTCCTTCCCCTCCCCACCCCCTTAATATTCTTAAGAGGGTCTCTCCTCCAGTCTTCAGAGAGTAGCTGAAAGTGGGGAGGCAGAAAAAGGTCCTGCTTTCCTTCCACTCTGCAGTTTTAATCTGAACTCTTAGGCGCAGTACTGCGCCCAGAGCTCAGAAGCTGCTCGCGCTAATGAAATTCCCTGTTGCAAAATGTGCCTAGAACAATGAGAGTTTCGAACACTGAGCATGCTCATGTAGCTCTTCCCCTGCTGTAATCCCCACCCTCAATATTCCCTCTCCCCCTGCAACGAGGCTGGGAAAAAAGCCTTCCACTGGCTCAATCAGATGGCTTTTTTCCGAGGCTAATGGAAGCAGGCATGTGGGGGGATCTTCCTCAGACTGCAGCAGGGCTGACATGGTTGAACATTGCCTCTCCAGTTGCACACTCCATGAGAATCACCCCCTCCCGATAAAGCTTGGGAGTAGGGCAGTGAGTGTGTGTTCATGTGCCTGGTTATAATGAGTAGGGCTGGGTGACATGTTGATATATACCATGATATATATCGTCCAAAACTGGTTTGAAGTCCATATTCTGATATTGATTTCATAGTTTTTGACCTGGCAAATAGATCACAAATCATGTTGTGTGTTAGGGCTAGGCAATATATCATCCAAAACCGGTTTCAAATCCATTTCATGATATTGGTTTCATGATTTTTGACCTAGCAATATATTGCTAATCATGATGTGTGTGTACGTGTGTGTGCTATGCAAAAATCACAATGTGGGAAAAACCGTGAAGCTAGCCAATGCCTCTACAAAGCTCCATCCTTATTTCAGACATTGTGATATATCAGTATATCGCAATGTTTAGCTGGTGATATATCGTGATGTTGAAAACCAGATATTGCCCAGTAAGTGTATGATTGTGTTGAGTGTGTGCTACCACAACCGTTTCTCTGCTTTTCAAACATGCCCACAGTCCCAAAAATATTGGCAAAGCCTGTGCAAATGGGTTTCTATCCTGAGGAAGATCAGCAGAAATGTATGTTTAAACTCTGGCGAAACGTATTGCCAGAAACAGAGAAGGAAATAGATAAATATGTGGAGGGAAAGTAATTCAGACTCTGTTATAGACCTAGTATGTCAGGAGCACCGCCTGTTTTCTCCCAAATAAAGCTCTTAATTTTCTTCCCTGCCTTAAAGATGGTATGCAGGCAAAAGCTTGTTTTATTCCCCAATTCTTCCCTCCACACAGACATACAGGGATTTAAGAAAATCAGTGGTGTCTCCTTGCAGTTAGAGCTCAGAGCAATTTAGTAATGGAAATTTTCTTCACTTCACTCAGTGCAAATTGCTTTTCCCCCCTCACAAGATCCCCAATGAACTGTAAAAGCCATCACTTTGGTCCAGTTAGCATCTGCATCCATTCAGAACCAGCATAATAGAGACCACAATGATTTATTGAAGCAGACTGTCCATTCTTGAAAAAAAATTAAAATAAAAAGTCACCCATTTAACAGAAAAGAATGCCTCCAATTGCTCCCATGCACATTACATTTTACTATATCTAATGAATAAATCTGAACCTATTGACAAACATAGGTGAAGTTCCATTTCTTTCCATATGCATAGTCATGCTGCAGACTCCCACTCCCCCAGCATGAAATGTACTAAACACAAGGGGTGATTTATATCTGCACCTAATTAAACAATTTTTAGAAGCTGTCCTGGCCCAGATTTGGCTTCTAATGACTTGTGGGTGAAGCAAGCCAATGGAAAACATCCATATGAAAACATTATGTGACAAAAGAAATCTTGGTTTTTCTTAAATCCTTAAGTTCTTTTTTAAAAAAGGAATCCTTTCACATGATTCGTAGGTATTTTAGCAACAATAAGTAATTTTAGTAACAAGTACTAAAGTAAAATCAGAAACATGCAACTTTCAAAGACAACTGTTGGCTTTTAAAGTAACTTGTCGGATTGTGAAATGGAATATTTTGAAAACAGTAGACCATAAAACATTGTATCATGCAATCCTTGCTACACTCAGCAAAACATTGTTGAAATATTTCCATGTGAAACAACTTTCCAAGTAAAGGAAATTCCTTTTGTGGCAGATTTACTCAAGCTACATAACATTAGTAGTATGCTAATGTATTATGTACCGGTGCATCAGGGCTGGAGAACCTATGGCTCTTGAGATGTTATTAGACTCCAAGTCTTGTCATGCCTGATAATTAGCCCTGCTGCCTGCAGCTTCTGGGAGCTGGAATCCAACATCTGTAGGGCCACATGTTTCCCAGCACTGCCTTAACACTCATGGAAAGTCTTTTGATCCAGAGGATCTCTCTGCTAACCAAAGGGAAGTGGAGGAATTGTTTTGTCTAGTTAGCTTTTCACTTGCAACCCCATCCCATGTCAACTTCCACCAAATTCTCTTAAGCTCATTTTAAAGGGTTGTGGGGACTATAGACCGGAGAGGGACAATTAAAAATAACCTCCCTCCTCTACTCCTGATAGCAGAGGCATCTGCTGGCTCTATAACCCTTTCATGAGAACAAGGTCAAAAGTTAGATTGCAGCCTATGTTTCGAATGCCACAAAATGGGACCTTTGCCAAAGCAGTGACATCCACTTCTCAGTCTTGAATCTGCACTTAAAAGCGGGTTGCTGGATGAACATTATTTTTGATCAAAGGTCTGCTGAAGTTTCAAACAAGATTATGTGCAGTCAAAATGTAAATGAGCCAGGGCAGTGCACCAAAAACATTTTCAACAGGGATATGTTCAAGTTGTTGCATTAGCTTAAAATATATTATGGTGACTTAACACCAAGGGAGTAACTTCAGTATTCTCAAGACTGTAGGAAGTATGAATTTTGTATTCCTCATAAAATAAACAGGCTTGGAGCTTGGCTCTTTAAAAATACAGGATTTATAATATTGGGAACAAACACATTGTAGATAAGTTGCTTGTGCTCCATGTTAGATAAGTTATGTTTTCCTGTGAAGTAAACAATTTTAAGCAATTAATTTATTTTCCTTTGAAAACCAACCCACCCTAATATCAGGTGCAACTTGTTTTTGGTGTAAACTGCATATTGAAAAGAAAACTGGGTGGGTGGGTGTCTAAACTTTCTTAGAAGCAATACAGTCTCTGGAAAGATCAGATAAGAGGGTACATCCTACAATATGTGAGCACACAACCATAATTTTGTTATCTTTAACCAACAGCATTCAGAATAATAATAAGGGCAGACTTCTTTAGGCAATTCCTTTTACATATTCAGTGAATGTGTGACAGGAAAGTGAAGAAATGCCAATTGTCTAAATCCCTAATACAGTAGTGCCAGCTGGCCACTCATTTAGGAGCAATGTGAAAGGGTGTGGGAGCATATATACAACTTCTCTCATCTGTATGAATGTAGGACCTTTCACGTTCCTGCTCTTTCATTCTGCATTTAATACATATGCTTGGGGTGTCTAAAGAAGGCCACTGTGCCCTGTGAATCATGCAAGATGTGCAAAAGCAGTGGCAGCATAGATGGTGCCCTCCGAGTTATTAGACTACAACCCCCATCATTCCCAATCAGCCATGCTGACTTATGTACAGTGGTACCTCGGGTTACATACGCTTCAGGTTACAGACTCTGCTAACCCAGAAATAGTGCTTCAGGTTAAGAACTTTGATTCAGGGTAAGAACAGAAATCGTGCTCCGGCGGCGCAGCAGCAGGAGACCCCATTAGCTAAAGTGGTGCTTCAGGTTAAGAACAGTTTCAGGTTAAGAACGGACCTCCGGAACGAATTAAGTACTTAACCCGAGGTACCACTGTAAATTATAGTTCATCTGAAGGGTACCATGCTGGAGGCTCTTGCTCAAATGTAAAGAGTTGAGAAGAGACTCAAGGGCATCCTGATCAAATTTGCAGATGACACCAAATACAAGATGGGGGACACCAAATACAAGATGGGGGACACCTGGCTTGAGAGCAGTACATGTGAAAAAGATCTAGGAGTCTTGGTTAACCATAAACTTGACATGAGCCAACAGTGTGGCGCGGCAGCTAAAAAAGCCAATGCAATTCTGGGCTGCATCAATAGGAGTATAGCATCTGGATCAAGGGAAGTAATAGTGCCACTGTATTCTGCTCTGGTCAGACCTCACCTGGAGTACTGTGTCCAGTTCTGGGCACCACAGTTCAAGAAGGACACTGACAAACTGGAACGTGTCCAGAGGAGGGCAACCAAACTGGTCAAAGGCCTGGAAACGATGCCTTATGAGGAACGGCTAAGGGAGCTGGGCATGTTTAGCCTGGAGAAGAGGAGGTTAAGGGGTGATATGATAGCCATGTTCAAATATATAAAAGGATGTCACATAGAGGAAGGAGAAAGGTTGTTTTCTGCTGCTCCAGAGAAGCGGACACGGAGCAAGAAAAGAAAGAAGATTCCACCTAAACATTAGGAAGAACTTCCTGACAGTAAGAGCTGTTCGACAGTGGAATTTGCTGCCAAGGAGTGTGGTGGAGTCTCCTACTTTGGAGGTCTTTAAGCAGAGGCTTGACAACCATATGTCAGGAGTGCTCTGATGGTGTTTCCTGCTTGGCAGGGGGTTGGACTCGATGGCCCTTGTGGTCTATTCCAATTCTATGATTCTATGATTCTATGAGATGGATTTGATATAATCTAAAACTCTTTGCCTATATAGGAAGGTGTTTCTCAGGCTACCTGCCCACTTAATTGAATGAGTCCTATGATTTTAATTTCTGTGAAGATGAATACAGATAATTAGGAAATTATATGGAATGCAATGGCATTCACTTATAACTCTTGAAGTTACACTTCAGAAGGCTACTATAAGATTCCCCCAGCATTATGTCTGAAAGAATAGTATTGCACTGTGTGTCAAAAATGAAAAAGCAATGTTTCTGAACACGTTCAAGCAAAGCGCACAGTAAAGACAAGACAATGAGATGCATGAATGACTGAATTTCAGAATTAAACCTTTTTGCACTCTAGAGAGCATACTGATCTGCTAGTATACTGTCTTCCTTCTATTCGTCTAAATTTATTTTTGTTTTTTTAAAAAACATTTACTACACTAATAAGAAATCATGACTGGTTTCGAAGGATATAAATACAAGATGAATTGCAGCATCAGTACAAACAAACAAATCATTAACTAGAAAGAATAAAGCAAAAGTACAAATTGATTTAGAAGCAGAATACGTCATAAAGCCTTAGTTTACAATTACTGTGGGCCATGCAGGTGCAATTAAAAGGATGCTCTGTGATAGCATTTTATTCTGGATGAGGCCTTTTCAGGAGAGGCATGTCAAGTCAGTGTCTCTCAACAGAATTACATCCAACAAGCAATTACATGTAGACATGGCCCTCTTCTGCCAATCAGACAATGCAAAGACCTTTTCCAGACCCCACTTTAACTCTATGCCTGTTACAATGTAAGAGGATTGATTTGTAAAGTGCTAGAGCATCTGGTTTTAACTTAGCTACCGCTTTGTATATATTGACGAGGAAATGTGAGCGTGTACGTGTGTGCAAGCATATACTTTTTTCTCAGTGAAAAAGAACCTGGGGCTACAAATCCCAGGAATGTAGGCTTCAACCTTCTTTGCTCCACATCTCCCATTATTGCCTGCTGACTATTTATGCTCACAAGGGAGCGTGAACTATCCATGAGTGCAAAATGGATACAGCACAAATTGATTCAGTAACATCACAGAGACATGTATGAATAATGAGATTCAGTAGCAGTCTGTCACACAGAAAGCATATCGGTCTAACTGATTTATTGAAAACTTGACTTGAGTAAAATCTAATTCATCAGAAAGAACGTATATAAGTAATCTAGTCTTGGTATGCTTTTCCTTCATAGGTGCTTGCTGGCAGAACACATACATTAATTGAAACAGAGATGACATTTCAGTTTCCATATGGTGCTTCCAGAAGAGAAGTAATGGGATAACAGTGTGTACACACACACACACACACACACACACACACACACACACACACCTTGGGTTTTCCTCCTAGGCACTGTTAGAAACTGGGATAGAAAAGCTAGGAGACAAATGGCTCCTGAACCTGGGTTGTGGGTGCCAAAACAGAATGTCGAGTTGCCATGGCCAGCAACACTTTTTATTTATTATTTTGATAAGTATGAACTAATACGCAATTCCCATAAGTGACACATTGTTAATTGTTAAATTGTTAATACATGTTTAATTTGGTGTTTACAATAAAAAGATTGGTACCATACAGCAGTTTTCAAAACACTCTTACTCTTTATTGTTAAACTCCTTAACATATTGCCTATCCTTAACACAGGCATAGGCAAACTTGGCACTCCAGATGTTTTGGGACTACAACTCCCATCATCCCTGACCACTAGAGATGATGGGAGCTGTAGTTCCAAAACATATGGAGGGCTGAGTTTGCCTATGCTTGCCTTAACATATACTTCAATACTTCAAAGCGCATACATTTCAGTAATCCTTGAGTGTCAGCCAGGCACAAGAAATGGCATCCAGACTTTTGGAGGTACTCACACATGGAGAATCTTTAGGTGGAAAATGTGCCTGGCACCTTGCTAATTTTGAACCATGCTCCTAGGCTAATGTTGGGGTCTCCCAATTTTCCTGAGGGATTATTAAGTCCCTGGATATTATTTGATTACTTATAGATGAGAGAGTAGGACACGGGTGGTGCTGTGGGTTAAACCACAGAGCATAGGACTTGCCGATCGGAAGGTCGGCGGTTCAAATCCCCGCGGCAGGGTGAGCTCCTGTTGCTCGGTCCCTGCTCCTGCCAACCTAGCAGTTCGAAAGCATGTCAAAGTGCAAGTAGATAAATAGGTACCGCTCCGGCGGGAAGGTAAACGGCGTTTCCGTGCGCTGCTCTGGGTCACCAGAAGCGGCTTAGTCATGCTGGCCACATGACCCGGAAGCTGTACGCCCACTCCCTCAGCCAATAAAGCGAGATGGGCGCCGCAACCCCAGAGTCGGCCATGACTGGACCTAATGGTCAGGGGTCCCTCTACCTCTACCTAGATGAGTACTGAAAACCTGTAGTGTCTTTGTACTCTTATTTTCAAATATACATGCATGGCCTACTAGAAATAAGCTAAGTCCCCCCAAAAGGCAGCAAAAGTTTGATCTTGTATGAAATTCCCAAACCCAACTATGTGGATCCAGCACCCCACAACTTGACTGGGGGCAGCCTGAAATGAGGGATGGGGGGTGGAATCTGGTTTGGTTCATGTGTCAATGCAAATCTACCTAATTTTCACTTCCCCAAAAAATATAGCTATGCTTTGAAATTCACGCTTCTAAGAATTTTCCAATGCCATTCTTTAACTGATAGATGTACACGTTCATGAAAGTAATGTAGAAAAATGCACATATTAATGAAAATAAGATACAGAAAGTAGTATTAGAGAAAATGGTGTATAAAATGGAGAAATGTGCACTAAAATGTTGACTTTTTTTGTGAGGATTCACAAACTGATGCAGAAATGTGGAGAAATGAACTTAAGATTGGAAAAATGAGAAACTGAGAGAAACCAAAACTGACAGATTCATTCATCCCTATCAAAAATTTCCAGCTCTGTAACTCATATTTTCTATTATAATAAAGTTTCCGAATCTAAACAAACCACCAAATTTGTCTCAAACTGCAAACTTTTCTTTATGACATGTGCCTTAGATAGCATTAAATGCATTAAATGAAGGACCGGAATTGTTTATGTGAATAAAGCACATGGGATTTAGACCGGTGAGTTAATTAAGTTATGATTCAGTTTCATCAGGAGAATAATATTCCTATGAAAAAAGGGCATTTTAAAAAATTAAATCCAATAAGAAGAATTTCAAAAGAAGAATTTCAGATGAGTGGGTTTTTTTTAAAAAAAAAAAAGGCAAAGAACATTCAGGCAAGCCTCTGTTACCTGAAGTTTGGTGTGTCCTTCAGGACCTAAATTTCTTGATTATTCAAACCCTTCCAAATATTCTGAAAGTTTGCATACACAAGACTTAGTATAAAGGAAATGAGAAGCCATATCGCATGTTGCTAATATTTTTTTTTAAAAGCGGGCCAATATGATATAATGGCAGTTGTATGAATAAAAGTGGCCTGTGCTCTGAGTTTTAACCTTCTTCCCCCTTTTTATTTTCATAAAATGCGTAGCAAATAAACACAAAATAAAACACCTGCTCCAGTCAACTTGGTGTCGCTATTTTAAGGTCAACAGAAAGCCTTGTCCACAGTCAGCCACCCACATCGCTGAAAACCACAATGATAAGATTCTAAGAAAAATGTGCTTGCAGGCCATAATGACAAGGTCAACACCTGTGAAGCTGGGATTTTGTTGGAACCATTTTGATGAGTTTCCCATATGCCGCTATGAGTTTTCTTTATTACATGTTCAATATCAAATCAATTTCTAGTACAGCATTCATGGTTAGATTATTAAAAAAACAACAACATGAAAGTGTTAAATGTGCCTGTTTTTGCTAAGTTTACACTATTTGGCTGCAGTGTTATATTTTTATTCCAGATCACACAGGAAGTCCCTTCCAATATGTCTCCTATCCCAGAAAGTCAGCTGTTCAATATTTTTCTCTTCACATGCTTGAGTATTTGATTTTACTTGCCAGATTTTCCTCTAAGAAGTTACAGTGGTATTTTCATTTGTTTATTTCTAGAACCTCTTCATACATTACAATTCACAATAGAACAAATGAAGAGCAATACATATATATTATTTTCTTGAGATGAGTATATAGTATGAACAGCTACTACTTTACATTGGGGGCCCTGAACTGTGAACTTGCATATAGAAAAAACCTAAGTCCATGAACACATCATTTAAAAATTGCATTTTTTTATTAGTGCGCAATCTTGAAGTAGCCTAGCATATGCAACAAACAAAAATGTGTTTAATTCATACTAGATAAATAATAAAACAAACACAACTATACAGTTAGACTGACAGAAATTTTAACACACTGGGTGGAATCCCTCAGGACCTTCCATTTGTGAAAGGCACTTGGATTCAATTTTTGCAGCCCCCCTTTCCCTTCTTCCTTACCAGTTCTTAGGTTCCCTACTCTGAAGAGATTTCTGTTCACACCAGTGGTGTAGCGTGGGGGGTGCAGGGGGGCCCGGCCGCACCGGGCGCAGCATCTGGGGGTTAGGGTTAGGGGGCGCAAATCCATGGGTTAGGTGGCGCAAATTACTTGCCTTGCCCTGGGTGCTGACAACCCACGCTACGCCACTGGTTCACACAAAAGGCTGCTGGAAAAATATGCAAAAATAATCTCCCTATTCTGTTCATGAGAGCACCCCTGTCCACGAGTAGATCTCAGCTCATGGATCTCTGGATCAACCTACTGTCTCCAATACAACTAGACCTGAAGTGTAAGTAACTATTTTTAGAATCTGCCCTAGGAATGCTTATCTTGTGGATATCAGGCGTTGGTCACCCACTGAGAGTTGGGTGCTTCTGCAAGCAACTGAGAACATTCACCCAGGGCTTTCCTGATCATTCATATCAGCTCCTGGCATTCCTGGTTACTTTAACTGTAACTTTATATACGTGTGTGTGTGTGTATGTGTGTGTGTGTGTTTAGAGTGTGATTTTCTTATTTTCTAAAAAAGTGAATTTAGAACTTTTCATACACAACTTTAAGTTTTCTTTATTTTAGTTTTTTTTCCACTATAACATGCTTTTTCCCTTTCTTGGGAAATGAAAGATAACACTTCATTCCTAAGTAACTATGATTTTGAATGACTCGACCTGCTTTAAAGACGCAAGGGTGCAGTTGTGCTGTGCGATATATCTGAGAATAAACTGCCTTGTTGGCAGATCTCCCTTAAGTGTAGCTGTAATTTTCTTGCATGAGGTCCACTTTCAACCAATCCAGAAAAGGCATTGTGTGGGAGAGAGAAAAAAGAGAAGGCTTCTACATGAAGGGAAGTTATTCAAAGCAATAGATTAAATGCAAATTTACTGATGCAGCATATGTATTAAAAAAAGCAATTTTTTTTTTACTCAAGAGATGGATACCCTTTGTCTCAATTCAGATAATGACTCCATAGCGTTTCCATAGAAAATTCTACATTGCCATGGAGTTCTATCAGAACTCTCTAAGTGAACATAAATCTATTTTAATCTGTGGTTCGGAATTCCAATTTTTTTCTGTTCATAAACCATAGTCTGTCTCTCTAACAATGTTAATGTTTCAGTAACCATGTACTAATGTATGGGGTGTTAGGAGACAGGTGGCGCTGTGGGTTAAACCACAGAGCCTTGGGCTTACCAATCAGAAGGTTGCGGTTCAAATCCCCGTGACGGGGTGAGATCCCGTTGCTCAGTCCCAGCTCCTGCCAGCCTAGCAGTTCGAAAGCATGTCAAAGTGCAAGTAGATAAATAGGTACCGCTCCGGCGGGAAGTTAAACAGCGTTTCTGTGCGCTGCTCTGGTTTGCCAGAAGTGGCTTAGTCATGCTAGGCACATGACCCGGAAACTGTACGTCAGGTCCCTCAGCCAGTAAGGCGAGATGAGCGCCGCAACCCCAGAGTCATCCACGACTGGACCTAATGGTCAGGGGTCCCTTTACCTTTAATATCTCTTGTGGAGGACACTCCTTCTGGGGTAGCTTGTCCACCTTTAGTCCCCACCTTGCATTCAGTTCTAACCTGTGGTTCCTAGAAGCTGTCAGCATGGGAAATGGCTTCAGGCTAAACCAGGCTAAACCGGCAAGCTAAACCAGGTGAGGGTAGCCAATGGGTCTTAATCCCTCAGTGAGCTTGCGACTTCCCCTGCATGAGAAGACAGGTTATGGCAGAGTGAGCAAACAAGACCAAGAGTCTGTCCCAACAGTCAAGAAGGCAGTTAGTGCACATGCTGTAATGGGAAATGAGGGTCAGATGAGGATCGTCAACCTGGGAAGATAGCCCATGTAGGAGAAGGAAAACTCTGATCCTAAATCTCCGCTGCCTTGCAGCAATAATTCATGAGAAAGGCTTTGGGAGCCTTTCAAAAGCCTATTGCAAAAGAAAAAAGGAAGGTTGGTACTTCTAACTCAATTTGAAGCTATAGTATGAAGATAATATTATGTAGGCAAGGCTGTTTTTTGGAAGTCAATTAGGGAGGGGAGAGCGAGATTCTATCCTTATAGTACGTCAAAATATCTGATCAGTCTTATTTAACATCAGAAAGAACCTGTATCTACTGTATCTTATGAAACATTCTGAATCTTACAGAATTCTTTTCATCCTTCTGTTTGTCTCTGATACTTATTGGCTTGGGAAAACTGCTGAAGGTTTTAAGTTTCATTCTGTACCTTTAAACAAGTTCAAGGTGGAATAATAAGGTGTTTATGAGACAAAACTAATGAGTCACAGAGCAGAAGAAAATGAAGCTTGTTGTTTCTCACTTGTCACTGCACAGTTTGATAAGAAATCAACTCATGCCAGGAAAAATCCTTTATACGGCCATTTCTAAACTATAATTATGTCAGTCAAAGTTATTTTGAGTAGGGGGCTCCCCTTCTAGAGGTGTCTTTGAAATATTCCAGTGTTGAGCTATCACAGTCCCACAAAATAAGGAGTTCCCCAGGGTTTTTCAAAAAGTCCATTAAAAACTCTCTCACACACACATCTTTTTTGTTTTTTAACACCAACTTCAGAATCAGCAACTCTGGCAAACCCATTGTGCTGAAATTACAGGTTCAAACAAGATTAACAGTTCACCTTCCAGCTAAAGTTTACATGAGCAGCTCAGTAAAATACGTGCAGCCCTGTTTGGCTAGTGGACAAACCAGAGTACGTAAAGAAGTTTAACAAAATACATATTCAGTCACCTCTTGCTAATTCAATAAAACTAAGCAAACTACAGAAACAAAGCAAGAATTAAAATAGGAAGGGCAACATATTTTTCCATTCTCTTATTACTTGACAAAAACTGCTACTCATAGTCTACCCACAATAAATAATTACAGTTTTTGGTCTTCTTGGCTCCTTAGGTAAAAAGATCAGCAGAAAGCCCTAAGAAATATCAATGTTAAGTTGGTGTATGGATAAGGTTCTACTGTACATGACTGCCATATTTTTTAGTTAACAGAGACGTATAAGAGACACACCGTCTCTGACTTGCATGGACTTCTCTCCTCTCTAAAACAGAAGGAGAAGCCACTGTTCACCCCATATTTGATATAGCTTCTCATCAATTTCTTGTTTTTCTAGCTTCTCTAGGCCACATGACACCACAAGCTGGAGTGATTGCAACTTTCAGAGGTAGGCAACAGACGCTGCTAGACTGCAAACACATCTCATTTCCCATATCCTTCCTCCTGAAACTTTTTTTACCTCTGGAAAATGTGCCCTTTCCCCCTCTCTCCCAAGCCTTTTGCAAGCCTCTTCTCCCTCTTTAAGATCAGAGTGAAAGGGTGTGGGGATATTCTGGGAAATTTTCCTGCAGATTGAGGACATCAAACAATCTATCTGCTTTGCATGATAAGAGTAAACAACTCCACACGTTTTTTTCAGAAAGGTAAAGGTGATGAGACTTACAAAAGCTTCAACAGTATTTAGACAACCCAAAAATTAGAGGGGGAATCCCAACTTGGTCTCCAACAGAAGTACAGTGGTACCTTGGGTTAAGTACTTAATTCGTTCCGGAGGTCCATTCTTAACTGTGAAACTGTTCTTAACCTGAAGCACCACTTTAGCTAATGGGACCTCCCGCTGCCACTGCACGATTTCTGTTCTCATCCTGAAGCAAAGTTCTTAACCTGAGGTACTATTTCTGGGTTAGCGGAGTCTGTAACCTGAAGCGTATGTAACCTGAGGTACCACTGTATTCTTTCACCAGAGGGAGTATTGCTGTATACATAATTTCTTTGGTGCTGTTCCTTCTAATTCTTCAGTGTGCCTTTTAGAACTGCAACTCTTTAACAGATCGGAAAAAGTTCTTAAATAAGTCTCAATACCTTTTAAAAAAATATTGCAGGTGTGTGTGTAAGTTTTCATGTAACAGCTCTTTATCACAGTAGTGTGTGTGTCCCTCAGAGGCATATTTCAGATATTTCCAAATTCTGTTTCTCACTCTGCATTCCAGATGTAACCGTGCTTCCTTTTTTAAAAATTTAACAACCCTTTATGACAGTGAAATATGAAGAGGTGATGATTTCCTCTGAATTAGGAGGATGTTAACAATTAAGTGTTTATGTGAACATTCCTACACTAATGCAATTATAACTATATTCCACAAAGGGTGCTAGGAAATAATTACTCTGATTCTCAAGTGATAGTTCTAAGAAAATTAGATTCTCAATCTTAAATTCATTAGGTAGGTTCTGCAACTCTGATTACAAGCCTCGGATTGCAACAGTCTTTTTTAGTAATAGTTTCCTTAGTCATTGGAGTGTAAAGTCCTCTGCTTTGCCTGACAATGACTGAAGGCCAACTAGGATTACCAGACATTGCTTATTCCAGACTCTTCCAGTTCACGAGATTCCATAAGTCAGGCAGCCACTAACAGGTGCAGAACTGCACCTTACTTTGGTGGCTTTGAAATCATCCCAAATTAAATCTTAAAGGCAACAAGATTTTTTAGCAAAACACTGCAGTATTCAGGATCCTAGTCTTTTTTCTTTTTCTTTTTTCTTTTTTATGAAGCTGGGAAGAGTCCATAGACCACACTACATACTGGTAACATCCTTGATCAATCTGCAATAGATGCAAACAGTTTGAAAGATAATCATTATGTTTAAGTTTAGTCAACTAAGTTTATCAGCTCATCTTTGCTAAAAGCTAGGTGAAAACAGCCTGTTTTGCCAGGATATCTTTTTTGTGATTCACTTTTCTTTTACTTATGATTTGGATATTTATATCCTTCCTTTCTATGATAAAATCAAACTCAATACATTTGTGAATCACCCAGTAGCTGTAGCCATCCCAATTTTGTACCCTTCCATTCTGTTGAATACATGAAGTTAACAAGTGAAACTACAAATGTTTTAAAAGGAATGTATGACATCCCATGCAGATGCAGCTCAAATAGTCTTAATGGGGCAACTTAATCATACTTAATTCAGGATCTTGGAAAGTACAGCTTATAATTGCAGTATTACCTTTGGCTGACAAAAGCCTGGCCTACGAAGGGCGTATAGTATGCTTTGTCTTCTTACTGCATGAGAAAGTTTAAGCCTTTTCCAATTTGGTACATTTTTCTGCAAGTAAGTAAGCTTAACGAGCTTCATCTAGTTAACAGCTCTTAATGCCCAAGGAATACTCTGTGTTTCTCTGAGCCACCCAAGTCACACCTAATCACATTACCAACTAAGAAAGCTTATTTAGCAACTAAGATAGTTTTAGGAGGTTTACCCAATAGAGGAACTCTGCCTTGGTTTTGTACTTCCACCTGAGTTGATGGGAGCTAATAGAGGCTTTTATACATTATTGTACATTCTACTCCCATTTCATCTATAATTGTGATGGGTATCAACCTGGGCCATAGCTAGGGGGTGCTGAGGTGGGGCCCCGCCAGGGGCACAGGCGAAGGGGAGCACAAAATTGGCTTAAAATATGTCCATAAATATGTCTATAAATAAAAATATTGATTATTGCCTCTGAAGAAAAGGTTTTAAATAAAAGGTGAATTGAATGGGTGGTTGGGGGTTGGAGGAGAGGCGGAAAGAAGAGCTAATTTGTCCATGGCTAGGGGCACAATCTGGATGGTTCTGCCGGGGCACAAGATCACCTAGCTATGGCTCCGGTATCAACACACTTCATCAGTTTCTAATCTTTTCCACTGCTACTGTTTCCTCCCTCTCATCTGATTTTCACCTGTCAAGTGATTTAACCTTCTTATTTCCTTCCCCAGTGTATTTGATTTTTTTAAAAATAAATAAATCAAAATCTAGAATTTAAAATAAAAGCTTGAGTTTCAAGATTCAATTGTTTTGAGTTTCAAGCTATTCGAAATGCTAAATCTTGAGGAAGTATAATTTACTCAAGTTCTATCCATCTTTGTTGCCACATTCAGAATTGAAAAATTGCATACAAGGGAAATTTCAAAAGGTTTGGCTTTTTCCATTACTTAAGCACTATAGTGAACAAAGCTGCAATTGATTATGGTTTTCTTCTGTGTAGCTCTTCCAATTGTATAGAGGCTATCTCAGAATTTGGACCTGGGAATTGTTACAGCTACTTTGAGGCTGCAATTCTATGCTCACTTACCTAGGAGCAAAACCCACTGAATTCACCGGGGCTTAATATTTATATATGTAAGATTGGCCTGTGGTTTAATTCACATTTATTGATAGAAAGATTTTGTGTTTAATAGTAACACGTTTCTGCTCAGGCGGCCAGTGAAGCTCACAGTCCAATCAACTCTCTGAAAAAAACCTTTCCTGCCATTTAATCCTATAAATACAGAGCTAAGACTGTCTCCAAAACACTGTTCCAAAGTTACTTGTTTTTGGTGTGCTGCTGTATTTGAATTTTTCAAACGGGATCTAACGGCACATCTCTTATGTTGCTAAATCAAAGTCGATACTGTAATTGCTCTCCAACGAGAAATTCTTTGTTATCTTTTAGTGGCTATCACTCTACACTCCCCATATTAAACACACAGGTACAAGATGGACTTAGTCATTAAAAAGAGCTTGCCAAAAGGATGTTAGCACAAGGAATGTGTCAGGTGACAGGGTAGAGCCTCCAAGGACACTGGGATCCGTCAACCTTTGTAACTATATCCTGGTGGCCTGTCATGGTAAAGTTAATTAGAGACATCTGTAGCATGGAGATCAAGCAAAGGCACTAGTGGCAGCTTATTTGCACTAGAAAGGTACGACTCATGTGGGAGGTAAAAGGAATAGAATCACCAACAGATATGGATCAGTAACATGAGCCTGAACAGTTATCAGAGCCATATTCACTTCTGAAATACAGCTACTTGATTCAGTGATGTGAATGCAGAGCTGATGAAAAGAGTGAAATACACTGTTAGCAAACACTTTGATATGCTGGAATTTTAACACTGTAAATGGAGTTCTAAGCCACCTGCCAGCACTTTTCATGGAGTCCATTCTACACTGGCTTACAAGAACTTTTTGTGCTTATCTTTCCCTTTCCATTGTTCATTCAGCCCTTGTTTTTTGTAGCACATGTTGGCTTTCTTCCCATGATAAATCTGGAAAGGCAACGCTGGACTCCTAAACAAGCTTTGTGCAACTCTTTCTCAGACATTGCCAGATGCTGGATGCAGCTTATGGACCAATGGATTTGCAGAGCTGATGCCATATTTCATTTGTATAATTCATTCTGTCATCATGGCTTTCAGCACTGTGGAAATAACCAGGATATTGCTGCCAGATAGCACAAAAATTGCTAAGATGAAAATAATAAATAGCTACCAATGCAAACAACATCTGTTGAATAAAATATAGTAATCACACACTAGTTAGGACAACTACCTAAAGACTAACGTATTTCTATGTGGTTAATTAAGCCACCAACAACTATACCTGTGCATTAACAGAAATGTTACCTATAAAACCCTAGGTGTCACTAACCATTATAGTACCACTGGATTATTTTCTAACTCATGATAGAAATTGAAAGAGGTTGCAAAGGTTGGCCAAATGTGACCTGCAAAATGTAGTTTAATCTGGTCCTGGTATGCTGTTTTTATAGATGATATAGATAGATATAGATATAGATATAGATATAGAGATTCAGATAAAAGAGATTGCAGTCACTATTCCGTAAATCATGCATTGGAACCATAAAGCACTGAATGTAAAGAACCATACGAGTGCAGAAACAGACTTCTACAGAGAGAGAGAGAGAGAGAGAGAGAGAGAGAGAGAGAGAGGAGAGAAGTTTGGCACTGCTTCTGCTTTTATAACATTCATAGTTTTTGCAAACACTGGATCAGAGTTTAAAATGTTGCCCAGAACTGCATCAACATAGCAGATGGCAATATATGTTTAGAATATACACAATATACCAGATGCTTCACAATAAGATATGATTAGACACCAACATGTTCTACTGGATTGCACTGAATGTTTGCATCAAATTCTTTCAGGTTAGGCTTATGGTAAAAATAAGTGGCCCCCCCCCACCCTGAAGTATGTCACAAATACAGCTAACCAATATTACCTGGGTCAAACTATTGTTGCATCACATAGTAAAGTAATTGAGTTCCCTGTGGCTTCCTAACTTTGCCTAACAAGCCATCAATCAAAGGAAGGTATTTAGAAGAAGACAAACTGATTGGTTGCAGTGGGATTTCTGGACATTTTAAATGATACCCAGTGAAAAATACATGAGAAAGATTTCAAACCTTGGGAAAAAATTGCCTGACAAAAGCTATGACAGATAATGCCATGATAGAAATACTACTCATTATGTCATATTTAATAACCCACTGATGCCACATTACACAGCTGTTTCTGTTACGCAGTGGTGCCAAATAAGATTTCTTATTTCTTAGCTCCTTTTTCTCCCTAATTAATGATGAATAAAATAATACCAGCAGCAGCGTGACTGTGCAGGATATGAAGACCTGGCTGTAACAGGGGAGGGGGAAGAGTAGGGGGGAGAGTCTAAACAACCAGACTAGTAATTTCCTTAAAATTTATGCAAAGAATTCTAACTGCTTGCTCAAATTCATTAATAGAGAATCTGTTCCCACAGGTTTACATGGAGTAATTAGCAGCAAACAAATACTGGTTGAGATTTCTAATGTGCAGGTCCGGCTGTGGGATTACACACAAAGGTTTTGTAAATTTCAGAAGCTATCCTCACAGATGTCTGAGGGGAAAAAATATTCAGGCCACATACTGGATGCAGCCAGAACCCATTAAGTAGTTTAGGATTTGTTAGATTCAGATTGTCAATAAATGTTGTGGGGAAAAGTCATAAAAACGGATAGAAAATATATATAATACAGAGGGGGGCCGCACATAAAAATTGTAGTTTATACACAGCTTGTAAATCTGGAGTGGGGAGTGGGGATGATACAAGAGGGAAAGAGTAAACAGGCTAACAAGAGTTCATCAGTCTTAATAAATTGGCAGAGTCACATGGGCTTCCTTCTGGAAACAACATAGGTCCCTTAGTATCTAATTATTTTTGGGGAAAGGACTAGGGTTTTATTCCTCCATTAACTTTGTCAGTGCTACTGTGAATCATTCTTCATTAGTCAGCATTTTAAATGAAATATTCACATTTAGATAGCTATACCTTCTTACGCTCACTGAGATTTTTTTTAAAGAACACTTGGACATATATTTTCACGTGCTAAGAACTATTTTAAAATGACATTATATAGTAACAGCTTTTATTTTCAGGTTTACTAGCCAGAAAATGAAAACTGCAACACTTTAAATGGAACCCCGTAAGACATAAAACTGCTAAGAAAAATGTCTGAGGATAGAAAAACAAACAGGACATGTCACTTGAATACTATGGATTTCAGTAATCAGATGTAAGTCGCTCACTGTCATATTTTGAAATGACAAACTGCTTTCCACACCATGTACAAGATTATACCAGACAGAATTCTCAGCAGCCAAACTCATGGAGGAAGAGCACTCGGGATTATGTAATTCTTTATCAGAAGGAAGTAAAGATATACAGAGGAGAGGTAATAAAAGGGAGGCATTTATTCTACTAACACTAGTATTTAAAGTACATTGCTTTTTATGGTCAGGCCAACAGTGCATTAACAGTCTCTTTAACTTGGTATCTTGTGCACCAGAGATGAAGAAAACTGCTTTTATGGTACGGCAATTAAATAAATAAGCCATCTGTAATCATAGGAAAGAAAGGCAAGCAAATACAGTAAAATAGGCCAGGAAATTGGCTGATTCTTCCCATTCTGGTGCTAATTATCACATGGTTTTGGTAAGTAATGCTGAGCAGACTACTAAGAAATACGAATTCTAAAACAACCCTTGAATTCAAGCTGGCTTCAGCAGGCAAAAATAGGACAAAAAAATAATTCTTAACATTTAAGACAAATAATTTCTGGGGTGAGTTTGCCCTGTATGATTGCAGATGTGTTAACCTTAACTGAAACGGGAAATGAGTTAGTTGCACTCCTTTGGAAAAGAACACAAAATGTAGACAGTGAACACCAGCAAAAAAACAAAACAAGTTATAGCAGCGCTACAAGGCAAACAGGAAGGAACACAATGGAGAGGCAAATAGTTCACCACCACCTTTTGTTTGAATTGAAAGTTTGGGTGGTGATGGCAAGGAATGTGCTCTTATGGATAGTCTGTGCTGAAACTTTCTACAAAATCTAATTTTTAGACATTATTGGATCTCTCCACTGATCCTGCGCAGCCACGTCCATTGACGTCATCAGCCAAAAAGAACCCTTCACACTGCTCAAACACACCTTGAACTCATTTGTGTTCAAGACCATAGTCAGGATATATATATGTATGTTTGTCATTGCCCTAATGGAATGTAACATTAGTATGCTAGGAAATACCAAATTAATTTACATTGAAAAGCAGTTCCTTTCATTATTGTGTTCCTGGCTTCCCTACTATCCTAGGGCTTTTTCAATCATTGGTTTGTTTCTTTTTAAAAAACTGAATGCTCCACATACACTATTAGTAATTTGCCAATTAATGATTTTAACTATCCCTCACATATGCACACGTGTACATACACACAAATCAGTAGAATATAAATATTTATGTTTGGCACATACATATTTTAAAACAGATTAAAATATTTTTGGCATTCTAAGGAAACATTTAATGCCAATGAAGGTCATGCACCCATGTGCCTGAAGAGATGAAGGTATAGCTGGAAACAGAATCCCTAGCACATGAGACTTCTTCAGCTGCTTTGTAAGAGGTTTAAAAAGTTTTTTTGAGGGGGGTTTTCCATGATATTCCTCCCTCTAGTCAGACCTCCATGGCCTCCTCTTGCAGTGTTGTGAACAAGGATTCATACCAGAAGACATACACGACTCCATCACTCTGACCCTCTACAAGAATAAAGGCGACCACCATGACTGCAACAAATACCATGGGATCTCTCTGATGAGTATTGTGGGGAACGACTTTGCCCATGTGGTTCTCAAAAGACTGCAGCCACTCACTGACAGGGTCTATCCTGAGCCCCAATCCTATTTATAGCTCAGAGGTCAGCGGTCAACATGATCTTCTCACTGCGTCAAGCTGCAGCAGAAATGGTGAAAACAGAGACACCCCTTGTACGTTGCCTTCACAGACCTGACAAAGTCCATTGACGTCATCAGCCAAAAAGAACCCTTCACACTGCTCAAACACACCTAATCTCCACACGATGTGTCCTTCCAAGGGAACACGTGTAGCACTGTGAAGTATGATAGCTCATCCAGTATGAAAAGTGGTTTTCTCGCCCCAACTCTCTTTGGCATATTCTTATCCCTGTTGCTCTCATATGCCTTCAGCTCAACTAAAGATGGTGTGGACATCCATTCAATTATATTAGCAACAATCCGCCATTCTCCCTAAGCTAGCATGTCCTGCACCTCCATAGGTAGCTTGCAGTTTTCAGGTACAGCGAAGGATGCCATCCTGTTGCCATTGTTGAAGTAAGATTCAGCTGCCAGTCTGCTCAGATGCTATATGTGTATTTGCTGGGGGGTTCCATCTTGTCCCAACAAAATGCCTTGGGTAGACCTTGTATTTAGTTTATTGTAATATTGCCAGCATCATTCATTCAAACTGGTAATGACCACACTGGGTCTTTTAGGTTCCAATGTTTATACACAGTTATAAACATTGCATGCAGTAGAGAAATAATGCATGCAAACAAACTGATGCAATGTAAGTTTTCAGGTTATTTAGCAGAGCTACTAAAATACAGGGACTGGATCTTCAACTGTAGTGTTGCAGTGGCCAATCGTTTAACATACAGTGGCCATGTCTGGACCACCACATCTTGGCTTAATAAGCAGAAATATGAACAAGTCTCATGTACCCGCATGCAGCTGCTTTGCTTCTCCTTTATAGTTGGTTATTACCTGCTGTTACATTGGAATCTATAAGCTTTCAACCATGGCTTGTTTGTGAACCATAAACCATAGTTTCCTACTTCAGACATACTGGAAAACTACAGTCAACTGTGGTTTGTTTCCTTGCTTGCACAAATGAGGAGCAAACCGAGTGCAACAGGCTCATTCATATTTTGGCCTATTAAGATGAAACATGATTGCCCAGACACAGCCAGTGATAAACAGCCTTGGATCCATCCACTTGTTTGCCACATCAGTTGGTGAATGCGTCAGTTTAAAAGGAAGAAAACAACAGAACGTACACAAAGTTTTCTGTGCCAAACACCTGCCCCTGATTTCTTGCCATGCAGACTCTCCCTCCCTTTCCTCTCTAAATACCTTGATACTGGGCAAACTAATTAATAATGCGTCAGCTCGCTCATGATTAGTTTAACTCGGAGCTGCCAAAGTGGCTCTGAGCAACAAAAGGAATTCCTGTGGGTCTTGTCATGACATCATTTTTACAATATAGCTGGTGATGGCAGAAAATGAAGCTGGTATTTATACAAGGGTATTACAGGAAGGCCCTCCCGCACCAGGCTTAAAATGACAAAATGTCAGCTTCAATCATATGCCAGGCTTTGGTCTCCCTTCTGTAACCTCTTTCTTTTTGGTTGCTTTCTTTTTATATAGGTATGACACTAACAGAAAAATAAATTGAAAAGAGCACTGAGGCAGAGTGTATTTCACGCACTGGTGCCAATGTTTCATATCTCATGAACCTCGGGAAAACAATTCATCGAACTAATTAGTTTACAGTGTTTAAGCAGCTTGTTTCCCGTCTTTAATCTTCTTTATGTAATACTGTGAACAAAGCCATATTATCTTTTGACTTTTTTCCCCCCTCATACAGTTTAACAAATATAATCTTTTTGTTTCTGAAGATTACTTCATTTAGACATCAAACTGTCTCTTTTTCTTCTCCTTTCCAGGGCAGAAGATAAACAAGGTAGCATAAATTCTGGTGCATTTCAAATGGCCTCACACATGCAAACAGTACTGAAGCTCTTTTCTTGTTAACGAATCCACCTCAGTTACTTATTAAGCCTCCCCACCACCACCCAAAAAAACCCCAACAGCAACTATTGTAATATGAAACTATGCACAACGCCACTGGAATGATGAGTCTCCTGCCATAGCTGCTGCTACCACTTCAGTCAGCAACATCTCCCACTCCCTCACTTAACCCTGACTATTAGACAGACACAAATACATGTTCGTATCTGTACACACACACACACACACACACACACACACACTTCCTGTAGCATCTGCACAACCAGGAATGTGGCAGCTAATTTGCTAGCAATACCTATGGGTTTCTGGCTGAATGTAAGAATGGCACATACTTCTATACCTTTACTGCTGCAACCACCACCCAAAGCACCAAGGACGCAACATGTATAGCTTTGGTAAGTACTCCCACAGGTATGGTGCTGAAACTGGTGAGGACTAAATAACGAATTTCCTGCTTGGAGGGGTTATCATGGGTGGGGGCTCTTCACTGCTATTGCTACAGCCATGAGAGCCATGGGAGAAAAAAAGAGAGGATAAAGCCAACAACTTCACACATAATGCTTTTATTAGGACTACATGCTTCAATGGGAGCGAGGAGAGTTTAGAATGTAGAATAAAAAAACAAAGGCTTTTATATCATTATGTATAATAACAATAATAAAGTTAATGATAATAATAAATGATTCATAATAAGATTATATTAATCATATATTAAACTAAAACTTATATTAAACTAAGATATTAATCATATGAAGACTGAGTTGTTAATACAGTAACTACAAAGGCCATGGCCGACAGAAGACAGATTGGAATTGCTACTTGCCCAAGAACTTCCCTCTCCCTTAATCTCTCTTGTTCATCTACTTTGCATGAGATAAGCATCTTTATAGAGAAAAATTTGTCTTGGTGATACAAGGCTTTGACAATGCCATTTCTGGATACTTATTCCTGCAATAATGACGGAATACCCAATTTAGACACTTATTTCAGGCATTTTACTCCGCATAGCATTAAAACAAAGTCCATGCTGTCAGCAGTATTTCCTGTGCTGACTTTTTGCTTGCTTTAGAACTGTTTACTGTCCCATAGTGCCTATCTCCACTAAAGTTCATTCTGTCCTTAATTGTCAGACAGATTCATGGTAACTCTTAATTAGTACAGAGCAGGTAACACAGCTGTGACTTTGTGAGCCCCAAATACTTTGGAGATCTCTGACCTAGCTTGCTCAGGTGACACTTCCACTATCCCCCAAGGTTAATGAATGTAACGTCACAAAAAAATACTAGCAAGTATGCAGACGATGTAACTGAAGATACCTGAAGTCATATAGCTACTTAGGGAATTAAGAAGTGACTGGAGAAGGCTTGCCTTTGAATGCATGAAAGGTTACAGAACTAATTATGTCAGTGATTGAATTACTACATTCTAACATTCGTTTTAGTGAAGGCTAAAATAGACATCCTAAAGAGATGTGTTTTTAAATGTTATCTAATAGAAAAATGGTAAGCAGGCTTCGTATCAGAGGAGACATGTTTACAGTCTTTGTATAAATAAAAAAATGTTGATTCTTTTAACCAGGGCAGAACGCAACACATTATTTTACAGGAGCATTCATCTCCCATGAAAGTGGGAGGATGTTGGGGACGGGGTGATGAGGAGAGTTATGACTTTCATGTAGAGGGTTCTTTATAGTCAACAAGGTGGCAGTGTGGCCAAGGGTTATCCCCATCCCTTTCTTTTTAGTCTAACCCATAAATGAGGAACTTATAGGTCTCCATAGGTTGTTGGTCTGCAACTCCCATCATGCCTGGCTGGAGATGTTGGAGGCTGGAGCTTCCAGAACATCCAAGGGCAACAAATCCCATCATCCTTATTTCAAATAAAACGACAATCACTGTTCAGTAATCCAAGCAAATTGAAAATGAGGGTTTATGGGACTGACACTATGTTTGCATGGGACCAGCCATCTTTCTTTTTACTAGGAACGCCTATTTCCATGTATTGTCGGGGCATTCAAGCTCTTATTTCCGATGTAATCAACTGCCAAGCAGTCAAGTCAAGTGACAGCATAACTTTGTTTTAAGGGTGCTGGCGGACAGATTGAAACTTTATCCTTCAATTCCATCAAACATTTCTCTAAAACTCAGTTGTTTAACAGGCCTGTTTGGAGGCTTGACAGTTTCCCTGTTCCGTTGTTGAATTGCTGTTTTAAATTACAGAGCTTTAACAATGCAGTTTAATGTGTTCCAGTCTTCATCTGTATTATTTTGTTGTCTTTTGATTTTAAGATTTCCATAGGCCAGTTAGGGATGTTTACCAAAAATGCTAAGAGGCACACAATTTTTCTGCATAAATAAACTAAAGAAATATCATGGTTCCTGGGTAAGTAGATGTGTTGTTTCTGGACAAACCTATTTGCTGAGAACACACCCTCCCCTTTAAAAAGGGTGCACAGAGAAAGGTTGTTGGGGTGGTTTTTTTGGATGTTTAAAGTATTTATTTTAATAAAAAACCACCCTACTTGCCATACATCCAGATTTTCTGCCTGGACGCCATTTTCGTAGCCCGATTCCTGGATGTGTCTGGTAAAACCAGACATATGGCAGCCCCAGTATATGGAAGCCTAGCAAACAGATGTATTTTGGAAAACAAAAGGCTGTTCCGTAGAAAATGGTCATCTCTCAAAAGCTATTCTAAAGCAATAAAAAAAGGCCCACTTTGCGCAAGCAATTTTTACACACTGTAGTTTTTAACAAGAACATGCCACTTAGGGAAGTTCTACATCTTTGGGGTTGGATCTTAATTTGTCCTTTCACAGATGGGCTTCTTCCACTTCTGGAAGGGACTTTGATGTAGTAGAGGCTTCCAATAGAATTACTGCCAGTTCCCATTTCTCCTTACAATCCACCATGCCACCTCCCACACTGTTCGAGAAGGTGTCTCAAACTTCCAAAGCAGTTTTTTTTAAAAAAAAGCAGGGGCAGGGGCAGGGAAACAAGAGGCTGCATGAGAAATTCATTAAAATCACCTTCACTTTTTAATGGTTTTAGCAGGTATTTTAAAAAGGTTGGTATGGGTGCCCTTTAAAATGACAATATGTTCAACAACTCCCTGTGAATACAGGCAAAAGCCACAAAAACAAAAATGTTACAGAGATTTACGAGCTCAGCAACCTTCCATAGAGCACCTATTCTTACACTATCACCATGCATGTTGATAATAGCAAATATAACATCAATGGGCTCTAAGACACACACACCAGGACATGCCCAAGGCTGTGCTTATAAGTAATTCTTGGAACAGCTTCTCACCACAGTGCAACCCACATCTTAACTGTCTTCCCTCAAAAACACTGTCTACCCTTGAAGAGAATGATCGCTTTAGGGGCTGAACGACCAACTCTATTTTGTATACTTGAAAATGAAACATAATATTTCAGTTTTGTAACAGAAGTCACACAAACATTTTACCATTGTATAAATGACATAACCTGACAGACCCTCAAGGAAACCATAATCAAAGTTAATTGTAAGACATTCAAATTCTCTTCTTTCAGGTTTATCTAAAAGAAGAGCCTTTGGATTTTCCATTTGCTGTTTGCAATTTGAATCAGAAAGGCAATTAATTAATTTTCATACCGCCCTTCCGAAGACCCCAGGGTGGTTCACAACAGAAAAAAATACAAATTGTGAATACATAATGAAACAAAACCAAAAAAACAGTCACATGTATTTGCAACGCTTTGCGAACAGACACATACACATAAATGTTATTGCTCTCTCTCTCTCTTTCTATTTCTCTCTCTCCCTGTGTAAGGAAAAATAAGAGAATACATTTTCAGAGACGTTTACAAAATTCAGTCAGACTGATCAACTTACTATCAGTCGTATCATGAATACGAAATTGTTCCTACAGAAGCAAAAAAAAGTAATAATGAGAAACTTGATTCTTATGACAATAATCTGAAACCAGCATAAGATGGAATTGGATGGATCTGTTCATCCCTAGTCCTAACACATCATCAAGTCATTCTTCAGGACCAGCATAAATCTTGGCAGACAATTTAAAGCAGCCAGGTCCATATATTGTGTAATCTGTAAAGCAAGAAAGTTGCTCATTTCTGTAACAATGGGTGAACCCCTTCTTCTTCATAATGATGATGATGATGATGATGTATTTTGGACTAAAATGGTGCTAAACTCTTATGGATTGGTATCATTACCCTATTAAGCTAATCAAAACAAATTAAGAATCCTCTATAATAATTATGCCAACTTTCAGCCCAGCTGGATGGCACAAAGCTATAGCGGCTTATCTCACAGACAAGTCTGCTTATGATGCTTTCAAAAGCAGAGCTTCTCACCCCAGCACAGTACAAACAAGTCACTCAGTAATGAGCCAATCACTCAGCATGGTGCAAGCAAAAATAAGACACTACTGTAGTGCTCACACAACAGTCCAAAAGAGCAACGTGTAAATCTGTACATAAGCAGTCATTTGCCTCTTGGACTTCAATATAGTTTCTCTGGTTTTATTCTGATAAAATATGAAATGATGCCCCCCCTTTATATATATTTTTATATATAATTTTAGGTGCAGTTAGTTGTAAACCATTTTGCATAGATGTTTTCTTGGGGGGAAAGAATATACTGTACTATTACCTAAACAAAGGCTTCTAATTTCAGGTAATTTCAGGTAAATCCAGCTACCAGGCAGTATTTTTTTATTATTTTGTAAGTTGCTTCGGAACTTCCTTTGGCTGTGGGAAGTGATGAACTGATTTATACCCTAATTAAACTGTTTTATATCCCATGCCAGTTTATTCAAATAAATTATAAAGACTTATATTATTCCTTAATATCTTTAATTATATTTCTACTATATGGAATGACTGAAAAAAATTGAAATAAAATAAATATGGAAAATCAATGACTACCCAAGTGAACTTGCTTCATTTACAGGACAAAGATATTTTCCTAACTACTAGCTCTGCAAACTCAGCATGGCTTCTAAAAGTCAAGCTGTGCTCTTTTGAGGTCACCCATCTTCACCAATGAAAACATTCTGAAAATATAAAATGTGTAACAAGGATACAATCATCATTGTTGAGATCCTTTCGGAGACTACCAAAATGAATTCGAAACCCAGCAGAAAAATATCACAACTCCATGCAACAAGGGCATAGAGCTCACCATGTGGTAAATTAATAAAGTACCTAACTATTTGTTAATTACATCCTTCCACCACTCATCATCCCAAGTACCTCTACTTTGTGACAAGTATCATCTCACAGTATGGAAAAAGGAAGATTTCATGATCACTATAATCAGTATTTGCTAACAACAGAAACAAAAAGCACCTTGGTAAGTACTCTTACTTGAAGCTATCTTTGTGGAGAGAATTTTAATAAATGTACACAAAGCACTGAAGACTCCTTGTCTGTTTTAAAGATCATTATAACCTCAGGTCCAACACAGGAACCTTTTGGCTTTTTAAAATGAGTATTTCATACGTTCTTCTCCCAAGACAAGACTTTACTCCACGAGAAGAAAGATGTGTCATTTCAAGTGAATACAAATTACAATAAGGTCAGTCCTTCAAGTCTCACTTTTCACAGGAAGAAAGGCTTCACTTTAGCAAATGCCTACAGCTTTGCTACAAAGATGAAGGCAACCATAGATAAAGAGAAGGGCAAAAATTAGAAATCTGCCTACCAGCAGAGAACAGAAATATGCTCAAGAATTTGTAACCAACTTATTATTATTTTAGACAGAATTATTGTTTTACAACCAAATACAGTTGCAAACTGACAAAGGCTTATAAAAGTTGTTTCCCCTCTTTTTCTTGATGTCTACTGTATCTACAGAGATGTAGTGTAAGATGAATTACTGATAAGAAAATCAATTAAAGGTTTCAGCAGCAAACTAGGAAAGGGTAAATGGAGTCTCGACTCCTACAGCAACTTTAATTTTCCTGCTTTAACACACATTTTATCCATACCACTCCATTTTCTTATTCACATACTTATAGCATGATTTAAACACTGTCAAGTTTAGCACAATTTCCCAGCATTTTAAGCATTACTTCTTGTGAGCTAATAATCTCAAAGTCTGTATTTGACACTCTAATTTGCTTGCTTTATTTTCAAGATTTTCCCAGCACGACTAAGAATCTTGAAACATGTAAGCTTCTGAATCTTGTAAGCTTATGAAAGCTAGTAATTTTACAACATAACCCAGGTCAAAGCTAAGGCAGACCCACAGAAGGCAGTTGGGGAAGGCCCAGGCACCAGGCATGCTGTTCCACTGACACTCAGATCCAGTTCCTGAGGGCTGCAGATACCTATACAGTGGTACCTCAGGTTACATACGCTTCAGGTTACAGACTCCGCTAACCCAGAAATAGTGCTTCAGGTTAAGAACTTTGCTTCAGGATGAGAACACAAATCGTGCTCCGGCGGCACGGCAGCAGCAGAAGGCCCCATTAGCTAAAGTGGTGCTTCAGGTTAAGAACAGTTTCAGGTTAAGAACGGACCTCCGGAACGAATTAAGTATTTAACCTGAGGTACCACTGTAGTCCTTTCTCCATTACTCCAAGCATGCAGCTGCTTAGTTATGCCTTCTAACAGGGTATGATGAAACCTGTGCTGGAAACCATCACAAAGAGGTTACTTATGCAAAGAAAACTCAGGGTCCCTCCACACCTAGGCCACTGCTTGGAGATAGCACAGGGTATTTATTATTTTTACCAGATACAAGATCTTGAAAACATAGAACAGTTCAGGATGATCAGTTGTTCAGGTGATGATCAGTTGTTCAGGTGATGATCAGTTGTTCAGGTGATGATCAGTTGTTCAGGTGATGATCAGTTGTTAAGGTGATGATCAGTTGTTCAGGTGCCTCCTGCTAGCCTTTTGTAGTGGTTAAATACGAGTCAGTCCTTCAAGGTGGACACTATTCCACACATTTTCTAGTCCTAGTCAAAAGCTTACTCCATGAAACCACCTGCACAGGAGCTTGGCCTATAAAATTCAAAGCACCATCCCACTGAAGTTTGGCCAGTTCTGTGTGCTGCATAAGACACACAAACATTTCTCTACATCCCATGGAAAACCATGGGAGCTGTTGGACTGATCTTCAATCATAAAATGTTACTTTGCTTACAGGATCACTGAAAAGATTTATTCCTTTGGTATCTACAACAACCTTCAGTTATATTTGCATATGAAAAGAAATAACAGCTTGGCAGTTAACTGCTACAGGTATTTTTCATTAACCTTAATTGCTTATTCTATCAGTTTGTTTTTCTATGCCTGCTACTTAAAATAATTTCTTCCCCAAGTACGACACACGTGCCTGTTTTCAGCCACCCCTTGCACAATCCCTGACATATTTTCACCATACAGTTCTGGCTGTCCTCTTTTGTAACTAACAGAAATGGACAGAAGATGAGAAATTACAAACCCAGAACTGATGTGCATGACTGGGTTAAAATTTCTTTGGCAGAACTCTTCATCCAGCTCTGCTGAGTGAATATTGAGTGGTGACTAAACCAGAACCTAAATACTCCCCAACCTAAATGCACTTTTATCTTTCCTGAAAATTTCCTTCCCTCTTGTGCCAGAATAAACCATGTTTACTGTAAGTCTTATTGCAACAGTGGGGGGAAACAAGACTATGGGTGTCCTAAAGTGGAAATATTACCCAATCTGGCTGCATCAATCTTCTGTGTAAAGAACGACACACAGATCACAAAGCAAATAAATCCTGCAGAGTATGTTGGGGAGACTAAGCAAACCAAATAAGGTCAGTGTTTTAGTACTGCCTTGTTTTGAAGTCATTATGCAAGGGATATTTTCCCCAGTGAAACTGCACTAATCAATACAGTGACTCAGCACTGTGGCAGTCTATTTAATAGAGACTTCTGTTTTTTCCCTCAAAATGCCATACTTGAGCAGCTGATCCACTGCAAGAACAATCAGCACATGCTGTCTTTATCTACTACCTGTATCAGCTCAGAAATGTGTACAGTGGTACCTCTGGTTATGAACGCTTCAGGTTATGAACTCCGCTAACCTGAAAGTAGCTACTCCTGGTTGTGAACTTTGCCCCAGGATGCAAACAAAAATCACGCGCCAGAGCGGGAGGCCCCATTAGCAAAAGCACACCTCAGGATAAGAACGGTTTCAGGTTAAGAACGGACCTCCGGAACAAATTAAGTTCATAATCAGAGGTACCACTGTATTCCTACATTGTGAGATCTTTTGTTTGTTTAGTTTCTCTGGAAAAGAGCAAAGTGTTGTCCAGAACAAGGACAGACAAGAAGTGGAGAGAATGGATGCTGAAATTTGTGTATTTTACTTTTCATTTTCCAGCTATGACTTACACAAATATAATTCATGCTTTCTTCCCTACATTTTATTACCTCTCCAACTAATATATTACCACTGTAATATGTTTTAAAAATAAAACTTAGTATTCTGTGATGTGGTAAATCACTCATGGTCTGAGTAATTTTGGGAGCATTTTCAAACATTTAACCAAATAAACTAAAAAGAGAGGAAAGAATCACGGAGTGATGTAAATTATGAAGGAATAGTTTGATCCATTTAATCCTACTGGAAGAATGAAGCTGTTTAAAGAATCACAAAGGCCTTTCCTTTAAAGCCTAAGAGCCGAGCATGCATTTCATACTTCTCTGTGACAGCTGATATTTCAACACATTTTATAGGCACGAAAGAACTTAAGAAGAGCCTGTTGAATCGGGCCAATGGCCCACCTGGTCCTGCGTCCTTTTCTCACAGTGACCAACCATGTGGCTTTGGGAATTCTGCAAACACGACCCGAGAACCTGAACCCTCCTCCAGTTTCCAACAAGGCCCAATAGGTGCAGCCAGCAAGGAACATCGGAAGCTGCCTTAAACAGTGTCACATAGTTCAGCGTTATCTACACTGACTGGGGGTTTATCCATACTTTAACTTTTGCCCTGCTCTTTCCAGGCAGAGGTCTGAGCTAAAACGCTCCACGTCCAAGCAATTTTATTTTATTTTTCATATACTTTGCCCTGAGCTTTCCCCTGCTCTTTAAAGCTGAATTGGAGCAAACGTCAATTTGGGTTTTCCATGGGTTGATGTTCACTCTGATTGAGAAAGGTGAGTATGGATAAGCCCTGACAGTGGCTTTCCAGTGTTTCAGGCAGGAAGTCTTTCAAAGTCCGACCTTAAGATGTTGAGGGTGAAACCTGGGACTTTCTACACACAAAGCAAACGCTCTACCGTATACCTGTAGTAGTTCACATGAACTGACTATGGACTGCGAAACAAGGTCCAGCATCTTTCATGCCTCGTTTTACACAGGAGTTTCAGACCCACAGATTTCCTCAACAGATTACCTGCAGGATATCTGGCATGGACAAAATGTTTGAAAACTGCTTTTATATGACAGCAGTTTACAGCACAACACTGTTCTTGTAGATGTGTTTGTTATTAGTGCATTACGGCCGTATAAAGGGAAAATGGATTTATGGCAAGCAAAGGTACCGGTACTTATTAACTCTACATCTTATTTGCATACTATCAGCGAATACATTCACTAAAATGTAATATTACTAAATATTACTAAAATTTGTGATATTCCATCCATAACCAACAGCATCAGTTAATACACACACACACACACAGAGAGAGAGAGAGAGAGAGAGAGAGAGAGAGAGAGAGAGAGTGTGTTCAGGTTACAGACACTCCAGGTTACAGACTCCACTAATCCAGAAATAGTACCTCGGGTTAAGAACTTTGCTTTAGGATGAGAACAGAAATCGTGCTCCAGCGGCACGGCGGCAGCAGGAGGCCCCATTAGCTAAAGTGGTGCTTCAGGTTAAGAACAGTTTCAGGTTAAGAACGGACCTCCGGGACGAATTAAGTTCTTAACCCAAGGTACTACTCTCTCTCTCTCTCTCTCTCTCTCTCTGTGTGTGTGTGTGTGTGTGAGAGAGAGAGAGAGAGAGAGAGAATGAAATACCCTTTTTGCAAAATGGTTGAGCTATTGTGACAAGTTTTTGTAATACTGCTGCTTTCATACACATACTGAAGGATAGGCTCCCACTAATTTATGCAATAAATCAGGAGCATAATGGCTTGATCAGCGCAATTTGTTTCACCTGCTTCTGCATCCCTATGACTTTTATGACAGACCAAAAGTTGGCTAGTGCACTTGTCAGGGAACTGACATCAGGGGAAAGGGAGTTGGTAGGGCTCCCAGAGACTGGGAGAGAGTCAGCAGCCAAAGCAGGGACCAGTAGGGGGAGCGAGGGGTCTCTGGAGGAGGATCTCAGTAATGCTGAGAGAGACGCAGCAGCCCAGGCAGGAAACAGCAGGGGAGAGAAAGGGGTGAGAGACACGTCCAGCGAAAATAGCGGGGAGGTGTCAGAAGCAACTGCAGGGAGACCCATACTTCGTCGGAAACTGTCACGTCGTGAGTCCAGGAGACGCGTTTCCGTTAAGGAGCTTCTTTGCTGGAAGCGCTTCCGCAAGCAGCCACTGTCAGACTCTACTAGTGACTAGAGCAGACATGTCTGAGGAGCTCTGTCACACACAGAGGTTTGTGGGGCCGCACAAACTCTGAGGGGGCACAATTTTAAGCACAAGCAGCTAATCAACCCCTGACAGCAGTCTGACAGTCTTTGTACGCTGCCTGTGCAGGAGAAAGCCATCATGAGCGACCCAGCCGGAACCGGAGAGGCAGGGGTTGGAGCTGGTCCAAGCTTGGAAGAAAGGTATCAAGCTCTGGAGGTCCAACTTGCGCTGCAGACGGCGAGGCTCGAGGAGAGAAGGGCTCAGGATGCAGACAAAAAGGGGAGAACCACTCAGTTCCCCAGAAAGGTACCAGGATTGGTGCAGAAGTTTGGGGGGGACCCCAAGGATTACCATGCCTTTAGGACAGAGATGCAATATGCCCTGAATGTGCAGTTTGAGGAGTTCCCTGATGAGGAATCGCGAGTTGCTTTCGTAATTGGGCATCTTGAGAAGGGGGCGCGGGACTGGGTTCGACCCCTGATGGCAACGCACAATGATATCCTAAAGGACACTATGAAGTTCTTTCGTGCAATGGATATCATGTTTTCCAGCGATATTGAGGAAGGGGTGGTGCGCAGACAGCTAATGGCTTGCAAGCAGGGAAGCAGATCTGTCCGTGAGTACTGGACTGAATTTACCATGCTGATTCACAGATTGGGGTGGGATTTATCGGCAGCCCCCATTCAGATGCTATTTGAAGAAGGTCTTTCTTCGGCTGTGAAAGACGAGCTGTCCCGGAGCCCCAGGGCGGTGTCTATGGATCAGCTGACCAAATCTGCGCTGACCATTGGAGCGCGCCAGGAGGCAAGAGCCTTGGAGAGGCGGGAAGGGAGAGGGGAACGTTGGAAGGAGTTACGCATTCCAGACATTCCTGAGCCAGCTTTCCCGCCGGCAGAGCCGATGGAAATCGGAACAGCCCGCGCGCGCGCAGTTTCAAAGCCCAGTGAGGGGGCGAAGAAGGAGGGAAAAGGAGCCCGGAAATGCTATCTCTGCCAACAGCCAGGCCACTTTGCCAGAGTCTGCCCCCAGAGGAAGGAATGGCAAGGGATGGTGGGAGCGGTTGAGGGGGGAGAGCAGGGAGAAACGGAGCAGGTAAAAGCCAACGCCTGGTTGCCACCGTCAGGGCACTGCAGCCAGGCCAAAGAGCAGTAAAAGTGCCCGTGCCAGAAGCTCCTCGACCTGCTCTAGTGATTGAAGTGTCGCTAGAGCTGCAAAATGGACACCCCCTAAAAATAAAGGCGCTGTTGGACTCAGGCAGCTCCTGCAATTTTATGAGCAAGGAGTTTGCTGCTGAACACCAGATACAGACTATCCCTTTAAGCAACCCCCTGCAGGTGACCACGATCGATGGCAGGGAACTGTTGGGAGGAGGAGTCAGCTTGCAGACCGTCCCAATGATAATGAGGGTGGCAAGGCACACAGAACTGATAGCGTTTAATGTGGCCACCTTGGGAGGCGCTCCCATTATTTTGGGAATGAGCTGGCTAGCCCTACATGATCCGCTGGTGGGCTGGCATCAAAGAGTGGTTTCCTTCGGTTCAGCACATTGCTTAGAACACTGCAGGGGGGAAAAGGGGTCAGCAGGGGCCCAAGCCACCCTGGCAGGGACTGAAGTAATGGGGAAGGGGAAGGTGCCACCACAGTATGCTGATCTCAGCGACGTGTTCAGCGAGAAGGAAGCTGACCAACTACCCCCGCATAGGCCCTTTGATTGCCAGATCAATTTACTCCCTGGAGCACAGCTTCCTGTAGGCAAGTTGTATGCCATGTCAGACAGGGAAATGCAGGAGTTGCGAGCGTTCATTGACAAGAACCTGAAGAGAGGCTTCATCAGAGAGTCCAAGGCAGCGGGGGGTAGCCCAGTGTTTTTTGTGGATAAAAAAAACACGGACAAGCCGAGACTTGTATGTGATTTCAGGCGGTTAAATGCAGTGACAGAGCCGGCGGCTTTTCCTATGCCCAGGATTGATGATATTTTGACCAGGGTGCGGAAAGGAAAGATTTTTACAAAGCTGGACCTAAGGGGGGCGTACAACCTGATACGTATAAGGAAAGGGGATGAATGGAAGACCACCATGTTTACCCCTTTGGGGGCATTTGAATACCTCGTTATGCCTTTTGGATTACAAACAGGCTCCGCGTGTTTTCAAGCCTTCATGAACCACGTACTGGGGCCTTTGCTCTACAAGAATTGCGTGGCCTTCTTAGATGACGTGTTGGTGTATTCGGAGAATGAGGAGCAACATGTGAAAGACGTCAGAGAAGTGTTGAGCAGGCTGCAAGCCAACAGGCTGTGGGTGAAACTGGAGAAGTGTCAGTTTCATACCAAGGAGGTGGAATTCCTGGGGTACCGCTTGTCAGACAAGGGGTTGGCCATGGACCCCGGCAAGGTTCAAGCGGTGCTGGAATGGAAAACACCCAAAACCAAGAAGGATGTGCAGAGGTTCCTAGGGTTTGGAAACTTTTATCGTAAGTTCATCCGAAACTTCGCCCACCTGACGGCGCCCATCACGGACTGTCTCAGCAGTAAAAAGAAGTTTGTTTGGACGGGGGAGGCGGAGCGAGCGTTTGAGGAACTGAAAAGGGCCTTCGCCTCTGATGAACAACTTCTACATGTGGATTTACAAAAAAAGCTGAGGGTCGAAACAGACGCTTCTGACAGAGCCATAGGGGCGGTGCTTCTTCTGCAGCCGGGGAAGGAGGAGTCAGAGTGGCGACCGTGTGCCTTCTTTTCGCGAAAGCTGAACAAATCCGAGAGGAACTACACGGTGTACGACCGGGAACTTCTTGCGATTCATGAGGCCTTCCGGAGATGGAGGCACCTGCTAATTGGTGCACAACATAAGGTTCAAGTGTGCACGGACCATAAGAATCTAGAGTATTGGAGAACTGCGCGAGTGCTCAACCAACGGCAGTTGAGATGGGCCCAGGAGTTCTCCAAATTTAACTTTGAGATTTGTTACGTGCCAGGCCCAGAGAACGTTAGGGCGGACGCTCTCTCACGCAAACCTGAATATTTGGAGGGGGAGGGTGCACCCGAAGAGACCCATGTCATTCCCGAGGACCGCTGGGTGTGTGGGGCGGCATTGGTGGGGCAAAGGGAACTGGTAGAGGGAACGGTGCAGGATGAATACGCCCAGGACAAACTCAGGGGTCTCAGGAGGGAGGGAGACAAACCCGGGGGTTTTGAGGAGAGAAACGGGGCGTTGTACTACAAGGGAGCGTTATATATACCTGAAGGGGAATTGAGGGAAAAGGTACTCAAGCAACTGCACGATAGCCCCACAGCAGGGCATTTTGGGCAACACAAAACCATGTGGCTGGTTACCAGGGAATTCTGGTGGCCCAAGGTCAGGGAAGATGTGCGGGAGTATGTGAGAGGGTGTGACCAATGCCAACGAGCCAAGGGGGAGAGGCGGGCACCGGCAGGTTTATTAGAACCACTACCCACGCCGGAAAGGCCATGGGAGGCAGTGGCAATAGATTTCATGACTGATCTGCCCAGGTCCAGAGGGAAAACAGCCATCATGGTTGTGGTAGACCTGTTAACCAAGATGGCCCACTTTATAGCCTGCTCACATGCGGTCACAGCGGAAGAAACCGCTAAATTGTTTGTGGAAAATGTGTTTAGGCTGCATGGCGCCCCCTTGAGGGTGGTTTCTGACCGAGGGAAACAATTTACTTCCAGGTTCTGGAGGAAGCTCATGAGCTTATTGCATGTAGAGGTGAATTTCTCAACTGCCCGTCATCCAGAAACCAACGGGCAGGCGGAAAGAGCTAATGGTGTCCTCCAGCAATATTTGAGGTGTTATGTGAATGACAGAGAGAATGATTGGGTGGAGAAGCTGGCGTTGGCAGAATTTGCCTACAACAATGCAGAGAACGTGTCCACGGGGATGAGCCCCTTTTTGGCTAATCACGGGTGTCATCCCCGAGCCTTCCCAGGGGGGGAAGGGGAGAACTGGAGCGTTCCAGCCGCAGAACAGTTCGTTGAAGAAATGGAAGCGATCCATCGCCAGCTCCAACTTAATTTAAACAGGGCGAAGGAGGAATATAAGAGGCAGGCAGACAAAACCAGAAGGGAAGGGGAAAGCATTAGGGTGGGGGACCAGGTGTGGCTGTCCACCCAAGGGTTACCATTCAAAGGAGGTTGTAAGAAGTTAAGACCCAAGAGGCTGGGCCCATTTGAAGTCACGCAGCAGGTCAACCCAGTGGCTTTCAGACTCCGGTTACCGAACCACATGAAGCTGCACCCAGTGTTCCACAGGTCGTTGCTGTCACCGTATAAAGGGGACAGAGAAGGGAGGGTCAATAGGGGACCAGCTATGGAGGAAAAAGAACACAGCTACCATGTAGCGGAGATTCTCGATTCCAGGTGGAAGGGAGATCAAGTAGAGTATTTGGTAATGTGGGAAGGGGAGCCGGAGTCGGAAAACACCTGGGTCAGGACAGAGGATGTAGATGACGAGGTTTTGATAGAAACTTTTCATCAGAGATTCCCTCGTAAACCTCAGCCAGTGGCGAGGTTCCGGAGGGAATACTTCGCCACCACCGACGAAGAAGAAGAGTTGGAGGGGTTCTCTGATTCCGAGGCGGAGGAGGATTCAGCGAGCCGGAACGAAGACCGATGGAGGGAAATGTTTGAGACGTCGGAAGATGAAGAGGATTCTTTTCGGGGTTTCAGCTCCTCACCGCCCAGAGGAGAGAGTAGGGGCGGGGGGGAAGGGGGCCCTGGAGGGGAGGTGGATGTCAGGGAACTGACATCAGGGGAAAGGGAGTTGGTAGGGCTCCCAGAGACTGGGAGAGAGTCAGCAGCCAAAGCAGGGACCAGTAGGGGGAGCGAGGGGTCTCTGGAGGAGGATCTCAGTAATGCTGAGAGAGACGCAGCAGCCCAGGCAGGAAACAGCAGGGGAGAGAAAGGGGTGAGAGACACGTCCAGCGAAAATAGCGGGGAGGTGTCAGAAGCAACTGCAGGGAGACCCATACTTCGTCGGAAACTGTCACGTCGTGAGTCCAGGAGACGCGTTTCCGTTAAGGAGCTTCTTTGCTGGAAGCGCTTCCGCAAGCAGCCACTGTCAGACTCTACTAGTGACTAGAGCAGACATGTCTGAGGAGCTCTGTCACACACAGAGGTTTGTGGGGCCGCACAAACTCTGAGGGGGCACAATTTTAAGCACAAGCAGCTAATCAACCCCTGACAGCACTGAAACAACATTTTAATGTCTCTGCAATAAGCGATCTGCTTACCAGTCAGCAATAATGCAGCATCAGATGTTTCCAGACTCTTCACTGGGTCTCAGTAAGAAGCCTTTACATTGAACAAGAGAAATCAGGACTCTCCCAAGATGCCATATCTCTCTGGCCTGCAATTCATCCTCCTAATCCCAGATAGGTGCAACATGACTGTTCAGTGATGAAGGACAGGCACTCTCTCTTGGGTCACTGGGATACAAGTTCCAGACCTAGTACTGAGAACTAGTTCTAGGCTAAGCAGGAAAATAAACACATTGAAAAGGCCTTTTGGATAACAGGTGGCTCTCATCAGCAAGGCTAACTACAAACAGCATTAATTACAACACATTCAATAACCTCAACAATAGTCTACGTTTTCTAATATGGCGAGGTCTGTCTCAAACTGCTTACTAGCAGTAGCCTAACACTTTACTCCATATTGTTGAGAACTGGAAGTAGTGAAAAAGAATAAAAAACAATACGGTCTTGACACAAAAGAGTTGCTCACGTTACAAAAAAGCAGCTGAATCTTGTATTTACAAGAGGTCCTTGGACAGCATATAGCTATTACTGTTGAACAATGGGCACATATGTCTGCAGATTTAAGAAAAGGGGGGGGAGGAAAGACTATCAGCCTTCGTTGTAGAAAAAACCACATTCAGAATTCCTTTCTAACAAACACCCGTAGAAATACTTGATGAATGGGCCCTGAGAGAGCACTTCTCATTGCCCTAGCATGGAATGGCTTATAGGCATACAACACTCCATCAATATAGAGAGCTGGCAGAATGAGAGGCAGGAAGGATGCTCACAGACAGCATGCATCTGCTTACTAATCGCATGGAGTGCCTCAATTCTCTCCCCTCATTCATCGCCTGAAGAAAGTTCACCATATAGCAACACACCATCAACAGATGGCCCCTGGCTAACGGATTACTCAAGAGCAGCTTGTTAATTTACCCCAAATAAGCAGAATTACTGTCTTCCATTTGAATCCAAAATCCAGATCTGGGGTAGCAGTTAGGGTGCTAATATATTTACAAGCTTCTTCTTTTTTTAAAGTTTGATTTTTTTAAAAAAAAAAGTTACTGCATACACTTCCACAGCATAAGTGAGGCATTTTCTATTTATCTATGTTTTGGAGATAAATGCTACATGAAGTGGATTTTGAGACATATGCTAATTAAATCATTTACCTCCTACCTCTGTTTTCCCCTCTAGGAATCTTTTGCATTGTACGTTTTAATTTACAGAATTAAACTTTTATCACCTTTACCTTATGGCTGTTTAAAAGTAACAGCACCGTGCACCATTCTACTCTCATAAACCATGTAAAATATCCATTAAAACCTAATAAGCATTTAAAAATAATGTAGCTCATATTGTAATATTTGAAGTTTTCTAGCAGCTGAAAGCATCATTAACTTAAAGGTGTCCGTTTTCTTGAAAACCACATTTAAATTCAGAATTGTGCTTACTAAAGTTCTCTTAATACCAAGGTTAAAAAAGGGAGGGTGTTTTTTGTTTGTTGTTTCTTTGTTTTAAGTAGATTATGTGGACATCCACTTTAAACTTTTGCCATCTTTTTAACAACACTGTATGAACCCAGTGATTTTTTAGTTACAGTGTGTGTGTGCGCGCGCACGTGCATATAGTCAAATTATACATCTAAAAAGTGGCAACAATTTTCATTGTTCTCTATTGGGAATTTGCACAAACTCCTCAGCTTACTGAATGGTTATTTAAAAAGATCTGCGAAATAACATTGTCAATGAAATTAATATACTTTTCAAGGAGTCAATAGAGATCTCAAATAAATGGTCTGTTTATAAACTTTTGATCCATACATCTTTTAAAACTATTATGGAATGCTGTGGAGATCTCAAACTTAAACCTAACTTTGTAGAACTACGTTAAAAGCTATTTTTTTCATAAAATAAAAAAGTATTTAAGAAAAGGTTTGTAAATCAAATCACACCAGAAGAGCAGGTAAGGAAAGAGACACATTTGGAAGTGAAGAACAACATCACATACTGAAACTCAAGAGTGAACTTCAAGTCGTCATTCTTCTAAAGGCAACTCAACCATTGTTGGCATGGAGGGAAGGCTTCCCTCTTTCACACCTACTCATGTAAACCCCTTAATTGAAGTAGATACATTGCTTACCTGAAAATTCAGCAAGCTGCATTTGTTGATTTGGTGAGACTGGCCATTGCTTCATCTCTTACAACATGTGGGCAACACATAGTCCTCTGAAGCCTTTCATGTCTGCCCAGGTACCCAAGCCACATAAACATAGCCTCTCCTTCCGTCAAACTTTTGGCAACTGTAAAGGGGAAGAAGGCATGTGGGAGAGAGAACCCTGCATGCCTTCTACCCCATACATGTGGTAGTCCATCAGACAGTATAATTTATCCCTTCTGTGGTCCACCCTTCACCCTAGCTGGGAGCAGCTAGTATCATGCTGGGTGTCACAGGCGGAATCCCTGCTTTCAAAGCATTTTCCTCATCCTGCATTCATAAAGCACTAATTTTTCATGTGCACTATAAAATGAAAGCAATATTAACAAGCTGTAAAGGTTTATCACCTTTACTTATCTATTAATCAGAAGAAACATGCAAAAACTAAAGCAGGCTTTAGCTAGCTGCTTCTGCTTGGTTGTTGTGTTTTGTTTTAATCTGATGGCATTCTGACACATCTAGTTTGGTGGCATTGCAGAATTCTTTGACATCCAGTCAGCTGTGCCTAAAGGTGCCATTATTTTAAAAGGCAGAAATTTAAATTACAGCCATTGAAACTTTTGCCAAAAAGACATTAACTTCCTGTTAGTTCAGGCTTTTGAATGGTTCTAGACTTAATAAAAATCACTCTTAGGCAATCCTGATGGAAAGCCATCAGAGCTATTTTTCATGCTTATGGAATTAATGTTGAGAACTATTTTCTTTCTCCCCTGGTAGAGTGAAACAGCTGCTCAAAGAAAAAGAAAAAGAATTTCAATACAAGCAATGGGATGTGTGTGTCATGTTGCCAATATGGCTTGTTCTTACTCTCAATGGTATCCATTGTATAAGAAGTGGTTTGGTTTGGAAATAATACCTTACAGCTCTTCTTTAAGGGCTTTACAGCTCTGGGCTCACGTTAGTCCTTTTTGGAAGGGAAATTCATTAACTCACCTGCTGTTTTATGATGTCTCCAATGAAGTTCTACTATTACTGGCTTTTGTTATTTTAATTATTGTTGTTTACTGTTTTGATAATTTAATGCAATAATGTTATTGTATTACAGTGCATTGCTGTATTGTGATATATTGTATTTTTATGGTAATCTACTCTGGCAATTATTTTTAATAGAAAAGGGGGTTTGAATATTTTAAGTAGATTTTTAAAAACCCACTTGTTAAATAAGCCTTTGCATTTGTGGGTCTGGTGAATTCGAGGTTCATTAGGTATAAACTTGTTCTTTATGCAAACCATCCTATGAGCGGATATCTTTCTACCATTCTACAGTCTCTTCTCAACATGTCTGCTCTACCAACAGACATATTTGGTGATACAGTAGCACAGGCCCAATGCGTGTGGCAGTAATAAATGCCTCCTTTACCAAGGGTTTCATGCCTTTGATATGGAAAGAGGCAGTGATATAGTGCCTGATCCTGGAAATGGAAATCTACTTGAGTAGGGATCACTTTTGGTTTTTAATATTCCCATTGGGTATGTGCATAAGTTCTAGTAATGTAGCTCCAGAGCTTTGGATGAAAGTAATGATTGAAATCCCTTCTAGACTGGACTTCAGCCTAGTTTCAGCATGGAAACTGCCTTGGTCATCCTAGTGGATGATCTACAAAATGGATAAGAGGGTGTGTAGGCTCCTGGCAGGGTTTGACACCATTGGCCTTTGGAGTCACCTTGAAGTGATAGAAACTGGGGCCATGGTGTTGAAATGGGTCTGTTTATTCCAGGGATTTCTTACCACACAGAAGGTAGTACTGGGGGACTGCTCTTCTTCCCCATGGCATGTCACCAAGGAAGTTTCATTAGGTTCCACCTTATCCCACTGTGCTATTTAACACATACATGAAGCTGCTGGGGAAGGTCAACTGGAAATTTGGTTCCTGAAGTCATCGTGTACCCATGTTTATCTTTCACTTTTATATGAAAGGAGGCAGTTGAAATGTTGAAGCACTGCTTGACAGTTCTGAAAGACTAGGTGTGGTACAACAAGCTGAAACTCAGTCCAAACAAGTTACCATTGGTAGATGAACCATTTACAGCTTTCCCTAGTTTAAAATGGTACGCCAGCTATGCCCTTTGCTGATGAAGGTGGACCTTGGCATGGGCGTTCTTGCTTCAGTGACTTCCAGATTAGACTGCTGTAACATGTTCTATACAGGGCTACCCTTGGAAAATGTTTAGAAACCTCAATTAGTGCAGAATGCTGTTGCCAGAATGCTGGCAAGAGCTAGGCGGTCTGATTTATCGTGCCATTTCTTTATGTCTTGCACTGGCTGCTGATTAGTTCCCAGGTCAATTCAAGGTGCTGGTCTTAAATCTTCAAAGCCCTTGTTGGCTTGGCACCTGTCTACTTTAGCAACTACCTTCCCCAGATGTTCCTCTCCATATGCTCAGATTATCATCTGAGACTCTAAGTCCCTCAATGTCAGGAGATGTGGCTGGTGTAAATTAGGGGTACAGCCCCTTTTCTGTTGTGCCATCTACCCTATGGAAAATTCTGTCAAGTGGCCCCTTCACTATTTAATGAATTCATAATAAATTTATACCTCCCTTTCCAAGCAAGCTTCCCCACAAAGCAGCCACACTGCTTCAGGAGGTTGGTGCAGACCTGCTTTTTTAAAAAAAGACCTTTGGTTAATCATGTAGTTTTGCTGCCTCAGATCTGTGCTATTTTTTTCTGCTGCTGAAATTTGATATACAGATTGGATATAGTTTTTTATTATTATTATTTGAATGTCTATTGAGAGTTTTGTTTTAGGGATTTTTAAAAAACTTGTTTTATTACTATTTGTTAGTCACCTTGAGTCTGTCAAAATAGTCAGGATAGAAATTTTAAAAATAAATTTGAATAAAATAAATATGTATTTTCATTGCAAGCAATGATGTGCTTGGGAGATGCAAAATTTGCCTGGAAGCTAAGAAAATCCAAGCTTAGTGTACAAAAATAATTGGATGACTCAAGTGATATTTAATTCATTATTTTGATTTAAAATGCCTGTACTGTTATTTCCTGATGACCAAGCTCACACTTTTTAAAACCAAGGTACTAAAAGTGACTGCTACATGTATTTTTTTGTATTTCTACATGCATACAGCAGTGTGCTGTTTATTTTATGGACTGTAATGTCCTTTGGCTTAAAGTGATCAATTTTTTCCATATTTTTTGATCTACTTTTTCACTCAAATCAATTTCATTTTTTCTACTATTGCACGCCAGAGCAGCCACCATAACAGTTCCAATCCCAATCAAAAGTAACCTGAAGCTTCCCCCACACATTGTCTGCATGAAGCACAGAGACTTCTATCTTGTACCCCCTTTCAATTTTAGAGGAAACTATGGTGCAGTGTTGTGCTTGCAGATATTAACACAAAATCTCCCTCTTGGACTACTGCAGTGCACTCTACGTGGGGCTACCTTTGAAGGTGACTCAGAAACTGCAATTAATCCAGAACGCGGCAGCTAGACTGGTGACTGGGAGAGGCCACCAAGACCATATAACACCAGTCCTGAAAGATCTTCATTGGCTGCCAGTACGTTTCCGAGCACAATTCAAAGTGTTGGTGCTGACCTTTAAAGCCCTAAATGGCCTTGGTCCTGTATACCTGAAGGAGCGTCTCCACCTCCATCATCCAGCCCGGACACTGAGGTCCAGCGCCGAGGGCCTTCTGGCAGTTTCCTCACTGCGAGGTGAGGTTACAGGGAACCAGGCAGAGGGCCTTCTCGGTAGTGGCACCTGCCCTGTGGAACGCCCTCCCAGCAGGTGTCAGAGCAATAAACAACTATTTTACTTTTAAAAGATAACTGTAGGCGGCCTTGTTTAGGGAGGTTTTTAATGTCTGATGCTGTATTATTTTTAATATTTGGTGGAAGCCGCCCAGAATGGCTGGGGAAACCCAGCCAGATGGGCAGGGTACTAATAATAATAATAATAATAATAATAATAATAATAATAATAATAATTAACACAACTAGTATCAGACAGTAGTTTCAAGCATGGTTAGAAATGTGGTTGTGCTAACCATGATCAGTGTTAGAGAATCAAATTTAGAAGCGCCTTCAGAAGTCATCCAGTCTGTGATCAACCTCTGGATGCTAGAAATCTACTCCTACAACAAGCCTGAAACATAGTCACCCTGACCTTACTTAAAGAAGAGCCCACCACCTTCTGAAGTAGTCTCATCCACGGTTGAACTTGTACTGTCAGGTATTGCTTCCTAATGTATAGTCTAAACCTTTTTATTGTAGTTCAAACCTACTGGTTTCAGGTCCTATCTTAACTGATTTCAGTGTAGCCATTAACACCGCATCACTGATAGCTCTGAAACAGCTGAAAAGGGACAACAGAAATACCTGGGGAAAGGCAGGCGGGAAAAGATAAGGGAAATTGATATGAAACAGTGATCTGTGTTAAAGAAGTAATTTTACTGCTTCCCCAAGTCCTTTCCCTCCCCACAGCTCTGTAAAATATTTTTTTGGGGGTTTAATAATTAAGTCACATTAGATGTTTTGCACAGGAAGAAAAGAGATACATGGAGGTGCTCTGCCTTCAACAGAACTGGGAAAATGACTTATGCATTGAAACAGGAAGACCTTAACATCTATGTGCATTTCATGTGAGCATGGGAAAAGGATGGAGATCCTTCTCAGCCTTGCTTGCTCCATTTGGGTTTTCTTGTGGTATTTTGCGGAAGGTAAAGGCCAGTATTGGGAGTGACATTTATGAACACAAATCGCAATGCTGAAAGGTACTTTTAAAAAAAGAAAGGAAAGGAAAGTGAGTGACACTGTAAATGGCATTCCCCCACCCCAACTTACTTTAAACTATTTTAAATAGCAAATTAGCCTGGCGCAGAGTGGATTTTTTTTTCCCCTTACAGGAGAGATGAAAGGTTAACTGTCTGAGAGAGAATAATATGTTTGACATCTATTTAGGGAAGAAAGGGTTTGTTAATAAAAGCAGAGCCCCACTTGATGTTCCTAATGCTTCTTAGTGTTTGCATACACTTCCAAATAATTAGGGAATCTTACACCCCCTTCTTTCCTTACAACAAAAAAAGAAGGGTAGGAACCCAGAATGGAAAATAAAAAAGCCATTTCAGACCCCAGTGCCTTGTTTGCTGGCTTTGACAGAGGTCCTTGGAGGTCGGAGTGACTGACAAGTCTTTGGTAGCTGAGGGACTGCAGATAATGCACATACCATCTTTTGAGACACAAGAGCTCTGAGTGCTACTCACCATATTTAATAGGGGAAGGAGAGGCAGTGGTTGGAACAATGCAGCAAGCAGGATGACTCAAAGATTACAAATAGCTTCCTCAGCCAATTAGTTCCAATTAGAAAAGCAGGAGGGTACTGTAAACCTTGCAGACAGCAACAAGTGCCTCCCTTAACTCGCTCTCTGGCTCTCACAGAGCTACTTTGGTAACCACTTTCTAGAATGCATCTCTTAACTGGCCAAGAATACTTGCCTCGGCTCACCTGAGAGAAAATGTGTTGTACATGTCACTACACCAGTAAAGTTCCTTTAAAAAGGCAATTGCAGCTGGGTGCAAAGGCTTCAGTTTCAATAACCTATGGCTCAGACTGGGATTTCATAAAGTGCAACTGAGAGAAAACCACAGTTTAAATAAAATGAGAAGCAGCATTGTCAACAGAACCCCATGCTGTGAGCGCACAACGGTCCTAGCAGGCAATCTTTTGAACAGGATAGCTAGGAAGAGCGAGGGGGTGGCATGCTATTTCTAGCACTAACACTCTGGATTTTGCAATATCTGGGTTATATTCCCTTCATATGGATTGGTAGGCACTAGTTTTTCTTTGCAAGTTAATAGGATGCAATTACAAGAGGAAGTTTTGTTCCTCTCATAGAATCTGAGCATGCTTTCCTTCTCTGTCTTTCTGACTAATAACATCAAACTATTGCATTAAGCAGACTTTACATTTATTGAGGAAAATATTACCTCCTTTGGTGTGTCGTTACATTAGCTTAGAGGCTGTGCTTTTCATTTTGCACCAAAAAAAAGTACTCTCATTGCACTGAAGTGTTAAGCATCAGTTCCTACTTGTTTCAGACTATTTTTCCATCCTTAACTCCCACACACAACTGGAGACAAGTAGCAGCATCAACTGCTATGTTGAACTTCAGGTGCCTGATGAAGACATGTTAAAAATAAATAAATCAGCAGGCATTTTAAGTAAGCTTTTCTGATTTTCTGGTTAATTTTAGCAAATCAGTATCCATTTTGTATCACTTAGAAACTACGGTGCTAAGAGGTATAAAAATGTCTGAAATAAATAAATACAGAAATTTAACTTCATGTTATGCAACACGTACCACAATGGTTCTCAATGTGAGACATAAACACACTCTGCCCACGTGGGCGCTACACATATTTTAAGGTTTCCCCTGTTCCTGGGAGGCTTGCTTAGACAACACTGATATATGACATGTCTAGGCAACAGTTGGCCATGCATTTATCTCAGGACTGGCATGTGCAGCCATAGGCACATCAGGCATTCATGAAAGATGCAAGTGTCCATGAAAAATGCAAGTATTCAACCACATTCCACAAACACTGCCATTTTTATCAGCCAAAATGACATCACACCAGTCATATTCAAACAATCAGAGTGCTCAGTGTTTTCTAGAATACATTAATTAGTTAAAATGTTTTGGGGATACCTTCACCAAGAAAAGACAAAAGACACTACTATGAAATACAAACAGCATTATTCTACATTTAAAAAACAACACCTGCTGTTACCAAGGGAACATAGGAAGCCCTCTTATACTGAGCCAGGCAACTGGTCCATCACATTCAGTGTGCCTTGCACTAACTGGTAGCATTTCTCCAGAGTCTGAGATGGGACATTTCCATCCCTACCTGGTGATGCTGAGAACTGAACCTAAGTTATTTTAGGTTATGCTTTGCTGCTGAACTAGCATTTCATTTATAGGTATTGAAAATCAACCAATATATTTAAGGGTCAGTTACTTTATAAACAAATCATGAGTAGATGGTTGAAAAAGTAGTTTCATTTAGGTATTTACAAAGCAGAGAAGACACGTTAGAAGTGTTTTCAGTTCAGCAGCGCTAAAATCTAAACTAATGAAGGGAAGAAAGCCTACAGTGTGTTTCTTCCCACCCTGCTTTGAACGATAAACGCTGTTCTGCTGTCAGTACCAAGCTAGATGAAGAGTGCAGCTATGACACAACACAGGCACTTAACTTTTACAGAATTTTTCCAACTGTGGCTTCATTTTCCATCTTTGGAAACCTTTTTAAAAGGAGCCCTCATTTAGTCACAGAGGGACTGCCAAGCCATTTCAACGTCAGCAATGACCCAGCCGTAATCACAAAACACACATGTAAATACCAGGTTTCTTCTGAGCCAAGTTACTTTGATGCTTCATAAATCACAAGGCTATGCTGAAGTAAACAGAAAGTGTTTTCACAGTGTTCTGAAACTATATTTCTTCACACCAGCTAGGTGTGATAAGGTCTGCATATAGCACTGTGGGCTTTTCACTAAGGGCCATAGATGGAGAAAGGCCACACAAAAGCCCTATTCATGGATTCCAAAGAATATAAGGACTTAAATCGAGGAGGGGGGGGGTATCCTGACCTTCAGAGGGACGTTCCTATGGGAGTTTTGAAGTGCATTTAATTGAATGTGCTTACAAGTCCCTTCCGTATCTTCCAGCTCTATGTGAAGCACATATGCCCACTGCACGCAGAAACATTGGAGGCAGTGGCTGTGTGTACATGCATGCTCCTTGCTCCACGATCGATTTAAGCCCTCACAAGTTCTTTTGCTTTCGTGAATAGGACTAAAATGGCCCAAACCTTCCAGGAGAAATTGCAGATAGTCACGAATGTGTTAAAATCAGAGGTGCGCACAGGCAACGAGGTCCAGTTCAAACCCTAACTCAGCACTTGGGAAAACAGCAGTTTGGCTTGGAATGATTCAGAGACAGGCTAACTTGGGAAACCTGACTTGGGAAAACAGAAGCTGCATGCCCCTGCTGCTTAATATTATGGGAAAGTAAACCAAAAATGGCTAAAACATTTTTCCCTTTTTAAGAAAATTTGATAATTTGATATTAGCAAGCCTATTTTATCACAGTTATTAAAATGTTATGTGTTAAGTGTATTTAACTTAAGGCTGCTGCATCAACCTAGATTTTCAGTCATAACTGTGAATTTCCTTTGGCAGATTTAGCACCGACCATTGCTTTTACTTAACTGTAACGGTTTGTTGTGAGAAGTCATGACTACATGCATCTTTGGGCTGCCTGCACTATGCATTACCTAAGCCAAAGGAATATCCCCCTTCCACCTATCTGTAATGTGAAGGCCTTGCTCTTAAATGGTGCTGCCTGAGTTCAGGGTGGGAGCTGTTCAGGACAAAAGTAAAAACTGTTCTGAAGACATGGCTGAAACCCCGATCCTTCCCACCAAAAGGCAGAATTCTTCAGTGCTAAAGGGGGGGGACCTAGGACTGACCTCTACATTCATAAAGATGAGAAGAATTTTGGGCGTGAAAGACCTGAGTAGACATGCTTCTAAAATATGTCTATTTATATACATTATTTCAATATACCCTTCATGCTACCATAGCATTTCAGTGTGTCGACATGACTTTTCGAAAATGCTATCTAGAGACTGTTCAAAGCACATGATTGAATAACATTCCTACACTTCTCCACAAATTCAAATCAGTAGTCGATGAACATATTTCCAACAACATAAACAAAGAGCATTAGACCAAAATTATAAAATCGTTATATTAGTCCTACAAGAAGAAGAATGAGGCTTATTTATTGTCTGTAATCAAATTTTTAACGGTGCAAGAAATTACCTACTTAATAAATTCATTTGCATTCCTCAGTTCTACACTTTACTATCAGCGTGGTGAAAGAATAAGTATTGTTAAGCTACAATATGCATTTCAGAAGTTCCCACACTAAGGAATGTAAATGGAATGTCAAGCAGGATGGTACTTAAATACTCCCACCCTCACCATATTTAAGACTCTCATTTAGCATTTTATCTACCTGTTTAAGTGACAACTCTGCCACATAGCTATGGAGAGGAGCAGGGTAAACATCACTCTATAGTAACACGTCCTCCTTTAAAATATTTTTTTTTAAAAAAAATAATAATGACAGAATGACTGTGGCCTTGAATCACAGTACCCTCAGGTCTAGCTAGGGGCATGTTATTCAGATCCTATTGAATGAAAATAAATAGTTGAATTACCTGAAAATAAGAATTGGTAGCACTCTTCCAATTAAACATTACAAAGCTTTTCCGTAAAAGAATTGCGTTTAAAAAAATGTAGATATGAGAGTTAATGTACTGCTATTAACTTTTGTTATTATAGTGTGATCCTATTCATGCTCACTCCGAAGTGAGTTGCATTGAGCTCAACTATATATAGGACTCTGGCAAGAGACGTAAAACTTGACTGCGTAGGCACATCTCTAGCTAAAGGGCGTTCTCCCAGATATACTTTTTCTTGGTTTTTAAAGCCACACGGAGGGACAGAAGGTATATACCACCTAATCCTATGAAGACTGAGGATCTGCAGAGAAATCGGTTTGTAAGCTGTAGATTCTAGGTCACAAACCCCCAATATCCCCTCAGCCACTTATTTTTCCAGCTTAGTCAGTGCCTTCCCCACAGAGAGGGACAGATGGCACCAAGCAAGCATATCACAAGATAGATATATTTTTTTGTAGTAGTGATTAGTCTGGATTGGAAAACAACATACGGTGAATAATTTGCTCTCTTTTTTCTCTTACTTGTCTTAACCCAAACACATTGACCTCCACCAAAGTCAGAGGTCCCAAATGTGTCCTTTCCCCTCAGACCTTTCATCTGCTCCTTTCATTCCATTCTCTGGGCACGGCACAAAGGTCCTTAAAAGCTATGGCATAAAATAGCAACATACGACAGCTACCATGTGGAAATGAATGAATCACACAGGTCAAACTGGAGCCCAAGCACAACATCTGGGAAAGCCATTCATCACTAAGGCAGTGCTGTGCAGACTTGATGAGTATGTAGCTGTCACAGATATGCAGAGCCTTCCTCTTTATCTCCATCAACACATGTATCATCTTTCCTACAATTCTAGCAATGAGGCACCTGGTCTCTAAAGATGGGTGGCAACTACAGTAAGTTATTGTCCAAACTATTCCAGCTGAGCATTACAACTGGACAATGTTAGCAAGCTTCCCTTTGTATCTGCCATTGCATCCTTCTGGACAGTCTGGAATATTTATTTCATCCATAGATTTGGGTTGTGCTAATATATATCTCGGATCTGGTTTGGAACCTTCAGAGCAAATCTGTGAGGGCGTGTCCTTGCAGGTGTTCCACATTCACAAAGATTTAGTTAGTTACAACCCTATGTTTTTATTGATTCCCAGTTAACATGAAAGCAATTCAACATCTGCAAAAAATAACTACGTGATCCAGAGAATAAGCAAGCCACCGGTTTCCATGAATACAAAGAGGTATGTGCAGGAAATGTGACCATCACAGAAGGCTCACTAGCATTCTTCTTAGTTTTGCATGAAAAGTTGGGTTGCCCAGATAGAATCATGGAATTGTAGAGTTGGAAGATCACCCTGAGCCCCATCTAGTCCAACACTCTACAATGCAGGAATCCTGCCCACAGCCAAAGGCTACAATGCTAACCATGTCTACTGAATTCTGTACAGGCTTCTTCCAGGCTAAGTGGGGCTAAGATAGCAGCCTAACTATTTTTACTGCTACAGATATTCACTTTTTGGGGAGATTGATTCTATGGTGAAACAAGCCTTGTCGCTCGATTCTTCTCACTCTTTGTTCTTTCCAGCTGAGTTTCCATTCAGCTGCCCCTGCAGTTGTGTGCAAATCTTTGGAGTTATATCATCCTTTCCCTCCAATCCGAAATGTATTTTTCTACAAGCTGCCAGAAAGGTTGCTTTTCAAAACAATGCCTCCTGTGTATCCTTTGCTCAACTGCATGGGGTTCCTCTCAGTTCTGTAATAGGATAAAGATGGTACAGCATTGTTACAGCAACAGTATTACTCCTTTGAAATCTCTTGCCAAAAGATTTTAGAGTGCTGAAATTAACGTTAGTTGCCCACAGCCCGTAATGTACGTTCTGGCTGCCATTCACTCACATTTTGATACAATACCAATTTGAGCAAGAAAGAAATCACCAGAAGTCAAAGATAAATGCACAGTATTCTACAGAAGAGGAAAAAAAGAGACCTGCCTGTTTGATCAAAAACACCAAATGAGCCTAGCTACGCTTTCCCCAACTTCTTTGGCAGGAGACTGAAGTGAAGATAAGAGAGCTTACATAGCATAATTCACTAATTTGCAGAGTTTAATGCAAAAGATGCACAAAAATAAACCAAAAACCAGATGGCACTCAATTGTGAATGATGAAAGAAGACTGGATGTCTCTCACTTTATTATTTCGTGAGAATTTTAAAATTAAATTTATAACTGGCAGAAGCACAGTTTGCCATAGTTTTCAGGATACAGTTACTTCCTTCTCTTGTCCCGAAGTCCAGCAATATATGTATATATTGACTGAAAACATGTAAAGGGGAATCTTGGTCATATCAAGACTCCCTTTTGTCATCATTTTAATAAATATGCTTAAGTGCTGCTGTACACAGGTAACCTGGGCAAAGTGGGCAATAGTCTGAAGATAGCATCAAATTAAAAAAACAGAAGAATGGCAAGTTGCTAATGCAGTGGTGTAGCTCCACAAACAAGGGCATGCAATTCTGAACCTAATTCCCCAAAAGTGGTGGGGTGGGGGCAAAGTGGCTAGAGAGAATTTATCATACATCTCTACTGATCACATTAGTTCACTGGAAGTGAATTCACTCAAGCAAGGCCAGTGTAATAAATAACACCCTATTAGTTTTTAAATCTGATCATTAATTCTGAGCTGTCTGACCTGAGGTGTCAGGCACAAAGGCCCATAGTGCAGAATATGCCCCCTATGGATACATTCACCACAATATCAGTATTCTAGACCAGTCTGAGCGAAACCAGTTTACAAAATGTAATAAGCAAGCAGTTGGGTACCCTACCTTAACTATACAAAACGTGAAACAGCAGGGAGCCCGTCTAGATTATTGAATTTCACTGGCAGCGTCAATATTGACAAGAGTCGCTGAAAGCTGAGAATTACCTTATCCATTTTACTAGATAGACTGAAAATTGGTCAACAAGTGAAAAGAGGAGAACAAGGCAGATGGCAAAAGTGAATGGTGTTAAGAATTTTGTTGGTGTTAGGTATAAAAATAATTTGTTGCAAATTAGGTTGCAAAATGTGACAAAGATTGGTGTGGAACTTCTAAAACTATGCAAGTTGTATTACATACTAAAGGTCTCGACCTTCAACATCACCAATTTTTTTTTTAAAAAAAGGTAGCAGTGGAAAGGCTTGTCAATGTCTGAGACCTGGAAAGACACATCCCACTCAAAACATACAATACTGTGGTAGATGGATATCTACCAATAGATATCTACTGTGATAGATAGACTGATCTGCTAAACGTCACCTGCCTAAGCTTTGTGCACACAAATAGAACCGTGAGTTGCACTCTCATTCTTTCTTATCCCACTTGTTCACTCAAACAGAAACCTGTACTTCACACCTGCTACAGTTATATTGGACACACTAAATTTGTATAATTCATCAAATATTATATTTGATATTTAAGCTAAGTCAGTCAGACCCAAACCTCAGAAGAAGTCAAGTCCAGTTTGCCCCTAAGCTACAACCTTATTATTAGTGGAACTGCAGTTCTGAAGATTAATAATATCTACCTGAACTGTCTGGTCAAACTATATCCTTAATGTTAGCATTCAACTATCTATCCGACAGCTAGCTGTAATAGCTAATCACATGTAGTCAGTCCCATTAAGAGGAAACAATGAAAACAAAGTAGCAAAGATCACATTCTACATGTAGCAGAGTTAACAGTAGCAGAGTAAATCCAAAGGCTTATAAATGAGTAGCTTGGCATGTTACTCAGCCCAGCTGTTTTAATGAAATAGGTGCACTATACATGCAGATATGTATGCTGAATATCTGTTTATGCTGAGATTTCTACATTCAACTCACTTTGCACAGTACACAAATAGTATATATAGAGCCAAGCTCTATTTTAATCACTCAGTAGCTCAGCGATAGACCTCATGCTTTTGCATACAAAAGACCACAGGTTCAATTCCTGGAATTTTTAAGTAGGGCTGGGAACTATTCCAGTCTGAAACCCTGCAGATCCACTATTGACCAGAGTTGATCAGGGATGCAAAATGTGTGGTCTTCTAAATGTTATTGGACTACAGCTTAAAACATACTTGGCCATTGGCCATGCTGGATGGGCTGATGGGAGTTGGAGTTCAACAACACCTGGAGAGCTGTAGGTTCCCCATGCCAGTTCCCCATCCCTGCTCAAGACAATAAATGCTAAGCTAGATGAATTCAAGTTATGATCTCATATATGGTAGCTTCTTATGTTCCTAAAATCACCACCCTCCCCTACGAAAACGATTTTGAAGTATTATTTTAAGAAATTATATAGTTTGACTTAGAAAATGTATGGAACTGGAAAACCTTTTGCCAAGCAAGTACTGCTCTATTCTATTGGTCAGACCACAGCTGGAGTACTGTGTCCATTTCTATGCACCACAATTGAAGGAGGATATTTACAAGCTGGAACATGCATAGAGGAGGGCAACCAAGATGGATCCAGGGTCCGGAAACAAAGCCTTAAGAGAAACCATTGAGGGACCTGGATATGTTTAGCCTGGTCAAGAGGACACTGAGAGGAGATATAGAATCGTGGAGTTGGAAGGGACCGCGAGGATCGTCTAGTCCAACCCCTTGCAATGAAGGAATCTTTTGCCCACTGTGGGGCTTGAACCCAAGAACCTGAAATTAAAAGGGCTGTCACATGGAGGATGGAGCAAGCTTGTTTTTTTTCTGTTCCAGAGGGTAGGATCTGAAGTAATGGCTTCAAGTTACAAGAAAGGAGATTCCATCTAAACAATAAGAACTTTCAGAGGATAAGAACTGTATGACCATGGAACAGACTCCCTCATAAAATGGTGGGCCCTTGGAGGTTTTTAATCAGAGGTTGGATAGCCATCTGTCATTAATGCTTTAGCTGAGATTCCTGCATTGCAGGGGGTTGGACTAGATGACCCTCAGTGTCTCTTCCACCTCTACAATTCTATGATAAATCTAAGGGGGGGGGTTAAAAAAGGAGAAAAAAATTAAGAACAACAATAGCTTGTGGTCAAATTAAATGCTGGAACATAAAACAACATACATTCTCTTGATCACACTGTATATGCATGTTTTATTCCCCCTTCCACTTATTTTCCACTGCATATTTTGGGTAGAATTCATCAGACACTGGTTTTCTGTGTTCTCAATTCATTTCAATAGGGTTTGTGTGAGAAAGATTCTACCAGTAATCTACCAATGCATCTCACTCCATTCATGTGAAACAGAAAAGCTTTTCTACAAGTTTATAAGGGAAGACACCAATATGCAGATAAATTGGTACTATGAAAAGAACAAAAGGTGCATTTCAGAGCTGTGTATAAAACAAAGTAGTAGGGAATAAACTGCTGGGCAAAAGATACATTATTTTCAATCTAAATGCACTGTCTGGATTACAAAAAAAAAAAAAAACCTTACTGCCAGAGTAACTGGTAAGTAAGTGGATTATATGCCACCTAATAATAATAATAATGATAAAAAATAAAAATGTCATACGTTGGATTTCCCCAGACTTTACCAGGATTTCAAATTTGGAACAGACATCCAGTTGGGAGGATTTCAAAAAGCAATTGAAAAACCACTGGGTTGTTGTTGTTGTTGTTTTTGGCATTTTTGTAAACAAAAAAGCTCAATTTCAGTGGTTTCCTATATATTAAAAAGGCTCAATAATTTTGGGAATTTATAATAATAAATTCTTTATACCCCACCCCACCCTTCTGGATGGGTTGCCTCAGCCACTCTGTCCAGCTTCCAGCACATATATAAATAATAATAAAACATCAAACATTAATAGTAGCAATCTGATCCAACATAAAAAGTCACAATAAGTCAGTCTTTCTATCCTCCTCCTGATAAGGCAGTGTGGTCAATACTGCTACAGCACAAAGTAACATCTTTTATTGATAATTTTAATGCTGGGGGTGGTGGGTTGCAAACCATGAAGTGCTATACAAATTTTGTTAAATGAAACAAAGTAATATAAATGCCTATTTCTTATCTATAGCAAGCCAAGTCCACTGCAACTCGAATGCTGCATTAAATACAATTATTCAAAATATGCCTTAAGGTTACTTTAACTACTACTTGTATCTAGGGATACCGTTCCGTTTGAACAGCCTAAGAATGTGAACAGAATTCTTAGAGGATGAGGTCAACACTTGTGTGCTTGACCCTTGACCCTCCCTTGCTGAAGGCAGACAGAGGTCAGTAGCTGAGTGGGAAGTGGGGGTGGTGATATGTGTTTACTTGAGAGAAGGGAAAATACTAACATATTTTAAAGCAGCTGTGGTAAAAATCCTTACTGGATCATCATAGTGGATAATTTCCAGACAGATTATAATACTCCATTTTTGCATAAGGTGTTGCATGGAATGTAGAAACCCAGTTATTATTTTTTTCTGAATTAAATAGATAACATGGATGCATTTTTGTTTTTTTCATCTAGTTTCAGATTGCTGAGATGGAATTGGTTGCCCTGGCAGGTTATCTATGCCAGGAATGAGACAGGGAGGTAAAGGTAAAGGTAAAGGGACCCCTGACCATTAGGTCCAGTCGTGACCGACTCTGGGGTTGCGGCACTCATCTCGCTTTATTGGCTAAGGGAGCCGGCATACAGCTTCCGGGTCATGTGGCCAGCATGACTAAGCCGCTTCTGGCGAACCAGAGCAGTGCACGGAAACGCCGTTTACCTTCCCACTGGAGCAGTACCGATCCGCGGACCTTCTGATCGGCAAGTTGTAGGCTCTGTGGTTTAACCCACAGCGCCACCCACGTCCCGAGACAGGGAGAGTGTGCCCCAATTGGTTCTGCTGGATGTCATAGCAGCTTTCAATACTGTCTGTCACAGTATCCTTCTGGGCTGCTTGCTTCAGATGGGACCCCGAGAAAACTTCCTAGAAGATTGTGGTGCAAGAAACTTCCACTTGCTGTCTAGCAGGATTCCACCTTGCTGTTCAATACATACAGGAAACAAATAGAGGGCATCACCTGGAATCTTCTGTCGTCAATATGCTGACAATATGCAGATCTACTTACCCTTTACATCTAACTCTGTGCAGAAGCAGTGGGGATTCTGAACCACTGTCTGAAACTGGTGATGGGCTAGATGAGACTAACAAACCAAAACTTATGGGATTACTGTAACATGCTGTACATAGCCTTAGAAGACGGTTCACAAACTTCTGCTGGTTCAAAACACAGCAGCAAAACTCCTTAATGGGTGCTGGCACAACTCTTCTTTTATACCAGCTGCTGTGGCTGCTAGAACATTTCTGGGATCAGTTCAAAGCTGAACTGCTCTGGCAAATTCCATCTGCTACATTTAGGGGGAGAGGCCATTCTGTGTTTACCATCGCCATCAGAAATATGCTCTCTCCTTACGTTGTTTTTGTTATACAGTACTTGTTTTCTTGTTTCAGGAACCCTTTGACCTCCCTTATGCAATTTGGTTTTTCCTCCCAATAACTTTTTTAAAACTTGTTGTGCTTTTCTGTTTTCAAATTGTTATATTGTCATTAAAAAAAAAAAAGTATTGGGTTAATTGCTTTAGACATTTCATTAACAAGTCAAAAGGAGGGATAGGTAAAGGTAAAGGGACCCCTAACCATTAGGTCCAGTCACGGACGACTCTGGGATTGCGGTGCTCATCTGGCTTTACTGGCCAAGGAAGCCGACGTACAGCTTCCGGGTCTTCCGGGTGCTTTTGGCAGGTGCAAAAAACAGTACCGCATACATACCTAATATAAATGGACAAGGAGTTCCAAAGTCTAGATGCTGCCACACTGAAGGATTAATTCCTTGTAAGTGCAGAACAAAGCTTTGACACTTGGGAAAAAATTAGATCTGTTCTTAAACAAAATTATGTCTGAAATAAAACATGAATGTGCCCAGTGCTATCACAAACCAGGGCTGTTAACAATGCATTTTAAACATAATGAAAACTGTTTATTTGGCAGTTTTGCCTAGTAAAGGTAAAGGGACCACTGACCATTAGGTCTAGTCGCGACCGACTCTGGGGTTGCGGCGCTCATCTCGCTTTACTGGCCAAGGGAGCTGGCGTACAGCTTCCGGGTCATGTGGCACCATGACTAAGCCGCTTCTGGCGAACCAGAGCAGCGCACGGAAACACCGCTTACCTTCGCGCCAGAGCGGTACCTATTTATCTACTTGCACTTTGACGTGCTTTCGAACTGCTAGGTTGGCAGGAGCAGGGACCGAGCAACGGGAGCTCACCCCGTCGTGGGGATTCGAACCACCAACCTTCTGATCAACAAGTCCTAGGCTCTGTGGTTTAACCCACAGTGCCACCCATACATAAATACAGTTAAGTTTCCAATAGAGGAACTGCGTGCAAATTTAGGCTCCCCCACCTGTCCTTAATCTCTGAATTATAGTTAAGGTATGAGCTGATCTATGTCTGCATCAGCCCTGTGTCCCTATTGACAAGGTCTCCCTCTGTGTTTGTGTGATGATTTTCTTTTAGCTCAGTTCAACTACCAAAGTTCAAATATATCCCATGTAACGTGAAAGTGCTCACATAACAATAGATACTACACACAAAGTGTGGAATGAAGGTGAATGGGGCGGGGGGGGGGGGTTGAGATCCATTGAAGGGAACAGGGAAGGAAATAACTTAGTTCAACATCAAAGGGTAAATTAATAATAATCCTTCTTTCAGAGATAAGTATTTTTTCCAAATTCCTGCTCCTCAAACTATCCAGAATGTACAATTACGCGTGCACGCACACGCACACACACATTATAATTGCAAACAAGAAGAGCATGGTGAAATGTATCTGTGCATTTCTACTAAAAATAATCAAGCATAGACACTTTAAATATTGTAGTATACAACATCAAATTATATTTTTTGCCAATAAATGCATCAATGTTTAAGCTGAAACATGTTAAACAATAGGCCCTGCCCTCAAACATTCACTCCTAAATATATTAATGGTGTGAGCGTTAATTTATAAGGCATTGTTTTGTTACCTCTGAAATCAAAACTTCTGTTTACTACACAGGAAGATGCTTTACTTAATATGCTTGCTGACAGATGTGTCCCTCCCCACTCACCACACCTGAGTCACAGGTTTTCCTCCTTTTGTTCAAATTACTGGAAGAGGGTTGTGGGGGGATAATGGAATGATGTGGGATTCCAATGTGTAGTTTTGAGATAGCTGTAATAAGTTTGAAGCTTATTAGGAAACTTGGATAATTGTCTGAAAGCAGTAAGTGATGAGACAAGGTTTGTTGGGAACACAAGAGTATCGGAAATCAGTGGGTGGCTACTGATGAAATAAATTTAGTGTCTATGAATGATTGACTTCTTTATGTAAGGAATCTGGAAACATTTTTGGAAAACCACACTTCAGAAAACTGTAGCACTCTAAAAATGTCACATTATGCTTTGCATCCAATCAATAATTCTAGAACTAAGCACTTGTATGTAATAAATAACATTTTGGCCACTAATTTCAAAAGAGAAGATCTGTCACTTGGCAAATCACTTCTACAGTTTGACTTACAGAATTTATCAGGGTTTCATTTTGATGTCAGTTCAAATGTAACAGCAACCTATGGTTTGCTGCAAGTAGTGGGAACTGTAACACAGAGTCAAATAAAAACTGGAGGATTATCTGAATGCAGCCATGTGCCTTGGTAATAACTTATTGTGAAATACTACAAACTCTGGTCACAATATGAGGAAATATATCTTAGGAAATATATTAGTCTGCTATCATGCAAAGAAAACCTTGATTTGAGAAGGAAATGCTAGCAAGGTAAGATCCTAAACCTTGCACTTTTCCTTTGGCGACATTTGTGGAAACCATCAATAAATTTGGAGGAAGCATTTAAACCTAGCATCTGAAAAACTGGCCTCTGGAGCTTTGTATTTATGAAACTTATACTAAGAGTTCTTTATAGTTTATACTTTGTAGTATGGCACTCTCTCAAAGGAATCCTTTAGCAGCCAATATGACAGAGATGTCCATTACCCAAATGGACAGCACTCTGTATTGATCACTGCTTCACTTAGCAATCCCATTTGTCATCCTATTGTTTCTGCCCTGATTTGCATAAAACAAAAAATGAGAATTTATTGGCTAATTTAATCTATGTACAAAGCACAACTGAACTTTGTGTAATTTTAAAGGACACAGAATAACAGAATGCAGTATGATGGTTCCACATGTCGTTTTAAAACACACAAAAAACCTTTAGGAAAACTTACTGTCAGAACTGGGTGAAATTCTGAAACAAGCCAATCCTAAAGATGCGTACAGTAGCTTGCACTTACATTTATACACACATGGGGGGGGCAGAGAAAGTCAAATGTCACATAATCCTTTCTCCACAGATTTGAATAATGCCTTGCTTTTCTTCAATCAAGTGCTACATTAGGAAAAAAGCCAAAACATCCATGAAAACAGAAGAACTGCCTAATCAGCTAGTAAATCACTTAGGGAGGACTAAATGCAATTAATTTGGTCTATGTCTTGAGATAGTAGCAGCCAACGATTTCAAACACACTGTACCTTTCTATATAGCCTTTCCATGGAAAATTTAATTAGCCACAAGAAAAGCAATATTGAAACATTTAATATCCCTCCCACAATATTAAATATAACCTTCCATGTCAGAAAGATATAAGATTCAATGCAACGAAATAAACAAACTTCTTTCAGACCTGAACTGCATAGTCATCAGACAATAGCCAATTATTATACTTGCTACTGGAGTCTGACCTGCATTTTACTCAGGATTTTTCTACCTATTTCCATTCGGAAAGTCATCCAAATCCAGATTTCCCCTGAGAACACTTTTATGATGCTATAAAGACTATCAACCAGAGATGGAAATGCCGCAGCTCCTGAGATGCAGACAGAACTATCAAATAACATTTAATTGTCAGATGACATTGTGTGGCTGGACTTGAATTCTCATCTCCAAATGTTATCTGTGCAACTGTCTGTGGAGATAAGGTGGTGATGATAGAAACAGATAAAACCAATTAAACTTGGAAACAGCAAATGCTGCAAGATGCTTCTTCCCACAGTAAGGTTTAAAGACGTAGTAACATAAACGCGCAGCAATTTGACATCATTGTGGTTTGATTTAGATTCAGATTCAGATTTGAGACCTAGTGCAGGTTTTACATGAAGTGCACACCTGACAGCTTATTTTTCATTCGGAGTCAACCTGAATTCAGTGGTCTGAGTGGGTAAGATCGGTATTTCCATAGGCATTTCAAGAAAGGCACTTCTTTCCCAAAGGCTTAATACAAAAGTAAGCTGAGAGAGGGGGGGGGGGGGAGAGAGAGAGAGAGAGAGAGAGAGAGAGAGAGAGAGAGAGAGAGAAATAGGATATTAAATAGATACTTTTAAATGCTAGTGGAACTCGCTAAGGGAGGAAATTTAGAGATTGAAATAAAAGTAGGAAGTGATTGGATTATAGAAAGGACACTTGAAGAAGTTATCAAATAGGAATACACATTCTTTTCACACTGTAAAGAGTAAACCCCACAGTCATGTTTGAACACATCCATTCCACAGAAGCCCTCTTTTCATGGATCCCTCCATGTGTTCAAACCAGCCCTGTCCTCTAACCTCTGCACACTTGATGGAACATTATAGAATCACAGAACTGTAGAGTCTCCTCTTTACCAGCTAAACATACCCATCAATCAACCACTCCTCATAAGGCTTGGTTTCCAGACCCTTGCTTATATCAGTTGCCCTCGTCTACACATGTTCCATTTCTTATGTTTCACCCCATGGGCAGAGGGTGGAGCCATGGACAGTAAGTATCCTCACACTACTCTCCATGTGTTAATTGAACAAGCATGAGAAGACTAGTATGTGCAATGAATATAGCTGCTTTATGCACACCCTATTTTAACCAGGTTTTTGTTGAAAATGTATGTTTAGCCTTTTTTTAACCCCTCACATGACTAAGAAATGGGAAATATTTACCACCACCTCCTTTAAGAAAAAAATAATCACCTGGGCTGTGTTTTCTGTGATGATTCAATCCACATATAGTATAAAATTCAGATGACTTTGTACTGAGAACGTTATACTGAGACTTTATACAGAACAATTCTGTACTTCTACAGAAAAGTCCTGAATCCAAAGCACAAGGATACCACTATGTGTTGCTGTTTTTAAAGTCATGGCTTAACTAGAGTTACTCAGTCTATTTAGTTCAAGGACTAACCTATGCTATTTGGCTTTTCACACTAAAGCATTCATCAGCTTCCTTTTAGCTCTGTAATGTTTTGTTCCAAAGCTATGCAGGATGGTTAGGAAATTATGTGGCCTCATACAGATGGCTTGACAAGATATGCTGGGGAAGAGAGATGATATAATGGAAACAGAGGAAATTCAGAAAGAGGGAAGGAGGGAAGCTGGAAGTCTGGGTGCATGTGCTATTACAGTGGACTTGCTCCATAGGCACGTCATATATACAGATGGGGAGTTTTTTTGGGGGAAGGAACAAGTCTCTCCTTTAAGTTAAATCCCCTTTGGGTACAGAAGTTAATTTAAATGCCGTAATGATAATTCTTTTCAAGCAGCAAATCTGAATTCATGATTTTTTGGGGGAGTAGGAAGGTACTTGCATTTATTGTTTGCTCAGCAAGAACATTTCCATTCTCTGTGCTTTCCAACCATTAAAAAAAATAATCCTGCCTCTAAAAGTACCAGGTAGAAAGGATGTTGAAAGCGTAGAAAATTTTAATATTGCAAATTACATTCACACAATGCAATGGATGGAAATTCTTTCCTCGTGTTCTTATTGACTTTTTCCTTCATTACACACACAGTGCTAGTATAATGGGAAGAGTCAGGGAGAGCAGTCATGAGACACCTGTATGTTCAAACGTTAATGTAAGTATAGACTAGTACCACTAATAGGGGAAGGGGAGACAGTCAGGTTAGCTTTCTTTTATTTCTCTACTCAGTTAGGGTTACTTTTTCCACCAGATTATTTCAGAGGATGTGTCAGGGTGTAATGACTTGGCAAGGCATTACAAGAACGAGTCGCCCTTCTTCTCTGGTCCCCAAGTGTGTTCTGTTTGATTGTCATTAAATGTAACCCAACCAACTGTGGGTTGCTTGAGTGCTGCACACCAGGATCAGGGAAACAACATTTTTAATAGCACAAATTGGGACTTCCCCCCTCCTTTCCTCTGCATGCCCTGTACCCTCACCAAATGTGTTCTGGAGGGTTAGAAGAATCTCCAGGGTAGATGGTGGAGGTGAAGTCAAGGAGAGGAGAGGGAGGAAAGTAAAACAAGCAAAAGAACATATTCCTAGCATGAAAAACTGCTCTTGGGCTCTAGGATAAATTTATTGTTGCAGCAGAGAGGCAGCAGCCTGTTAAGGGGGGGGGAGGTTCCCACGCAACAACTGCGGAACAGTTGCAGCTTTATTTTGCAATAAAATTACCAGGTGTAAACATTCTCTATCTTCACCCCATTGCTCTGTAATTAAAGTAGCTCATTTCCTGCTTACACATTCACTCTTTAAAGCTGTTCTCAAGGCATGTTTAAGCCTTAGAACTCACCACTAAATACACTTCTATCATAAAAACCTCACAAAATATTAAACCAGTGATACAACTTTCAGTCCTTCATTACTAAGCTTTCGGCGTCCAGCCTACTGACATTTTCCATTCACATAGCTTATTGCTGGAGGAACCACGGTATGCTGAACGACAAAATACACATAGGTTATATTGGATTTTTAAGAACTATGTGTAAATATCTTTATTAGACCAACCAAATCACAAAACAGCGTGCAAGCTTCAGAGTTACCGAAAGCCTACACCCTATTGAAACTGAAAGTCTACAAGCTATGTTGTGATGGCTTAATGAAGGTATTTTTTTACTTACTTACAAACTGCATTTACATCCCACCTTCTTCTCCAAAGAGCTTGAGGTGGTGTACATGATTCTCCTCCTCCTAGTTTAATCCTCACAACAAGCCTGTGAGGTAGTTTACCCTGAAAAAAGACAGTGACTGGCCCAAGGTCACCCAGCGAGCTTCATGGCCCAGTGGGGATTTGAACCCTGATCTCTTAGGTTCTAGTCTGACATTCTAACCCAGACTTGGCCTTCCAGATGTTTTTGGCCTAAAGTTCCCATGATCCCTAGCTAGCAGGACCAGTGGTCAGGGAAGATGGGAATTGTAGTCTCAAAACATCTGGAGGGCCGAATTTGAGGAAGCCTGCTCCAACCTATTGCCCTAAAATGGATTCTGGCATTTGTTATGAGCCGACATGGTAACTGTCAGTTATTATATGAAAGTGGCTGTGCAAGAGAATTTCCATAGCTAAGAACTTCCCCCTCTCTCCTCCTTGTGTACATCTTGCCATTTTTATTTTTATTTTATCTTTGCGGTTTTGAATACTGCATGAGGTTGTAAGAACACTGGAAAAAGAAAAGAAAAACTGGGCGTAAGATGTGCTAGCAGCAGCGAAGGAGAAACTTCTTTTTTGATGCTTGGCTATTGGTTTGATGAGAGGCCACTGTTCAAAAACAAAGGAAAGCTTGGTGTCAGAGGTAAGAGACAGATTCATGGATGTGTCTGAATGAAGGCGGGAATGGTGAACTCTAGGACGTGGTGAGAAGCTTGCCTGCTGAGCTGCTTGTCCCACCCACTGTTGAGAGAGAGATAAAGTGCCATGTCTACTGCCAGAAATCAGAAACAACATGTGTGAGGTCAAAGCAGCAACCACAGCAGCTAATTCAATCTTGTAAACACATAGAGGATCTAGGAAATCAGAATGGTGTCTTGCAATACATCCAGCATGTTGTTTATTGCAAAGTTTGTGAAATTAAAACTTTTTTTAAAAAAATTCAAATCACAGGCAGCAGATTCAATGTAGAACTGTACAAGATCTAGAAAAAATGGGTAGTGTATTGGAATGCACCCAAGATGTTCTTTGTCACAAACTTTATACAATTAAACTTTTGTTGGTCTAGTTCTTCAACATGGTTTAATTATATCTGCCTGGCTATAGTACAGAAGTTGATATTGGCAAGCAGCCTGAAGCAAAACCCAGACAAGACTGAGGTAATTAGCGTCAGTAAGGTAATGAGACATAAGGGAAAGGAGACAAAAGGGAAGAAATGGACAGGTACAAAAATAGAGGCTTTAATACTATCCTCTGATTTTGACTTTGGAATGGTTCAAGATGGAGCGAAAATGGTGATGGCAGTGGCCAGAAATGTGGGGGGGGGGACTGGGAGACATCTGGTGTCTGAAGTCAACAAAATGGCACCTCCCCCCATTCCATGTACAAAAGCCAACCAGACTGCCCTCCATTGCAATTGAAATAAGCAAGCACTCTTAGAGGGCATAGGTTAGGCCAGATGGCACACAAAGCTCTATCAACTCCCCACTCCTAAACATTTGCCACCCAAGGCAGCTGCCTCACTCTGCCTCATGGTAGGGTAAGGCCTAGCCAGGAGCACTTTTCGCAAACTCCATCAGACAAAAAGTCTGCAGCATTTCATATACAGAGACTGCTAGTCTTGCTTTCCTAAACTTTAAGACTACTGTAATGTGCCTTACATGGGGCCACTACTGTTGACTGGTTACAGGCTATATCAAGAATGCCTTGTCCTTGCTGTGCATAAACTTCACTATCTATGAACCACAGGCATGACCAACACAGTAAGTTTTGCTGTGCAATCAGTGGTCCAAAAATCTCTATCCCAAAACTCCTATCAACTCAAGACTAGTGTCGCACCAGATGACCCTGAGGCAAATTGCCTAGATCATATTGATGTTCCTATCATGTTGAGGTTTACTAAAGTTTCTCCTGAAGCATTGAACAACCATTTCTAACCTGGGGGGGGGCAGGAAAGGGGAGAGACAAGAAAATATTTTAAAGCAGGTGTTATGCTACTTAAAGCCACTATTGCTATATTCATAGCTGATAAGCTATGGGGTTTTATGTCCGGTTAGCCAGGGACTGGCATTGGCAGCTATCATTCATTTTTATTTCCCCAGCCTCCTGTGTAACACAAATCTAAACACAGTTAAATGCACTGTGGCAAAAGTGCTATATAATATTGTTCCTTAAAATAAGCATAGAACTTGATTGTTCACTAAAATAGGTGAGATGGAAAGGAAACTCAATACATTACTACTACTGAGATCACCTGAGAGAAACGGTCCCCTTGTTCTCGTTTATGTGGTGTGCACTCTCCATAAACATGAAACAAAAATAATGAGCCATTGTCCTTACCTCCTTACCTTACTACTTTGTCCTACATGTTCACAGAGTACTCATAGTATTTGAATGTAGCCCCCATAGCCCCAATAATAGTTAGACAGAAGTACATATGGGATAGTCATTGTTATCTGTGTACATTTTTGCAAACTGTTTTAGGAAACGTTGTTTGAAAAGCAGTCTATAAACATTGCAAAACAAACAAATGACTTGTGTGCATGCAGGCAGCATTTGAATGAGGATAACTATATCTATGAGGAGCATTTGACAGTTTAACAAAAATAAAAATTATGATCTCATAAGCATTTGAGGGGTCTAGGTCTTAGATATTTACAAATTATACATTATCAGTCAAATCCTAGCTTCTGTTTCACTACAAGCTGATTAATTACAACCAGTAGCATCTGCCCAAGTGAAACACAGGACCAGACAAGCTGAGGTGACTTGGATCAAAACTTGACTGTATGGATAGACACGCTTGAGGAAATCTGTTGAAAACCTGCTGTTAATATGTCTCATTCACAAAATGTGCTCTCGGGCTCCAACTTTCATCAGCATTAAATTAACCCACATGTTTAAAGGCTAAAGGGGGGTGGGAAAATTGAGATCCATCAGGCCTACAACTGAAGACAGGTGTCAAAAAACAAAAGATTTCAAATGATAAGAGCCAGAAAAAGAATTTAAAGTAGAAGTGTCGATCACATCTTATACAAAGCCTAAAACAGTATTGCTCTAGATGCTATTGCAGGAAGAAGCTTGTTATATAAAGATACCACTGAGAAAATATTAAACATTGACTATGTAAGATTTTGATTTTCTACTACATTGAAAGGCATATTCTTTTCTCCATTTTGGAAAAAGCAGCAGACACTGGCACCGTATTCAAAGGTTTCTGGGTAAAGCCAAACAATGAATTGATATATGGTTTAGTACCTGGCATAAAGTTAAAATGGCAGCAGTAAACAAAAGCAAAATTCAGGGACAGCCTTAACTGGCTGGCTAACTTGGCAGGATGCTCCACTAAAATCACTGTGTAGGATTGCAACTGTATAGCCAAATCAGATTACTGTACTAATTTCTTGGAAATAAATCCCAATGTATTTAATGGGACTTGGCCCCAAGTATGTGAAAGACTGCAGGCTTACTGTGAATAAAACTGGAATCTTTTAATTAATCCACCCCACACAATTATTACCATTACCACCAAACTATGTTTGGAATGCTGTTCAAAGTTCTGGCGAACCCACACAAATACAACAGAAGCGACCAACTTCAATAGCAAAGGCTTGGAGAATCTTCTCTATGAATAAAGGTGAAAGCAGAAGATTAAAGCATCATAGAATTGTAGAGTTGAGAGGGAGTCCAACCCCTGCCATGCAGGAATCTCAACTAAAGCATCCATGACTGATGAGTATCCAACCTCCGCTTAAAAATCTCCAAGGAAGGAGAGTTCATCACCTCTCATGGGAGTCTATTCCACTGCTGAACAGCTCTTACCATCCAAAGGTTCTTCCCGGTGTTTAGTTGAAATCTCCTTTCTTGTACCTTGAAGCCATTAGTTCAAGTCCTACCCTCCAAAACACAAAAAAACCCAAACTTGCTCCATTTTTCATTTGACAGCCCTTTGGGTATTTGAAGATGGCTATCATATCTTCTCTCATTCTCCTCTTCATCAGGCTAAACATACCCAAGAGGCTAAATACCTAGGAAAGCTAAGAGGGCACATAATAAAGGTTTCTCTAATTATACTAGGCGAGGAAACAGAAAAAACAAAGTGTCTCCCATAATATGACAGTTTAAGACAGACACAAAGTACTTATACATACAATGCATATCATGTGTAATTCTCAGCAGTGATGGCTACAAGGTTAGATAGCATTAAAAGGGGACTGTACAAGTGTTTGGAGGTATATCAATGGCTATAGGCCATTCAGTGGAATCTCCAGGTTTAGAGACCTTATGCCTTTGAATACTAGTTACTGGGGGGTGGGGGGACACATCAGTGGAAGACTATTAGTTTTAACCTTTGTTTGCTATGTTTATCCTGTGCTATCCTGAAGTATCTGGTTTAACATCATGAAAAAAGAACGGTGGACTAGAGAAAACACCACATAATTCTGAGTGAATGGAAGACCCAATGCTGAAAATTAGCACCGTTCTATGAATGCTTTATTTAATTACAGAAGGATGGCACCGCTGGCTTGAGCCAAAAACAGCTGGAAACAGAGAACAGTAGTTATCAATCTGCATGTTAAAATTCAGAGAAGCAAGAAAACATCACAGGGAAATGTATCAGTCCTTGATGGGGGAGAGGCAGTGCAGAGCTGGCAAGAGGAAAGGGAGTACACAAAAAGGGAGAGGCCATGGAATGCACTTGCTATGTCCATGTTGTTACAGGCGTTCCAATGCATCTGCCAACTTGGCTAGGATTTCCTGGCAACGCTTATTTCACAATGTCATTATGCGGAACTAGGAGAAGAACATGATAAAGAACTAAGTGTTCGTTTGTAGCATCAGATCTTTCAGCCACAACATTTTTTTCTCACTGGCCTTCAAAGGGCTAAGTTAAAAGAATTTGCACAACCAGAAAAAAAGAAGAAGATTGCAACATGCTAATATTCATTGCACAATTTCCAAATAAATATGAACTCATATAAAGAAGGGAGGATGAGATGAAATGTAAGTGAACTTTCAGGCACTTACAAGAACATTCCATTCAGAAGCCAATTAAATGTCTACACCACTTCTAACTTTGTGCCTAGTTGCAATCCTCTTTTCCAGTTCCAGGATGAAGAAACAATCTCAGATTGTATCCCTCTCCATCCCTCCCCACCCACCCCCATTTCAGTCTGTCATCATGACATAAATTACAATAAACATATATAGAAATGGTGGGCTAATAAAATATTTTTGTGGGCAGTTCATTGTGGTCCATGGAAGAGACTGGACTGAGAAGCCTACGGAAATTGAGAGGTGAAGTTACAGAACTCTTTTCCATGGAAAAGTGATTCATTGAACTAACATCCACACACACACACACACACACACAAAAAAAAAATTGGTTCTTCATTCTGTTAAAATGATATGAAGTCAAATGCAGGTACAGTGGTACCTCAGGTTAAGTACTTAATTTGTTCTGGAGGTCCGTACTTAACCTGAAACTGTTCTTAATCTGAAGCACCACTTTAGCTAATGGGGCCTCCTGCAGCTGCTACCACGCCGCAGAAGCCTGATTTCTGTTCTCATCCTGAAAGTTCTTAACCTGAAGCACTATTTCTGGGTTAGTGGAGTATGTAACCTGAAGCGTATGTAACCTGAAGCGTATGTAACCTGAGGTACCACTGTAGTGAAAAATAGATGCTGCAGACTATAATTTGTGCCAGGACTGGCTATTCAGGCCACACAGAAGCACTACTGCAGCACCCAGTATTCACCTCGCTTTTTATGCTAGTCTGAAAAACAAACGCTTTTGCTTCTGAGACAAGTGCTTACTAGAAAGGAAGCAGAGAAGAGGACTAACTAGCATTCAATCAACACAGCTCAACAAAGCAGAGGAAGTCTAGAATTTGCAAAGGAAAAACAAAGAGTGTTGAGTACTTGTACTTAAGTTTTTGTGTTTCCTATGAGAACTACATTGAGCAGAGCAAAACTCTTGAAATACAACATCCATGGGAACCCTAAACACCTGACAGCCAATCTGAACAAGGAGAATATACCTCTAAGTACCAAACCACAGCTCCCACGCAGCCGAGTGACAAGTTATTCCCTAGGAGACAGGCTCTCTTGTAAATGTTTGCATCACAGAACAGCGTCAGTTGGGAAGAGTGAATATTTATATCCACCTAAACATGCTGAAGCTATGACTTAAGCCTCCAAGATATGAAGAAAGTAAGGGTTTTCAAATGCAAAACCATTTTAGCAATTTAAAATGAAATGTAAAACCATCTCTCACACCTGCACATGCAATAAACTTATCCCCAACTTGGCTTATGTTCTGAAGAATGCTTTCTGCTACTATTTCATTCATTCAAAATACAGAAATTAAGTGACAGGAGCAATCAGTTGAAAATGTGAACTCAATTATCCAGAGCCCCATTTATTATGATTTCCTCCAATTTTCAATAATCCCATGCACCCTAATAACTATTATGTCTTTGTGATCACACATCAGGGCATTTATCGATCATGCCTTCCTAAACTACATTGCCATGCTTAACTAACATCTCCAGGTAGCAGTTTTGAACATACAGTCTTGATTGCCTGCTAATGCCTTGCTTTCAGTCTTCAGTAAACAGGGAAATAAAAGCTGCTCATTGAGCTGCTCATGTTACCTAATGCATCAAATCCACATTTTTCACAAGTATTACCTGTTTGTCGAGATAGCAGGTCTTGGCATGCAAGAGAGGGGTATGTTGATTTTGTGATCTTGGCTGCAAGCCAAACATGCTTAATCCATCAACTACAATTTCAGAAGCCTTGTAGTTGTACAATTCCAAACTGCTGCTATGAAGTGTGTTAATTGTTTGCTTTGTCTGTTAGCTAAAATGAAGAAGAAAAAATAACGTACAAGGGGGAAATCCATCCACAGAGTAAATATGCTATGTTCCTCCCCAAACTACACTTATGGTGTGTGTGTGTGTGTGGAATTCCAGCATAAAAGCAAATAGGAAGGGGGGGGGAGATCTATAGATATCTCAATGCAAAAATGCACAATGTAGTAGGGACTGCTTTCTCTTCCTGCTCAGCTCCCAGTTTTACTGACTCAGGAGTCAGGATTCAGCTACATTAGTAAAGAAACGACAATTTGAATGTGCTATAAACATGCAACACCAGATGGCTCCAGAGAGCAGAAAAAAACTAAAATGCAATTTTCCATAGAGATTATTTTTTTCCTTTTGCTATAACGATCTGTTTTCTGACTTATTTATAGCGGGGAGTTTCCCCCTGTGTCAAGAACCACACTCTGTCTGTCATACAATGAACACACCCACACATCCTTGAACATGCCCACATTCCACTGGATGCCAGTATGGACATCCATCCTCCAAACTGTTCTGAACAAAGCAGAGGAGCAAAGAGCTTTTGTCTTCAAGCAAGTGAGACAGTGCTTTACATAAGTGTCTATTTCCCAATGATAAGGAGGCATATCTGTATCAATTTCTGGAAGCTGCCCTGAGTGGCTAGGGTAACCCAGTAAGCTACGTCAAGTATAAGAAATATGGAGTTGTTGTTATTTTATATTGCTGTTGCTGTTTTATATCACCATCATCATCATTTGTGGTCCTCCCTTTTTCTGCTCTTTTGGATGTAACAGCCAATTTGCTCTCAGCAGATGTTTTCTAATTTACACTCTCAGCAGTTTTCAGAATTCCAAACGTGCCTGCTAGCCAAAAGGTGACAAGCCCCGAGGATAAAATCACTCACATTTCCTCTAGGTCCCACTGAAGATTCACACTATGGAGACACAAAACAGGGTCTTCTCTCTGGTGGCACCCTAACCTTGAAACACTCTCACCTTGGAGAGTCACTTGTCCCCCTCATTTTACGTGTTTAAATATCAGTTGAATTTGTTTTTGTTGACTCAGATTTTTGTGAACTGTGATTAGGCCATTTTAATACCTAACAGCTACAAAGCAGTGATAACTGAAATGGTGTATGACTATAAGATCTGGAATAGAGACATTACAGAGTGTGTACATTACACAGGGTTGCAGAGTATCTACAGCTTTACCAAAATACCACCTCTCCATCAGACTTCTCTTTCAATTGTTATCTAGCTGAAGCTATTCTATCAGGCTATAACAAAGGGAGAAATGGAACTGCAAGGCTTCTCTAACCTGTTGAGAGAATAGGTCCATTGGGCTATATCTCCCCTTCAACACTCTCTCCATTCAAGCTGGCTTTAAGAAATAACTTTAGCTTAATTAATCCTCTGCCCATCCCTCACTATTTATAAACCTGCAAGGGTAAAAATTCTGCATATTAATTCTGTATAAATAAACTAACATGCAGCTTTCCGGAGATTCCTCTGGAACTAAGCTATAATTTTCAAACAGTAATGAAATGAATGACATATATACTTTCTGCAAGAACAGACCTTATAGGCAACAACTTACCTGAGAATCACATTCACTGACTTCCCTGGGGTTTGTACTATATAGGATTACTAATGTTTATGCAATCAATATTCCTCCAATCTTGTTTTTCTTCAAATCCCATTTTTTTACAAAATCTGTCATTTTGACAACTTAAGTGTTCCTCTTCTCTCCCCCCCCCCTTTACCTCTGTTCATACAGAAAACAAGTTAACAAGTACCTACCAAGGAAAGATGTATGATAATTGTAATTAACAGTAGTTGTGCACTTGTGGGCTTTCAGGTAACACAGAAAATTAAATACTAAATAGCTCTTTAAAAGGTTACAACAAAGAGGTCTCTCTCAGAAAGCTGCCTTTGCCCTTCTCCTGTTAGTGCAGGAACTACCTGCCTCAAAGCAATTGAAAACTTGCAGCTTCTCTTCATCCTGCAACCTGGAGAAAGCCTTACAGACAGGAGTCATTAATAGGAAATGGGGAGGAGGAAGATAATACAATAGCCATTCTTCCTCCCAACCCTGGTGATGGTGCTGCATCTATTTCTGCTGATCAATTTGACCGCCTCTAGCACATCTGCTCAGGAGCTGAAAAATGGCAATTGTCCTCTCTGAATTCATAAATAAAGTAACGTGCAAGCTGACAAACAACTACAAGGGGAAAATATATGTGCCTTTCATAAGCAAGACAAATCACTTGTTCTTACTGAATGCTTCCAGCAGGAGCTCACTAATTCGGTATTTATTTGCAAAGCATATGCACTGTGTCCGAAGCAGTACATTAAGAGGGATTTGAGCCATCCGGTCGCTTTGATTAGCTTATTCAACTCAGAGTTACCTAAGATTCAGTGGCACACTTTTGAAATAAGGGACTGTTTATATGGAAAGCAGCTTACCGATGGTTCTTAGGATTTATTGGTGCTTCTTACTCTGAACAATTCTTTCAGACCGAAAAACTAAGTATGAGTTATGAAACACAGCAATAATTTAACAAAAGGTTTCATGTGCCCTCTTCTTACCCCAATGCTATTTTAAAACAAAAACACTGCTAGATGGTATTTTGAAATTCTTTTTGATTTGGTCATGAGATTTTCCTTAGACCAGGAGATGCCTGGATTGCAATAGTCTACCAGTTTAATCATAAGCCTCTTAAATTTGAGTCTGGTAGGCACCCAATGTCTTAACAGCACCTAGCAGCAGTTGAATTCCTTCAGTGATGCTCCAGGCAAAGAAAGAGAATCAGGGAGGGAAACATTAGACATAACTTCAAATGAATAACAGCACAGTCATCCTTCTCAAATCAGCAATGCAGATACCACGGATCACCCAATGGCAATGATACCTTAACTGGGAACCCTGATCTTTCAGCTTTCCAGAAATTAGTGTCCAGTAGAGGACCTCAATAGATGACTAGGAAGCAGCTGAAAAACAAGCAACTTTGAGGAATTTTCTGCTTGAATCAGGAATGCTTCCAATGTTACATGTTTCCTGCAGATTCTATGGAATGTACTTTTACACAGAATAAAACATACAGCTTGTATGCACATGTGATGGTCATGCACATTTAGTATCTCACTGTGTGTACATTTGCCTGGAAGAAGTGGCCAGGGACAGGAAATCTGCATGCTTCCCCTTCAAAAAACAAAACAAATAACTGCTATCCAAGCAGGTAATTCATCATATTGTCATCTGTCTGCCTTCAACTACAAGATTTCAAGCCAACTCCAGCATTCCTGATAATTAGATGTGGACCCTATGACCAGCAGGAGCCTCAACTGCCATAACAAAAAACTAGTTACTCTTGTGCCCTTCCAAGTCTCTCTCTCTGCCTGGGTGTCAAGGGTGAATTTGCCCAGGGAGTTTCTGTTGATAAACCACAAATATGACAGGCATCACAATACAGAATTAAGGATAACAAGCAACTTGAAGAGTCATGTAGATTTAATGTGTAGTATCACAGATCTGGAAAGGAACCAAAAAGCCCTATTCAAGTATCAGTTTCTGATACAGTTGCTTCAAATAAGTGTGCATTTTTATGTTCACAGTATTCCCTACATTTGTCTAAGCAAGAAAGGGTGATAACCTGTGGGGCTCCAGATGTTGCTGGACTCCAACTCCCATAAGCCCCAACAAGCATGACCAATGACCAAGGATAATGGGAGTTGTGGCATAGCAACATCTGGAGGATTTCCCCATCCCAGCTGTCTTAAAATCAAGACATATGTGGATTTCTTACTAAAGAAATATGTTTATCACAAAACTGATTCAGTAAGCAAGTAACAGATTTCCCAATGGATTATACAATTTCCCCCTTCCAAAGAAAAAACAGAATGCATTCCAAGTCACAGCATTCAAAAGAGACTTAGTCAAGTCTCCTGCTTCAAAAACAGTCAACCTTTCATACAGTTGTTCAGAAACTTCCAGGAGTGTATATTCTATACAGTCCAGAATTAACTTGTTCTTGATACCTAATTAAAACAGATGTGTAAAGTTCCTGGAAATTTTGAAGTCAAGGGGGGGAGGCAAAAGCATTCCTGGATTACGAAACAGGAGGGACCTACAATATGGAGAAAAACAGAAAAATATGCCCTACTTACATCAAGTAAACTTCACTATTTTAATAGCAAAACATACTCAGCAGTACCGTATGCTATTGGAGAAATCTTGGGGACCAGTTGCTGGAAACCATTGGAGGGGAGAGTGTTCATAGAATCATGGAATTGTAGAGTTGGAAGGGACCACAAGGATCATCTAGTCCAGTGTTTCCCAAGGGGGAAATAGGTGAAAATCATGTAAATGGGGAGGCCATAGCACGAGGCTAGGAGGCCACAGAGGAATGTGAGAAGTGAAGGGGGGATCTTTTTTTTCTTTTTTTTAAAATAATAATCTTGATTTGACTGGCTATCCACTTGAAAATCAAAGCCACAAGGTCTTTTCAAGTGTGGACACTGCACCACGTGTAGGTTTGCATTACAAGTAAAATAATTCTCTAATAGTGAAGGCTTTAACTTTACTATACAATCATTTGCAACGTGTGCCACAGCACGGGTTAAATGCACTTGTGGCTTGTGGTATGTCGGCCAAACCATAAGACCAATGAGGATCAGGATTTCAGAGCATCGCTCTAGAATTAGAAACAAAAATGTAGAACAAAAATGTACCAAAGCACCTTTGGTACAACACTTTATTAAAGAATCACACACGGAAGATGATTTAACATTTTTCATTCTTTGGGCTTACCAGGGACCTCTAGATCAAACAAGGAGGGTCCTACATCAAAAAGAAAGTAGGTTTATTTTTCTCTTGAATACACTTCATCCTTCAGGGTTAAACACTGAATTAGATTATAGCCATTTTCTTCAGCTATATATTGGGCAAACCTTTACAATCATATAGTATGCTTGTTGTAACATTTTACTGTTTGCAGCATGTCATTGAGCAATGTTCCTTTAAGAGTGAATGAACATGAATTATCTGCACCTGTTGCCTTAGTTAGTGTCCGTTCCCCCCCCCCCTATATTGTACTCATACTTACTGGTTTACCTCGACTGAGAACCTATTACGAATAAGTTCTATGTAGCTGTTATATACAGTACCAGTATGTGCATTTATTATATCCTTGAATGTTTCTTTGGAATTTGTGTAGCTATTATATTACAGAGTGTCTATGCTTATATGATTTAGAACTACGCACAGCTGATGAAGCCCCTTCAGGTGAAACAGGGGAATATCCAGGAATCCTTGTCTTGTCTGCCTGTGCCAGCATCTACCAGTATCAGTTTCTTTTGTCTACCAACTTTATCATCTTCATTAGATACTTAGAAGATTATTTCATGTCACTCTTCTAAGGAATACGTCAGGCAGAAAAATACAAGAGAATTTGAAGAAATTAGAAATGAATGTATTACAGCACTGACAAAATAGGATATGTAATTTGTACATACTGGACTTGGTGGTCAACTGTATAAGCTACATTTTAATATATTATGTCACGATGTTGATTTTGACACTATGAGAAGCTGTATCTAATTTTTGAGAAGTAGTTTCTAGTAAATAACTTTGCAATTGTTATCACACAGCCTATTACATTTATGTGGGTTTTTTTCAAATGGCTATCCACTTGGCCAATCACAAGTGGGTAAGTGAGTGGCCCACCAGGGCCTAGAACTCCTTTTTGTCATGTGTGTTTTCTTGGAGCAGTCATGGATTGTTTCCGGTGGGAGAGGGCAATCACTGAGGCTCCCATTTTGACCGGTACAGCCCGCGATCCCAAATCCCCATGTTGGCTGAGTGAGGTGGTGGGGTGGCAATGGGTAGGGCTGGGTGAGCCGGAGCTGCTTGTTGCTGCCACCAGTTCTGGGCCCGGTGGCAGCCTGGGCCTGACTCTGCAAAGTGCAGGGTGCAATCCACCCCAGCACCTAGCCGAACAGGGCTGTCTGGTGCTAACTTGCATCTAGTAAATAACTAAGTGTCTACTTAGAAGAAAGCCGCACTGAGTTCAGTGGACCTTATTCCCAGGTATGGGTGTGGGGGGCCATAGTGTTTTATCTAGACAGTCAGGGTTCCTCCAGATGGCAAGATCTTTTTGCACAAGGTCAGTGAGGACCACTTGCTTTTAAAATTCTCCCATATATACAGAACTCCCTGTGTGCCCGTGTGGTGTAGTGGTTAAGAGCGGGAGACTCGTAATCTGGTGAACCGGGTTCGTGTCTCCGCTCCTCCACATGCAGCTGCTGGGTGACCTGGGGCTTGTCACACTTCTCTGAAGTCTCTCAGCCCCACTCACCTCACAGAGTGTTTGTTGTTGGGGAGGAAGGGAAAGGAGAATGTTAGCTGCTTTGAGACTCCTTCGGGTAGTGATAAAGCGGGATATCAAATCCAAACTCTTCTTCTTCTTCTTTTGGACTGTATATGTAGGTTTCTCCCTCTGTGTCCAATTAACTGGGGTCAAATAAGTATTGTTTCCTTTTTATAATACATGGAAGACGGATCTCCCTCAGGAGGTTCTGGACTCTCCTTCCTTAGAGGTTTCTACGCAGAGGTTGGATGGCCATCTGTCATGGATGCTTTAGCTGAGTTTCCTACATTGCAGGAAGTTACACCACAAGGATGACCCTTGGGGTTCCTTCCAGCTCTGTGATTCTACGTTGTTCTGCTTCAACAATATTTAATTATGTTCCTATCATTTTATGTAATTGTATTTTGTACGAATCATAAAATTATAAATAAAACATGTTCTGTTTACAAACAAACCATTTTAATAGCTATCTTTCTACCGGTAGGAGAGGAAGCATGGGCATAGCCAGGATTTCTGTTAGGGGGGCAAGCTTTTGTTAGGGAGGGAAGAACCTCAAATTTGTATTGATTTTTACTTATTTGGGGAGGGGGCAACTGCCCCCCTGCTTCCCCTTGGCTACGCCCATAGGGGGGCCCACAGGAAGGAAACAAGGTCAAAAGGGAGCCACAGTCAGAAAAAGGTTGGGAAACACTGATCTAGTCCAACCCACTGCAATGAAGTATTATTTTTTTCCAGCATGGGGTTCAAAGCGATGACTCTGACACTAAGAATATCACGCTCTACCAAGCTGAGCTATTGCAGCACTCAAATATGGGATGGACACACCTGTTCCCCCAACACTTTTTCTCAATCAGACCTTACTCCCGCTTTTTCTAAACCTCCCTGTGATCTTCAGAAGAAGGGCTGTATAGAATTGTAATACACAAATAAACCTAAGTCCAGCTTATTTAAATCGGAACCACTTTCCCTTCACCAAGCAGCCCAATCACTTTTTATCTTGCACAGTTATTTAAGCAGGGACTATCAAACTGAAATTAAAAAGAAAGGAAAGAATTAGAATAGAAGGAGAAGGAGGGTTTGAATTTTGACTTCCATTAGGTCAGCAGGTTAAGAGTCAATAACCCTAGTTCCATTTCTTGCACAAAGCACTGCTTATCAGACAAGGACTTTTACATTGTTTCTGCAAGAACACACACACACACACACACACACATAATGAAAAAATAACTCCATATCGTTTCAGGCAGAATTGAAAATAGAATTCAGCTTTCTAATATGACTAAAGCAAATCTCATCCAGTCAACCATACAGCCTTTCAAAGCAATTATGCAAAATCTTTTCATTTGGCTATGCTGCCTGCTGCAACTATAGATTTGATAACACTTTTCATGCTATGGAGAGCACTTAAAACTGCTATTAGCACCCACTTCTACTCCTTTCCTATCTAGTGCCTGATTCTACACTAGGGGCTGGCAGCCAAAGAGAAGAGAAGAAAAGGGGGGAATACACATACTTCTCTTTCTTTACTCCTAATGTACAAGTTCTAGCATAAACAAATGATTCTGGTTTCTTGGCATATCATGGACAAACTAACCCAATAACGTAACAACTCTGCTTGCCTACACATTTAGGATTCACATGCAAAACAGGCACACAGTGATTTTATGGTAAACATCCACAATCCAAATATAGCCAAAACAGTATTTGAAGTTCAGCTCCACTTCATGTACAGTAGAAGCAGGCCGAGAACTGTAGAATAAAAAAATGTCATGCATGTAAGCAGCTTACCACATGGCACTCTCATGAAAAAAATATATTCCTCTACCTCACAGCAATAGCTGAAAAGGCTTTTCACACAAAGAGATGGTTCACAACAACATGCTAAGCCAAACCTTGTCTTAGGAAAGATTGTGAAAACATGTGAGTTTGCAATCCCTAATCTTACAGCACAGGCATATTTGAAAAAGGCAGCAATGGTTATACTGCAGATTTGTTGTTGGTAAGGAACTAAATGATTCAGAAGTAAGGACAACGTTTTTAAAAGCATTACAAATCTAAGCAGCAGAAATGACAATATAAACAGAGGTCTCCTACATTGCCTCAAGTTGGTTAAAATAAAACATATTAATTATAAAGCTTAGCATACCATTGACTTATTAGTCGACACTGGTTCATAGCTGACTGGAAATTTCAAGACTGATTTGCTTGTCAAACAGGCAGCACCATTACATTTCCTTGATAAAGCCTTAGGACAGCTATTCCCTTTCTCATCATCCAGTTGGATGTCATATGAAAAAAACTGTACAGCCACTGAAGCAGAGAATCATCTGCCATTAGTTTTCAGCTGCTTTCACTATAGGTGAAGATGGTAAGCAGCAATAATGTGTTTTTCTGCAAATAAAATTAATCTTGCAATCTTAATGTGATGTTTTTGATCAAGTTGTTTCAAAAAAGAGTTTTTTTGCATTTTATATACTTTTTATCCTTTTTTGGACGAAGCACTGAATTTTTTTATGGAAACTGGACATAACTTGTGTTTAGCGACTTGTTACAAAAGGAAAACCTATATATTGTAGTAACAGCTTAATCTGTTCTCCAGATTTCCAGCCAAGTGTAATGGCTATTTTAACTGATCACCAGCTGAGAAAAATGCAGAGCTGTTTTTAAAGTCTTATTTTTAAAAAAAGAAAGAAATATTTTTAAAGTATTACAGTTTTACAAATTTACGCACTACTAATCTATCCAGACAATATATTCATAATAAATTAGTACCTCTTACAATGTATTCGGATAAAGGGTGTGTCTTCCACAGTCCAGTAATTATTTATAAAGCTGCTATGTCAAGCATCATCTATTAGTTAGGCTTAAGACACACTTGGATCTGTCAGATACGCCAAGTGTTGGATGAGTAGCCAGCCACCACTTCTCCTGCTAAAGTGCTAACCTGCTGTTTAACTGCTAAACAGTTTCTTTACTGCATTGACAGCCACAAGCAGCTGTTGGGCACTCTTCAGCTTTGCAGCACAAAGAAAATAATGGGCATGGCTCAGTGCAACTCAGTTACCAAATCTTTGCATTCAGGAAAATGTGTTTCAGACAGACTAGAATTCAGGTCCTTGTGGTGCAAGCCTCATACCATTCAGTGAGACTTACTTCTAAGTAGACATGTGTACATGAGTTGGTGTATAGGATTGCCCAGTTAATCAAGAAGACTTAATTTCAGTATGCACTTTTGAATAAAGCAGTAGCTCTAATACAAAAGATTAATGTGGAGCACAAAGATCTTTTTTATGTGATACAAGTATGTCTAAACAGTTACACTATCCTGTTGTAAGTGCAGTGTGTGTGTGTGTGTGTGTGTGTGTGTGTGTGTGTGTTAATATGTTATTCTAATACATGGGTAGGCAAACTAAGGCCCAGGGGTCAGATCCGGCCCAATCGCCTTCTAAATCCAGCCCGCAGACGGTCCTGGAATCAGTGTGTTTTTACATGAGTAGAATGTGTGCTTTTATTTAAAATGCATCTTTGGGTTATTTGTGGGGCATAGGAATTTGTTCATTTTTTCCCCCAAAATATAGTCTGCCCCCCCAAGGTCTGAGGGATAGTGAACCGGCCCCCTGCTGAAAAAGTTTGCTGACCCCTGTTCTAATACTATGCAAAAGCAATTAATAGGTACAAGTACCGTGACTGTATTTTTATTACAAACTTATTACCTAATAAATCTTGGTAAATTCAGACAATGAAAGTATTAGAAGTTGACCACTGGAAGATATCATGTTGATCTAAGGCATCAATATGTGCCTGCTCTATTTCCAACTATAATTTTGTACTGAGAAATAAGATTTCAAAAGTACTTTGCCATATAAGCATTTTATAGGTGGAACTAAGGCAGGACAGAGAGGGGTCAAGGTTTCATGTTTTGTTCCCACATAAAAAACAAGAGATACAGTATGCCAAATGTCTGTAAAAACAAAATATCATCATAAACGTTGGCAATCTCTCTCACAATCTCAAACATTCTCTATCATTGTTATTTTTCAAAATGAAGACTGACTGTATTTCCTTTGGATACATGTTCCAGAAGTCTCTCAACACATTGCCTTTTTGCAACAGAAGTATACTCAGAAATAATTTAACACACACAACGAAAAACATGCATCACCATACCTGACCCTTAGTCACCACCAAGCTCTCCCACACAACCTCCCACTTTCCAAATAATTCAACTAAAAACAGAAAAAGCAACTTCTTGAAAGAATTAGAAAATAACTAACACCATGGAAACACACCAAAGTTTTTCTTAAAAAAACAACACAACAGTATAAATGCTGATACAGAAACCTATCTATAAATTCTAGGTCAGAAGCTACTTTATAAAGAAACTTATTCAAACATTATCACATATATTAGAAACTGAAAGCTTTTAACACAATATTTCTGCTCATTTAAAATTAATGATTTCCTCCATGGGTTCAAACCAAGACCACACCTATTCATTGGAAGTTGTAGCAAATGAAGTTGAGTGAACATTAATGAATGAGTGAGATCTGGTCCTATTTAGTGTTCCTATTTAGGAACACTGACTAATCTATAGATACATCAGAAGATAGTTATTAGGGTTCTGGTAGCAGGTGACAAGCAAAAAAATTAACCCTCCCCATATGTGGAAGCTGTGGATACAAAATGAAAAGATCTAGGACAAGGCTTCCTCATAAGTCAGGGGATTTTTTAAAAAATCCAAAGAGCTTTCTGCATACAAAAAGCTAGTAAGTTGAGGTATGTGCTTTTAACACCATGTAAGCTTCTATTGGGACGCGGGTGGCGCTGTGGGCTAAAGCCTCAGCGCCTAGGGCTTGCCGATCGAAAGGTCGGCAGTTCGAATCCCCGCGGCGGGGTGCGCTCCCGCTGCTCGGTCCCAGCGCCTGCCAACCTAGCAGTTCGAAAGCACCCCCGGGGGCAAGTAGATAAATAGGTACCGCTTACCAGCGGGAAGGTAAACGGCGTTCCGTGTGCGGCTCTGGCTCGCCAGAGCAGCGTTGTCACGCTGGCCACGTGACCCGGAAGTGTCTCCGGACAGCGCTGGCCCCCGGCCAATAAATGTGAGATGGGCGCACAAACCCCAGAGTCTGTCAAGACTGGCCCGTTCGGGCAGGGGTACCTTTACCTTTACCTTTAAGCTTCTATTAAGGGTTAAATTAAGAAAGTTAACAATTTTCAGGGGATCAGTAGGTCCATTTGGAGTTGCTTTTTTATTCTGACACATTGGTTTTCTATGCCCCTATGAATCTGTTCAGTCACAATAACTAGACTTTATTCTAAACATTTCAAGAGTAATGATCTTCTAACTGTTCCTGCAGAAGCTCTTATATGTTCATGAACCCTTTCCCAACACTCTCCACCCCAGTTCTCTCTTGGATATCAAGTTATAAATATGATCAGGACAAAGTAATGTGAACCAGCCATTTGTTTAACATAGCTAACCCCAAGCTGTTTGTGCTTTTACAAGCTGTTAAGCTCCATCATTATATCAGAGTCTCCAGGAGCCCAAACAGAAGAAGGTCACGTCTTTGAGAAACTGTACACTCCTTGCTTTGTGGTTTACCCTCTTGGGTTTGGTGCAATATGACCTTTGACATGACTTGGGGCTTGAGGTTAGAAGGCAAAGCTGTTCCAGCAGATTTTGAGGCCAATAGCAGTGTATCAGCAACCCCAAGACATAGTTGCAAAGTCTGCATAGGATATAATTGTAACAGGTCAGTAAGCAGGATGCTATCCATTAACTTATTCTAAATACTTTTATATTATACTTCTAGGACAGTTTACAAAAACAACATAATACATAATACCAAAAAATGCCACAAAATAAGAAAAGCAACATTAACGTTGCATCTAAAAAGCTCTGGAAAATAAAAATGTTTTCATTGGCACTGAAAGCACAATAAAGTAGGCGTCAGACAAACCACATTGGAAAGAGCGTTCTAGAACTGTGGTCCCACCACCAAGGCTGCTCTTGTAGCCCTCAACCTCACCTCAGATGACCAGGGCACCACACAAGGCTTTTCTTCACTGTAAAGAATGGGATTGTATCCATTTCCTCTCCCCGAAAATCTGATCTCGAGTTTCATTTACTATAGCCTCCAAGTAAACAGTTTTGTCCATCCATTTAAAAATAGTCCTTTGGGCCACTGAGAGACAGAAATTTCACATATGTCCTGTCTTATTTGATTATATATCCTGCTTTTGCTTCATATGCAAACTGCATGCTCAAATCTACTAAAGCCATGAGCTGGGCTGAAAGTTTGAAATAGTTCGCGTATGTTAACCACCATCAACACTTCAAGCAAAACAATGCAGCCAAGAGGAATGCTATGTCTTGCTTTGGCTATTACACATCTTGTTTCTTTCAGAGCTCCAAGAATAAATGAGGAGTGATGCACTAGCAAAAGATAAAGAGGGAAAGAAATGCTGGAAGTGATTGCTGTGAAATATTCACAGACAATTTTTAGAAACTCTCATGTGCAAATGGATAGGGAGAGGTTAATTATAAGTGACACTGTATAATTTCTATTGAAGAGAATCCCGAGGCATGTAAAAAGAAAGGTTACGCTGAAGTCTAATAAAACATTGCACTGGAATGCTTCTTTTTTATATACAGAAGGAAGCTGCTATTGTTTTCTGGCTGGCTAGGCAGCTGGCACGACACTTTGACCTCCAACCCTGACTCAGCAAGGAGCTCATTTATGACCTTAGTAGAAATCAATCAATTAAATGAGATCATTCAGGAGAAAATCTCACAGACTGTTTGTCTTCTACCCACACAGCTATCCTTCCATTCCCAGACACATGGTGGCATACCGGTCCAGTCAAGCCGTTCAATTCACTTGCCTTCATAAACTCACCATTTTTCAAGTACGTTTGATAGGTTCTTTCCTTCAAATTCAAAGCTGCTTTCAGAGACGTGTAAGTGGGTGCGAGCTTTCTATTCTTGCTGTGGATTTGATTAATTTGTGGCATTCATGTGCCTATTTCTATTCAGACAATGGAAATAGACTGGTTTCAACTCCATCTACAAGCAATTTATGCTAGAGACATTTAGATCTAAAGGAGAACAGGGGGTTTTCAGAGCGATTTCTAGCTTATGGGAAAAATCAGGAAACACAGGAAATAAAAAAGAGGGACCTATTTTTTTTAACACTATTACTAAAAAGAGGCACCTACTTTATTTTTTAATCATTCATTATTACTAAAACACATAGATAACTAGCTGCATTATCACAGGGAACTATTTTAAAAACATACAGCAGAACCATCAAACCTTAAATGGGGATGTACAGAGAAACTTTTACTCCACTGAAGAGCTCAGCATGTCATGTTCACAGCACACAAAATGGGCAAGGCTTACTTATGAAATAGGCCAGGCCTAGGCAAATAAGGGACGTGGGTGGCGCTGTGGGTAAAACCACAGTGCCTAGGACTTGCCGATTGTATGGTCGGCGGTTCAAATCCCCGCGGCGGGGTGAGCTCCTGTCCTTCGGTCCCAGCTCCTGCCCACCTAGCAGTTCGAAAGCACCCTTAAAAGTGCAAGTATATAAATAGGTACCGCTTTATAGCAGGAAGGTAAATGGTGTTCCGTGTGCTGTGCTGGTGCAGGCTCGCCAGAGCAGCGATGTCACACTGGCCATGTGACCCGGAAGTGTCTGCGGATGGCGCCGGCTCCCGGCCTCTAGAGTAAGATGAGCGCACAACCCTAGAGTCTGTCAAGATTCTATGATTCTATGATTCTATATGGTGTTTCCTGCTTGGCAGGGGGTTGGACTCGATGGCCCTTGTGGTCTCTTCCAACTCTATGATTCTATGATTCTATGATTCTAAGACTGGCCCGTACGGGCAGGGGTACCTTTACCTTTACCTAGGCAAATAAGCATACATACCCCTTACCAATTGTCTTCTGAAAGTCTTTCATAGGCCTAGGGTGCTGTTGTGGAACATGTCATGGGAATATCCCAGATGCAACAATAGCCCACGTTATTTGGATTCACTGTGATCTACCAACTTTCATCGATTGAACTGTGTGAGGCAATGCCATGGCACCCTAACGGAGGTCAGGCAATCTGCTTCCCCACTGTTGCAATATACAGAGTAAGTCACTTTGATGTGAGCTGGTTTGTTATTTTTTTAAAATTTCCCCTAAATATATCACCGAAGAATATACAGTGGTACCTCGGGTTACATACGCTTCAGGTTACATACATTTCAGGTTACAGACTCCGCTAACCCAGAAATAGTACCTTGGATTAGGAATTTTGCTTCAGGATGAGAACAGAAATCGTGCTCCGGCGGCACAGCAGCAGCAGGAGGCCCCATAAGCTAAAGTGGTGCTTCAGGTTAAGAACAGACCTCTGGAATGAATTAAATACGTAACCAGAGATACCACTGTATAATGACTTGCATTACTTACAATAAGCCAAGCAGACTATTGACAAAGCAATATTAAAGGGGAAAAGAGTTTTTAAAAATATTACTTATTATAGTTCTTACCTCCTTCCTTGCTTTAATTATTGTTATATATGCATTAAAAAATATTAACTGAATTATTATGCATCAGTATATATAATCTGTGGCTATGAATAAACAGTTGTGAGCAATTCTGTAATGAACTTGTTTGCCCCCAATAAACCAAGATCACAGAAAGTCCAAGATTATCCCTAATCTTCTCTCCAACATTTTTTATTTCAGTTACTGCCCTAGCAAAAATGTTACACATCCTGTAGGTTTTGAATCTGCACAAGCTGGGCCCTGAAGAAAGTGCTCTTTAAACAGGTATCCTATGTACAAGGGATAGGTGATCTGTGGCTCTCAATATCCTGCTAGACTTCATCAGCTCCAGGCAGCAAAACCAGTGCTCAGGAATACTGGGGATTTTATTTTAACACCTGGACAGCCACAGATTCCCTAGAGCTGTTATATACAAAAGCATTAGAATAAAGCACTTAGCCCAAACTGTAAAACAATAGATTCTAGAATTCTACCAACAGAAAGAGTATTTACTTGCTGATGGTCTGTAATACCAAAGTTATCTACTTTTGCTGCTGCTGCAGTAGCAAAACTGCATTAGTATTATTATTTTTTTAAGACAGATGAATGGTACGGAAATGGGTTGTTTTATTAAATCTACAGATTTAGTCATTTTTATTCATTTTTTTACTAATTGTTCTCAACTGTTAAAGTTTTTATATTTTTGGCATGATCAATGGCTTTTACAATTAAATTTTATTTCAAATGAAATATATTGACCTGAACGTTGGACTGAATACAGTGGTACATCGGGTTAAGAACTTAATTCGTTCTGGAGGTCCATTCTTAACCTGAAACTGTTCTTAACCTGAAGCACCACTTTTGCTAACCTGAAGCACCACTTTTGCCGAGGTACCACTGTATGTCATAAGACTGATAAACTGTGGTGTTTAAGATGGACACAAAGCAGGGCTGCAAAACGTACTTCTTGCAATAAGCTGACCTCTCAGTTTACAGAGATGCTGTATGCTTTTCACTTCCTTAAAAGGCTGGCAATTCACTATGGCTGTCACAGTAAGCAAGTTAGTAGTATAATCTGAATGGGCCAACTTGCACACTTTGCTCTTCCCCACTAGCATGCAGAAGAAACAAAACCAAGCCCCAAGGTTTAGGGTTGCATAGAAATCAGGGCTTGTGGTTTCTTTTGTTGGCTGTATTACAAGGAAACATTTACTTGTTTCTGATCCATTAAAAGTCATCCCTTGTCTGTGCTCAAATAGGGAAATGAAAATAGTGGCATGCAAAAAGATCCCAGGTTTAACCCTGGTTTCTCCAGGTATGACTAGAAAAGTCTCTTGCCAATCAGCATCAACAATACTGAGAAAGTTGAGCCACTGGCCTGACCTGGTATTAAGACAGCTTCCTTTTTCCGTGACTCAAGGCAATATTAAAATAATGAGGCTTTCCAAATTTATGCATTTTATCAGTACATTAAAAGCAGTATTAAAATAGTACAAATGCAATAATTTAATTCAACAGGAGTAGGAAAATGAGGAACTCTTTGAGGTTAGGCTCTGTTTTGTGTCTATTGCAAAAGTAGCAGAATTCACAAAAGTATGTGTAATAAACATATTAATCCAAACATAATAAACAGTGGCAAACTATTTTTTTTTCAACAGCAAGCTATTGACAAACCATATGCCTACAATTAAGAGTCTGTGTAAGTGTTCCACAGATGTGTGTGAGGAATAATTCAATAAATTCTCTTCTCTTTCTGTATGCAGCTCTCCACAAATTTCCTTCTTGGACCTCTGTAATCACCCAAGGAGGAGAAATTAAGAAAGCAGCAGCAGCTCTTACCAAACGCTGCTGCCATGTAATGGCAAGTTGAGTTCTGCATGAAGTTCCATTTAAAAAAAACCTACAGCCTGCAGAGTTGCTTCTGTTTACATCTGCAAGAGTGTGAAATTCTGCAACCTTCACTTTGCTCTTAATCCAGCAAAGGGGCAAAGAGCACTGGAACTCACTGGGTCAAGCTTTCAAGCCAAGGCTCTTGCTGATAATCCTCACTGTGATTTCAAGCTCTGATCACATAACCAGTGAACTTTTCACTGTGCTGATAACTTGCTGTCTTGGTAGAGTAAAACATTTCCTCCCACACCCACATCATTTACCAAAAGGGAAGAAGAAGAAGAAGAAGAAGAAGAAGAAGAAGAAGAAGAAGAAGAAGAAGAAGAAGAAGAGTACATAGTCTCCGAGAAATGGAATGAAAGAAGGCTTTGTTCATTTTGATGGTTAAAAAAAAATTAAAATGGTAAAGTTATCTGCTACCTAAACAAATAGCGTATAAACCAGACAGTTTCCCCCAGGCTACAAAAATAAGCTTGAATAATCATTCAGTGGAACTTTCCTGATCAAATTGCTAACACCTTTTGTAACCTCACATCCACAGGGAGATAGTGTGGAGCTCAAGCATAGAGAGAGGACTCAGAGCATTCCTCCCGTACAGTGTAAGAGGTTTACCTTATTCCCAAGAGATGAAAGATCTGACATTCTTTTGCAGCTACATAATGTAACGGATATACTCCCATCTGGTAACTTGTTCTGGATCCCTGAAGAATATTTTTTTCCCCTTTACTGCCCATCTCTGGAACATCTAGAAGGGAAACCTCTGTGGGAGAGGCTGTCACAAAGAGAACTGCACTGAAAGGGATTTTAAAGAGAGATGACTGACTGGCGTTGCCACATTTGGGCTGCATTCTCCACCGATTGCTGCACAGCCACAGATTATTAAACAATAATACCTGCTTCTTTTGGAGATGGAAAGCGTAACTGAAAATGTTTCACCGGCAGCTGTTTGATCTAACAAAAAAAGGGTAGACGAGTACAAATTGACTGTAAGAGGTTTCTTGTTCTTTCATGGTATTATATTCATACAGTACCTGGCTTTAACTAGCAATGGCACCCCCTGCTGGCTTCCACTCTGAACTTCCTCACTTTGTTTCTGGCTCCACAAGCATCTGATACAGCCCGAGCCAAATCAAAGCTACCAGGTCACAAATCATTGTTTGCATCAAATCTCCATCCAAAGCTGCTTCACCCAAGCCCAAACTCCCAGGTATCCCATCAATCCTGTGCACTCAGCATTCACAGCATCATATGTGACAGAAACAGACGGATCTACTGTATTTTGCTGAATGCTATGGAAACCACTCTTGCCAACAAAAAAATGGGGCTTTCTACAACATGCATATGAAACAAAATATCTGCACTCACCACATGCACAAGAGTAAACTGAATTTCCGACACAAGTGCAGTATCTAACCCATGGGGTAATAGAAACCCACAATGACAAAAACATTCGTCCAAGAGTACAGATTTAGAGATTTTCAACAAAGCACAAAGGGGACTCAAGTTTTGACCCAACTATTTTCGTTTGTATTTAAGTCACAAGGGCTGTGGAGAAATGTAACCAGATTCACAGTGATAGAGCTGCTTCTCACATAGGATTTTGTATTCTTAGCCTGAAAGCTAAGTTTAAAAAAATATAAAGGGATGTAAGCAAGTTTGAAACACGGTTTCTCTGTAATATACACAGCACCTGACTCCAGTATTGCTTATTGCTAATATAGATGCTTTTTTTTTTAAGTACAAAATGTCTAATAAAAATCAGCAAAATGTATTCTGGCACTGACGTTGAGTAGGCAGGAAGCTGGATTTCCTATTTTATTTTTATTTTTTAAAAAGCACTCATCACAGAGATCTCAGAGCTTTCCAATGTACAGAACTCTGTACTTCCTTTACACTTTCCACCTCCAGAACTCTGGACTAGATTACCCTCGGGATCCTTGCCAATTCTATAATTATATGAAATGCTAGAAGTGAAATCCTAAGGACACATACACAAAACTAAAACCTACTGAAATCAGAGGGACTGCCTTCTAAGAACACTTGTTTAGGATCGGAGAATAAAAGTTCAAATGGTACAGTGTCTATCATTGCTTGGGAGGGGGTATTAAGACAAGGGCAACTTTAAGTCCAGTTCACATCCATATTTACGTAGCTTAGCCATCAGCTACCAAAGAATTTGAGAGCAACCTGCTGTTTCACAACTTGCATTGATACTGCATAACAACATCTTTCTGCCCCACAACTACATTTCCCCCTTTTCATCACCACTGCCGTAGTAACTCAGCGCTCTAACAGAAAATATGGTGTAACACAAGCAGCGAGATTGTTTGAAAGCACATTCCCACCATCATCAATTGGAAACGCTTACTTAAGGAAAACTGCCGCTAATATGTTCCAGTCAGCAATGTCCCTAAGATGACAAAAACCAAGTGTAAAAATATGTGTCGCTTAACCTGATGGCAGGAGCTTTGATCATCTTTCGGGACCATTCATTCTTCCTTCTCATTGACTGATAAACCATCCCATAGTTTCCTGAGCAAACTCTCCACCTGTTAGTCACAGTGAGGCAAAACAAACCAGTGAAGCTTAAGCTGTACAAACCTCCCTAAAACTATACTGGTTTCCATCTAACCTAGGAACGAGCAGAGACAAAGTGAGTGGGCAAAAACTAACAAACTTCTGGCCTTAGGATTCTTGCTACAGTTTCCTGAGCAAGGGGAGAAGACTGCAAAAAGACAGGCTTATGCTATACCGGCTTCTAGTGATTACTGAGCAGTATGTAAGCTGAAAATGCCAGCAGTCTCAATTGTTTATTCTCACTAAAGAATGAATAATGGAAGTGAGCAAAAAGGAAGCCAAAGAGGTTCAACTGTGCCCTGTGCTTACAAAGTATTCCATGCACATTTGACCACTATCACCATTAAATGTTGTTGCAGAACACGCATTTGAACAAGACCAAGTAAACTTTAGTATACCTTGTACTATCTGAACCTTACATTATCTATCAAAAGGTCTAACTCAAGGCATCAACAATTACTGTCTCTTTATATGGTCAGTTACAAGAAAACGTCGGCTCCCTACTTCCCCAACCAAACTTCTAGCAAGACAAAATTAGCAAGGGGTGTGTGGAGTGGAATGCTACTAAATCAATTGGATTGCTTAAGGTTCTATGTCGCCTAATTTCCTCACATCTCCCATATTTTAATGCTGGCATACTTCCAGGACTTTGCAGTGCCAAGATTACATATGTCACAGTCCATTTCATTGCATGGAATAGCAGTCTAAAGCTTCCTTTCAAGTTAATTAGCTATAATAGTCAGTTGGGGGGGGGAAGGGGGGGAAACCTCCAAGATAATGTGACATCTAGTCAACAAATTTATAAAACAAGAGAAATTGTTTTGCAAACTGGACCGCGAAACACATATCATCAGTCAATATCATCCAATTTTGCAAGAAACACAAAATAAGACTGATAAATGAAAACCACCTTCATTGGGTTTAAGCTAATACACCATTAATATGAAAAGAATTTGACAGTTTACATAAGGGATGTGACCTGGTGCCAACAACCTCTGGCTTCTCCATTTTCCAGATGGAAGGAGATTAGTCTAAAGCCTTTATTCTCATAAGAAGATTTTCCCCCCATGGAAAAACTATAAAGGACAATTCTGTTCCAAACTTCAAGTCTCCTTCACAAACGTCTACTCAATTCTGGTCCCTTACTAATGCCTATTAAAAGAAGCCCTTGGGCCTGAAGCTGTTGGGAGAAAAAGACTAATGCAAACTCCACTTTAATGCCTGCCTTTAAAAGATCTATTGACAAAAGCAGTGGGGAGAGTTTGGACCAATGTTAACTTAAAGAAAAAGGTTGGTGAGTTTCAATTGTGGATGTGAACGCCTGCTTGAGTTTGATCTTGATGGGCTTAAGGCAGAGAAAAGTTAAGCCTACTTGCATATTAAAAATGCATTAATTTTAAATTCAGTATGTACCATTTCTCTCACTTTGATTTATAAGCATCACTGGAAAAGACTTTGAAGGACATTCCTGTTTAAAATGGTAAAGAGCCACAGCACAGGACACTTTCTCTTCTTTGAAAATGTTAATATGAAAAATTGTCCATTGACAAAGCATGACACCATGTCCCATTAATCCTTAAATACAGTAAAATGGAAAACTAGAGTCTTTCATTGGTCTGTCCAGTGGAAGACATGGGTAGTTAATCAAAGAGAAAACATCTCTCAGATGACTTATCTCTTGCATACAAAAATTCATAACTAGTACATCTAATCAGACAACACACACACACACACACAATATTTATCCTTACCACATCACTATGCAAAAACAGTTGCAGAGCCAAGCAAAAAATTATCATCACCAAGAAACATGGTCTTGTCCCTGAACTTGTAGTTAGTGTCTGAAATGAAGCACAAGTTAAGGAGAAAAATTCCTGCTCTTTTCTCCAGAATGAAGACTAAATCTTGGAGGAAAGAGGGCAGAAAACAAGTCCTTGCCCCCCAACAGTAGCTAGAGAAGGCCAGAGCCTGCTCTGACTTTGCACACAGTAGGCACTTACAATCTGGAGTAACCACTGGGTATGGAGTGAACCTAAACAGTTTCACCTTCCCAATCTAGCTCAGAGATGCCTTTGTGAGTAACATGCACCCTGAGTGTCTGTTGTGAGCACAGGCAAAGCTACATAATTCTGCTTCTTCCTTCGACCCAATGTCCACTGGATGCAAAAGCAAAGCAAGCCCATCAGCTTGCTTTTACACTCAATTGACATTGTGTATCTGACAGGTGCACAAATCTCCACCTTCCTTTTCTAGCTTCCAGTTGGAGGTCAGAGGTTTGTCATGGCTCTACAAAAAAACAAACAAACAAACAAACAAATCCCACATTTCAGCCAACCTGTTGGACTGTGGGGGCAGAAAGTTTCGTTCCTTCTCCTCTTCAGCTCCAGGCTCAAAGGAGGCATTAGATTTATCTTGTTCTCCAAAGCTTGACTCCTGTTTCACCGTGGCAATAGAAGGGGAAGCAAAATTACTGAATCCCAGACATCTACAGGGAATTCTGCATGCCAAGTTCCTACACGCAGTGAGAGCAATTTCTCCCTTCTATTGGGATCTTCAGTGAAATTAATTGCAACTGCGTACGATGCAAGAATGTTCAAATATGAATTTTGCAGAAGACCTCTACAGTTGATTGTGCATTTTGTGACTTCTAGTGCATGGAGACATTTGTCCCTTAATACTCATAATAAAAATCACCCACTAAATGCACACTGACCCAGCCATTATAGGACCATCTTGAAATATTAATCAAACAAGTTACTCAACCTTAAGTAACTTGAATGAAAGCCAAAAATTAGCTATATTTAGCTTGCTGTAAGAACAGAACAACTGTCAATTTTACCTTCTTTTAATACACCCCCACCCTTTGGAACAACCTTTATAGATAAAGATAATTTTTCATTCCCAGCTTTATAAAAGGAAAGATAAGCGTACTCTAAATCCCTTCACAATAAATGTGCTCTTCTAAAACCTAATAACTGATAAAGTTATGGCAATCAGATAACCAGTTTAGAAAATTGTTTAAGGAAATGAACACTAGTACATCACAGTACTAAACTTCCCTTTAATTGATAGTGTGCTTTTTTGTCAACTGATCACTTTTTAAACAATCAAAACCTGCAGTTTTATTCATTAAATTAATTTAGAGGTACACTAAACATCTGGGGGTAACCCAGTTAGTAATGTTAGTAATCCAATAACACTTTTTACAAAATCCATGTCCTGGGGGGCAGGGGAACGTTCCTTTGTTATTTCTGTTAAGTGATACCTGAAAAAAATGTTGCCATGTGGAATGGTTTTGTTCAGTGCTCCAGCCAACCCACCATGCTGTCTTCCAGGATACAACATTCCACTCCCCACCACTCAACTCAATCCCACTTTACACTTGCACACTGATACCACCCTCTAGCTTCTCAGTGCACCTCACCTTGGAAACACTACCAAGGCGGCCTAGTCATGGGTCAACACTTACTGGACAACACCCAGCAGTGACACTATCAATAAAGCCTCCCCTGCCAACCAAAGGGTCTGAGATGGTTGAACTTGGCAGATGCAAGCTTAAGGACAAACCCTAAATGGTGTGTGAACGTAGTACTAATACCTTGAACCGGGTCCAGTAGTAGCTCTAATGCAACTTACGCCCTTGTTTGTACTCAAGAAAGGCCTTTCCTGCAATATAAAGCTGATCTCTTTGATCAAGTGGAGAAAATCATTTCCCCTACCAACAAAGCACCTGGTATTCAGTGATTTATTGCTATGGATTTTCTTCTTCTGCCATGAACAAAGACTTTAACAACAACAACAAAAACCCCTCTTAGATTGCAGTGATAGCAGTTCACAAAATGAGCCTTCACTCTCCATCCAACTATCACGGGCTGATTACATAAACTAAAAACTGACTTTTATAATCATAACCGTCTCCAGGGTTGAAGATACCTTTATCTGTTTATCTGTTTACACTTATGAATTACTATTTTTAAGTGCAGAGTGGGAAAGATATACTGCAACAGCAAAATAAGCATTCAATAACAGGGAAATCCTAATGTTTCTTCAACTATCTGTAAATACGTGCAATAAGAGGAAGAGGAAAAGATACCATTCCAATTATTGTTTAATACACATTAGATAAGAGAAGCAATGTCCTCAATAGAATTTCAGAGGAAGCAGTATAACAAACAGTGGGTTTTCCTTCACTATGAAATGTTCTATGGCTGAGAAGTACAGGGGGGAAAGTATCAACTCTTTACAAACTGGTGTTTTTTTTCTATTGGAAAAGCAATCCTAATCCCTGATCTGTAATGCTGAAGTGTTTGGAGTGGGTAGAGAATTCAAAGATTAATAAGCCAAGAGGTATGAGGTGAAGAGGGTACACAGTTGGGGCATATAGCCACTGCCACCTTGCCCACATCGGCTGACTGTATAAGCTGAAACCATCCCCTCAGACATTGGGTACTTCATCTGTAATTGCAGCAACTGCAGATCATTCTGAAGTCGAGCAACTTTAGCCTCAAAGTGTGTAGACAACTAGTCATAACGGAGACCCTTCTCACACAGTCAGATTCAGTAACCTCTGGACCAGAGGTCAGCAAACTTTTTCAGCAGGGGGCCGGTCCACTGTCCCTCAGACCTTGTGGGGGGCCGGACTATATTTTGGGGGGAGAAATGAACGAATTCCTATGCCCCACAAATAACCCAGAGATACATTTTAAATAAAAGCACACATTCTACTCATGTAAAAACATGCTGATTCCCAGACCATCCGCGGGCTGGATTTAGGCGGCGATTGGGCCTACTCATGCTTTGGACCTTCCAAAACAACTTTGCTGGCCAGCTACTAGAGGATGCAATGCAAGCTGCAAAATGAGCCTGCTTCACAGTTCACCCTGCCACAAGGTACACATGACTGTATACACTACCCACTTCTCAACTAGAGCCAGGGCTTTTTTGGCTGCGGCTCCAACCTGGTGGAACACTATGTCACAAGAGACAAGGGCCCTGCAGGACTTGACATCTTTCCGCAGGGCCTGCAAGACAGAGCTGTTCCACCAGGCCTTTAGTCAGGGCGCAGCCTGACTCCCTCCTTTGGCAATCTTTACAACACTTTAGTTTATGGTTGCCATCAATTTTGATTTTAATTAATTCTTATGATGTTTTTATAATGTTGCACTATTTTAGTGTTGTTAGCCGCCCTGAGCCCGGCTTCGGCTGGGGAGGGCGGGATATAAATAAAATTTATTATTTTTATTATTATTATTATTATTATTATTATTATTATTATTATTATTATTATTATTTTCAGCCTCTGCATGGATACTTAATTTACTCAGAATTACCGTCCTGAGGTTCCCCAACCATGCTAGAGATCCCTTCCCCCGCCAGCTATGTCCCAGATCCCATTTGTAATTAGAATGGTCAATATTAGAACAAAATCTTTGTAAGTCCCTGCTACCTGCCCACACAGACCTATTTGAGCACTGTTATCTGGCATTGCCAAATACAACTGAGAAATTTGGGCCACAGATAATAAACTAAGGCCCAGTAGTAGGCACATCCCACACTGTCAGGCGGAAGATTTTAATGCCACCACTCCTCTCAGTGTCCCTTACTCAGAAGAAATGCTCACCAATCCAAACCTCCACCCTCCCAGGCTCTCACCCTGGGGAAGAATCAAAGGCCTAATGTCCACAGTGCCTAGGCTAAAATTCTGTATCCTTGCTGACAGGCAGGGCACCCTTCCACCTCACCAAAATCATGTCCCAAAAGGGTTGCCTACCGCTGAGCCTGTCCTTAGGCAGGCTCTGGGCCACACCCATATCTCAGCTGTAAGCACTCAGCCAGCTACCAAACATTACCACACACTGCAATCAGCCCAACTCTCCAACTGATGCAGACAAAACACAAACACTCATTTCTGTCTGGGAGAGCAGGCCAGGCAGGGCCCACGATAGTGCCAACCAGCCTCTCCCTGTTTAGCCCTCCTGTAGGTCTGTTCCCCTCAAATAAATGCATACAATAAAATAAAAATAGTGGGTACCAGAAGACATGAAAGGCACTAGTTAGCAGTTTGACATTTCTATGCAGATCCCACATGTATACATGAAGAAACGGTGAACATTCACAACCGTAATATCTGCAATAATACCATCTTTCTAGTTATACTGTTTTAATTTTACAGCTGTAATGAGAAAGAAATGCAGAGACCCAATTAAGCTTGAATAGAACAGAATTTCCTGACAAATCCCAGCTCAGCAATTTCACACTGGAGCCTCCCTTTGTTGGGAGTATGGCGAATGAGGTCAGGAACAGAGTCTCGTGAGAGACTGAAATTATATTCTATTCATTTTGAATGTTGCTATCTTTTCATTTGACTTTTTGTGTAGAGACTAACCTGACCTAGTCAATGTGTCTGTATCTGTCTTGGGTGATCCATAGCTAAGTATCTATGTTAGATGGTGTAGTTAGGTGTAAGCCACGAAAGGCCTGACATATGAGAGAAAAATATTATCTAGGACTGTAGAACATTGATGATACCTTGAAGTGGCTTTGGCTGGGAGCTGCAAACAACAACACAAAATATTTTGTCACTTTTTCTTCTGGGTCTCAGGCATCTCCTGAGTACCAGTCTGGCCTTGTCAAACAGTTTCTTCATTTCAATGAATAGGCATTGTAGTTATATAAAAAAAATCTGGTGTAAAAGTTGTCAGGTGCAAGTCCCTGTCTGAGAAACAGGAACAAATGTGCTCATTGTTTTCATCATCTGAATTCACATACTTTGAAATACTGAAACAGTATAATGCCACTTCACATCAATTGTGTGTTTCGCACCATTGTGTTTCAAGTGTCAATGCAAAAGGCAGGCTATCCGTATAAATTAGGCTACAGAGTTCAGGCCTTAAGGAAATGCATATTTGTGTGCGTAAAACAACCCAGGGGGATAATCCACTCTGTAAACAGCTTCATCTGCCAGACGTATGGCATGAGAATAAGCAAATTAAGAGGGGTGGATGAACACTTATGTGCTTACAAAATAAGAACAGGTGCTTAACCCACCCTGCATGACATTCGTTTTACTGAACACCCAGCACGATGGAATATGTAGTGTGGGTGAGTCGTTTCCGGCCTGGCAGGAGGCAAATTGGGCAAACATGTTTTCAGGATTTCTATGAGCAAAAGAAAATTCATAAAGTCAACTCTTTATGATGTACCTAACTTTTAGATTAAACTCGGCAAGGTGCCTTATCTTGAAACACATCATTGGTCCATCTAGTTCAGAGTCTCCACTCTGTTCGGAAACTAGCTCTCCAAGATTTTAGGCAGGAGCTTTTCCCTATTCTACTTGAAGACACCAGGGCTTGAACCTGGAACCCTGAACTATGGTCATTCCCCAAGGATTTCATACACCTCTCCAAAACTGAATCAGAGAAATCATTATGATGAAGGACTATTCGTTATTTTAAAACAGTCAGTTTTCTGTTTGTGGTTTTTCACTGTTAATGCTGCAGTTACTTCTTTGCAGTTACTTCTAGAGAACTCAATTCAGTGCAACTGACATGCAAATTTTTGTCTACCAATAGTTTAAGACACACAGTTCCTCTTTTACCATCAAAGATTTGTGACTTGCCCTTGGTGAAATTATGTCAGACTACATCTGTAGAAGTGGTGCTCGATTTCTCCTTCCCAAGAACATTATGCAATCTTCTTGGCCAGGAGCTCTAAATAACCTCAGCCTCCTTCTTAGACATTGAAGTTATACTTGTCACTTGGTATTTGATTAAACAGGGAAGGTAGACGCTCTGGTATAGTGGCAGACAATATAAACTGCTCCACTCCTTTAAAATGCTGCATCATAAATGACCAATAAGCAAGTGGAAGTCAGCATGCTAAAAATATTAAGCTCCTAGCCAGTCCTCACAGACACTTGCAAGATGGTTCACTAAGTAACAAGCATCACACAACTTTCCCACCGCTTCCAAGCAAAACGTTTTTTCACCAAGATCAGCTTATTTCCATTTCCGATGTCCCCAAATTAATCCTGTTTGCTCCTTCAACCTTCTCATAGACAGTGTCAAGCCTTAAATTTTACACTGTAAAGTAATCATAATATTCTCTGCTTCATAACAATACTTGAGAACTGCAAAAAGATAAAAAAGTTATCAGGCACACAATATGTAAGTTAATACTGTTTTATACCATAAATTGTTCTGCACTGGTTGATGGCTGCTGTAATTACTAGGTCAACAAGGTTTGTGTACCTGGCAAAAGAAAAGTGCTTCAAATTCGGAAACAGAAAATGCAGAACAAAAAAAGTAACAATTTGCCAAGAATACATAGAGAAAATTATCAAATATACTAAGAATGCAAATGGATACATGTCACAAGCCACTGCTTAACTTGAAGAGAAGTTTGCTCTTTTGAAGTCCTGCCAGAGACCTCAAAGCTGCAAATCAGGCAGCTTCAAAAAAAGTTGTAAGAAAATAATAATAATAATAATAATAATAATAATAATAATAATAATAATAATAATTTATTATTTGTACCCCGCCCATCTGGCTGGGCCTCCCCAGCCACTCTGGGCGGCTTCCACAGAAACCAAAAAACACTAAAATATCATACATTAAAAGCTTCCCTGAATAGGGCCGCCTTAAGATGTCTTCTGAATGTCAGGTAGTTGTCCATCACCTTGACATCCAATGGGAGGGCATTCCACAGGGCGGGCGCCACCTGTGGATCATAGCTCCACTCGTCAATAGGAATAATATTACAGATGTCAACAGAAGCAGGATCATACCCATTGTGCCTTCTAAGAACACAGCTCAGTTCTCAAACTGAATGCCTTTCTTGTTATCCTGAAAGCTCAGAAAAATAATCAAGGCATTTTTCATGTAAGCAAGCACACTCTGTTCTAAAGCAACATTGGTAATAACATGTGACAGCAAAGAATTTCACTTCTGAAGCAGAATTTGCTTGGAAAACGTTGGTATCTTTTCTCCTCGCATTATGACAATGCACAGATGATCCACCCCTTCATTTTTTTTAAAAAAAGGGTTATTGAATATAGATAGTCTATTTAAAATCCTGTAGTGCTATGGGCTGTTAAACAAATCTGTAAAGTTAGATTTCAGAATCTGTGAGCTACAGATTTATCGATTAAAAAGAAAATACTTTTTGAGGATAGTTGAACACCCTACTAGCTTATCTGAATTTTTCTCAGTGACATTGCTATCACATAATAAATGTAAATTTAATATTTATTTCTTGTGAGGATACAAAGAATTGCTCCAGACATTATCCAAAGCATTGAAAGAGATCATGAATAACTCTCTCCCCACTGGCCATTTTCACGTGTGTGTGTGAGAGAGAGAGGGGGGGAGGGAGAGACAGCGCTTATCTTTGGATACGAACAGAACAAGACGCATATGAGAGGAAGTGTACAGCCTTTAGTTCCAATTACTTAGAAATAAGTAACAGTAAATATTCCTAAGAAGTAAAAGGTAACCACTGTCAAGTATAGGATCAATCCAAATTACCAAACATTTTCACATGAGGGTTAGGTGAGGGAGATTGGTTTTTCTGGTATCCAAAACCAGACTTGCCAAATGAAAAAGATTACGGGGAGCTTCATAGCTCTTCCTGCCACCGCCGCCACCCTCTCCGCCAGCGCAAAAGAAAATAGCAAATCTAAACAGCAGCCTCTTTCTTAGAGAACCAATGTGAGCTCAGCTGACATCAGTGGGATTTATAAAGCTATAAAATTGTGTGCCGGCTGTAAGAGTGCTCACTGGCAGCTGTCACTATGAACTTGTTGCTTACATCGGAATCTTCCAGTCTATACCTTCCATGTAAGCGGCAAAACCCTTTCTGTGAATATGACTGTCAGAAAACGCAGTTAGAACTTCATTATCAAGCCCTACTCTGTGTGGTGGTGGTGGCAGCAAAGAAATTCCTCACTGGTTACACAGAGTGCCTCAAATGGTTGAGGGCATTCTCCAACCCTGATATGCATGTTCCTGAGAGCTCCTTCACATTTTCTAAGCACTTATAAATAAAATTGCTTATATCTGCTACAGAACAGATGCCAAGATTATAACAGATCAGTTTAAAGTTGTGTCTAGAGCTTGTGTTTTGTGTTACCGGATGAATTTCAGTTGTTGAAGTGTAAGGATATGGACATGGTTCTTGTACAAGCATGGCCTACCAACTGTACTGTTCAACCAATATTCATCTTGGCTCCTAAGCAGAGAGATTGACCAGATGGGCTTGGGAGGTGGAAATTATGGAGCCATCCCAGCTGTCCTTTCACAAAGTTGTGAAAAAAGTTTTTTTAAAAAACTCCCTTGTACCCAGAATATTATAAGAACTGTATTCTGATTACTAATATTCCTTCCTAGGCAAGATATTTAAACAGGCGTGGGTTGTACCATCCAGTGAGTCCCTGACCAGAGGGAGTACTTAAAATCTTGAAGTTTGAGTCATTCTGGGAAAACTAACGGAGGTGGAATTAGAAAGAGAGTAATTGGCATCTGGGTTTCTAAATTGGGAAGTGAACTTAGATAAGGGTATAACAGCTGCCTTACACAGTACAAATTTAAGTAGGTACCTAGTGAAGGATATTGATAATATTTAGTTTTATATATTTCCATTAATATACACTGTACATTAGTGCATAATATACTGTATGCTAGCATATAAACACAAACAGGCACAAAGGTGCCCTCTTATTATTTATGTATATATGGTTTATATGCCAAAATGGGCAGATCGGCAGAGCAGAGATGGTTATAACCCCGTATCTGCTCAACAAGATAATCAGTTAGTCAGGGAGTACTGTTTCTACTTTATTTTTATTTATTTTTTTAAAAAAGAAGTTGCACCTTCCACTAAAATTGGTGGGTCTTTGAGGAGGGAGGAAAAAATTTTCAGGGTAGGAATATGAACCCCTTGAATTGTGGATTTAGCCATCCCCGTCCTATAGCTCAATAACCTGCCATCGTTTCTTAAAAACTGGCAAGGCAGCTCTTCCACATTTGCATTGCCATCAGTGGATACAGGAAGTAGTAACTTTCATCATTTGCTGTTGTAGAACAAGAGTCATAATACGTCATAATACAAAAAAATAAAAATGTAGGCACCGTTCTAATAAACTGCCTGGGGAGGGGGAAAAGCCTGCTATCACCTTTCAGTGGTTTTAGCCAAATCGTAAAGTCTGAGTTGTGCAGCACACCAGGTCTAGAAAATCTTGTAGGCACCCTTGCACATTTCAGAAGGTTTGGTGGTATATGAAGATACCAACATCTACAGTTGGGTGACAGCAGTGGGAGCTGTCCTTCGCAAGAATTAACCAGTTGGTTTCTTTTGAGACTTGCCGGCTTTGTCAAATCTGTGACAAAGGAAAAGATGGGTCAGTTCCAAGATAGTCTAAAGTTAAGAGCAGCCAGCTGTGTGATGGCAAACACCAACAGGCAAACCACTGAACAAATAAGACGATAATCAAAACCAAACAAATTCGGAGGACTAGGCAATTTTACATATTTGAGCAAAATGAAGGGAAACAACACACAATGGCCCTCCACCTCTCACTTCTTTTTTTAAAAAAGTCTTAGCTACAAAGTAGACAAGCAAATTGAAATAATCATCTGAGAAGACTCTAGGTCAGAAAAGCCACAGATCACATCTATGCTGTCAGAAATCAAAACAAATAAGATAAGTCTTCAGCACATGAAGACGCTTAGAATTATGGAAGAATCAGAAAAGTTAGTAGCCAAATAAAATATTTTGTGTCCAGTATAAAAGTGACCTCATGCAGATCTCCCTGTTCTTGATCTCTTCAACTTCTCCTTAAATATTCATTTCCCCCCTTAGCCAGTTACACTGTACTGACACTAATCTGCCTTGAAATTGGCTGATTCTGCTCCAGCCAAAGCCAAGTTTCATCTGGTTGTCTTCGCTCCAAACCCAGTCTATGCTATATGGCAGAGGTTATTATTAAAAACTATATATTATGTGCACATGCTGCAAGAGAGTTCCTAGCTTGCAAAAATAACTATTATATCTATTTTCCATTCTCTCAAGTCAATGAGAGAGATTGGTAGTGGTGAAAACCTCGTATGGAAATTGTTCTCTAAATCCATTATTAGCCATAAATGCCATTTAGCAACTGGCATCATACCTATTTAATATTTTTCCCCATTTTGTTTTGTGGATGCTAAGGTGGGGTAAACCAGGACGGAGTAAAGAATGCAAGGTCCATTGACATTATGCTGAGCATTAACCACAAGGGCAGAGAAACAAAGGATTCACACAATCAATTACGTCTGGTAGTTTAGTTTATTCCTTTCAAATGAGCAGGTGCTTTGGCTCCAGCAGAAGGGAAAAGATTCTTAACACCACTCCGTTTTCTAATGATACAAGTATCATTTGACCAACCAACTATGAATCAGCATTCTTCCCCCTGCACAAGAATAAACATTCCCTTTTATTATTACTAGATTAAGTAATATAATACGGGTTCTAAAGCTATGTGAGAAGCATGAAGAAATGAATTCTAATTCAATATATAAATGTGTATATACTAGCTCATACCTCTGAGAGAGTCCTTCCTGCCCACCTTCTCTTCCTGAGCAGATTTTCTGGTGAGAGGTATAGAGCTTTAGGCTGTGCACATATTACTTGCTTAAAATACAGCTGGATAGTTCTTTTTTCTCTCACTTTGCATCAAAGCTGGTGTAAGGGGAAGTGTTTCATACGAAACCATTAGACAGACACATGATATGGATTGTGGCTAATGTCATGTCCACAAAGCTTCCCAAGCCAGCTGTGGGAACACACGAGTAAATGGATGTGAGTCCACAGCTTCATCTCAAAGCTAAGAGACATGCAGAATCTGCAACTTTTTTCACTTTAGATGAAACCCCTCAAAGTGTCCCGTAACTCTTGGAACTGAACAAATAACACCCAGCTTTGAAATATATGTATTGCTTTAGTTCCCACCCTCATTTCAGATCTATTTGCATACAGTGGTATCTCTGGTTGCGAACGGGATCCATTCTGGAGCCCCATTCGGAACATGAGCAGAACGCAACCTGCATCTGCGCGGGTCATGATTTGCCGCTTCTGCGCATGACGTCATTTTGAGCGTCTTCGCATGCGCGAGTGGCAAAACCCAGAAGTAACCCTTTCTGATACTTCCAGGTTGCCATGGGATGCAACCTGAAAAGACGTAACCTGAACCGAACATAACAAGAGGTATGACTGTACCTAACAATTTACAGACTATATTGAATGGAAAATCATCTGTCACACTTAAAATGCAAAGGGGCAAGTATGAATGTGGGCATGCCAAAGTGAGCAGGAGTCCAGCACACAATTGTGTGGCAAAGCAGAACATAATGCAAGAAGTACAGAGGTAAGGACCAATTTGGGGGGGGGGGGAATCAACTAGAAAGTTAACTGGAGGTAGCTGGCACTCATCAACAACATCCCATAAAGGTAAATTCCCTTTACCTTTACCTTTACCTTTACCTGTTCCCTGCAGATGGTCAGATATGACACACCAGCTCTACACAATGAACTGGATCGACTCATTCAGGTTTCACCCAGGGATTCAGAAACTGTGCATGCACCCAACTGGTCTCTGAATTCAAGGCCCCATGTGATATACTGTGCACAAGAACCAAAGGTCTTGCATTATATAACCCTTTCCATCACGGTGACAGAGGCTGTGCTAGTGCTGTAAGACAAAAAAGTAATGGAGACAAAGTTAACAAACTCTAAAAATAAGAAAGGTTATTATATAATCAAAACACAGAGTTGTTCATAGGAAATCAGGTCCACTTAATTCTGCCAAAGACGTTGATCGTTTATTCTGGCATGACTTACACAGGCTGATGTGCTGACATATATCACTGATCTGAACTTATGCTATGCTATCGGGGCTCCCAAAGCCCATATTTCAGTTCAACAACCAAGAGCTTAATCTGTTTCCAAGATGGATTTCTCTCCTTACATCTCAAGCACATTTAAAACACTGTTCGAGAAGCATGGGATTCTTGAAAGGGTGGGTGGGGGTTGAAAGAGAATCTAAGATACCATGCTGATCGCAACAAAGTTATAGGCCAGTGTCAATGGCAACATCCCCCATCTCTATTAAGTGTGATTATTATTTTTACTACAAGATGCTCTGTTGAAACAGTTCTCATGAAGTCACCAAAACACACTTTACTGCTAATCCATTTTTTAGAAGCTGTCTGATACAGAGAGATAATTTTAAATATAGTGATGTTAAGGGAATAAACTTTGGACCAAGGGCATCCTGGTTTAAATCCCATTCCAGGCATTAATAAATTCCAGCCTTCAATAAATCGTTGAATAAACCAAATAACTAAGTTTATGCTAGCCACAAACACCACTGTTTACCTGTTACAATACACAACTTAGCTTTATGAGTAAGTCAACAAGACTTACTAGCCTTTCTGCTCATGTGATCAAGTCAAGGTGGTGGTAGGGGAACCAACAACACAGGAATCTACCTTCTTAAAGTTTACACACGTCAATAGATAATTTGGTGTGTGAATGTTTCAAACATTTATCCCCATGAATACAGTGATTTTAGTATGGTTTTGTGGTTACTGATAATCAAATGGCAACACACAGTCAAATAAACACATCTTAAAGTACCAGTCTATTACACAGAGATTCTCTTTTTCAAACAATATATGGGATTGCGCAAATGTTGAAATCCTTTTCAATAAATATACTGTATATGTAACTTTACCTTCACTGTACAAACTCATGTTGATAACCTAATAAACTTAGCTAAGTTTGCAAGTGATTCAAAACTCCTGCTTCCACTAAGCAAGGCTGAGCTTTTCCTCGAAAAATTAATAATAATAATAATAATAATAATAATAATAATAAGAAGAAGAAGAAGAAGAAGAAGAAGAAGAAGAAGAAGAAGTTATTTCTACCCCGCCCATCTGGTTAGGTTTCCCCAGCCACTCTGGGCGGCTTTCAACAGAACATTAAAAACAGAATAAAACTCCAATCATTAAAAACTACCCTAAACACAGCTACCTTCAGATGTCTTCTAAAAGTCAGATTGTTGTTTATTTCCTTGACATCTGACAGAAAGGCACGACTACAGAGAAGGCCCTCTGCCTGGTTCCCTGTAACCTCACTTCTCGCAGTGAGCCTCACTTCTCCCAAAGAGGCATTTCAGAAATTTGGACATTTTTCTTTTTCATTGCCCAACAGTCAGCCTTAGTTCTGATCCGCTTACAATTCATAGCAATCCCCCTTCACACACACCCCTCTCACACTATGGCAAGGCGATACAGCAGGAAAAGACTTTACAGTACTGTGCCTGGCAATCAACTCCCTTCCCATTAGCTACAGATAGTTTATTGGATATAGCATAATGGAGAATCTTGGTTTTAAAACTATTGTTGAAGTTCTCTTACACAGTTGGGTGATTTTATGAATATAGTAATAACTATAACCTTTAGAATTCAAGATGAGAACAGCAGATGGAACCTAATTAAGAGAAAAATTATTAGTCTTCATAAGAAGCAGGAAAAGTCAAGGTACTTTAGAAAACGGAGGTCTTTTGTGTCATTCCGTAATTGCAGAAGCAGTTTATCGGATAGACTGTAGGGCTCTTTAAACATTACCCTAGTCATACTGGAGCCACTTTTCTGTTAGCAGTTCTAGTGGGGGCTGAGGCTAGATCTAAATTACCAACAATGTGGGATAATTCTGAGTGTTTTTCCCAATTGCATGACCAAATCTAATGCAATTGGACTGCACCAATGCTTGGAATGCTTGCATGTTAGTGCAGCCGTATGAGAGATGTTCATGGAAATGCAATATATTAAGCCACACAATTTACGTTCAGTGGATCTTGTCTGAAGCCAAAATTATGTACAGTATAGTCAAAAGCCACTGGGTTCAATGGCAGGTGAGATAACCAATATCATCTTTTTTTTCTTGAACCCCTTTTTTGCCATGCCCGTAAAGCTGAATGCACACAAGTTAACTTTGTGGGCTTAATAACCAACACAACTACAGTAACAACTAGGGAAAACATTAAAACGCCTCATTAACAGGCAGGCAAGTGTCCAGAAGTTAAAGCTTGAGAATCCTGATATCTAAATGCCAAATAGCAGAACCGGAATACCTGGGTTGTCCTTCCCATCTTAGCAGGAAAAATTTTTTCATTGTATTTCCCCCCCCCCCATTTTATCTCTGTTTTTAAGAACATGTATCAAAATATCCGTTGGGCTTCATGGAAACCCTCTGTTACCCTTTCCTGCTCAGAACTGATGAGCCATACTTTAAAAGGCAAAAGTGAGTAACCTTGCGGGGGGGGGCATCCCCAGGAAATCTATGGATTTGAAATCGCATTTCTTCCTTTTTGGTGGGGGTGAGGAATAATCCTGTTTTTTATTGTTGTTGTTGTTTTTGTAGAAGTAGAAAAAAATATGGAAGCAAGAGACCACGGTAGGTAATAGTGGATCTCACGTGTGTGTGTGTGTGTGTGTGTGTGTGTGTATCACACCCACCCACGTATAGGCAAAACGACACTTGAGTGTAAAATAAAAAAACAGTAAAAATAAACACGCTGATAAAACAGCACCGATGGGATAAGAAATAGTAAAGTTGTGCAGAAGTAAATATACACTGACAAGCTTACTCACCCAATACATCATTCCACACATCAAAACCAGGCCTCATTAAAAGATAGAAAAGTACTAGGATGATCTACACTTCCAGGGATTGCATCACCGTGCTTATTGTTTAAAAAGTCATGATTTTCAGAGGTTTGAAGAGATTCACCAGGAAAGCATGTGATAATTATTTGATGGCTTTTTATTTTATGTATTCAATTATTTTTTAAATAATAAAAAACTTGTATCATGCCTAATTTGTGAAAAATTCGGGGCAGCTAACAAGTCAAAACATGAGAACAATATATTCGATGTAAAACAATTCCGAAGTTGAAACCAACCACAAAAACCACATATAATCTGCCAAAGAGCTTTTTTGGACAATCACATCTTTATCAGCCTCCTGAAATCATATTGCAATGGAGCCTGATGTGCCTTGCTTAGTAAGTCATTCCACAGAGTGAACACAGCTACAGAGAATGTCCTAGCCCTGCTTACTATTAGCTGTGTCTCATGAGATATAGGGATTTGGAACAGGGCCTCACATAATGGCTGGGGCATGCAGAGAGACACACACACACAAAAAAGGCAGTTCTTCAAAAAAATGAGTGACCAAACCATACATATTTCCCAAACTGTGAATGTGCATTCATTTCCCATTGTGTTTACATACTTATCACCATACGTATAAAATCACTGCAAATGCCATGAGTTCACGGGAAATGATTTCAGCTCAAGGGGTAGCTAGCCATATGTTCAAATTTATTTATAGTCCCACATTATAATATTATTATGATTCATTAACAAAAGGAACGTCTCCAGGTTACTTAAAGACAAACTTGTAACTGTCTCAAGAAAACTTGACATGGCAATACTTTTCTGCTTTGTACAGGCATTCCAATTTCAATTCCCATTTCCCTTCCAGTAGTTCCACCCCAAACACGGAATAATCTGCCCCTTTCTTCCTACTCATGACACCTGAAAACCTAAAGTGAAATGACAACTGCCTGTATTGGTTTATTCTTCATTAACTGTTTGCTTTGGATCAAGTGAAACCGGCAAGGAAATGGACAACTACTCCGTTGGGAGAAGAGTCATGTGGGACAAATTAGAAGCTGCTGCATGATTCTGGAGTAGAGGGTGGAGAGGGGGAGTACATGGCTAACTGGAGGCAGCTGTCAGGATGTGGATTTTATGTTTATAATCTGCCTCCACCCCACTCCCAAATTCCTTGTGGATATTACGAGAGAAAGTGTGAGCCTGACCTATGAGGAGAGCAGCTCCGGTCTTCATCATAAAGTCATGAGAACATAACCTTACCTACAAAAGGCAATTGCCCAGCCAGCAAAGAAATACAACCAAAACAGGTTTTATATGCCTTATTCTTCTTCGCATCTTCTGATATAAATACCATAATATATTGCTAAAATTGCCTTTAAGGAAAAAAGGAAGATACCTCTTATAGGCTAAAAGCTTTGAATGCAGAAGTTCCCAGCTCAAATCCTTATCAACTTCATATACGATGGAGGGAGGAACCCTGTTCAGAGAGCACTGCTAATACTGGCCTAGATCAGGCCAGTTAGCAGGACCAGCGGTCAGGGATGTTGTGAGTTGTAGTCCCAAAATAGCTGGAGACCCAATTTTGGGAAACACTGGCCTAGATGAACCAGTAGTCCAACTTGATATAAAATAGTAGCTTCCTAGATTCCTGGGGTAAAATCTACCCACCAGCAGATGAACATCGTTGGTAGACAAGCTTCCACCTTTCCCCCTGCAGTCTTGATTATGAAACTCTGTGGAAGATTTGGGGAGTAAATAAGGAAAGGTAATCTGCTTCTGGGACACAGGATGTCACCCCTATGCACAGCATAATGTATGACGGGCAATGTCTTCTCATGTATTTCCACCAAACTTCTTTCAGAAAGAACACACACTACTTATTCACTATATTGCTGGCATTTGTCTTGTCACGAGAGACAATGGAAGAGTGCACCTTTCAAAATATAGCTGATTAACAGTATCCATTTGAAAGACACTACACCCATCACCTCCTGGCAAATAGAAGGGGAAGAAATGGAGGCAGTGAGAGATTTTACTTTCTTGGGCTCCATGATCAGATGGTGCAGATGGTGACAGCAGTCACAGAATTAAAAGACGCCTGCTTCTTGGGAGAAAAGTGATGATAAACCTAGACAGCATCTTAAAAAGCAGAGACATCACCTTGCAGTCAAAGGTCTGCATAATTAAAGCTATGGTTTTCCCAGTAGTAATGTATGGAAGTGAGAGCTGGACCATAAAGGCTGATCGTTGAAGAATTGATGCTTTTGAATTATGGTGCTGGAGGAGACTCTTGAGAGGCCCATGGACTGCAAGAAGATCAAACCTATCCATTCTTAAGGAAATCAGTCCTAAGTGCTCACTGGAAGGACAGATCCTGAAGCTGAGGCTCCAATACTTTGGCCACCTCATGAGAAGACTCCCTGGAAAAGACCCTGATGTTGGGAAAGATGGAGGGCACAAGGATAAGGGGACGACAGAGGACGAGATGGTTGGACAGTGTTCTCGAAGCTACTAACATGAGTTTGACCAAACTGCAGGAGGCAGTGGAAGACAGGAGTGCCTGGTGTGCTCTGATCCATGGGGTCACGAAGAGTCGGACACAACTAAATGACTAAACAAGAACAACCACACCTTTCTATAAAACATCCAAGGTCTTCTGCCTATTAGAACATATGAATATTACAGAAGAAAAACCTATTGCTATGGCTAGTGGCTAATGCAAATAAAGTTTCTATCTATCAAGGAAGCAAGGAAGCAGAAGAAAAAACCACAGATATAAAACTTACAGTGCAGTTTGTATACTGTCCACATCTGACGGTATAAATAATAAATATTATTATTAGTATTACCTTTACCATTGCTACGCATAACAGTGTAATGTAAACCAAATATCCAAGCAAGCGTAATGTTTAGAATGCTGCAGCAACCTACCCAAAGGAAAGAATAAAAGTGAACTTATTTTCTTCAACCACAGTGAAAAAGAACAAAAAAAACCAAAGAAGTAAATCGGGTTCAAACTGCAGTGACTTTATGCAAGTGAAACAAACCTATCAAAAGTAGTTTTTCTTTAACAGTTCAGATGGTTTGATTTTCCCTGCTGGGTGAACAAATATATGAATTGGATATGCTTCACAATGCATCCATGCTTCTTTCAGTTCGATGCAGACAAATAATAATAGTATTCATCACTATACTCTGTACCTTAAAGTTTGCAAGATTCTTTAATATGAATCTTAACCCTTACACTTGCAAGCAAAATATTCATAAGAGCAATACAGACATTAACACTGCAATTCTATACAGAATGCTATACAGTACTCAGAAGACGCACCAAGTTAAATGGGATTTACATTCAAGGAAGGTGCATAGGATTGCAACCTAAAAGTCATGTGCAACATTTCTAGGGAATGTTTCTACATTTGCATATCTACTTGGAGCTTCAACAATAGGCAAAGCATTTAATAGAATCATAAAATTGCAGAGTTGGAAGGGACCCCAAGGGTCATCTACTCCAACCCCCTGCAATGCGAGAACCAATCATTTGACTATCTAGAAATCAGATAAATTTTCTTAAGGTTTTTTTTGTGGGGGGCGGTATATAGATCTTAGAAATATGCCACACAAAGGGTGGGAAAAGAAACTCTTTTCTCCCGAAATGAAAGATTAATTATCAAATTGTTGCAAAAATAAAAGATTTTATATTTTCAAATGTGTTTTTTTTAAACTCCATTACTCAAATTCCCATATATCTCTCGCACCAAAATTAAAAGGTTTTATTTCCAGTGCTTATTTCGATGAAGTAATGTAATAATATGCATAAACAAGAAATTCATAGTAATTTCAACTGAAAGAATTAAGCGGTTTTCCCCTCACACATAGCTAGAGCAGACCTGAAATTAATATTTTACATCTCAGTTATTCCCATGAAACACAGATGTTTTTTTAAAAAAGATATCACCTTAAAGTGATTTGCATCAGGAAACAAAACATAAAAAGCATAACATGATGAGAGCATAACAGCCAACAACTCCATCTATAAAAGCTGGGAAATTACTGGGTGCCAAGCATCTCTGGATCTAGCCATTTCAAAGTAATTAAACATATTTAATTAAATACTCAGCTGATGAGAAAAAAGAACCCACAGATTGCATCTCTCTCTCTCTCTCTCTCTCTCTCTCTCTCTCTCTCTCACACACACACACACACACACACACACACAGAGAGAGAGAGAGAGAGAGAGAATTAGGAGGCTGAATTCTTTGCCATAAATGAATTCATACTTCACCATCAAAATTATCAAAACATTATTTATAGTTTATATTTAAAATTTCTTCATAGTAACAAAAAAAGATGAGGGGAAGAATTTGAACTGACAAATCAGAAGGGTCTTGAAAAATAAAAAGGGAGTTGAAAAATAAAATCTAACAACACAGCTTTGACAACACAGCAAGTTATTCATCAGCCTATGGAATTTTCATAACAAACTGAAACTTGCTCAAAAATAATTTGCAGAGATGTGTTATTCAAGTTATTTCTTGAGCCAGAAGCAGGCAATACTACTACACGATCTCAGGGGAACTTGAAGTGAGGCAGGATGAAGACGGCAGCAGTTTAAAGACTGCCAGTGCAAAGATCCAAAAACTTTTGTACTTATTGCAGAGTGGGAAGTAGTCAACCTTACAACTTCAGCACTTTGCTTTTTGTTTTACTGCCATTCTGGGGAAAATATGTTCCTGTACCAAAGGTCTGGTTTATTTTTTCCACCTCATGGCAGTAAAGTGAAATTACACAATGGAAAACTATAACTGAAGTTCAAAAAGTTATGCGGGAAATTACTTTACATTTTCATACTCCTTACTGTACTTTATCTGATGCATCCTTTTCCATATGGCATAAATAATAAGGATAATTAGAATTTTGTCTTCTCCATTAAGTAACTAGTAGTAATCCGTTATCTCTTTCCCCCACCCCTCCAGCAGCAAACAACAATTCTCTCTTTTTAGGCTCTGTTTAAGAACAAAATATGTCATACATCTCCTTCAAAAAAGAGCATGAAAGACACTCTTGGGGAAAATAGTGTGTGTTTGATTCTTTAATTATAATAAAAACACTGTTTTTGGGTAGAGATGGGCAAAAATTAAAAGTGACAATTCTGCATGTTAACTACTAATTTTATTTAAATTATTTTTTATTAAGTTGTAGCTAAAAATTCACATCATAATTCAAAACTTCAGTAAGGAAGTCTTACAGAATCTATATTTATAGCATGCTCTTTTAAAATATACTGCTATTTATTACTTTTCAGATGGAGAAACCTGTCGTAGAAAACTCAAGTCTTACACTTTTGTGCAACCTCGAGCACTTATAAGCAAACATGTGAACAAGAATTCGAATAATGACCGAAACCTTTGCATAGTCCCACATTTTATTAAAAATTTCTATTACTGAGGCTACAGCTTTTAAATAAAGAATTAAAAGTAATTGTGTTCATGCCAGCTAGGGCTGCCTCACTTCCCTTTTCCAAAGGCTTTTCTCCTTTGATCTGTCCATCTCTGTTATTAACAGAAGCTGCAGGGGCAGCAAGTTCAAGTCAAAATAAGGTAAATAATTCCTAAGCAGAAGGCTGAAGCCAACGAGCAGACAGACGTCGAACGGCGTTAAAAATAAAATCTTAAATTGAAAGAATAGAAAAGAAATCTACTCGGGTTATAACCAGAGGTCAATGGATTGCATCGTTAAGAGAACTGCCTGTCAGCATCAGGGCAGCCATAGCTAGTCCTAAGACTGCAACACCTTTCGTATGTCTGCCAACTAATTCTATTACCATAGTTCTTTCTTATCCATAGTGAACATCTAACTGATAGAGTAAGTGCACATTCAAAGTATTCTTTTCAAAGTATCAGCATTATTGCTCCACCCACAATGTAATTTAGAAAATGACAGAAGCGCTCGTATCATAAAGATTCGCAAAAGGGGCAGACCCGAATTTCCTATTAATTTATGAATGATATGTCAATGTTTGATGATAAAGAAAGAAAGAGACAGCAATTGCTACTTTGTTACCACGACAAAAATATCTTTCCAACTTTCTCATTATGAGGTAATTCACTATAAACCAAGCAATACTTCTTTATCCAACTATCGGAGAGTTTCATGGTAATACCAGAAGGGGGGTTATTAGGCACCATGGTTTCTAAGCGTAACCAAAAGAATACAAACCTGTAATAGATTTCTCCTTACATCTGGTCAGGAAGACAATCTTTTCCCCTTATAACACAAACTCTAAGTTGCATAAATCAATCCACATCATCCCTAGGAAAGAGCTCATGCCACTTATTTTACACTTATTTTAACAATCTATAGAGTAGAAGGGATTTTTTTTTTTAATTCTCATCTTGCAAAAAAAAGAGTAATGTCAGTTATTTTTACTTACTCTCAGAATCATAATTCTTTTTGCCAACGGAGGCTACAAGCCTTTATTTCATTTCATATTTCCCCTTGAAACAGGGTTACATAGACAAGAGAATAAAAGTCACTGTCCTATTGGTATACTCATCCATTTTAAATATTTCAAAACAGCAGATTTCAAGGAAACTCATTTGATGTTTCAGACATGAACATCCAAGGTCAGTAACAGTTAGCACAATTATTGTGTAGCTAACTGTATGCTATTGTGTTTAAATTGCTGCATTGCCGACACCTTATACAGCAACCTTTAAACATCTAAGAGAGGAGGAAAGAAGCAGGGTATTATTTCAGAAACGAAGGGCGGGGGGCTGAGGAATATTCTAGAAGCGCAGATTTCGATCTGTACTCTCTCAGTCCCATTCCCCTTGCGCATTGCGTGCCAAGAATACCAGAGGAGTTGTACAGAGACTTTCATGATGACGCAATGTATGGTCACGAGGCACAAGCACTTATCCCATTCGCCCACTCCCCACAATATTCTGTCTCAAATCATTTCCATACTCACACAAGCATGAAAGAGGGGCAATGACAGATTCGTAACCTAGCACGAAATACCAAAGAAATGCTCCTATATGCACTGGAAATTAACCCTTTATCAACTTGCACGATTTTCACACAAAGCAAGATGGGAGGAGGCGCCCATATATGCAGTTGCGTTTGAAACACACGATGATAATTTGGGAGGACAGAAAGAAACAATGATAAACTATACAGAAATATTTGGGTAGGGGATCTTATTATATATTGATTTATACACGCAAGTGTAGATTGTTTCCACTTCACATTTCACTGATAACAGTATCTGCCATTAAAGTCCTGATCTTCTTAGAAGAAAACATGATCTATGCTGAACTAGAGTGATTAATATCCCAAAATCAAAACAAATATGAGCTCAAACTTTCTTTTAAATCTGTTTTGCTCTGCAAGACAATTACTGGAAAATACTAACTGTTTCGTTCCGCTGCAAATTTTTTCTCCACTGAACATAGTCTAAATCACAACATTATGAAAACAAAGCAAATTTATATGAATCACCTACATACAGGATCACAACAGATTTACACTAAAATTAAACTACTTTAAAAAAATAGCTATAAACAAAAAAGTTGATGGAGATTAACATTAAAACTGATAACTTCTCAAGTAAAACAAAGAATAATTTTAGTGAGCCAACCAACCACTACAGACAAAGGAAAGCTTATTAGGTATTTTGACTTCATTTACTGCATTGTGTACACACCCTTTACTGAATCTTACAGTAACTTTACTGGGATTCCTTTCACTTTTTTGGTTACCTGTATACGGTTGTATGAAATTTATCAAAGGAACTATAGCTTAGAAATTAAGACAACTGCTTGCAGAAATTCCAACCTAGTGCAAATTAATGGATCGCCAAACTTAGTACCTCAACATAGCTCAACAGCTATTCGGACAATTCTATTTTATCAGTTGGTCTAGTCCCAGATATATTAGAAAGTCAGTTCTTGCTATAAGTGCATATATATTGAAGGAAGAACCACATTTTTCCGTGTATAAAGACTAGTTTTTTTTTACCAAAAAATTGTGTTTAAAATTGGGGCTCCTCTTATACACGGGTAGTGCTGTGGGGTGTTTTCTTAATTTGGAGTCCCCCAAAATAGGGGGTGTTTTGTACATGGGGGCATCTTATACACAGAAAAATATGGTATATTGCAAACACAATGAGATCTACTTAAGTTTAAAGGTTTTAGACAAAGTATCAAACATGCCTTTCACCTTCCTAGCACACATGAAGCCTAAACGAGGCACGATGGTAAAAGAGCAAGGGTGAAAAGAAAAGTTTTTTTTTTTAATGCAGAATTTCACTTGACAAAATAAATACAGATGGTCAAAACTGCAAGGAGTCAATAAGTCATTGTAAGAAAAGAACACCTCTTGGTGTTTTCTCTTTCATTAAGTAGGGTGCAGTGTATTGATACAATGGCTGAGAAAGGAGGAGAAAAAAAGAATACATTTTCTGTGTACTAGACTGTAAAATTAGCACTAAAAACTACTTAAGGAATGAGTAATGCACTAAATGGTGAAGTGGAAAAATAGAATTACCCGGATGAAACTGTTAAAAAGGGGGGGGGGTACTTTTTCTTGTTCACAAGTTCAACAAGCCTCATTTTCTTCAAACCATAAAAAATATAAGTAAAGAAATTTTCCGAGATAACTTGGACTATATAAGCATAATAAATTGTCTCTGCAATAAAAAAATGCTAATAATGGAAAACCTTAGGAAATGCAGTTTTTATTGGTTTTATTAACTTACCAGTATAAATTTGAATTATCTCATTTTGTTTATTTGCTACTTACTCATTTCTAAGTGCCTCTGTACTAATGAAAATAAAATCTCAAGTGCTTGATAAAAGCTCTGGGGCTGGCTGAAACAATTAGAGATTTCTTTTTTATTTATACAAAGATGCTGAGCGTCTCACACATGAACTCACACTCTACTGGGTTTTGGGGTTTTTTAATTATGATGCAACAGATAAATTTTATTTCTTCCGAAAATTCTCATAAGTATTGAGCAAAACATATTGCTTCGTATGCCAGTATATAAACCTGGCAGTAAAGCCCATTTAATACACTGCCTCTGATGAAGTCTGTATAGACAACAGCTGCAGTCCTACACTTACTTACCTGGAAGTAAGTCACACTGAACTCAATGAGGCACAGTTTTGAGTAGACACGTATAGGACTGTGCTATACAAGTGGAGGATGAAAAAGACACCTTTCTCCTTTTAAAGCAGCATGCTACAAAGTCAATTCATCTTCTTTTTTTCAACTCCTTGTGTTCACGCCAGATTGCACTCACAGCAAGATTTTTTACTAAAATCCTATTTCAGCTGATTCCAAGCTATTTAAAAACTTATTACTCCCTTCAAGGGCGTTTTTATTCAAAACACTTCAGGAGTTAAATTGCCAAGTTAAAATCAAAGTAATGACCCCAAGCAGAGATTACCGCGTCGCAGAGTAAATTCATATAAGGGAGTGGGGGGAGAAATCAGACTGCAAAGCATTTCCTGCTAAAAGATACCATACTGATTGAATCTTGTTCTGGCACTAAGTATTCCTTATGGTTCTAACAGCCCATCACTCACATTAAGACCTTCACAAAGAGAAAGATTACTGAACGAACCCAATCAGAACTTTGCCCTCAGAGCTGTGAACGCCTCCGATTTCTCAAGGTTTCCAGACCACTTGACTGACTGTCTCGTAAAACATAAGGATAATTAAACTGACATGAAATAACGGCCCTGTTTAAATTCTAGGGGCAGTTTGTCTAACCTTTGACCCCCTCAAAAGACCACAGTCATTCCAGCACCTGTCCATGAATCTTATTGCTTAAAAGCATATGTACAGTATAAACATCTGCAGGTCATATTTCTGTTATACGTTAACACAAAAATTGTCACAAGAATGAGCATATCCAAATTATTAGCCTGCATTAAGCTGTGCTCTTCACTGTTTAAAATTCCTGAAAAGTAGGAAATGAACACTCAAAACTTGGCTAATGACCTTCATCATCATTAAGCTATTTGGTTATATTATTTATACACAGACTATTGAAATTCTATTTACTGCTTGTTTTATAACTACTATAATGAATATCCACCATTCAGAGTAGCCCTATCAAAATAAATGGGTCTACACTGAAAACAGCTTACTGGATATCACCCTGTAAGCAGAAATGTGAAAATAAACGATAAAAAAAAAGATTACAGCATAAATACTTCGTCAAAATTTGCATTTACTTCCTTAGTTTCACATGAATACACAAGAAAGTTGACAAAAATCACAATCTATATTCTGTAATTTTAGAGTTGGCTATCTACAACAATCTCTACAAGACATTATGTGATTAATTCCATCCATGTAAGTGATTTCAAACAAATCAAAGTGAATTATTTAAAGTCAAAGTTCTCAAAGAAAGCAAAAAAAATAAAAAGTATATATGTCAAGGGAAATGAATATTCAAATTTGATCCAGAAATCTGGAATTCGTGTCAGTTATAAATTAAACCCAATTAGCTACGGGGTTTTTGGACTTAATACAGTGCATTCCAAGAGGTCAGACTGACATTTTTCAGTCTACCATTCAAAGCCTCACATTCCTCAATATGCAAAATTAGCAAAAGCATCCTATATTGCTTTTCTCTTTCTTTGCTTGATCGAGCCTTCCTAAAATGCAAACCATGTCTAAAATTACTATAAATTAAATTTAAATGGAAATCAAGGCTTAATTCTTCAAGTCTTAACATTCTCTTTGTTCCTGTTATTATGACGATTCCCAAGACAGGGATTTCCTTAGCAGCAACATTATCGAGCTGCTGCTTCATTCCAATCAAAATATATAAAGAAACCTGGTTCATGAAAAGCCTGAAATGGCTCAAGGCTCAACAGTTCCTTATCTGTTGTTGGATATTAGATGCAGGTGCTGTGATCATGCAAGTAGCAGTTCCCAAGGAAATCATGGCATGCATGTTCAGCATGATCACAATAATATATTAGGCTTTATCGAATACTCTTAAAATTCCCTCATTCCATTGCATTGCATCCTCCAGTGAAAATTACCTGTATCCGTGGCGTTAACAATGCTACTTCTTAAAATTGCCAGGGACACTTTCCAACACTGAAGAAGAGAAGCACATAAGCTTCTGAACTAGAACAAAAATTGAAGCCTCACAAGAGTTGCATAACAAAGTTAAACCTTCTGCAAAATAGGAAGTTTAGTGAAGAAATGGCTAACATTAAGAATCCAATCCAAACCTCACCAACGATTAGTAGTGGGTTGGCAATCAATTGCACAAGAATGGAAGTCTTTACAGAACCTGGATCTGCCTCTACGACAAAGGAATATGTGGACTCTCTCTCTTTCAACAAAACAAAACCTTATCATTTACGTTCTTTGAAAGGTACTGCTAAGCCTAATGCATTTCATGCTGCATGGTGGAACTTCGTCACATATGTTACTGGCCATCATCTACAGCAAAAGTTCTTGACAGTATCCCTGGAAATCTGGAAACAGTTTTGAATTGCTCCCCCGTCTTCAGTTTATTTATAAAATGGAAATCCCCTACCCCACATGCCAAGTTTTCTGTTGAAAGTGTTCTGTTACCAGATCTGGGTAATTTCTCTGTTATCTGTGGTGGTAAATAAAAAAATACCCTTTGACAAAAGCTTACTGATTTTTCTACTTTGCACTATGGGTAATAGTAGTGAAAGTGACCAATATTAATCAAAATGGATCCTAATCTTCAAAAACTGCTTCTGCAGCTTTCCCAGTCTCTTGCCTCCTCAGAGGTGCTTGCCAGGAGTCAAGTATATATGAGTGCTGGCATTTGCCAATATCCCCTAAGGAAAAAACTTCCATATTACAGCTGCATATTGAGGGAGTGCTTACTGCAAAAGGCCACTTTAAAATGTGAAATATTGTGTGCTGGGGTCAGGGCGGGGGCACTTATGCAACTCATCACGAGCAATATCGCCAAAAAATGTCCAGCAAGTTAAGCTGACGGAACTGCACTCCATGATGCACAATGGCAATGTTTTCCATAATGGAGGAAATCCTAGTTTCAACACTGGGAAATGAGAGTATCGTGGCGATTAAAATATATGAACTTTACATCAAGTATCTTCATTAGGGTAGTATCTTGTTCCTTTTGTGTAACATCAAGCCTGGAGAAGATTTATGGAGAACTTGAAAGCTTCCCACACTTTTGTGACATTTTGGTTGGTTGCAATATTACCCTAACAATTCTTTAGAGAATACCAAATAACCAGGGATAAAAACAAAACAAAACAGAGGAAGAAGACCTTCGACACCTAAAAATGGCAATTAACTTTTGGGAGTTACATGCCCTTCACAAACAACCACAAAGTAATGCTACTGAATTTGGATTCTACTTACTGTTTCCTAGGTACATCAACTAAAATTAATATACAGATTTGTTAATATAAAATATGTCTCATTTTGCTTTACCTCTGTTTTCTGTTTCACAGGGGAGCTGTGTGTTCCCACATATATTTTATATTTTAAATGAGAGGGATAGCAGCTATTGGTTGTTTCTTTATCCCAGCAGCACTCAACACAACCTGAAATCTATTTTGCAATTAGCACAGTCCAATCAAATTAACTCTACAATCTCTTCCTTCATTCCATTTAAGGCTATTGCAAACAGGAGATTTGGGGGCATCAATATTATAGCCAGATTCCTCCCCCAGCCGAAACATCTTTTTGCTTAACATCCAGTCCAAAAAATGTTTGGGACAAATTAGAAAGATTGCTCACTTCTATGTGACATTTGAGGTAATCCTAATAAATGTATCAGCCAACATTTCACACAGTAGGCTATTATTTGTTAATACAAATACATTGTTTAATGGTCAAGAGAATGCATGTTGCAGTTGGATAATGCCTTTGTCAAAAAAAAATCAGGTATTTTTGCACTAAGTTCCAGAGGCATAGCTGCTTTTGCTCTTGCAGCAAAAACTATAAAAAGTATTGTAGCACCTTAAAGAATATAACTAATTTATTATGGCAACTAATAATAATCTCTTAAGTAGAAAATGTATTTTTGATTGATCGAGTATGTCAGTTTGCATAAAACCTACAGCTAATTTTGAACACAATAACATCGCAATAGCATTGCAACAAGATATCAGAAATTGGGCATTAGAATATAAATTTGCCTCCAGACACATTCTTCCACAAATGTAAGGGGACCTTCAGATCATAGAAGAGACTCTAATTCAGCAGAGGCTCTCAGCAGGAAAGGGGGGAAATACAATTTTTACAGATCCTCCATGCAGCCCTTCACTTCACTCCCCACGATGTTCCAAAAGGTTCCCTAACCCTCGAGAACAGCTTTTCAGAGACACAGGGGGAAGGAGAAATTAAACTATACCATTTCACACTAAAGTATGAACAACTACAGTAGCTGATTGTGCATCTTATAACAGCAAAGCCAATATGCAAGGAGAAATAGGATGTCATTTGCATCATCACAGAAACAAATAATTGACACTCATATCAATTCTATTGCAATAAAACCGTATCTCTGAAAGCCTGCAGTAACTGAGATAGTTGCATTCATGTTATGCAATGCTGGTTTGGCACAAAGCATGAAAAATACTTTACAATTTGGCTGTAACACTTTTTAATAGTAGCAAAATGAACAGTCTGCTATTCTTCGTCCAAGACTATACATGTACTTTTCTCCACAAAGATGATATTATCCCGACTTGGGAACTCGTCATGTTTGAAGAATCTTTCAGACAAGACATTGAGGACTAAGCTACTAAAGGAAAGGGAAAGGAAAAAAAGTTGGTTTTGGCTACTTTACCTGGGGCAGGGAGATTCCGTTACTGCAATTCTATTTCCTGGTTACCCAAAATATTAGTACTTGTTGTTTTTTAAAAGAATTATTACCAAAGAGAATTACTGAAATTTGAACACATCAACAGGATATTTAATGTGCTTGTTTACAGAAACCTAACACTATTATGGTTCTCGAAGCTACAAACATAAGTCTGACCAAACTGCGGGAGGCAGTGGAAGACAGGAGTGCCTGGCATGCTCTTGTCCATGGGGTCACGAAGAGTCGGACACGACTAAACGACTAAACAACAGCAACACTATTATGAATAAATAGCCTTTATTTAAATACACTTTGGGCATTAACCATTGTATATAGTATTGGAACCATGCTTAATAAACCTTTCTGCCCTCTTACAGATCTAAATTCAGCCAGGAGAATCTCCTAAAGTTAAATAAACCACATGAGATCAGTGGCCCTGCCAACTCTTTGCTAATCTTAAGAGGCAATTTATACCTAAAAGACATTTGTAAGTTTACTATTTTATCAAAACATATGAATGCAACCGAGCCAGATGCATTCATTAAGTGACACTAAACATAACTTTTCAAAAAGCATTATGCAGGCAAGCTGGTGAGCAACAATGAAAATTTATAGTTTGGAATCTTCTATAAGCACTTCTAAATCAGTTTTGAAAGAAAATTGACTGGTGGGAAAAACAATAAATTATTCTGACAAAATAACACTGTCTCTGGTAGATGAACTAGTTCTTCCTGTGCTCCATCAGAACAAGATAAGCTAAGTAATGAGGGGTCAACTTTAGCTGCCTTTTTCAATGTGCTATACTACGCTACCCAGGCAGATGTTTAAATATGTTCAACTCTTCTCTCACAATCCCCCCTCCTCTTTTTAATTATCCTTTCCATTCTCTCTCCCTTTCCTTAGCAGCCATATAAATGTTTTCTTGGAAACTGTGCATCCTTTAATGCACAACCAAAGTAACTGAGCCCAATAAGAACACTTAATAATAATAATCACAGTTCTATAGGAACAAAAGTAGGACAACGAAGTTCCAATAATTATGGGAACAGGAAATTCTATGTGATGTTAGGTTGTATGGAACTTGAAAGGAATAAAGTATGCTGCACTTTGCTCCCACCTATGTGGAACCAAATTCTTGAAAACATTTTCTTTCTACCGGATAGTTCAGTTGGTTAGAGCATGGTGCTGATAACACCAAGGTTGTAGGTTTGATCCCCATGTGGGACAGCTGCATATTCCTGCACTGCAGGGAGCTGGAATAGATGATCCTTAGGGTCCCTTCCAACGCCACAAATTTATGATTCTAAGTACATTAATATTCCGTTGCGCAGTTTTGCTGGCAGCATTCTTTCTAGACAAAGTAGATTCCTTTATGACCAAATGAAATAATGGAAGTTATTCAGAACTAGGAAATAAAGAGAAATTTGGAAACTCTCCAATCCCAGTTGTACTTTAAGCTGCCTAATTTCTGAATGGGTAATTGCATATGGGGGGGGGGCTTTCTGAACCAATGTGCATTCACTCTGTACAGATTGCGTGCATAGACAAGCCTGAAGATCACGGAAAGATTTGACGCTTGAGTGAGTCTAACAGTTGAAATGGCAAGGAGTGAAGGTGGCACCATTACAAATATATCACACTGATACACAAGTGGTTTGGGCTTTGTCAGCGGTCCATCTTGGCAACATTTCACAAAGCTCTCTATATTTGCTGGCATCCAGGATGCAGAATGTGTCACTTAGCGTTTCCCTCCTCTCCGAATATGTGTTACCTGAATGTCCACTTCATCCACACAAGGTAGATTCCATAATGGTTTGTATATATTTCCAGTGAGACATCATAAGAAAATTACAAGGATAACTATGTAAGGCCAAATAAAAAATTAAAAAATACAAAAGTTCCCTTGCAGATAGCAGATCCATTAGAAATGGCAGCCAAAGAAATGTAAATATGAACTGTACTCCGTAAGTAGGAGCTAAAGAGGCTGAAATCAGTTCTGCAATGCTTCCATGTTAACATGCAAGAATATAATTCATGTGCAGAAAAATACCTATAAGCTTTACATACAGGAAATATTATTTTCAGTATTTTGCTGTATGAGCACATTTTGACAATGGGCTTATTAGTATATAACATGGTCTATTTCATGCACACACGTCAAAATTAAATATCCCTACTTATGAAAGAGAAATATAACAATACTGACGTAACAAGCGTAAGCACAGGTAAGGTTTGACACAAATTCTTTTAAGTACTTTTAAATGATATACAATATACTAATAACTTTCCTGTGAAAGTTTCTACGTGAAAATAGCAATCCTAGCTGTTATAGGGAAATCCAACATTTGACACCACAATCGCCTTTGAGATATGTGACTTTTATAATCCCTAGTTTGGAATAACAGGAAAAATGACTGAATACTATGTTTCTTACGGCTTCCTAAAATGTCACTGAGAAACTTCCAACTCCTTCCTAAATAGTATCGTTTGCACTAGGAAGAACACAGATAGTGAAATGTGGGAAACAATATAACCCCTTCCACCAGTGTGGATTAACAGGTCCCGGCAGTGATGGCAGCACTGAAGAACAAAGCACTTCAAGAAGAATTACTTCCTATTGCAGAGGATTATTGCTAGCATAGCTGTTTTGACACAACAGTAGCTGTGCCACTTTTTTCTGATCCTGCTTCTCCATTCAGGCTGTTGTGCATAATCTAAGTCAGAGCATCAACCACCCATAGCACACTACCTCTGGGAACCCCTTATAGAAAATTTACACAACAAAGGCTTTTCACATCACAACAACCTAGTCATTGAAAATTTTAATTCTTCATAGGCCATCTTTCAAGTGCTCTTTTCAAGACACAGAAGTATAGTAATATGTTCAAAACATGGAAGTACTTAGCAGTTTTGTGGAATGGCATGTTTAGTTTCACATACAGATTTTTGGATCTATGTTCAAACATATTTCAGAAGATTTTAATATTATTATTTTTGACTAATTCTAGTCTGATTTTTAGCCATCAGCTCTTATTTAAAGAGTGAGAAGTTAGACGTCATGGAGTCTGTTAGCTTTCAGCAGTTTGCAGAACACACTATGGTTTGGTTTGAAAACATGCTAAGCCAAACGACAGCTTCACCAGAACATGCAAGCTCCATGAACGGAGCTTTAACACCATTCTGGTTGTTTTGTTGCCACACTGTGCTGAACTGTGCCACATTTTGGATTAGTGTGATGTTTAGTGGGTTCATGGTATAGCTCTCCTGAACAAACCACAAGCCATAAATCATAAGACAATCCCACTCATGATTAGTATAGACATAGCTAAGCAATGAGACTAGGTTAAGATGACAGTCTAAACTAAACTAGGGACATTATTGAATATTTTTAATGGATAACAAGATAATAAAACTGTGATATCACTAAAACAGGCCATCAAACTTTAATACCCATAAAAGCATATAAAGAATAATGCACTTTCCTTCAGGGAGATCAATCTATGTTTAGGAGCACAACCATTGCTTGTAACCGCATAAACTTGTATCGCCCAGTGTTTTGTAGTTTTGAAGAAGCCACCATTCTTTTTTCCATTCTAGTGGGACTAAAGAATCAAACCGGGATGTTACCAAATGGCGTCCCTCTACTGACAGAAGGGTAATTGAGCCAGCAGAGGCTTCTATCCGTGGATCAGAAAATTAACAGAATTTTTTTATATTCACCCTCTTCCCTGCATCCTCCTCCCTCCCCACCACCACCACAAAAAACCCATCTGCTTCAAAGGTTAAAGGACCCTTCAGATCAGAATGGGAGATAGGGACTACAGTACAAGGGGAAAGGCAAAGAGGTAAAAGTAGCCTTTCTCACATTCCAAGCGCCTCGCCTCCGTCTTCCATTGGTGAAGAGGCAGCATTACATACAAGGTAGTTAGCCGATAACAATTTAGGCTCAGAACATGTCTCAGGAACAGAATTATAACCTCTACCAGAGAAGAAGCATGTGTGAAGGTAAAAGCAATCCCAACAAAGGCACACAAAAGGCTTTGATCTCCTTGTTTGCAACCAGCAGCTCAACCCTTTTGGAGAAAGAGATCAGAAAGTAGGACATATCCCTACGGTCTCATAAGTGCCAATAAGTAATGAGACGTTACCTAGAGCAATCAAGTGGACAGTATTAACAATGCACTCGGCCCACACCCGGCCACAGTGGAAGTACAGAATAAAAAGCAGCAGTTATGCACACTGTGTTGCAGTTGTGATAAGAATAGAGATATATTTTTCCCCATAATGGTAACTTTAAATAGGAGAAATGCCTTGTGGGTGAAAGAAGATTGCTGCCTGTTAGACAGAAAATAGGAACACTGTATGCTATTGTTACAATGCAAGTGGAACACACATCTAATGGCTATTAATACTAAGCCTCAGTTTGATGTGCAATGCACAGCAGACTACTTCTTTAGTCCATGCAACTAAAGAAGTAGTATTCATACTACTTCATCCTTCATGCAATACTACAACAGCCAGTATTTTGAAACAAGTCAGAGACGCCTTTAATAATAAAAAAAGCTTATTAAGATATTTTATAGCACCATCATCAGAGAAGCTGAAAGGATTTGTATTGCTTCATTAAATGTTACGAGGCTGTCTTTTCTGTGTGAAATATCATGTCATATACCTTTTCCTACCATTTTTAGTATTGTAATAATCTTTGTATTATTTCTTTTATTCATCCTTCATTGTTCTCCATTGGTATTTGTTTGTTTGTTTTACTTGGCAGAATTAATACAGGAAATGTTAATGAGGCAAGATTATTAAAGAATGGGGATAAGTTGATCTGGGATCTCTACACTATTCTTCCCAGCAAACAAAGAACAAAGCATTCATTTTCACAGCACAGAAATAATAAAAGTTATTAGCCACTTTATCACCTGAAGAATTGTCACAGAGGGAGCATTTAGCATACAAATGCCTATATCAATACTACCTCTGTGTAAAAAGGTAATCCAAGCAGACATAGAGTTTAGAATAGTATGATTTCCTTAACACATACCCCTTCATATTTAGAATATAAACTCATAATGATTAGTTGCTAACTCTTAGTGTTATCACATTGTACCAAATTATACAAATGCATCAGCTTACATTAAAAAATATAAACAAAAAGCAAGCAAGACCTGTTTAATTATTCCCATCATGTATTCCACATAATTAAAATGGAGATACCATCTTATCAAATATATTTAAGTATCAGCATTTATTTTCACAAGAGTTGAGAGTGGCTCTATTCATTATGAGGTCTCCAGTAGATGGTTTTAAAAATCAAAATGGTATTTAGCTGTGAAAGACAAATCTATTGAAAAATAATAATTTCAAGGTTGCAATGTGGTAGCTGGAAATCGCAACCCAGAGACTTGTCAATTCCTAAAACAGCTGTTTCTTATTCATTGTCTCTATTAAAGCACTCACTTTACTTACTATTTCAGTACAGCATTCAAAAACAAAGATGTTTTTGCGTGAGAACCTCAAACTGGATTTCTGCCCCTGAAACGGGACTTCTAAAGGGGACTCTAGAAGATTTTGAGGCTACACAGTGGGACTTGCAAGGGCTTGTTCTGGTTATGCAGAGACAGCACAGAATACAACTGGAATGATTTTTCCCCACCGTTCATAGTCAACAACAGAGATTTGCTTCAACTTTAGTTTTCAGTACAGGCTTCAAAATAGTTTAGAGGTGAATAATATTCAAGGAGTACTCTTTATTTTTTTCTAAAGAATAAAATTTCATTGGGGGTGGAGTTTATGTGTCCTAAAATTACGCTGATTCTCCTTGAAGATAAAATTTATGAGTTGCCTCCTTAATCTTTGGCTTTTATTATAGTTAGATTCACATAATCAATCATTATTTAATTGATTTCTTACCCATCCTTTACCATAAATTCCCAGGGTGGTGACAATATAAAAATATAGTATTAAAAAATTACTTAAAAGAATTATTAATATTAAGCCTTAACATGCCCTCTGCTCCAGATATGTAAATATGCCTACGATTTCAGCATGCAGCTATCAAGATACAGTGCATTAATGTCTTCATTTACAAATAAGTTAATGAATGGTTCCATATAAGAAAGAGTCATAGGTTCCAGCCATGCCATCAATGATATACAGTCCTTTTTGATAAGTTGTTAGTAGTAGGCCATTATGTTCTTGTCCTCACAACCAAAGCATAAAGGGATTAGATGAATTCAGTTGCCATACATTAATTATTTCCAGTTGTTAATTAATTTTAGAATAAACTAGCCACAACTGGAATAAACAATTTCTAATACTAGTTTAAAGCCAATTGTTACATCTTCCCAGTTTTTCCATTAGTCATATGACTTGGCAGGAAAAAGTCAGAAGTGCTGACTCCTTCACCCCCCTTCACCCCCTAAATATAACTCCCAACAAGATGCTAGAATCAAGACCTGTTACTTCTGATGCCTTTCCCTTGGTGGGCATGCACACGCAATCCTGTTGTGTCTCAGACCTCTCAGCCTCGATAGGCTATACCAGCTGGAGCTGCCTCACTGCACATTCGCATCAAATTACTTCCGCTTTTCTAACTTTTCCACTTCTGAGCACGATCAATTATGCACTAGAATAACTGAGGCCTGGCTCGGCAATGTAAAATGTAACATAAAGGCCGATTATGAGTGTAAATAATTTAAACACATGCGTGCCATGTTCCTTTTACCACTGATATGAAGCTATTGGAATGCAACTCATTGCTAGAGAAGACTCAAGTCTCCTAATGAACAGACAGATCCCCAACTCAAAGGTGGAAATGACCACTACATAATTTAGCCCTTAAGGCTAGTGCAAATGATTGACCTGACAAAAATTAAAATGTAAATTTTGTTAGAAAATTATTCAAACAGCAAATTCCATTATTTTGGAACTGAAAGGGGCCAAATGCTATATGGGAAATCTGCAATACACTTGCACCACAAGTGCAAAACTGTGGGATAACACAAAAATGGGAAACAAAAGAAGTGTGATAGTCTTCAGTACAACACATGTACTACTTTACAATAATATTAGAACACAACCAAGGCTTCTCCAAGAAGCCATATTTGGAGCAAGGGAGTGTTTAGCATTAACATTAACTATTCTTATTCTTGCACATGGAGCTCATATTTGAACTATCAATACGTACAAAAAGTATGGTTTCCAAACTCTGAATAAATCTTGTTTTTAACAGAGGATTCTGGGCTATGCCAATGATTCATTGTGCAAAGCTACCCTAAAATTGTGTTTTTAAAAAAGGCTCAAAATAAGGGTCTTGCTCAGACAAAAGGTAACAGAAGAACAAGACTGAAATAATGTAGGATTAGTTCTGAAACACACATGGTTTCATTAGAAACACGCACCAATTTCATGATTCAGCATTTTGAATACGAGCAGCTTACAGCAAGAAGCACAGTGTAGCTACAGCTCATGTTGTTTTAAAACAACTTGAGGATATTTATAATGAAGTGCAGTTGAGAGGGATAGATTTAAATTACACTTTCTGTTTGCTTTTGAAATCCACTAATAACATGACATCGCAAATGGAATGTTTCCATTTGAAAAGTACAGTTCACGCTTCAGTAAAATTCATTCTGAATAAGGATGCTGTAAGCCTTGCTGCTGTGGAGTTCCATCAGACAGATCTATTTCATAAGTGAGGTTCGAGCGGGGAATGAATAAAAGAGAATAGAGGAATGCTAACAACTTGAAGAACATTAGCTTTACCCTCCCCCTGCCCACCACCCAAAAAAAGAATGTATGTGTGGGGGGGGGGAGACTGGGGCAGGGGGAGATATGTTTATGAAGCATTGCTTCCGGAAAGAGTTGGGGTTTGGCCATGCCAATTTCAAATGGAGCAGTAGTAGTTACTTAGAAAGAAAGAAAAAGTTAATGGCATCCATATGACAGCACCAATCAGCATGGCCAGAGTCAATAAACAATCATGCACTTTTTTTTTTACAAAACCCTTCCATTATTCGCTGTCGGTTAACTATTTGTAATTAAGGAAAAGGGATTTCACATTTCTTCTTGTTAGATTTATCTTCAAGTGGCATCTTCAATGCAATAGGAGAACAGGTTGTACAGAAGCTCACAAGCTTTTTCATTATGAACACGGCAAAGCCTTCTTCTTTTTTTGTACATGCTAGGGCTTGCTTAACCCATTATAGTGTTTCTTCAAGGCCATTTCGCATGCTTCACATGTATCCCAGAATTATCTGCACTAATATACTCTGACCAAGAATATTGCCTCAATCTAGCAAAGCCAGTTATACTTAATTTCCCAATACAGTCGTGTTTCATGAAGTCTTTGAGAAACAACATAAAGGACATTTCTGTTGCAAAACAGACAAGAAACTGGCCGACTGCACATATGGATTTGGCATATGCACAAATGCCCTTCCACTACAGAGAGATCCACTGACCTTTATCAATATCCTTTCAAATACAGAAAAACTGAGATGGCCCTTCTTGTATGCAAACAATTCTACTTAGTACAATGCTTAATTTTTTTATCTACCTTTTATTTTATGCTGAGTGAAATACAGCAAACAATCCCCCTCTTAGCAGTCCCTTTAATCCAACACATTTTTATGTGTTGTAATGAGAGGCATTTTATAGACGTAGTAATTATCATGGTTTTTAAGCCTTAGGTAATAGACAGCCACATAGTGAGAGGGTTCAGTAAAGGCAAAGTTTCTAATTAAGTAATATAAATGCATTTCCACTAAACTCCACATAGAGAGAATGACAGATAAGACCAAATTTGTAAAGCCAGCCACCCATGGGATGAAAGGAGTTAGTAGAAAGCCCATGAACAAGGTGACTGTACGCAGAAAGGCCTGCAAAGGATAAAAACTCCACTGTAAAGTTACACATGTCCACTTTAGCAACATATTCCTAAATGCCTTCTTAGCATATAGGTCCATCACACTAGACGTCTTTGACAGTGTGCTCTTCCTCTTGCTTATGGGGCCAATGCTAGCCTTCCTTCCATGCAAGCTGACTGAAATAAAAAGACCAACACAGGACATGGTTGAGGTGGGGCAAAAACTATTCTTGCCACAGACACTGGTGACCCAAAGGCTGGTGTGGTGATAAAACAAACTGCTACACAGTTGAAAAGCATTTTAACAGCCAACAGACAGCTTCATGAGTTAGGGACGTTTATAATTCTGATGGCAGTCAGTGGCGTAGCAAGGTCAGGTGGTACCCGGTGCGGAAAACTTCTTGTAACACACACACATTGAAATTATTAAAAGAAGGAAAAATAAGATACTTACAGTTGAAAGTGTTGTTCTCTGGTTTATTTACTTAACATTGTGAGCATAAGCACTTAAAACCTTTTTTTCGCGATGGGAATTTCTTATTTTAAAAACACATATTTTTGCCATTTTGTCACCCCCTCAGTGATGACACCCGGGGCAGCCTGCACCCACCGCACCCCTCTTCCTACACCACTGATGGCAGTTCAGACAACAGGAGGACTCACAAACAGCAACAGCCTCTTCCTAGGGCTGTTGAAGTATCCGAGTTTGTCCTTCCATGGCCAACAGCAGCTCCAGAAGGCTAATCTGGATCAGGACCATAACCATGATGTGTTACCATGGGTAGGCAGACCAAGGCCCAGGGGCCGGATGTGGCCCAATCACCTTCTCAATCCGGCCCGCAGATGGTATGGGAATCAGCGTGTTTTTACATGCGTAGAATGTGTCCTTTTATTTAAAATGCATCTCCGGGTTATTTGTGGGGCATAGGAATTCATTCATTTTTTTTCTTCAAAATATAGTCTGGCTCCCCACAAGGTCTGAGGGACAGTGGACTTGCCCCCTGCTGGAAAAGTTTGCTGATCCCTGTGTTATACCATCCCTCACTATTGAACAAGGACCCTGATTCAAATCAGAAGATCCTACAGCCTCTATTAAAAATTAAAAACACAGAGATCCCACGTTATTTGCTGTTGACCCAGAGTCACATAAGTAAATTGTTTATATGGACCCTACTAACTCCACAAAAAACTCCAAACACTAGACTTACCCAAAAGTAAACAATAAGTGGCACACATGCTTTTAAGGCAATTTAATTATTCCGTTGTGTTAGGCTGCAATCCTATATACACTTCCTTAGGAGTAAGCCCCATTGAACTCAACAAAACTTACTTCTGGGCAGGCATGTACAGGATTGCACTGTCAATTTCATTTTCAGACAAGTATTTCCATTAGGAGGCCAGTGTTTTCAAAGAATACTAAGGAGTCACCCACATCTGAGGGTCCACCAATATCTTCACCTTTCTTTCTTGGGATTTTTTTCCCCCCTTCATTCTCCATGTGCGTGCCAAAGTCTGCCTGCCCTGCTTGTCTGTAAGATCGCAAACAGCCTTTAATATTTAATTCGGCCCAAAGCACAGAGCGTGCTCAAATTCAATACAAGGAAATGCTTTATCTCCTCCATCACAGGCTAATAATCTGACAAACCCAGAAGCACGAGGGAATCGTGGCAGGTTTTGAGGAAATGACGTGTAGGTGCTTTAAAATATTTTTTTGCTGCAGTTTAGCCAATAACTAAACAAATAAGTAAATGAAATATAAGTGAAATCTGATTCACAGTGCTTTCCACTAATCCACATTTATTCTAACATAGCAAAAGGGCAACTGAAAGGGAAACATGAAAGAAAAGCATTGCCCAAGGTTAATTTTCTTTTTTTAAACTGAACAGGCATTACCTGAGGCAGAGTTGCTGAAGAAATTAAGAGTAATATTTAAAATTCTTGAACAAAAGTTTACTAAAACTGTGAAATCTTCATTAGCATTGTATTTCCTAAACATACATTAGTTTATTTTTAAAAAAAAAACTTAATCAACTGGCAGTTGTTTTGTGCTTATTGTTTTTTTAATCTTTTTGACAGAAGATGCAACAACTATAAAAGCAATTGCTCTTTAATACTGAGATTTTAAAAGAACTACTTCAATTGTATGTGTGCAATAAGAGAGGACTCACATCTGGTCTTGTCCTTCCTCTTCTATCCACCCCCCACCGTGGCTCCCCCCCCCCGCCCCCTCTACTTGTTGTTCTGCCTAGTCAACATTATTAGCAGTCTCTTCAAGCAACTAAACTACTTGAAGGTTTTCTTGCAATTAAGCAATATATAAATCTTGTTAAATAAATGAAAGTATAAATTTCATTATTACACTGTGTGGTTTGGTTGTTGGTTTTTAACGAAACAGTGTAATGTCTTCTCCCGTGTTCCTCTACAAACTTAAAGAGTTTATATGAAACAAGAAGTCACTATATTTATTAACACCTTTTAGGGCACAATTGCCTCTTCAAGGCTGTGTACAAAATGTCATAAAATACAACGAAAACAACAAATGATAAAATAACTATCTAATTAAAACTACTTTACGTCCCCTTAAAATGAAACGGCAGCAGTTAAACCATCAAGATAAATTTTAAAAAGGAACTTCAATTAATAAATAGACAGCAGAAGGCATTTGTAGAGGTGGCAAGTCTGGGAAGTTTGAATCTAATCAGGTTATAGAAAGTCCTTTCAGCTCAAAGCATCTAGAATGACAAATACTGTAGCACAGCTTCCAGCCTACATTAAAGCTTCTAGCATCTGGCAGTGGTATATACTGTGAAGCAAATCACAGCTCAAACTCAATTCACCAGTACAGAAATGGGGGGGGGGGGAATGCAGAATGACAACAATCCAATAAACTCTGATGGAAGGAAAATAATAAATACTCCTTAAACCTATTTTTAAATAAGGGAAGATTTCTTGTTTGCCAAGAATGAGCGTATATCACCCAACTTTCCAAAGTTATTCTCAGATATCCTAAATGTTACAGAGAGAGAAAGTACTCATTTCTCTTCAGAATAAAATGAGACATCATATCGGTTTTAGATCATTGAAATTAACAGTTTTAGAAACTGAGAGGTCAAAGAAAAATGCAAGTCAATTCAAAGACTGACAAGAAAAGGGGGGGGAGTTTTATTGCTGCTACTTGTTAGGGCTAGTGGGGCAAAAAGGAAGACAACCAACTGGTGACATGTTATAAATAAGAAAAATGCTTGATGAAAATTAGAGACCAACAAGACATGATGTGGAAGGAGAGGGAAAGGTCTAAAGAAAACTTTAAAAATGAGAAAGCAGCGGTAAGAACTTTACAAAGACATGAAATGTAAATAATAATAAAAATCACTTATGAAATATATTTAAAATAATATTGTTACAGTCAGTTCTCTCCAATGTGTTTTTTGGGGGGAGAGTGACATTAGTATGGTGTTTGAATGTATTACTAAACAAGTAACACACTTAGGGTATGGTCTGGGAGAAGGGGAACTCCATAATACAAAACATCTCCAGTTATTAGGAGGAGCGCCTGCAGCATGGCGGAAACTTGGAAGGCTACCATCATTGTACAAGATGCTCCCTCTCATCTTGTCACTTGCCTCAGATTCTCCCGTAATTAAAGGTAGCCCATCTAGAAGGAAAATTCTGATTCTAAACATCTGTTGTCTTGCAGGATATCTCTGGTAGAAGAAAAGGCTAAGAAGTAAAGCCTACACAAATCTGAAGCAGAGTTCCTAAGACCGTTGGATGGCACCCAGTACGCATCCTTCCTGCAACTCCTTCAGCCAAGCTGGTGCCAAACATATTGCTCTGCTTCCCTTTGGACCATATCCACAAGGCTAAGATGGGGGCCTTGTTGTCTGGACAGCCCAGGACCTCCATATATGCTTTCCTGGTTTGTGCCCTAGAGAGGTGTTGTTTGACTTCACCCCTAGGCACACTCCATTGTCTCTCAAGACAGACGGATGTCAACGAGTTGGGTATCATAGGATGTAGCAACTTTGAGCTACATCGCTGCATATATTTCTATTTATTGTGTAAGTAAAGAAAAAAAGACTGTTTATACTTTTACATTAAAAACAAATAATAAAATTGCACAATTTATGTGCACCATACATGCACATTTTTGCTCACAAAGTAGTAAACCAAGACTAGAATTAGTAAGAAAGTAACAATGCAATTCAAAATATGTCTACTGATAAGTGCACACTATTGTGGTCAATGGAATTTAGACTTAGATTATGTATGTAGAGAATTGCAGCCCAAGTGTTGAATATATTTTGATCCCCCACCCCCATATCTGTTGTCTTTACAACCACCACATCCAAGAAGAAATGAACTTATATTTCCATTTCTTCTAAATTTTCAGATGTTTTACATCTCTAGCTGGTAGACACTTTTATTCAAAGCCCATTTTCATACAAAACAAGGAGTTGAGGTTGGAGTTTTGCATCAAAATAAGCATTTGGGCTTTATATAAAATTAGACATGTACCGGTATAAAGAAATAGGTCTGATATTGTCCCAAGTAGTTTGAGCCTTAGCTGGGTAGGCATGAACAAAATTCACTTATCAGCTGTCTGGGGGCATTTGCCCCCAGCCTTCTGTCCAGCAAGGACACCCAGCAACACAGATTCCTAACCCACAAGGTCTGGTTTCCATTGCAGTTTATGAAAAAGCAAAACAAACAAACAAACAGCAGAAATCCCAGACAGTGGGAATCAATCCCACAGTTGCTTACTTTCATGCACTACAAAATTGAGAGAGCCTCTCTCTTAATAGTCATCTGCAGCGTGCCAGCATATGCCAGGAAGAATCAGTGGCAGCCACAAATGATGCCTAGCCAAAGAAAACCACCACACACATGCCAACATTTGTGGACCTCTGCGCCCTTAGTAATCCCCAAATTGAATTCTAAACTTGCTACAAGTCAGCTCCAGAAATATAATAATCATCTTGAGGAAACTGCTGAAAATAAGAGAAAAAGATTGTCAGAAACATGTGTCCCGTACAAAATTTGTGTTAATAGTGCAGTCTGATAAATGTCTGCTCAGAAATAAGTTCTGCAGAGTTCAATGTAGCTTACTTCCAGTTATGTGGATACAGGATTGCAGCCTCAATGCTGTAAATGTTGCATCATTGAGTGTTTCACTTGTTCTGTTCTATATTAAAGACTGTCCCAGCATTGAATTTTTTTTTTGGCGGGGGGTTGCATACATGTAACCCATTTTAAATTACTATTGTCAATGATTGTATAATAATTTACAGCCGAGAACAAAATAGGAGGTTTCATCAAAAAGAAAACAACAAATATGACATAAAGTTTGGATGCAGGATATGCAATACTTATATACAAATTCAAAGCAAAATTGGGACATGTCAAATTTTTACTTCATGCCAGATTGTAGCAAGAGGTAGCACATCAAGCTTGGACCTTGCATATTTGATAACTTCGTACAGCTTGATTAGCTAATTATTATATAAATTTGGTGAGATACAATGCATATGGGAAAACAACCTGCAGAAAAGAATGGAGAAAAGCAAAGCTGGATATTCTCTGTTTCATAAGACAACATTCAAACAACCACGCCTGTCAGTTTGAAAGAGTCTAATGAAACATTATCTGTAGTTGAACCAACTGTCTTGCTGTATTATTGTCTATGTAACAAATGTTTTCTTAGCCACTGAGTTAAGGTCAAATAAAGGCACATTTAGAGACAAATGAAGGCTCAGGGGCACTCTGCGGGAACCATAACCAAATGCAAAAGGAGTGACATGATTACTGAGCTTCCTAAATTATATTGCAAGTAGTAAAACAAGAAAACTAGTTATAGCTAAATGTATCAATTCCTAAACAATAGTTTCAACATATTTACAATTCTGAACCCATTATTATTTTCATTTATGCACCCCTTACTATCTGGAGTTCTCAAGGATAAAAGAAGCAATACTATACAAACTTGCTTGGGAGTAAGTCTTTTTCAGCTTAAAATCAAAAGTTAAAAATTGCTACGTGAAAAAAGTAACAATAGAACTGCAGGTGAACAAAAAGGGTTTGTGCACCTGTTGGAAACATTTACACAGGAGCAAGCAGTTTCTGTTTATCCTGGATAGACACTTAATTTAGCCTCATATGTTTCTGATGTAATGTGAAGTAGATTCTAGACGCATACAGCATTACTTAGGCATGCTTAAAGTTAAGGATTACAAAGAAGCATTACTTATTGGTACATTTGCAAAGAAGGGCAAATATTCCAATGAAGTGGAAGGGAATTTGGGAAAGTCTATTTGGATCTGGTAAACAACACATAAGCTTAACAAGCCAATGTCCTTCTATTTATGGATCCTCACTCTACAGTCAGACTTATTCACTACTTCCAATCACTTTTTACTTAAAAAGTATAATGGATATATCATAAGAGCCAAAATAAATTACTCTTTCTCAGCTAAACATGTCAAATATTAACCTTAATTAACAGTAGCATAAAATGATTCTTCTGGCAAGAGAAAGTTCATCGATTAAAAATGTAGTATATGTCCCTCCAGATGGAGAACAAATGTTCAGTTAATAGTTACTCTCTATATTTTATAATGAAGCACTGTGCAGCCAAAATGAGTGGCTCTCAGGAGTCGCTACTGCAATAAGATAATGATCAAAACTACTAGGCTAGCTTTCAAATGTTCTCATCCCGTCTAAAATGATACTTGTGTGTGCTAACAGGACTCTGACTAAAGAGACTGCACAGAGTTCTAACTTAGTTAACTTTAGCAAAGAAACAACCATCTTCTTGAAGTACCCTATACTAAAAACAACGGGTTTTTAAAATCCTCCCTTTTTCCCTTATGTGAAAGGATAACCAGTTCCTACTCCATGAACTCTGAGTAGGCCACAAAGCAGTTATCCAGTTGTAGCATGAAGAATATCATTTTTATTGTGAGATTATTTCTCTCTTGCAAGAGATGAAAACTCAGCATCCCATTAATGAGAACTGCAAATGTAAAATAAAAAATAAAAACATCCCAAACTCATAATGTGAACTGTATAAACAACTAACTGAATTTATCATCCTTCTAGAGAGTTGTGAGTTTTAAATCTAGTTACCTATAAAAGAATTAACAAATTTATCTTTGATTAGCTGTATGGAGCACACACACACACACACACACACACACCATGCCATTCCTTTCTTTCTTTCCTCTCTTATTTCCCCGCCCCTTCTTTGCTCCAGTGATCTGTTGTTCATAGAACACTATCTGCCCATGTGCAGAACCTCACCCATCTGGGCTGCTGAAGGGCCCTCAATTCCTAGTCCTGAATGGTAATTGTCTCAGAGAGCACCCTTACAGGCATTTCAAGCATCAGGGCTTATTAAAATCCTGAAGGGCAGTAATCCCTGAATGCCACTAAAAAGATCTCCAGCTGCTACCGTTTATGAAGTAGGCTTGACAAGAGAGAAAAAAGGGGAAGGGGGTGCAGAAGGAGAAAGGAAGAATTTAGAAAAGGGCAAGTTATCCAAACAACTCCCTGTTGGGGAGGGAGGTGGGGGGTGGGAAGAGTCATGTTTTATCAGCTTAGGTTTTCTTGCCTCAGTTCCCAAAAGGTATTTTTCTCCCCGCTGCTTCCCCTTTCCTCACAGCACACAAAATACACACTCTTGTTAAATCTTCTTTGTATTTTCAAAGATCTCATTAGATATGGAGGCAGGAAGTCTAAAACTAGGTGAAGAAGACAAGAAAAGAACAGACCAAGAAGCCAAAATCAGAACTGAATCTTGTTTCTTCCTCAACCACTATCATTAGCTCCTATAAGTTGTTTATGTAAAAACATCCCCCCAAAAACAAAAACCCACCCCTGTTTCTGTATGCAGCTCTTTCCTCACTCTTTTGAAAAGGTCTTTTCATCTCATTAGGGTAAGCTGATTAATAAAAATTCAGCAGTTTACTCATGGCTCCTTCAGAAAGAGGTGCAGCAAGTTGAAAGATGCAGGCGGAAGGTTTTTGTGTTTGAAGACAATGTATGCGATGACTTCTTAAAACCTTCCTTGTCATCCTCCATTAGAGACAGTCAGACACCTTGGATCAAATTCCTCGGACAAACACTACTTGGCTACACTCCTCTATCTTCTATTAACTTTCATGAAAGGATTCAACCATTTCAAAGTGCAAGGGTTTTTGTATATGCGTTTTGTAAGTCATCAAAACAAGGGAATGCTCCCATTTTGACAATTATTTAGACATGCCGCTGAAAAGGCATTACTGATAACATACCAGAAAGGGGGAGAACACAGAGGAGGATTCTGATGACAAATAAGCTAGTATTGGGTCTAATAAGTGGGATATATCATTTAAGAAAAAATAATATTCATCTATAGAAATTTCAATGACAGTAAACCAATTTCCTCCAACACTGGATTTATATGTTCATGTGGTATGTGTGCATAAACATTTCCTATATCTGTTTGGAAAATAATATTTTCTGTGAATCAGTTATAATTATATCCCTGCGGTAATCTAAGCAGCACACTAAAAAAAATAATAGATTTATTACAGATGCCAACCATCTGTATTAGACTAAAATCAGCTAACATGGATAACAGCATTTGTAAAGTTATTCCAAAGTATGCTGATCATTTAATGATATATAGGGAACAGGACAGTGATGTGTGTGATTACTCAGCAGTAAGTTGCATCATGTTCATGGTCTTGCTCCCAGGTAAGTTTATATAAGACTGAAGCTTTAAACACTTAATATAAATTGTTTAAGATTCTGAAAATATGATATGAAATTTCTCAACTGAAAGACGAAGCAAGGGTGCTGATGGGCAGCCATTAGCCCCTCAATGGAAGTCATCAACCAGGCTCTGCCAGGCACAAAGGGAGGTTGCCAGGGTAACGGGGGGGGGGGGGCTTTATGTCACCACAGGAAGAAAGGGTACACTTTTACAATAGATGCATTGGGAACAGGGGTCGCTGGGGAAAAGAAGCAGGAAGTGGACAGAACTCCATGCAGAATTAAGTGCATGAGACATGTCGGCTGGCTGTAGCAGGCTGTTACAGAGAGACAGAGGGATGGAGTTAGGATGCTTCTGAATCCATTGCTGCACTGCTGGGAAGGACACGCCCCTCTTGGGGTGTAAATGCTGTGAACTCTCTCTCCATAAACTCAATTCAAAACGCATGTGAATAAGCCATATTTCATAAAGACAGTAGCCTCCGTTGTGCCTCATTTTCCCCAAGGAAACACAACACTGGGTGAGCGTCTGGAAACGCCACTGGAATTTTGCTGCTGCTCAGTAAAGATTGGGGTGGCGTGTAATCAATCACAGGCAGCAAAAGTAATGTAAATAAGGCATGCAACATTTTAACCACAAAATGAACTACATATTTCCATCTGCCATAGTGTTCCTGACATGATGTACCGAGATACCCATGCCAATGTAAAAGCTACTGTATCAACTACCAATTACAGATAGGGGTTTGCATCATGTAAATGGATCAGTTCACTTATGTAGAGTTAGCACAAAACTACGTCTCAGGTTTACATTGCACAGAGAGTCGCACAAAACTGAAGTTCATAGAAACTCCTTGGCAGCCCACCAATAATGCTACACCCAAGGGTCAGGGTACCCTGCTGAATGGGTGTGCTATGGAACAGGAGGCCAAGAGGAAATGGGGAGGTGGCAGAAAGAAGTTAGCTTCCCTGGTCATACACAGCATTCACCTTCAGGTCCCTCTTCCATTCCACCCCAAAGCAGCTGTCTCCTCTGACCCTTGGAGAAGCCTTTCTGGGAGGCAGCCGGGGGGGGGGGGGCTGGCAGATTTCCAGATCCAAACCCATGTGTTACAAACAACGTACTTCAAAAACATGTTGTTGTATTTACCTTTTATGGATGGGGGGAATGATGAACATACACTATTGTGTTTGTCTTTTTCTTTTTAAAAAAATTAACATGCAGAGGAGAGCAGCAACATCTCTTGAAATGCAAGAAGGCGCCGTATTAGATAACTTTAAACTAGTGAGTTGGTTGAAAGTATCAACATGGCGCAAAATCTGTATTTAGCTCTATTGCTATCATCCTTTCTCCTCCAGCAATGGACATGCTGTCTCAGCCAGCCTTCTAAAAACCTAGATGGGTGACTCTTCAACATGCTCCACATTTTTTATTAGTTCACTGCAAAGCCAACCTGCCACAGGAAATTTATTGAATCTATTCCAATCAGTCCCAGAAACTGATTAAAATAATCTGAAATGGAAGCTGCTGAACAAATGGATGCTGTAATAGGTTTGGCACCTGTAAATAAATGAGATTCCCCCCTTTCCTCATGAAGTAAACCTATTTCAACCTGTAGCACATGTAGACAGTTGAACAGGTGCATTAGGCTATGCAACTCAATACCACCGCAACATGCTTCTGCATACATTAGCACAATACTCATGCAAATATGTTTAATAAGCACCCAGATTATTTCTATCTTTGTTGACTTTCTGAGTAGAGTTTGTAATTGAATCACTGTTCATTTAAAACCAGCAGATTTCTATAACAGATTCATTTCCTCGAAGACGCTCTTGTATGTTTAGGGGAAAAACACAAGCACAATAAATTCCTGGCAACTAATAATTTTTGTAACAAATCAGTATGAAGGTATCCAAGGTTTAGAAAATAATTCTGCCATGAGCTTAGCAGTATTATGTCTGAGAAATACGGAAGGGCCCACAGTTCCTTCATGACACCTTCAGAAAACTGAGTTAAATTAAGACAAATCATTTATTTATTTTAAATGAGAGGGAAACTAATTAATATTGGATTTCCATGTTTCACCCTTCAAGTTGATTTCTCCACTAGCAGCTGCTGATGCATGAGCATGACCAAATATGCCCACAACTGTATCTGAGCAAGATAAATGAAACTGGGATTTATTTATATGCGTCATCACCTAAATTAGTTTCTTCGGTCATCAACACACATAACTCCCAGAATCACAACTCACTCCTATGCACACGTGTAGTAGACAAGCAATTTCTCTTTGAGAAAGTTCTGTTTTAAGGTACTGTATGTGGCACTTCAAGCTGCTGTAGAAATAAAAAAAAGTCACTGCAAGACAATGCAATTGTGGAAGGCAGGCATTCAAAACTGCAAGACAATGCAATTGTGGAAGGCAGGCATTCAAAACTATTTCGCACACCATATGCCAGTAACACTTAAGAATCTAGACGCTTTTCCAGTGATCCTCTAGATTAGGCATCCCCAACCTGCAGCCCTCCAGATGTTTTGTCCTACAATTCCCATGAACCCTAGCCAACAGGACCAGTGGTCAGGGATGATGGGAATTGTAGTCCAAAACATCTGGAGAGCTGAAGGTTCGGGATGCCTGCTCTAGATCCCTTCTAATCTGAATCTATAGCAAGCCAAACACAATTCAATATGTTTGGTTTGACCCAAAAAGGCATAACTGTAATAGGCACAACTTAAATACAAAATTATAACCCATGTACCACCGTGGAGTTCCGAAAAATGGATAACGAATGCCCTTCTTGCCATATTTGCCATGCACCATGTACAGCTACTCCTGGATAGCTCAGTTGGTTAAAACATGGTGCTGATAACACCAAAGTCACAGGTTCGATCCCCTTAGGGAACAGCTGTGTATTCCTGCACTGCAGGGGGTTGGACTAGATGATCCTCAGGATCCGTTTCAACTCTATAATTCTGTGGAAATATATGGCCATTTCATACAAGTGTACAGGATCATCACACCACATTCATAGTGTCTTTCTCTTGGATGTGCCACAAAATTCAAGCACAACTACACTGAAAGGTTACTGAAACTTTCTTGGACTGACTTATAGTAATAAAGATTAAGCTAGTTTGAGGGATTTTAGTTCAAATTCTAATCTGGCTCAGATTTTCTGGGGTATGCATGTGCTTTGTGTGTGATCTATATTTCACTGCAAAATTTCAAGGTAAGCTAGTAAATTTAACTCATAAAAATTAAGCAAAGCAATTGCATCATATCACAAAGCTTTTCCCAGAAGCATTGGTAAGTTCCAAACAACAGTAAGACATTGGTTAATAAACCGAAAGTACCGGTATGTAGGTAAGCAGCTATCAACACAGCACATTTATGGCCCAATCAGGTAAATGACAATCATGTCCATTAAGGAAGAGGATACTAATGCCATTCATCTGATGGGACTACTACACATGCACAGCTGCAACTGCTGGATCAAGTTTGGAAGTCATGTGTGTGATCCTACACCCACATATCATTCTATATACATATGGCTTCTACCGTATGTACTTAAATACTGAAGCATAAATACTTGAGACTAAAGGTATCTCAACTAGTAATAAAGCTTGTGAGGATTTTCTAATGAAAAGCTGGTCCTGCGGTTGCAAGATATGATCAAGCATATATACCTTTGGTTTGGGTGGGTTGCTTGTGAATTCCTCATTTGGTATTTTACCTATATCAGCCTCTCTCTCTTTTTAATCTTTATTCCATTATCAGAATAGAGCTAGTTCACATTTCTGAAGGAGAAAGACCCATAGGCTAATACAGTGGCACCTCGGGTTATAGACGCTTCAGGTTACAGATGCTTCAGGTTACAGTTTCCACTAACCCAGAAACAGTACCTCGGGTTAAGAACTTAAGGATGAGAACAGAAATCATGTGGCAGTGGCGTGGCAGTAGTGGGAGGCCCCATTAGCTAAAGTGGTACCTCAGGTTAAGAACAGGTTCAGGTTAAGAATGGACCTCCAGAACAAATTAAGTTCTTAACCCGAGGTACCACTGTATATTAGGAACTCAATTCCAACAAGATTTTCTTACCATTTATTCAAAAGTAGATTTTAAGACTATCAAAGCAGTTTGAAGAATGTCAGATTTTTGTTTGATTAGAAAAAACACACCTTTTTTAATGCCATAAATCTTCACAAGGAGGGTTTCTAAAATATAGTGACATGTAAGTAACAGTAAGCAAATAAAGCACGGAAAATATGCTTGAGCTGTTTGATTCTTCTTCTTAAATGAATATACACCCGGTTGACTTTCCTTATACTTCCAATTTTACTCTACAGAGTTCTTTGCACGTATGTCACAGCTATATCAATGTGATACCAAGAGGGAGTTGTGGAAAGGAATTAACTGTAAAGCCTATTCACTGCTCTGGCAAAGCTATAATATAACTCCCCTACATACACACGCGCGCACACACACACACACACCTTGACAACTGCCAAAACTGTGATAAATAGGGTGAAATGGGCCCTGTGTGTTGCAGCTAGAACTGTACGTGCAGCAGACTAATTCCACCTTTTATCTTAAAAGTTCAGTATTTGTCTTCTACACTCAGGTGAAGAGAATTCCATACACAGCATCCATACCTTACCCAACATTATGAGCAGGGCTGCTACATATGTCAGGGGTAGCCAACAGCATGCCTTGCAGATGCTATTGGCCTCCAACTCCCATCAGCATGGCCAACAGGTTTGGAGTTTTACTGCAAGGACACCTGGGAGGGCACCATGTTGGCCTTTGCTAGCACACTGCTTCATCTACACCATTGCTTCTGGTCAGATATGGCAGCAGGAGACACATGGGGCAATGGAACAGATCAATGGATCATTCATCCCTTTTCCAAAAATGCCCATGAAACTTGAAGGTTTTGGCAATATGAAAGGCTCTGGGTGTGATCGGGCCTGTGCAGGGGGGGGGGTGCAGCCAGGTACATGTGCCCCAGGTCTCTAGGGGCTAAGGCAGCTAGGGGGCCCCTCCAGGGAACAGTTGCTTTTTTAAAGTTTATTCTAACTCCTGCTACAGGCATCAGACAAACTCTGCCCAGGCCCGCAGGGGATCACTTGAAGATGCCAAGAGTAAAAACTGGATGGAAAAGTTTTATCCATGGTAGTAAAATAAGGTGCAAAATATAAAATTAAATACTTTTTCCTGTATGCTTATCTACATAAAGAAACACATACACAGTCATTTTAGCGTTTTCTTCCTTATTTATAGAACTCATACAGCACACTACTAAAGATTTCATTAGATATGGCTTCGGTGTCAAAGGCACACAACGGACTGATTTACCAACAGAAGGTACACTAAAATCTACATATAAAACACTGCTAGTTCAATAAAAAAATATTAACAGCAAAGGGCTCACTGAAAAACAAATGCATCCAAATTTTTCCAAAATGCCTACTAAAAAGGCCATGGCAGCTAATATTTAAAAAATGAAATGGTACAGTACGGTTCTGCTGTAAACAATAAAATACAGTTCATTCTGTAATATACCTGCAAGAGAAAGGGAACGTGCTTCAGTGCTGTATGTTGTTAAAAAGGACACAGTGGACTAATGTTGTGCTAATGCTCTGTATAAAAAAAGTGTTCATGACAACTGAATTATTTACAATCATAGTGCAAGCCAGGCTTGATAAGAAAACCAGAATACACAGAACAGCCATATTCACTTTTCATCTTTTTAACTGACATCATATAATACATCTAATTTGCATTGGAACAATATTGTAGCTACATATACACATCATATGATATCTATTGATATATTTTGCTTTTAGTTCATATCATTCTTTGCTTCCTTCCCTCCTTCTCTGAATTTATGCAAGTTTATGATGAAACACTGAGACACAACATATGTCTCATCAGTAAGAATCTTTGATGCATACTTTATGAATTTCACTTAAATTGTGCTATTAAAATGTATTACCAAGATGCGTTTAGTAAAAAGCATTCCTGACATTTTTTATGAAATCTCTCTGGCACTGCATCTAGGAGTTAAATAGAACATTCCATGCCGCCACCAGTTTTACAGAAGGATCATAATTATCGAAAACAAGAATTAATAATATTTGACCTGAATTTTCTTCAGCATCCCATCCACATTTGCGCTGATATCCTCTACAAGTATTTGAGATGCACGGAAACAAAATTTAACTCAAATGCTAACTAGGCCCCCAGCATGGAACTACATCTACTAACTGCTAACTCGGATAGAGCCACAACAGCGTTCTCTGTATGTTGTTGGGACTACAACTCGCATCTGCCACAGCAGACACAACCAATGGTCACAAATGATGGGAACTGTAGTCCAACAACATCTGACATGCTCCATGTTGCTACCCTCTAGATAACTGTGCTAGTGCAGAATCCCTTTTGGAGTCAGGTGCTGGTGTGCATACGGGAAAGTAGTCAGTGAAAGTTGATCCAGAAGCAATAAATGAAAGGTCGCTGAAATCTTCAGTCACTATGGGCTACTTCACTGCTTTATTTTAAAATCTAAAACCATCATCAAGGCTCCCCAAAATTTCAACTACCTTTACAGTGAAATCCTACTGAGGCCTACTAAGAAATAAGTCCTATTGAGTCCCAGGTGAGTGTGCACAGGATTGCAGCATCACAACAACCTTCTATAAAATGTATTCTCAGAATGTAGTTCAATGAGGCTTACTTCCAGGAAAGTGGAAACAGGATAGTAGCCCATTTTAGTCATAATTCATAATAATTACTTCGCAGTGGAAGCCTTGGTAGAGCACAAGAATTCTTAATCTCAGGTTTGTGGGTTCGAGACCACGTTGGGGAAAAGATTAAGAGCGGTGGACTCGTAATCTGGTGAACCGGGTTCGCTTCCCCGCTCCTCCACATGCAGCTACTGGGTTATCTTGGGCTAGTTACACTTCTCTGAAGTCTCTCAGCCTCACTCACCTCACAGAGTGTTTGTTGTGGGGGAGGAAGGGAAAAGGAGATTGTTAGCCGCTTTGAGAATGGGGTGAAAGGCGGGATATCAAGTCCATAAGGATTACTTCCAACTCTACTATTATATGATTCCATGAAATAATGAAGCATCTGACAGCACACTATATCATTTGCAACCTTATTTGCTCAACAACCCCAATTAAAGTTTTATATGTAGGGGGGAATCCAATATGTTATATTTGTCATCAATGTAGTAAGGCTAATTAATATTTGTAAACAGATCAATCAGTAATGTAAGATGGGTCAACTCAAGCAGCAAAAAGTGGCACTGCATGTAACACATTAGTGATTAACATGCAGTCGTACAATTGAGACTTGCCAAGATTGTATGGCCTTGATAATCTACAATTCTCAATGGTACATTACATGAAGAAAATATAGGGTGCCTATTGTTTTGTTTTTTAAAGTAATTATGCAGGACCAAACCATCATTCATTTTGGCTTTTTTTTAATCACACTATCTATTGTAGTTATTGCAGCCATTTCCAAAGTCCGTTATGGGGGCCTAATCCAGCCCACTGGTTGGTTTAATCCATCCCCGTTGCAGTCCTGGGGTAAAACCCTTAAAAAACCTCAACAACTTCTTCCTTTTTTTGCGGGGGGAAATGTATTACATAACCCAAAACTGAGGTGGAGGGAAGTCAATAACTTACATGTTTGTTTTTGTTTTGTTTTCTTATAATTAAGTTATGTTGTTCTTATTATTGGTTTTTTTCCATGAAGAATTTATTTTCTGTACATATGTGTGTGTATGTGTGTATGAAAATTAATGAAGAGAAATAAACAAATAAAAAAACCTCAACAACTTCAATCCTAAGAAAAGCTGAACAACCTTGGTTGGCCCGTTGGTCGGCCCTCACAGCCCTTCACTTCATCAAATCTGGCCCTCTTTGGGAAAAGTTTGGACACCACTGAATTACTGTGTAAAGGCTATGAGTATTCACTTTCTCGCTTATCCTTCAGCATTGAATACACTATTGAATCAAGAAAAAGAAATGTTTCATCTAGAATCTAATAAAAATCCAGATAAAGATTTGGACATTTCTCACACCTATAACTGACTGAACTCAGCCAAAAAAATCTATTACATATAAAACTCTGAGTCTAACACCCAAGACCAGCATATATGTAAGCACACAGCTACAAGGGTGTGAGAAGGTAGCAATTCAGCAAGAATCCACCACAATGGTCATCACCTAGTACAATTAGATTAGGAAGAATAGGCACCTTTTTGAACAGCTGGATTTTTATAATACCAGCCAACATCAAAGGAACAGCTTCATTGATTTAAATGGAAACAATACCTGGAATTATTTTGACACAATTTATTCAATGGAAGCAGTTAAAAATTCAGGCTGCAATCATAAACATACTTGCTTGAGAGTAAGCTCCCATAAAAATACTACGATTGCACCATTAGCATTAACATTAAGAGAGAATCAAGTTGCTTAGATGGGAAAATGCACATTTTCAAGCACTGCGGGCTTCTGAGCAGCTCCCACTAATTTCCACAGCCTGGAAAGATCAAATATTTAATGTCACTTAGGTGTTTTATTTTGGCATTCTGTTCTCAAATAATATAACATGCACATAAAGTAATTTTAAGTGTGGACTTCCAAAGGGGTAGTTGTGTTACTCAGTTACAGGAAAAAATGAAACAAAAGAAGTATTGTAGCAGTGGGGGGAAATTAGTCTTTCAGATGCAACAATGTTTTTACAAATGGGACACAAATATATTGATTGCAGTGTTTGTTAGTAAAATAACTAGTTTGCATTTACTTTCCCAACAACAATTTTATACTGATACAATACGCAACAGCAGTGCTGCATGTATTTTGTACATTAGCAGTAGTTCAAGGACAAAAATAGAGTATACTGTTGCACACATATTCTAGGTTTTTCTAGTCACCTTTCGTACTGTAGCCTCTTGCACACATGCACACACATACAATGCACAAACACAAAGAGCTGAGTATCATCTGTATTGGCATTTGATATTACCTAAAAACCACCAGAGAAAAGGAACTTTCTGCACAAAAGCACTTTTTTGCAAGCAAATCTTTTGAGATCCTAAACTTTTAGTATGATCCTTACACAGGTCTACTCAAAAGTAAGTCCTATAAATACATAAAGAATTGCAGTCTAAATGGAACAAGATAAAAAGTAGAAATAGGCTTGGCATTGTTTTCTACAGATGAAAGTCACAGAAACCCAAGAGCGGTCATATCGCCATTCCAATGGATGAGAAACAACTAAGCATCTGACTTTGTGTTTTAATTCAACTATAACATCCTTCACATTTGCCCCATTAGCGGTCTGTATGATTACACATGTAGACAGCAATTTTATACAAAAGCTTACACCAGGAGCTGTGCATTCAGGATAGCCAAGTTGGTTGGAGTGTGCTGCTGATCACACCAAGCTTGGAGGTTTGATTGATCCCCATATGGGACAGCTGCATATTCCTGCACTGCAGGGGTTGGACTAGATGATGCTCAGGGTTCCTTCCAACTCTACAATTTTATGATTTTGTGATTCAGAATTGTGGGCCCAATTTTAAGGAACTCCCTTTCTACTAATGTCAGACAAACCCCCTTACTATTGAACTTCCAGCTTTTTCTTTTCCAGCAGGTATTCTAACAGAACTCTAATACTTTTAATTTTTGATCTTTACTGTACTGAATTACTTGTACATCACTTAGAGAAGGGGTAGGCAACCTAAGACCCATGGGCCACAAGTGTCCCCCGGGGGTTGTTTAACCAGCCCACAAGTCGCCCCCAAACCGAGCTGCCTGCTAAGCGAGTCCCCACGTGCTGTGCTAAACCGGCGCGGCATGGGGATTCGCTTCCACAGCACCGGAAATCATTTCTGCGCAAATACAGACACCAGAAATCACAGGCGCACACATTCATGAACATGCACAATCCGGTCCACAGAGGGATCTCCGCTGGAGTGAACCAGCCCAGGCAAGGTAAACCTTGCCGACCCCTAGTTTAGAGATTACGGTGATTAACGGGAATATAAATTGCTGAAATAAAAATAAATAAATATTAAAGACCCCCAAAAAATGCATTCAAGAAGAAAAATGATCTTCACAATTCCACTAGTTTCAATGGGACTAACTCCAAGAGAAGTAAACAAAAGATTGCACCCTTAGTTGACTGGTCTATTTTTAATCTTAGTCTACTAGTTTTTTATCTATTTATATAATCTATCTGAAACACAGCAACCATACAGGATAGGATAAATATGGATTGGGCGGGGAATCTTGAAATCACCCCAAAATTAGCTGGTTTTTATTTTGTAGAAAAAAGCAACAGCAAATCAGGCAGTAACCTGATACAGCTTTATCGAGTCAAATAGCGTGTATAGCATGAATTTGATGGTTTTCTAAAATGCCAGTCTGAAAATGGTAGCAGCCCAATATGCAATTAGTTGTTTTAATCGTTCCCATGGCAGCTATAGCTCTGCAAGCACCCCCTGCCTTTCCCACTGTTAGGGGAACCGTGCTAATTATGGTCACTGCAGCCATTGCATGGTCTGTGCCAGGAGTGATTGGCAGCCTTGGACACCAGAAATTAAAATAAATATATAGCTTGTTTTACTTTCATAGTCAATTATTGCCCAAATGACTGGGAGAGAGGAACTACATCCCTTCCCCCCATTACTAACATTACAGTAATACATTCCTTAGTGATACTAAAGTTGGTGCTTGTTAAAAAGTTCAAGTAATTGATGATAAAGTCAGCAAGATAAACATTGTTCCACTAACCCCCCCAAGAGCATTATACATTTCAAAAAAAACCAGCTGATGGGAAGGGAAGCTCCATAAACACTTATAACTACATTGGGCTATCGTATCCCTTTAATTTGCCATTCAGTAATATTTATTCAATATTTAGAAGAAATTGTCTCTGCCTGCCATGGCAGCTCTTCTAGTTGTTGAGGTACTTTTTCACCTAATTAGCAACTGGGAGACACACTTTTGGCAGCTCTTTCATCCCTATTATTTCCTGTTGCTTGGCACAAAAACCCTGTCAGAAGCAACCACCACTTGTACTGTACCCCTCTTAGTGATGGATCACTAATTTTTAATAAGCCAAGCTACCAAAGAATGGTAAAAAGATGTAAAATGTATTGAACCAACAAGAGTAAACAAATAAAGGAGGCTGTTGCCATAACATGGAGTCCTAGAACTTTTTCTGGGCTCTGCTTCTGGATGGGTTTATCAAGAGTAGCACAATCAGGAAACAATAGCGCTCACATTGATGCAGAAGGCAGAAGCCTGTTTAGACAAGTGTTTTGATTTCTTGTTGAAAAATGTATCTCTCTTTCTATTTAAAAAAAGGCTACAATAGCAACAGCATTTTTCTTGCAAGAGTTTTGCCTTCACAATGTTCATTAAGTTATCCTACAAATTCTTCTCCCAGGAAGAATTACCACAGAATCCTAACCCAAGAGGGAGAAAATCTATGCAGCAGTTTACAAATCCCCTAGATACATCAAGCATAATCCTTAGTAGTAGGTTTATTAAGTTGTATTGTTGACCATCATGCTGAAAGCTTGCAAATAGCTGTGGAATCAATACTGGGTTCAGCATCTAGCTGTCTTTCATATCAGTAACATAAAAAATATGCAGTTTGCCATTCTGGTGGCTGCAGGGGACTTTATGTGCCAATGCAGCAACCATGCTGTGCTTATGTGTCAGATTTCAACATCTCTCTCTCTCTCTCTCTCTTTCATGAAACAACACATGCACATGCAGTGCTGATAGATCCTGCCTTATTAAGCCCACTATGGCTAAACAGGCAACAGTTTTAAGATTTTAAATATGTGGGTATCTCCTTTTTTTAAGTCCAAAGTAGTGCTAATGAAGGATTCTGCAAATACTGACATCCACTCTATAGGAATATATCTAATGCCATATCGGTGATAACCAGCATATATTTCTATATTATCTCAACAGTGAATCCACTGAAATGAATCGTGCTTAAGTTTACATGTTATTAGCCTCACAAAATACTGCAATGTTGCCATTTTAGTACTGACAGAATTATCCATATTCACGAAACAAATGGCAAACTTAAAGGCTTGGACCAAGAAACTAAACAAAGGATATTGCTGTAAGGTGGTACTTTATAAAACTCAAAAACGTTTGAGAAACAAAATGTGAACAATTGTTTTGGTAATTATTTATTATGAACAGCATATATTATGCATCTTTTGGGAATTGTAAAGAAATAATGTGTTCATTCTACCAATGGAAAGGACCTTCTGTTCTTGGAAGATCCAATTGTGGATCCAACTCCTGCAAGACAAAAGAAATTCCCCCTTCCTCCTACAAAATCCAACACCTCTTCTAACACTGTTCAATAGGGCACGGGTGTGGGAAGGTATATGCAAAAGACACCTTCCCCTTCTCCAGCCGCTCCCAACCCCAGTGGGAGATGCCACCCTATGGGAAATTTGGATCCAAGGCAGAAAGAATATTTCTGAATCTGAAGGCAATTCCATTTTTCAACATGAACCAACCTTCAACCATTGCTTGAGTCCTATACAAATCAGTAAACAATGCAACCCAAACATATACTTAATTATGTTCGCAAAATAAGCTGACCTGGAATGCAAAAACTAGATAAGTGAAATATTGACTATTACTCTCTTGTTCAATATTCCTCTGCCTCTAAGGAAGCAGCTCACCACCAAATGTTACAACACACTCCAATAATTGGAATAATAAGACAAACCCAAAGCAAAGTATAAGATGTTAAAAGCAAAACCATCGTATTATTTTGTATAGTGTATGGTATAAAGTAGTAGTACTTCTGTGCCAGAATAGAGGCCAAGGATTCCATCCAAATTTGTATGTGTGAAATTGTACTTTAATATTCACTGTGCTCTAGCATATTAATTGCTATTCATATATTTAAAAATTAAAATGTTGTTTCCTTCATGATAGGAAATAGGAATAATGGGGAAATTTGCCGAGTATGCAGAAATTATGTCCAATGTTAAACTAAAGCCAGTTTTACTTGTTAAAAATATATGTATTCAAACAAAAAGCTAACTAGACAATGAAAACAGCATATTAAACACAGAACAAGATGACTTTGAATTAATATGCAGCGCTAAAGCTATGCTATAGCATTTTAGTATGGTTTCAGCAAACTCAAAGGCAAAATAGAGACCTCATACATATACTGTATTGTATAATTCAGAACACCAAACATCTAATGTTTTAGTCTATGTAGTCTTTCCATTCCCCATTTCACTACTCACAAGAGCTGAATAGAATAGAGCCATCCAAAATGGAGGTTTCAAAAAGAGCTTGACGTGAACTGAATTAAATTGGAGAGTAAAAACTAGCCTTGGAAATGGCATCAGCAGTTTGGCAACACAGCTCCTTGCCTAAGAATTGTGTGTGCGCACACAGGCATGAACACACATGCACAAATTGGAAATCTGTGGGATTGGTCATATAATACAAAATGCATATAGGAGTTACTCAATATCTGTTCCTTCTAAACTGATGATAAATTGCCTAGCAGTATTTTATATGGCTCTGTTAAGAGCCAGGAGCTACAGGACAACTTACTTTTTGTCTCAGTGTTTCCCCATCATAAACTGCCCCCTCGCTTGCCCCAATCCAGTCCAGATCCTCAAACTTCTCTTTAAACTTCCAAGCTCATTATTTTATTTTTAAAAAAGAGGTTTGGGGATTACACGCAAGAGAAAGTCAAAGTGAAGTCAGGGAGGGGCAGCTGCAGGTACATACTAGTAGTATTTTCTCTTTCATCAACTCTTGCACTTAATTCCCCAATCAATGTATGCTTTTAACTCAGGAATCGATATAGGCAGCAATTGAACTGGGTACATACAAGTCACCCCCAGGATCTCCACTTATTGGTGTAGTTTTAATAATTGTTGTTCAGTTATTTACTGTATTCCCGAGCACTTCTTTCATTCACTGCATTTTTCAGAAAGATACTGGATTTCCCGCCCCCCCCAATAACTTACAGAAGACAAAAGCTCTTCAGTCAAAAGATAAAACACCAGCAGGTTTTTACTTCAAATTTAGACTCTGAACTTTTAGTAAGGTTTAAGAACAAAAATTTGACTTAAATTTTATTTTCCGCTGGAATGACAAATAAGAATTTGACAGTACATTTCCATCAGTCAACCGTCAACTATATCAAAGATGGCAACACAGAAAGAAGACATTATAATGTGTCTTTATGATTAGTGCTGTAATAGTCACTGTAAAAGGAGAATGGTATTTATTTTATTTTCAAGTAGGTCATACTCAGAGTAAACCCACCAAAATCAATCAATTTCAGTTTATCTATTCCGAGTTTGACTTACTTGTACATCACACATTAGTTCTCATTTTTCTGCTTTTGAGGGGACAAAAGTATGAGTACTTACTTATTCTCTAGTTGATTCTGTTACAATGTATACAAAGCTCATCCAGTGCTATTCAGATGTTGGAAGATGAACAATGTGAAATACTATTTTTGTGTATGATGATGGGTATTACACTCGAGTTATATTTCAACAGTTGTAATATCACTAGAAAGTGGTTTTAAAAATATTTCTCTTATAAACTCAGCATCTAATTTCTCAATGACTACACATTTAAACATAAATGGAAGAGAAATGTATACAAAAGGAAATTGTTCTCAAAAGTAAATACATCACTGTCAACCTCTGAAAAATTAGGTTAAAACAATTCCAGAAGTTGAATAAATATATGCCGAATAGCTAACATATAAGGAACTGTTTATTTGGCATTTTAATACAATCTAATAAAAATAAGTAGTAATATGAGCTGAATTTATCATCTTGGATAGTCATAAGTATCTCTAAGTACTGTTCCCACCTAGTAATAAGAGAATCGCCCCATAATCTATTCTTGTATAGGTTTTATAATACTAATAATAATAATAAAAGTTCCAATACTTTAGCAATGTAATGCATTTTATATTGAGTCATATTTTAACAACCAACAGTGGCCCATAGTTTCATATACATTAGACACTTACTGATGACAGCAAGATACAAAATAATGAGAGAACAGCTGTCAATTTAGGATCCCAGTCAATAAATAAAAGTCGTGATGCAGCCAAGGCGAAGCACTCAAATCCTGTTGCTTACAATGGTAAATATTCAAAGACTAACTCTTCTACTGAAACAGAGCTATGAAAATCACTGGGATTTAGGCTGCAATCTTATACTCACAATGAGTAAGCTTCATTGAACTCAATGGGGTTTACTTTGGGGTAGACCAGAATGGGATTGTGATGTTCAGTATTTAACTTTTGTTGAACTGTGCCTATTCAGTTTGTAAACAAATAAAAAGCATACCTGAAATCCAAGTTAACAAATATTCCTATAAAAGGTTTGGGTCTTAAGAAATGAGAATACTTCGTCAATTTATATTAGAAGCATTATTGCTTCTTTTATTTTTCAGTTCTGTATCTCTCTAACATTACATTTCCCCTTACAACAGTGTCCTTGTATGTAGCCATGTCTCATCTTTAAGTCATCAAAAGCAAAAAGGTCAGGATTCCTGATGGACTCGCTGCATTCATTTGTTTTCTCATCCCAGCATAAGCCGGAATATTGAGGAAATGGACAGTAAGGAGCATATTTGCCTGTCTGCCCCTCACAGTAGATTAGGCTGTTGTGTCCAACACAATGACGTATCACCATTAAGAATTTGCTTGCTTCCTTGCAAAAGAGTAAAATGGGAAAATAATTAGGCAGGTGATATTTTTTCATCCCTCTAGTCAGTACCATCTCCTTTAAAGAGGAAGGCACATATAGCTATGGCTCACTGGATAGGTTTCCAAGTGAGAAGCTGAACTGTATGGGAGTCCATTTTAAAATACCAAAGGCCTTTCAGGGCCACAATTTTCAGGGCAACACAGTCAAGTAAACCGCATTCAACGACCTACTAAATGCTTTCTCTTTGCACTTTTAATCACAAGAAATTCACTGATTTTGAGATAGCAGTCCCTCCAAATTGTAGTTGCCAATAAAATTAGCATTTGAAATATTAATATTCCTTATACATAAATAGACTTTCTTAAGAAACTAACACTGCAACCCTATATATCTACTTCAAATAGAGACTGCAATCCCTACAACACTTAAGATAGTGGGACTTTAGAGGAAATATTAATAGGTTCATACTACACAAAGTTAGGTCTTCCCATTTAACCACAAAGGCTTTTTTTTCATACAATAGTATTAATAATACACAGAGAAATGATGTAGGATTTGGAAATAAAATAAAGTAGAACCCCTCTGCAAACCACTGGGCTGAATATTTCTGAGAAACTGCCAAATTCAGTTAAAACTGAAAGCATTCAACAGCAATAGCATTTCTGAAAGCTAACCTACTTTAAGGCCTGAGTTACACAGTGAAGGAATTAAGTGCAAGGTTCAACTTAAGAATGCACTTAAGTCCATTAATTTCAGTGAGACTTGGATCAGGAAAAAACTCCTATCAAATGTTTGCAAGGCCCTCTACATTGCAACAAAACCTACAGTGTTTTGAAGATGATACATGGCACATTTTACACTTATGCAGTCTCCTTCACAACAACTCTGATAAAGCAATATTTGTGGCAACCAGTCTTAGTGTATCTGACAATTTGATTTTATAACTGTCTAACTCAGAATTAAACCCCACTGAGTTTAACAGAACTTACTTCCAAGTGTGCATGGGATTGCAGCCCAAGACTATAATCATACACACATTACGCTCTACTGAATACAGTTGGATTTACTTCAGTGTAAACATGCATAGGACTGCACTGTCCATTAGATAAGCGCCATTTGGCAAAATTTTATATTTCTCAAAATGCATAATTAAAAGTGTAATTTTTTTACTCAAGCTTACACGTGCACCAGTGTGGAAATATAATTAGTTTTTATTTATAGGTATACAAATATTCCTAGGTTTAATGCATGTTTGACTTTAACGTAATTACTTATATAAGCAAGCAGTGTTAGCTAGCTTTTGTACATTATGCAGCCTGATATAATCTAGATATTGCAAATGGGGAGACAGTTGTGCAAAACACAGCACTAGGGATCGTAGACCATCTGCAATGTCTGCTTGACACACTAAGTATTTGAAGGATAAAGCCCTAAAACAGAAAATGATTTCTTTATGCAATTTTCGGGAAACATAATACTCATTTGCTTCAGAAGCCTATACTTCACCTCTCAAAGCTGCCCAATCATTGTACAAGGGTTCCAAACAGCATTCAGCTGTTCTACATACAATTCTTCAATGTAGACGTTTTAGCCATAAATACAGCTATAAAGTCTGATGTCCATATATGGTCATTTATAGTCACAAAACTATGTACATCATAGTTTTTAGGACAACTTGCCAAATACTTCCTAAAGTAAAATCACCCAACCATTTTAGAAATTACTTACAATTACTTTCCTGATTAACCGCTACTATTAACTGATATTAGTTACAATTGTATGTATTCAATTAACTTACATTAGAAAGGAAAACTAGGTACAATTATTCCAAGATCTGCTTCTCTTTCATGATGAAGAGTTTTACTAAAATATCCAAATACTACTGAAAAAATTATGTCTATCCTTCATATGTATACGCTGACCATATAAAAACTTAAGTGTACCAACTTCTGCACCATACTGAGGCCCATATATATAGCAAAATGGCTTCTTTCTGAAAGTACTTAGTGATAAGTCATTTATTGTTCATCTGTTTAATTTGAAGTCTTTTCTCTGATGCTATATTTGATGCTTGGATTATATAAAATCTAAATATATGAGCTTTTTGGGAATATACATTAAGCTTCAGAAATTGCGCACAAAATATTAAGTGTTCTTGTACGTAAATATTTTGCACTTGAATTACTTCTCAAAAGTTTTTGTGGTTTTCCAAATTTGAAGTACAATACATTAAAAAACAGTATTTTCTTTGTCAAGTGATAGCCATCATCTATCACTCTGCAATTTTTAAGAGTTGCCCAGTTTATTAATTTAAAAACTCATTCTTGTAACCTATGATGGCATCTTTTAAAAAATAATACCATTATGGGTGCAGTACTTCTTCACCTTAACCATGAATTATAAAAATACATGGCAAGTTCTCTTAACTTTTAATATCTTATGAAGCAAGGTTTTTCAGGTTCAGTAGAGCAAACAGCGAACATAAAGTATGCAGATATGTTAACAATTCTAGAAAAGAAAAGAAACTAATTATATTGCGTTAATTATGAGCTTATAGTGACTGTGAAAGAGCCTTATAGTTTAAAACACTTTCAATAGTACAGTGTTCTAAACCCTTAGTTTCAGGAATTTATTCCCACATCAACCTTTAAAAAGTTCCATAACTCATTACTCTAGGGCTATTTTTTTATCTCCTCTCTTACACACCATTTTATTGGCACAAAAGTTATCATTTAAATGGGCGTCATCCATGTTCACTGGTTTAAATGCTCTAGTTTTGACCCCAATGTTCCATGGATTATTTATAGTGAAGTATTGTACCTACATCACATCTTTAATTAATACCATAACAGGCAGAGAAGCAAACATTTAATAGGATGCTTTGATTTTCGCAAAAGAGCAACATGTGCAAGTCATTTGGTCAAATTCAAAGCAGCAAACATTTCCGTTTCACAACTACAGTAGGGGAATTTGGTTTATTATTTCACCATCTTCAACAAATACACTTCATTTTTTAACTTTTATTCTAAGATGGGACAATCACCCTTAAGAAGAGACATATTGGGAGGGAAAGCTTCCAGATCTCTGCCTGTTGTAACAGTTGACCAGTTTTACTTGTGGCTGCAGTTTTCTCTTTGATATGATGGGAGAGAGGTGGCAGGTTTTGATAACACAACTGTTAATAACTGTCACCAAGAAAATTAAGTAGCAGGAACAGTATTAATTGCCACACACACTACCGCATTAATGTTTGTTTTGCTTGAAGTACCCCACACAAAATTAACACGCCAAACTGTCTACTGAACTCAAGGTACTTAACAAGCAGTTTTTAACTTTGGCATCATATATTCTGAGGCCATTCTCACATACAGAGCAAAACAGACTTTGGCAGGCACCACAGATCTATAAAAAAACATGACCTGCGACAAAAATCAATGTGCTAATCTCAATTCAAGCAGCCAAATCAGCAGCGTAGCACAAAGATAACATAAAATAAAATGACCAGAAACTCACTTGAAGTAGCAAGATAGGTTTAGAAGAGCTAAGAAAAATTACTTGTCCACTTTAACAATGCAACCCCCTCTCCAACAAAAAACAACAACTCCTAAAGTACTGAGGTGCCTTATTCATACTGGGGCAGCACTGGGAAAAGATTGTAATTTCTGCTACTGAAAAGGGGGAGATGTGAGCAGCTCAGCAAAACTTCCTAATTCAAAGAAGATCCATCCATGCAATCTTGATGGGAGAGTTTAGAAACAGTAACAAAATAGGTTTTATTTGCACTTACTATATTTATTGAAATGCAAATAGAACAAAGGAACACAGTGAAAGTTTGTTTTTACACAATCTTAACTGGATACTTTGTCCTAAATTAGTTTTATTATTAAACATGTCTCCCATAAGAGAACATCCTCTCTCAAGCTCTCAGTATCATCAACTCTCTGCATAAAGGAGTCTAGATTCACAGCAGATTTCCTCCGCATTGTGAGAGTATCACCAACCATTGGACTTGAATTTGCTCTGACAGCTTGAGACGCCCTTTTCCATTAGAAACCTGCAAGTCTAGGGATCATCTGGCTGCACTGAAACATTTCAAACTTGGGGGATATCATTACTCAATTAACCCAAGTCAGCTTATGAGTAAGATTCATATGCTCTTACCCCAGGCAAAGAGATGGAAAGAAGAGTAGCTGGAAAGCAAGGGAAATACTTCTCCTTTACTGACTCTAACCCTGACACAGAACAGGTGCCACATGTGGCTACAGGCAACCACAATCCACAAAAAACTAAGTCTAACGAAAACAGAACCACTCTGGCAAAAGTCGTAAGACGCTGAACAACTTTGATGTTCTCCCTGTAGACACTTGCAAAAAAAAAAAAGTTCGCTAGAGTAAAAGGATTAGAATTTCTCTGTTCTGTAAAAAAAAAGATCTACCAAAAAAAAAAACCAGCCCCTGGTAGCAAGGTACTAAGGGAAACACACACACATATCTATCACAGGCACACGCTTCCTAGGTGTATGAGTTCACCTATTTGCTCTCAGGAGTGATTCACGACAAGTTAAGAGATGCGTGCCTAAGATAAGAGGTGCATTCCTTAGGAACGATCAACAGCCAAGGGTTGGAAATCAGCTGCGCTGATGCAACCCAGAAATAACAAGGCGCAGGGCGATGCCTCCGAAACTACAGAGCAGGGAGGAAAAGTTTGTCCCCTTCTTCCAAGCAAGGGTTTCCCCCGCAGGAGGATGCCCAACGGCTGGGGCTTCCAAGGGAGAAGGCAGCCCATCATCTCCTTCCCTTCCTACATCCGATCCTCGAGTAGCCCGGCATCCCTGAGAAGCATCGGCGGGGCTCGGCCTGAGAGCCGCCTTCGCCCTCCTTACCTGGGGTTGGTGCTGTTCCAGTAGACGGCGTAGCGGTCGGCCACCGTCTTGGAGCTGGGATCCTGGCAGAAGACGCACATCCAGAGCACCAGAAAGAGCAGCGTCAACATCTCCACGTGCAACATCACTCCCGGCCAACGAGACACACACAGACACGGCGGCGGCAGAAGCAGCACAAGGGGGGGGGATCGGGGGTGGGGGGAGAAAGAGAGAGGGGCGAAGGAGGCAGACAAGGCGCTCCTTTCTCGAAAGACAGACGGCGACAAGGAGGAGAGAACGAGGGAGGAAGGAGACAAAGCCACACCGGAGTCACAAGACACCAAAAAAGAGACACACACAAAGAGAAGGGCGAGGGGCCGCCAGGAGATTCCCCCGCGGGGGGAAAAGCCTGCGCCGCGGAAGGATCCTCAGGGAGTCTGCGCGCCCCGGCCGGGGGAACTGGGCAGCAGCAGCAGCAGCAGCAGACGGAGGCTGAGGCGGCGGCAGGAGCTCCTTCAAGGCGGCGAGTCCTGTGGCGAGCCCAGGGCGAGACATGCACCGGCCCGGCCCCCGTCCAGCGCCCACGATGGGCGGCCCCGCGGGCCAAGCCTCCTTTGGCCGGAGGGGTTTCCTTTCGCCCGCCCTCGCGCTTCTTTCCCTCTCTCCTCTCTCTCTCTGAGGCGCCTTTCTTCTCCTCCTCCTCCTTCCCGCCTTTTGGCGCGAGGGGCTCTGAAGGGATCGCTCCGAGGCCGGCTGAGGAGAAGCGGGCAGGAAATCCTCGGAGGAAACGGGGCGGTGGGGGGGGGGGAGAGAGAGAGAATGAAGAGGAGTGAGGAGAAGTCCACTTCTGAGGCGCCTCTCGCTCGCTGGAGTTGGGGAGTTGAGGCGCCTCGCTCGCCTTCCCGTCTCTTCCCCCCCCCCCTCTTCCTGGGTGACGGACGACCAGCAAGCGAGAGGAATCCACAAGACCCAGACCGGACTGGGGGGCGGAATGCCGCGCAGGAGTTGGCTAATCCTCAGGATAGGTCAGCGCCGAATCGCCTCAGGAGCGGCTTCCCTCGCTGGGTTGGAGGGGGGAGGAGGGGGCGGCTGAGGGAGAAGGGAAGGGAGCGCGCGCGCCCCTCGCCAACTCCGCCGCTGTTGCTTCGCGGTGCCGGCGCCTCGTCTGTCGGAAGGCAGGAGTTGCTGCTGCTGCTGCCCGAGCCCTCTCTCCCCAGCCCTCCAGGCGAGGCGAGGCGGCGGCGGTCTCGCTTCCTTTCCGCTTCGCCAAGTGTCTCGGGGAGCCGGGCAAGGTCCAAGTCGCCCCTCGAACGTCAACTTTGCAAAAGAGAAGAGGAGGCGGGAAGAGAAGGAAGAAGCCTCCCTCGCCGACGACTACATTCGGGCGGGAGGCACCTTCGGGGTCTGGCCCGGCAGCAGGCAGCTGCTCTCAACCGTCTGCAGCAGCAGCAGCAGCAGCGCCGAGAGAAGCGGGCAAATGTCTCTCTCGCGACTCCGGCGAACGAAGGAAGCAGAACTCGAACGCAGAAGCAGCAGGGATCGGAGAACGCAACGAGGAATGGAGAAGCAGAAGTCAACAGACTGCCAGAGAGGAGGAGGAGGGGGGGAGAGAGAGAGAGAATTTACGAGGGGGGAAACATATTTAAATAGTCACGCCCCCTTTCTTTTCTTTTTTTTTGCAACGACCGGCTTCTTCCTCGCGTGTAAATCCGGCGGCGGCAGCCTAGGCAAAGCGAGGCGGCCGGCGGGGTTGGCGGTGCCTGCGCGCAACAGACAGCTGCATCGATGCCTACACGGGATGTGTCCGGAGAGAGATATATATACACATCCACATGCGTCTGGGTGTCAGGAGACGAATCTGGAGAGAGAGAGAGAGAGAGAGCCTCCCTTGGTGGAGGTGCGGGGGTGCGCGCCCGCGCGCGCACGGAAGAGGCGCAGTCGGCTAGCTGGGAGCAAAGGCGCTGCTGCTGCTGCTCGATCATGTGGGATTTTTTTTGCATGCAGTTTACTTGCGAGGTTGGCGGGGGGGGGGAGTGAGCCGGAGCAGCCAGTCACGGCCCGGGCTGCTGTTTGCTTACAGATGCCTTCTTCCCCGGCGTTCTCTCCAAGGCGATTGGGTTCTGTGCCTCGGAAAGGGGCGTGGCCTCTCCCCGGCGCCCCGCCCCCGCGTTCCAAAGAGACGACACCCCGCGCAAGCCCCGCCTTCTGCAAAACCTGACTAATTGAATTACAAGGAGTGGTTCCCTCGGTGCCGCAGGTAACCGTTTCCGCGCGGGAGACGGCGCAGGATCGAGTTGGGGGAGAGAGATCTTTTCCTTGCCTGCGAGATCGGGGGAGCGAGTGGTTACGAAAGCCGCCTCCCCAGTTCCAGTGGACGGGGTTGCGGCATCAGCTGCTGGAGGGAGGGTGGGTGTTTGCGAGATCAGAGGGGATCTAACCACAGGCTGCAAGTCTAATCTCGCACACGGTGTATAATCAACATTTTGAAAGTTTAGCAGTCTGGAAAACAGACTTCTGAGCTGCTTTGTTCCGCTTTTAATCCTCTCCCCCCCCCCCACCAATGCTTTTCTGCGCCGTTGAATGACGGGTCGGCAGTGCGGCTTTAAATTAGTTTATTTAAGGGGTTTATAAGCGAGAGATGGGGTTGCCCTGCTTGGGTAGCGCAGTTGAAAGCAAGATCCACGCAGCCGGAGAGACCTCTCTGCTAAGTATTTAGCTGAATGCGGCAAAGGGATTCACCTGAAAACCTCTTTTCCCCCTCTCACATTTATTTGCATCGAGAGAAGTAGAAGCCAGGGGTCCTTCTGCAGCTATTTTTCATTCTTAAAAGGGCATTCGCCTCGCCCTCCGCCAGCAGCTGCCCTGCTTACGCTGCGCTACCGGGAAACTAGCCCAGGTGACCTTCCTCCAGAAGGCAAACGAGAGGGCTGTTTACACACGAATCCGCCTTCGCATCAAACCACACCCTGCTGATGCCCATTTGAAAGGTGATCGCCAGTGGCGATCTGCAACAATCCATGAACAGGTTGTTCCGAGGAAGGCGCTCCCCTGAGCCCCCTTTGAGTTAACCTTTCATCCTCCTAAAACTGAAAAAGTGGGGAGGAGGGAAGAGAAAATAGGGGAAAAAACTTTGGAAGAGAGACGCACATTCTGGTGTCCGGAATCTTTGAGGTTTGAGGTTGCCTTCCTTCCTTTGAAACGGCTGGCTTTTAATTTGAGGCGAAATGTTTTCCAAGCATGATGTGGCTGTATCTGCTGTGGTTTCTTCAGCAGATGAACAAAAAAGAAAAGAAAAAACCCACCCAAGCATCATCATACTCTCTCGTCTTTCATCCGCTTGGCTCCCTACTCTGCTTTCTCTAGGCTTTTCAGTCGTTTGAAAGTGCCCAGACTCCCTCTAGTGGCAGATTTTAAGGCCGCACATTTATTTGCTGGGCATTTCTTAATTCAAACCTACAGGAATTTTCGCGACGCTCACAAAAATCACTGAATCTGTCTGAAGGCTTGGGCTGGGAATCCAAAAAGTTCTTCTCATTCCTGCTTCACCCACTCACCCTCAAACGGTGCAAACAAAAAAATATCCCAGGACCAAAATGTCCCTGCATTTTGTCTTTGCCCTTAATTGCTCCTGGAAAAAATAAAGAAGAAATTTATGTTTCCCTATCATTAAGCAAACTTTTTTGAATTAGGTATAAGCACTACATAGATGTCTGTCTGTGGAAGCATCTTTGTTGCTATCACAATAGTTGCATGCTGTGGTGTCAGCAGTTAAGAGGGAGATGGGAACTACGTATCAAAATAGGTTGCATTATTAGTTCCAAAATATTACTGGCACTGGTAATTTTCCTTTTAGGAGTACCTCCTAAAACGTAGCCACAATAATGTCCTGTGCCCACTGTGCCTTATCTCATAAGAACACAACAGTTAACCTTCACAGTTGCACCACAACAGCCACTTTCAACATTATATAACAGGCACTGCCTGTTTTAAACAAATTGAAGGCAGTCCAAGGCCAAACTGTAGATCCAAACACGACAACAGAACTTAGCTACAAAGACAATAGTTGATAGTGCACAAGAGCATTTGGTTGCTTATTAAGAAGTGCTTTCCTTTTTTTTTTTTTTTCATCAATGGGACTGAATCCAAGTTTTGAATGCATGTGCCATGGGGCAAAAATACTGTTAACAGTATTTCAGGGAGAGGGCTCAAAATTCTTGTCATCCTTCTGGATTTAAAGCAGGGGGAGTGTGACTCTGGTGTAATATTTTGTTATTGTTGCTTGTTCTTGCTGTTCTTTCATTACATACAAACACATGCCCTGCATATATAAAAGGATCAAATAAATAATAAAGTAATGTTTCAGTTTTCACTAACAGGTGTTAAAGTGAGAAAACAGACTGCAAGAAAAGTGTCCCAGGTCTATTTTGCACTTGTCACTGAATAATGTACAGGTACAGTACAGACAGAATAACTATGGATCAAGTAAGCTTGAGTTCTTTCATTTTTTTAAGAAAAAGTCAATAGTTATTAACGGGACTATTGGATTAGCAAATGTCATAACAAAAGCAATTCTTGTGGGTGTATTGACTAAAACATCCAATCCAATGTCAGCTCATCTGATCATAGAATTGTAGAGTTGGGTGTCCCCTCCCTTGGTGACATTAAACAATTATTGATGTCAAAGTTATAGACTATTTGTGCATGCCAATAAACACCTCCGACCTTGGTCTGTAATTAATGGAATCAAAAGATCCATGAAGAAGTGGTGTTTTTTTTAAATTTCCAGGATTCACATCCGTTATGCAATTTGAACTATGCAAACAAATATAATTTGAACTATGCAAACAAATATAACCCAATAGTCGTGTCTTCCCCCAAAATGCTTATTATTATCATCATCATCATCAGGGAATGTTAACAAATGTTCTGATTCTGTATAAAGCATTGAAAAGAAGAAGAAGCTTGAGACTGGTTATTGCCAGGGAATTTCAGGAATGACACTGAGAATACCTTTAAGTCTGGAATGCATTGCCTTTGGCTTGTTAATGGATAATATAATGCATGTTACATATAGCCAATATAAATTCTGAATAATAAATACAAGTGGTACCTTATAGTGAGCCAGACCACTGGTTCATTTAGCCCCCATAATCTACACCGACTGGTAAAGGTTTTTGCAGGATCTCAGGCATGGGATGTTTTCAGTCCTGTTAATTGAGTTCCTTTTTACTAGAAATGCCAGAGATTGAACTTTTGCTGTGTGCCTCACAGGGATGCGTAGTTTGTGTTTTACCATGAGTTATTGGTCTTTACCAAACAAAAGTAAGCAAAACTACACGACCTAAGCCACTGAGCCAGCTTCCAAAAGGCCAGTTTTAAGGACTATTTCAATTAACAAATGTCAGGATGAGAATTGATTCATAGATCTTTTTTTATGTAGCAGTCACTGCGAATTGACATTTAGAGATAATTCCACATGTGTCCCGTAGATGTCCTGACATGTTTTGAGACAAAAGATTACTATTACCCAGAAATTCATTGAGCCAGAAGCTGGAAAGTTCCTGTTTCGTGTTAGTGCATACCCCAGCCTTGCCATGTACCAACATGTTCTTAAAAAGTAAACGTAGAATTGATTTCAACTCTTAAAGAACTGTGAAGTGCATCTCTCTTGATGGAGACTTCCAAAAACAGACATACACAGACTTTAAGAATGGGTGGGGGGTGGGGGGAATATTCTCTTCCCAAAATCAGTTTGATCATTTTTTGTGCACTGACTGGGCCATTAGTCATTCCTATTATTATTATTATTATTATTATTATTATTATTATTATTATCATCATCATTTTCAAAAACAGGAATATATTTAATGCCCCTCCCCTCCCCCTGTCCCACTTACAACTTCGTACCAAATACAGCATGTACAGTGGTACCTCGGGTTAAGTACTTAATTCGTTCCGGAGGTCCATACTTAACCTGAAACTGTTCTTAACCTGAAGCACCACATTAGCTAATGGGGCCTCCTGCTGCTTCTGCGCCACTGGAGCACAATTTCTGTTCTCATCCTGAAGCAAGGTTCTTAACCTGAAGCACTATTTCTGGGTTAGCGGAGTCTGTAACCTGAAGTGTATGTAACCTGAAGCGTATGTAACCCAAGGTACCACTGTATACATACACCATATGACTTCCCTTCCACACTGTTCCTAGTTCCTTTGCTTTTCTACTACTCTGTGTAATCCACATTTTAAAAAGATGTGGTTTATCCATTCTTTCCACTCCAAGAAGCTGAATGTTGCGACAAAGTTTTCTAACCTCTTTTTGCTACATAATATGGCAACACTCGGGCGAGAGAGAGGTGCTCTTTCTGGGGGTTTTTCACCAAGGACCTTAGAGGACCATGTGACTTTTATCCTTTGGTTTGACTTTAACCTACTTAAAAGTAAGTACCACTGCCATTAAGTCATATTACTTGGAGCCAAACCCAGACTTTTAGCTATACTTAGTAAGAACCAATACAGAAAGTCTAACAATTTTTCCTTTGAGATTGTGGGTATTTACATTCTTTCGAGCTGTTGTAAATGCTTTAGCAGTATATAATTTTTTTTTTAATAAACAAAATGAATAAACTGTTAATGGAATATTTTAAACCACAATAAAATATAGGTGTAGTTTCATGAAGGGCCAGTGCATATTTTTAATGCTTACAAGCCTACAAAAGTCTGCGAGTTTTTATATATTGATCCATTTTTTTATCTCAGTCCATAATATTTTTTTTGACAGTGGTTGTGTATGTTAGATGCATCATACCCATCATCTTAACATTTTATAATTAATGCTACCATTCCTTTTAAAATATAGTTTCAGAAGCTTAGTTTTTTTACTTTTCAGATTTTAAAGGATAATTTGGTTCAAAATAAATGTTTTAAAGCTTTGTTGAAAAACTTTAATGAAGGTTTCTTTTAAACAGCTGTTTATGATTATTGATTTTGATAGCTCTATATACATTTGAAATGGCTGTTTTTATGGCCTTAAAGATATGGGGACATCCAGTGTCTGAAAACCTGTTTTGAGTCCCTAAAGCTGTTTCTAAAGAAGGCCTTTAGAAAACAGCTTGAGAGCCAAGGTTTGAAAACTAATTGTTACATGGCATGGTTAATAGTTATAAATCCTCCCTCCTTTTATTTTTAATACATTGTACTTATAGCTTGTAATTAAAGAACAAAACATGTTTAAAAGTATTTAGGAAAAATGCTTTAGGCTAAACATTACAAGAGCTTTCTTTGTAGCGTGCTCGTGGGCGGATTGCAGACTGCAAATATTAGTGAGTCAAAAGTTTTTATTTCATTAATTACCTTTTTTGCGCAATGTAGTCCTATACTGAAATGAAAGGCTGGAGGAGATTGGCTTCTGAAGATCTTGTGTCCCTGGAATTCAGTCTGAGTCAATTTGAACTTCAGGAGGAGGAATTAAGGACAGGGACAAGAGAACAGAGTCTGCCTGTAGCTCCTTGGTGTGTACCTGGGAGGGAAAGCATGGTAATTGGACACTAAGGTCCAAGGATCACACAACTGGTCATCTGAACAACTATGATGTGCAGCAAAATGACTTCAGCATTGCTCTTAACCAAGCTATCTTGTGAACCAGTATGTGACTGAAGCTGCGTGATACCTCCTTGCCTCTAGCTATTGCCTCTTAATAATGTTATATCTTTTTCTTCTTGACATGCAACAACGGCAGTCTGCCACCGCTACTACAGCTGAGACATGTGTAATATATAAATCATAAATCCATTTCCAAGGGAACCTCCAGAAGGCATCGTTTGGTACAGCTGCTATCTTCTAGTGTTTCCTGGTCTCCTGGCATCTTTAAAAATTCTGGTCAATGGAAGAACCACTTGGCCTGGTCAGAGGGCCAAGTCTCCTGGATGTTGACAACATATGTGTGCATTGTTAGCTGACACTTATAAATAAGCTTCAAGATTAGCTCTTTGTTGGACACAGGACATGAGCCCAGTTTCAAGCCATGCATGCATGTTGCCAAGCCTAGAAGGCTTGCCACCTCATCACATGTACTTGGCAGACTATTGTGATTTTTAGTGGGGGTTGTTGTTTAGTTGTTTAGTCATGTCCGACTCTTTGTGACCTCATGGACCAGAGCACGCCAGGCACTCCTGTCTTCCACTGCCTCCCGCAGTTTGGTCAAACTCATGCTGGTGGCTTCAAGAACACTATCCAGCCATCTTGTCCTCTGTCGTCCCCTTCTCCTTGTGCCCTCCATCTTTCCCAACATCAGGGTCTTTTCCAGGGAGTCTTCTCTTCTCATGAGGTGGCCAAAGTATTGGAGCCTCAGCTTCAGGATCTGTCCTTCCAGTGAGCACTCAGGGCTGATTTCCTTCAGAATGGAGAGGTTTGATCTTCTTGAAGTCCATGGGACTCTCAAGAGTCTCCTCCAGCACCATAATTCAAAAGCATCAATTCTTCGGCGATCAGCCTTCTTTATGGTCCAGCTCTCACTTCCATACATCACTAATGGGAAAACCATAGCTTTAACTATACGGACCTTTGTCGGCAAGGTGAGGTCTTTGCTTTTTAAGATGCTGTCTAGGTTTGTCATTGCTTTTCTCCCAAGAAGCAGGCGTCTTTTAATTTCATGGCTGCTGTCACCATCTGCAGTGATCATGGAACCCAAGAAAGTAAAATCTCTCACTGCCTCCATTTCTTCCCCACAGGTACTAGTATATATCAATAACACATCCATATGGAGATAAAGCTTAATATACACCAATAACACATTTCCTACCCACACCTCTGCAGTTCACCAAACCTCGGTTTACTATATTGTCCCAATTCATGTTCAGCATCTCTAACTCAGAGATGTAGGACTTGTAGTCCTCCAGATGTTAGGGGCTAGAGCTCTCATTATCCCTACATAGGTTGGAGCCAGTGGTAGGTGAAGTCCAACAATATCTGAAGAGCTGCAGGTGCCCAATTCTTAGTCTAACTATACATAGGCCTCAATTTTGCCAGACACTGCGTTGCCACTGAAACTCAAGAAAACAGTCAGAGGAAGAAGGCGAGCTGGTTGTGCCACCATGCCAAAAGTTATTTTTCAATGAAGGCAGAATATCTGCAGATCTGAAGTTCTCTCCGTGAGTTTCATTGGTGGTGGAGCAACATAATTTGTTTATCCAGTCTGCTTGGAAGCATGTAGGGACACCCAAGCAGAAGCAAATAGCCCTTTCTATCTTCTTCATTTGAATTTTGAAAGAGGCGCTTTAGTAGATGTTCACACATCATTTCAAAGTGAAACAGTCATCAGAGCTTGTAGAACGAAAGTGCTGAATCAGAAAGAGTAATTGTGAGATGCGTGAACATTGTGAGGCTTCTCGGAACATTAGAGCACAACAGTCAAAAGCTGTATAATGACTGACAAATTAAAACAGGAGGCTAATTAAATCACAAGGCAGTCGTCTTAAGGAGTAAAAGCAGTAACTTTTACAAAGTTGAGTGTTTTTCTTTACAAGTACATATTATTTTTAGCTTTACCTTTGCAAAATCCATCATCAGAATGAGATCTGGATGAAGCAGTCAGTAGCAAATAACCACACCGTACAGGACATTTCCTAAGCTTCCAGCTCCTATTGCAGTATAAAGGCTTTTGTTTTAAGAAACAACTGGTGTTATCTACTGTGCAAATATTAGCACTTTTTCTGATAAAAGGAAAGGAGAGCAATCCTTTCCACAATATTTGTTTGCCTCCATTTTTTAAGAACAAGAACTAGAGCAGTGGGATAAAAATAATTGCATTAACACTTTCTATGTATACATTGAACATTACAATTTTTATCTGCTGCATATTAAGCTACAGTTCATAGTTACAATTTTACCAATAGACATTTATCTGATACATTTATCTGTTTCCCTTTGCCATTCGTAACATTGTTTTGCCTTATATGCATAGCATAAATCTGGTCCTTCCCACCCCCCCTTCCCTGGGCTTGGCTGTTGTACGTTTACCAACAGAAACAATCTTCTTGTGCCTCAAATAATAAATGTTCCATTGACTTTAGGAGAGTATTCCACAGTATTACATACCAAATATTGAGCTGTGTGTGTGTGTGTGTGTGTGTGTGTGTGTGAGAGAGAGAGAGAGAGAGAGAGAGAGAGAGACTGACTACATGTTAATTTGTGTGTTTTGGGTTTTTTTTTACTTTTTCTTATTGCATTTCATTCTTTGTCTCAATGCTAAAAGCAATTCATCTTCATCCATGGTGTTTAAATATTGTATTTAATTTTATTCAGAGATACTCTCCGAAACCAAAGTGCTCAAATGTGGTTTTGTCTCTTATCTCATAAGGCTCTATTGATGTGACCTAGCCCTTGGTGATTATGTAGTTAGCCTACAGGGGGATAGAAACAATTATATTAAGCTCTATGCACTTCAGCTAATGCACCGGTGAGGTCATCAACAAGGAAATAGTATTAAGTGCATTTCTCATATACACCACAGTGAGGAAACAAGAAAAGTTTTTTAAAAAAATAAAAAATTATTGAGTACGCACATTCAGCCTAATTATTCTGCCTCGACTATGATTTTCTGAAAAACTGAGGTCAGACATCTCTTGTAGCCACAACGCCTCCTGCTTGGAAAATTCATGTAAATTTATACACAATGACAACAATATTGTTTTCTGAGCATTCAAAGCATTTCACATAATCTGGAAAACCCTTTGAATATTTGTTTGGTTTTTTGTTTGTTTGTAAATTAAGCCAGGATAATTATTCTCCTATTGCAGAGCATAATGGTGAGACCCACCTCTTTTGCTCAATTTATATTGTTCTATTTCATTTCAAATGCTGTCAAGTGTTTTATAACTGTAATGCTTTTGTTTGTTTTTATCGTGGTATGTTTTATTGTTGTGTCCTGCCCAGGAATCTTATGGTAAAGGGCAAGTAAGAAATCCTATAAAGATGAAAGAATACATTATGCAAGCCCACTGACAAAAACAAAACAAACCCCATGCCATTTCAATCCAACATTTAGCGAGGCAAAATGTGTGACATGATATCCTTCTGTTTTGAGAGTTTCCCTGACCCTATTCCGTTTCATGTGCTGATTCTGGAGATATGTGTAGGGATAGCTCTGCCACAGTGACCCAGGCAGTGGTCACTTCAGGAATCAATTGCTGTAATGTGCCTTGAATGCTGCAAGAGGTTCAAAATCCAACAGCTAGGTTACTGAATGGAACTCCTGACTATTGGACAAACGTATAACACCACAGCATGAGCTGCCAATTTTCTGCTGGGCCACGTTTAAGGCATTAGCCCTAAACAACCTGGGACCAAACTATCTGAGAGAATGCCAGATCTACCCAGTCACTAAGGCATGGGTAGGCAAATTAAGGCCTGGGGGCCGGATCCGGCCCAATCACCTTCTAAATCCGGCCTGTGGACGGTCCAGAAATCAGCGTGTTTTTACATGAGTAGAATGTGTCCTTTTATTTAAAATGCATCTCTGGGTTATTTGTGGGTCCAGCCTGGTGCTTTTACATGAGTAGAATGTGTCCTTTTATTTAAAATGCATCTGTCAGGGAACTGCCATCAGCTCAGAGGCGAGGGCAGCTGGATTACATGGAGACTCCAAAGATCGTGGGAAGCAGCACTTCCTCAGCGGAGGAGGGAAGCCACACCTCTAGTGGAGAAGAGATGCAGGGCTCAGAGGATGCAAGAAAGAGCCAAGACACCGTGCCTGAGCAAAGAGGGGGGAGGGAGGTCCCCCTTTACCGAAGACGTCCTTGCGCAATAGGTTTACGCGCAGAGAGGGGAGGCATCAGATGGGGGTCAAGAGACTACTCTGCTGGGGAAAGTTTAAGGGCTGCCCACTCTCAGCTTCTGCTAGTGGCTGAGCAAGACATGGAATTGAGGCGTTCTGCACTGTAAATGTTTTTGCACCAATAATAAAGCCTTTGAAAAGACCAGTGGGGAAACTGCCTGTTCGCTCTTGAGCAACCACATAACAGGCATAACAGCATATCTGGGTTATTTGTGGGGCATAGGGATTCATTCATTTCCCCCCCCCCAAATATAGTCTGGCCCCCCACAAGGTCTGAGGGAGAGTGGACCAGCCCCATGCTGAAAAGGTTTGCTGACCCCTGCACTAAGGTCTACGGAGGCCATCCTGTTTGTGCTGCAGTCCCCTACAGCTCAGCTCTTGAAAAGAATTCTGTTGTGGTGTCCAGTAGTGGTCAGCGAGCATAGCAATGCAGGTGGGTCAGTATTGCTTACCTGCCTTCCCAACTCCCCAGTGGGGAACACAGTGCGGTCCATGTGCAGCGGCAGAGCCAACACCTGCACTGAGTTCCTTGTGCCTAGGCCCTCTCCCTTTCAGAAACCAGAAGCAATGGGAAAGGAGATGAGCCATGCTGCCCTGCCCGTGCCCCCCTGCCTACCACAATTGGTGGTGTGCACTCTTTAAAGTACCCCTCCCCCCAAAAAAGGAAAGAAGCCGTGTGCGAATGGTGATGCAGTTTTGAACTGACGGTTAATGCTGCTCAGTTTATTGTTTCCACTCCAATTGTATTTTATTGTGAAGCACCTTGAGACGTTTTAAAAATAGGTGGTATATAAATATTTCAAATAAATAAAACGGAAACTGGTAATGTGGTAGCATCCCTTTATGTACGATGGGGTGGGGTAGGAGAGCTTGGGGGGAAATCCACATCAAATTTTCATGGCCCTGTAGCAGCTATGGTGACTTATTTACCTGAAGTAATGTATTTAGGGGACGCGGGTGGCACTGTGGGTTAAACTATGGAGCCTGGGACTTGCTGATCAGAAGGTAGCGGTTCAAATCCCCATGATGGGGTGAGCTCCCGTTGCTCGGTCCCTGCTCCTGCCAACCTAGCACTTCGAAATCACGTCAAAGTGCAAGTAGCTAAATAGGTACCGCTCCAGCAGGAAGGTAAATGGCGTTTCCATGCGCTGCTCTGGTTCGCCAGAAGCGGCTTAGTCATGCGGGCCACATGACCCGGAAGCTGTATGCCGGCTCCTTCGGCCAATAAAGTGAGATGAGCGCCGCAACCCCAGAGTCGGTCACAACTGGACCTAATGGTCAGGGGTCCCTTTACCTTTTTAATGTATTTAGTGTTAACTCTGGCAGTGTAGACTCAATTCTGAGCAAACTAAGCCTCCTGAGGGGTATTGTGCTCTAGGAGGCTTAGTTTGGTCAGAATTGAGTCTACACTTCCAGAGTTAACACTAAACACATTACTTTGGGTAAATGAGCCACCATAGTGAGTAGAGGTGCCAAGAAAATTTGTGTCCCGGGATTTTTAGACTCTTCTACCCATGTACTATCTGAAACCAAAGGGGAACATTGGTTGCCAGATGTGAAATATATTGGCATTATTTTCAGCTCCCCTACCCCACTAATGAGGACAAGGAGGAGTCAGGCTGCTGCTTATGTCATTGCCGCACAATGAATATAATGTATAATTTTGACCAAGGACCACCTAGTGAATTTATGGCAGAAGTGTAATTTGAACCAGGGATTTTCTCTTTAGCCAACACACTCAATGAGATGTAGGTACTGCAGCCCTGTAAAGAAGCAGTGTAATGTTCTGGGAGCCAGTCTGATGTATTCTACACACTTCAAGACATTTTCAAATGCAGAAGTAACTTGCAATTGCACTGCTGTACTTTGACATTTTAAGGTAGACAGTGACCTTTAATCCAATGTCTTTGCATCAAGGAAAAGAATGCATGCTGGTCAAAATAATGTATGCGCATCTCTAAGGCCACCGAGGAATAACTATAATCAGATATATTAATGAGTTATTCATTTTTTAAAAAATTGCTGGCATATAAAACATACCAAAGTAGTGTCCTATTTCCACACACAGTCTTAGGAGCCTGCTTTCAGATTTATATCTCTCTACTCTCATGTTTAAGGGTGAAAACTGATTAAATCAAATGTTTGGGTCAGGACAGATTCATGCTAATTTCAGCATTACAACAGTGACTGCATTCACCAAATCAGTATGTCTTTTGCTTACATAACTTTAAATCTTATTATCACTATTTATCTGCAGATAACATTCATTTCACCCCACATCTGTTATGTGTATCTCTTTCATTAGTACAATGTACCCAATAATACCACTTGTCTTCATTACAGAATATATGCTTCCACTCAGAAGTAATTGCTAGACAGCCATAGGAACTGACGCATCCATAATCCAATATTAATTAACCCACCAGATTCCTGATGCTGGATTCTATGCAGATTTGAACACCTGTGCTCCACATCTGGTCCCGCAGGATCACAGAAGTGATACTAGAAATCGTGTTCTGGTCTGCCTTACACTGGGATCCTCTCTGTGTGCAAAAGGGCAGTATATCTAACAGAAGTTAAAACAGGCAGAAGTTAATGGCCCACAGACTGTCACACTGTATAGGAATATGACCATGTAAAAATAATTTAAACGTTTGTACTAGTCTGTCAAATTTCTTGGCTTCACCAACAAGAATCCTAGTGAGAGAATAAGAGTTCATATCTGGTCCTTTCATCTAAATACAGTATTTTTCTAGGTGAAAGATAATTCTAGGAGCACCTGCTGAAATGTAGAAATAATCTCATCCATCACAACTAGTTTATCTTCCTCCAGAGCACTAACATTAACCACCAGCATTACTTCCATCTTTTCTGAATTAAACTTCAGCTTCTTTAACCTTGTCCACCTAAATCACAGCCTCTGGACACTTGTTTAGAACTCAGACAGCTGCTCCTTATTGCTTAGTTAATTAAATGTAGAGCTGAGTGTCATCCGCATTTTAATCAGGCAATTCAGATGTATTAATGGAGGCAGTGGTTTCAGTCTTCACCTGGTCTCAAATTGAATAAATATCTTTAGACCACCAAGTGGTAAAACTGGGGTGAGGAATCTGTTGTCTATCAGATATTGTTGGACTATGAGTCCCATCAGCCCCAGCCAAAATGGCTAATGATCAAGGATGCTAGGAGTTATAGTCTGGCAACATCTGGAGGACCAGTGGTTCCCACCCCTGCAGTAAAGGGGAAAGCTTAGTGGAGAAATGGAAAGCTGGTAAGATGTGGTGGTGGTCACCTCACTCTTCAGAGATCATAATATTAATATAGTCCTTTCCACATCTCCTCATTGAGCTGGAAACTGCTCTGGGTAGATTTATCATGACACTCTGTGGTGGCATGAGCTACACCTGTGAAAGGGAAGAGAAGGGAGCAAGCCAGCTAACATAAGCTCCCTATCTGTTGCTCCTTTCCTGTGGTTCTCAGTGTTGCCACCAAAGGAACTTCTTGGCTATCTCTGTTAAACCTGTCCTTTGATGATGGAGAACCTACCCTGTTGCCTTCCAGATATTGTTGGACCACAGCTCACATCAACTCCAGCCAGCATGGCCAATGGTCAGGGATGATGGGAGTTGTAGTCCATTAACATCTGGAGGACCAAGGGTTGGACACCCCTTCTTCTGTTACTACAGACTTCCTTATTAGCCCAACACATGACCAACAAAACTATTAGGTAATGTGGTGAGATATTTTGGTAATGGGGTGAAAATCAAGGCATGAGACCAAGGTTAACCCAACAACATACAGTGGTATCTCGGGTTACATACGCTTCAGGTTACATACGCTTCAGGTTACAGACTCCGCTAACCCAGAAATAGTACCTCGGGTTAAAAACTTTGCTTCAGGATGAGAGCAGAAATCGTGCTCTGGTGGCGCGGCGGCAGCAGGAGGCCCCATTAGCTAAAGTGGTGCTTCAGGTTAAGAACAGTTTCAGGTTAAGAACGGACCTCCGGAACGAATTAAGTACTTAACCCGAGGTACCACTGTATTTAGGAAATGGTGGTGATCATATGCTTTGAACAAGAGCAGGAAACCTGATTTTAAGAAATTGTATTAATTTAATTTGGTTTGATTTGTAATTATCTGGAAAATTAATTTTTAAAAATTTGGGGGGGGGGATAGATTGCAGTCTTCAAATGAATGTGATACAAGCCTGCACAAAACCTATAGACCTTTTGGGCTGTGCAGGCTTGTATGTAACCCCTTGGAAACTAAACTAGAGAAGTTAATGAAGGAACTAGACTGGCATCCAACACACAAGCAAGCCTCACCAGTGAGAATGTAGTCAAGCAAAGCGCTGGTGGTCCTCCTGTCTCATCCACTGATACCTCTTCTGACCCATGAGTTTGGAACTCTTTCGGCAAGTAGAGAAACAGCAATTAACATGGTAGAACATTATCACTTTCAGAGGCTGGCAATGAAAGGACTGGAAGAGTCAGACGTGGCAATTTGTTTTATGATTAATCTTAAAAACACACATTCAACCACGAATGCTGACAGAGACCCAGACAAAGGTGAATGGAGATTAAACCCGGAGCTTAGCTCTGAGACAGATCATTAATAACTGAAGCCTATAAAATAAAGTAAACAGCTACAAAGGAAGTAAAGTCAATGCACGTCAGAGGTTACCCCAGCTAAGGAGTGGTGCAATGTACACAATGCTTTTCCTCTTTGCACAAGGGGGGTGGGGAAGTGAATCTCACACTCCAGGCAATGCTAATATTAAAAATTGATGAGAATTCACAGCATGCAAGGTTTTTTTTTCTTTCTTTCTTTCTTTCAAGGAATTGTTAAATAGTTCATGAGAACTTGGGAGGAACACTCCATTCCAAATGGGAAATTTCTTCAGAAGTATAATTTAACTCAGGCTAATTTTTTTTAACACATAAGAGATGTGCATTGATTGTTGAATACTAAAGTGATGTGAACACCTTTGGAAACTTTTAACGCCTCATAAATAAGCGATGAATAAGGAACTAAGCCTACACACACATCTAATGAGCTGCCATGCTGCAAGTCATTGTCATAATCAATGATGATTATCATCTTGCCTCCTGCTTTTCTGGGCTTCTTTTCACCGTGTTTTCTAAAAGAGGAGCCATGATAGTCTACTGCAGCATAAACAATGAAGAGTCTACAAAAACGTATGCCATGATACATTTGTTTGCCTTTAAGGTGCCGCAAGACTCTTAGAACAAGGTATATATCAAGGATAGATGCACTGGGGTGGGAGGATAAGACATTGTCAATATTTGAGCCAACTAGCATCAGTGCTGGACTTTGACATTGGCATACCTGATGCAAACAGTAAAAATGACACTGGTCTGCTCATGTGTTTAAATACTACACAGAAACAAGGAAACTATAAGCAGGAAAATAGTGTGTATGCACATTCAAACACATAAATGAAAGCATAAAACAGTTTTATGGCCAACTCTGAGCTGCACCATGTGAAATCTCACATCACTAAATTCAAGAAGAAGAAGAAGAAGAAGAAGAAGAAGAAGAAGAAGAAGAAGAAGACCCACCATCCAGCTGGAAAATCAGTCTAACTTCCATAACTGTCAGAGATGCTTCAAGATCCCAGCTCACAGAGGATCACGCTAGCCAGCGGTTACTTAGTAAAAGTCTTTATTGAATTACAGTTTCCATTCTCAAGCTGCTGCGTGCAGCTCTACGTCTTATGGGTTAGACCGGCGAAGCTCCGTCTGAGTCTCCGCCCCCTGTACACCAGCTAAGTACCCTAGCCTTACTCCACCTTTTCCACCTGACCGTTCTTCTCTGGGTCCCTCTGCCCCCCGTGGTCTCTTCCTTTCTGGACGCTTCTGACGCTGACCCCCCGGACCCTTCTGTCTCCTTGCGTCGGGCTTTAGGACCTGGCTCCCTTTCCAGGCTGCTTACTGCGCCACCTTCCTGTGTATTTGAACTTGGCGCGCGCGCCCAACCTTCCACTTGCCGCCTGACCGTTTCCTCGCTCCCCGATGGAGGTGTGGCCACTCCTGACTCATGCCCTCCCTCCTGCTGCGAGCTGCCAGAGCTCGGTACATGGCGCCCTTCCTCTCCACTACGTTCTGTTGGTGATGCTGGCCCCGATTTCCAACTGCTGCTCTCTGAGCCCCCTTTGGACCCTTCTTCCTGGGGTGTCCCCCTAAGCTCCCCCCTTGCTCTGGCCACTGGCGCTCCTTCCTGTGAATCTTCTGATTCACTGGAAAGACTCGGAGATCTCGGGTCGTCGTCATCACTCATCTTTTCTTCTGCCTCCTCCCCTTCGCTCTCTGTTTCCTCCCTTGCCCTCGCCTCTGCTCCTGAACCCCTGACAATAACTATTGGCATTATCAGAAATTTAGGTGGATATCCAACAAAGTAAACCCGTTAGTGCAAGGGCTTCTGGTTGCACAACAAAAATAACTCTCCCTCTCCACGTGCCCCCTAAATGTGTTTTGGGCAGTAGCGTGCAGTGAAATTTTCCATAGGCGAACAGTTGCGGCCAGAGGTGCCAGCTTGAGGTTGTGTGTGATGTGTGCATGATGTTGTGATGTCTGGACATCATGTGTGTGAGCAGTGACAGACAGAAGCTTCTCGGGCTTTGGGAAGGAGGTGCCAGGCCTCTGACAGGATTCTGGAGCCCTACTGCCTCCTTCTCAAAGCTGGGCCAGCTTTAGGAAGGTGATGGGAGGGCTCTTGGACCCCACGGGAGCATCGTGCCTCCCTCCCAAAGAATTTACTGAGAACATTTAGAGGACTAGCCGAGTCCCCCTAGTCCACTGACTGCATGACACTGGGGGTTCTGCAATTCTTTGGAGCTAATTTGGGGGTGGTGTGGAGGCACGTGGGAAGAGAAGGAGGGGCATTCAAGCTGTGCCAGTGAAAATCCTCATGCTAATGAAACTCCTTTATTTGGCCATGCCCACATTAGCTGATATAAATAATCTCCCTCACTGTGAGAAGTGCCAGGGAACAAGGCAGGGGGCCTTCTCAGTAGTGGCTCCTGCCCTGTGGAATGCCCTCCCATCAGATGTCAAGGAAATAAACAACTATCTGACTTTTAGAAGGCATCTGAAGGCAGCCCTGTTTAGGGAGGTTTTTAATGTTCAATGTGTTATTGTGTTTTTAATATCCTGTTGGAAGCTGCCCAGAGTGGCTGGGGAGGCCCGGCCAGATGGGTGCGGTAGAAGTAATAAATGGTGGTGGTGGTTTCTTTAAGCCATAATACAATTACTCACAATGCTGCAATAAATGTGAACATCACAACTAAGTCAATATACACAACCACTAAAACATGGCAAAACCCAAACACATTACAGCAAACAAAATACTGCCCACGTACATTAAAACAGCAGGCTACCTTGTTATCAGGTGGTGAAAATACAGGTGGACTCTGAACTTCCCTGGAGAGAGAATTCCTGAGTTCTGTTGAAAGGGCCTACTCCTTAACCTTGCTGTTGTAAACCTGACCTCAGTGAAAGAGGAAATTCTGAGCAGGGCTTCCGTTAAAGATTACAGTGCACAGTGGAGTTCAGAAAGATGTTTTCTTAGATACCTTAGGTCCAGGTCTTTGGTTTGCACTTGGAAACCAATTTGGTTGCCCATGGTGTCCCATGATCCTGATGACTTGTAGTAGTAGCAACATTTTTAACCTAATTGTAGTTTGCAAATGACCTTCAAAGGCAGTCTCATGTGGAATATGTTACCTTAATGTTTGAAGGTATGCCTCACGGTGGCCAGGTGGTCATCATTTTCAAGGAAGTGAAGCATCAGATAAATGCTGAGGATTCATTTGCCACAACCAGCAACTTCTGCATGATCTTGTTTAATGGATAGGAATGTTTACAAACTCATCATTTAAGGTTATTCCCACAAGGCAATGTGACCTTGCCCTTGACAAGATGTCAGAAATACACAGAACAATGTGTGCTTATTTCACAGCTATATAATAAATTGTAGGGCTTGAAATGTGGGAATTCTTTGTGCAGTTGGTAGTCTCAAAGTCAGTCTGATAATTATCTCTGTTGGCTCCCCCCCCCCTTCTGTACTGTATTCTTACACAATTAAAGTAATGATCACGTTTGCATTGGTTTCTGGTGCTTAAATTCAATCCAATTCAAATAGCTGCTTTACGCTTCCAAAACGATATCAATAGCATAATGATTTTATATTGTTTTTCACTAGAGAAGGAATGGTGTAAAAATGACTGCAATGTTTACACATTTAAACACAGCAAATTCTTCTTCTGAAAATAATTCATAGTAGTTTGTCCCCATTTTACAAAAACATACACACTTCTGTGTACTGTTGCCTCATTTGTGAAGATAACCTTGAGTTAGTGACATTGGAGTAGGCTGGGAGATTAAGGAGGAAAATTATTTTCTAGCTCTAAACAAACCAAATATACTTTATTTTGCACCAAAGCTTTTATCAGTTCTTGCTTTATATAAAATCAATCCAACCCTTCAAAGTTTACTTTTTCCTGGGGCAGAGGGGAGGTAAAGTTTGCAATGGTAAATATATGGAGGAAATCACTATAATTGATCCTTTTTATGATAAGTCTGCATTATTCATAAGACAAGTTCTGTATTTTTATTTTATTGGAAAACTGAACATCTGGATAGTTTTGTAAATAATCTGTTCAGAAGGGTGAAGTTTGTGACATGGATTTCAAAGATGTACACTGAACGACTTTCAAGTTGAGGGTGAAAATATTGTCAGAGGGTAAAAAAAACCAAGCCCAAGCATTGAGGTTCTTAATAATTATTGATTATTTTGTTAATTGCCATGTCAGTATGTTTTACGTAATATATTAAGCAAAGTACAGGTCCCTGCCCAAATCAGTTTACAGTCTAAATTGGGGCAGTGCAGAAAGGAATAAATTACTGTAACAAAGGATGAATGTGAGGATAAAATGAGTGGCAAAGTTTCCTAGTTTAGGGAAATGACAGAGGAAAAGGATCAGGAATTTAAAATGTATCATCTCCTGACGTTTTCAATATTCTCTTGAGCTATTCAGATGCTCAGCAACATACACAGGAATATCAAATGGAAGCTTGTGATGAACAAGGAAAATTGCCAACAGTTGACAGCAGGGAAGGTGGAAACTGGAGCAGCCATAGAGTGGGGCAGAGGCAACAGATGAGAAGCATGTGGGAACATACTGGTGAAAAAGCCACAACATCAATTGACCAAAGGTCACAGAAGAAGCAAGAGGCAGAGCAAGGTTGGATGGGTACTGAGCAGCGCTGGAAGAGACGCAGTGATATTTCACAGGGGGAAGTCCACAGCAGAGAAGTCAGAGGCGGAGCAGTTCTTAAAGAAGCCAAGATCAAGAAGGAGCCCATGGCTCTGAGGCGAGGAGTCAGCCCTGGGGTCAGAGAAAATCACCGAGAAGGATGAAAATATTGTCAGGGTAGAAAGAAGAAGCCAAGGCATGTATTGAGGTCAGAAATGAAAGCTGAGCTGGAACTGAAAGGGATATATGGTAGAGGTGGACAGAAATAATTTCTAATGCAAAGAAATAGTGGGTTGGGATGTGAGGAGACCTCCAGCGAGAGGGCAACATCAGTGTTAAAAATTCCCTAGGGAGAAGTTTTAGGAAGGCAAGTTTTGGAGGGAATGAGAGAGGAGACTATCCGGCCCATGGGTCAACGTTTAAGCAATGCAAAATTGAATGTATTACCCATATTTTGTGACACTGCATACCATTAAACAAACTATAATTACTTCTTACTACCTTTGTGAAATATTTAGGCTGGATTTCTATATGTAGATTCACTTCTGAGAAAACAGACACAGGGTTGCACTGGGCTCAAGACATGATACATTCCGTTTAGATACTTCTTATTCAGCCAATGCTGCATAGCAGTTAGAGTGTTGGACTACGACCTGGGAGGCTGGGGTTCAAATCGCCACTAGACCATGAAGCTCACTGAGTGATACCTTGGGCCAGTCTCTCAACCTAACCCACCTCCCAGGGTTGTAGTGAGGCTAAAATGGGGAGGAGAAAAATTATGTACCCCACCTTGAGCTCCTTGGAGGAAAGATTGAATGTAAGTGTGTATAAGGTAAAGGTAAAGGGACCCCTGACCATTAGGTCCAGTCGTGGCCGACTCTGGGGTTGCGGCGCTCATCTCGCTTTATTGGCCAGGGGTGCCGGCATACAGCTTCCAGGTCATGGGGCCAGCATGACTAAGCTGCTTCTGGCGAACCAGAGCAGCGCACGGAAATGCCATTTACCTTCCCACCGGAGTGGTACCTATTTATCTACTTGCACTTTGACGTGCTTTCAAACTGCTAGGTTGGCAGGAGCAGGGACCGAGCAACGGGAGCTCACCCCGTCGCGGGGATTCGAACCGCCGACCTTCAAGTCCTAGGCTCTGTGGTTTAACCCGCAGCACCACCCGCATCCCTGTCAAGTGTGTATAATACATAATAAATTGAAAGATTAAGCAAAAAAATGGCTTTCAAATGGCTTACAAGCAAAACAGAAATAGGAGTAGGGAGAGAGAAATATACATACGGTATCTCAGATCTCTCCCTCAAATATTGTAAAAAATCTGGGATGATCCAATAGGCCTGGATTCCTAATAGCAATCTACAATTCAGTGTACAAGCTCTTAAAAGAAACTGGTTAACCTCTGCCCCTTTGAAACGAGAGAAGCTGCGACACCAAATATGATGGGCTGAAGTTTCAGGTGTGATTAAGAAAAAAATGGCCGTCTGTGACACGCATCTTTTGTAAGCCACTTCGGTCAGAAAGACATCCCAGGAACAATAGAGTGCCTTTGTTCATATATTATGCATGCACCTGCGTGTTTGTGGGGGTTGATGGGAGGCCAAAGGGAATTGTAGTGCAAATAGACCAAAAGAAGTAAAAGCTATACTGGCAGACAGAAAGCTTTAGTGTCGGCTGCAGGAGCTGCTGGAACTGATACTTTGAGCTAGGGTTTCTTAGCATTGAAGCTTCTTTCTCCTCTTCCTGAAGCCTATTGTGTAAGCCAAGTTATAGGTTTAAAGTAATTCAAAATCCAGCCTTGTGTCACCTATTAAACTAACAGATGTAGATGCACAGCTGGATAAATTACTATCCGCTTCAACAATGCTTGATTCATCTGCAGGAATTGAGGTGTTGTGTGATGGTTGGGATATTTTTTTCCCCATTGGCGTTTTCACTCGAGACACACTTTGCAAAGCACTAACTCTCTCTTTGCCTCTCTTGGCCTTTTGTCTCTGTCAGAAATTTTCTATTAAAAATAAAAGATGTTCCTAACAAGATGATACCAATTTGGGAGTCAGCACCAAGAGAGGTAAGTTTCATGTGTATGTGTGTGATTTCAGATGGATCTCTTGCCATTTAAATTGGACCAAGAGTTGCATTTTTTAAAAGAGAGAGAAGAGAGAGAAATATATAAAATGACTACACCAAGTTCTTGCAAGCTTTTAGAAAGTATAAGAATTCCTAGCATGCATATGAAGGGACTCTTATGATGTACACACAAATTGCAATAAAAGGAAGGTATTCACATAGCATTCCCCTTACTCTGCAAGAATCCTGTGCATGTTTACTCAGAAGTAAGCCCCACTATAGGGCTTACTCCTAGGTAAGTACTAATAAGATTGCAGCCTCTCTTTTGCAAACAAGAATGCAGTGTGTTCACCAGCTCCTAATGCTCCTCTAAACTCCTTGTTCCCTCCATGCTCACACTCACAACTTGCTAGCAAGAGAAGTCAAAGACCTAGGCCAAGTGAAACATCCCAGCTTCACCTCTCACAAGTGATGATTCTGAACTTTCAAGTTTAATAATAATAATAATGATAAATTTTATTTATACCCCACCCTCCCCAGCCAAAACCAGGCTCAGGGCGGCTAACAACTGATATAAAAACAAATTGATTGAAATACAACTTAAAAACAAGATTAAAATACATTAAAACGCAGCCTCATTTCAATGGAAACTCAAATCAAAAACTTTTTGGGGGATGAAAGCATCAGGTCTTCACCAAGGCTAACTATCCAGACTGGTCCTACATGGGCCTGAAAAAAAGCCAGGGAAGTCCCCAAATAGGAGTTCCATCACAGGAGGAGAAAGGAAAAAAGAAAGAGGGGGAGGGAATCAAATTGATTCCAAGCCAAAGGCCAGGCAGAACAAGTCTGTCTTACAGGCCCTGCGGAAAGAAATCAGATCCTGCAGATTGCCAAGCGAGGGGTTCTGCAGGAAAAGATCAGTGTGCACAGAGCATAAGCTAGATTCTCTGCTGCATCCACAGCCTTTGCCTCCAGTATGCTGCTGTCACCCAAAGCAAAAGAGAGGGAGGAGGCAGTTGTACAACTTATTTTGCTGTGCCCATTTGCAGGCTGGTACTGCCAGCAGCCTGGGTCAGGCTCTTCTCTAGTAAACAGATCAGCATTGCATCCAGCAGGTTAATCACCCGGTCTGCTCTTCCTGCACCCCACCACCAAAACATTGGGGGGCTTATTGAGGCTTATTCTTGCTGGCTGTAGCACACACTCCACCACCTTTTAGGGTACAGCGGGGACCTCTGCAGCACTGGAGCCCTTGCCACCCCACTCTGGCAGAACATGGAAGAGGATACCTCTGTTGGATCCAGAGGCATCCCTTGGCAAAGAGATTTATTGGTGCCTCTGAAGCTGGGAGAAACCATGGACCAGAAACTCAAAAAGCTTGCTTTTTATCACATTTCAGTGACTTCCTCTGTGGCCATTGGGGTCTGCTCTATAGACACCAACTCTATGGAGCTGAGGACAGCTCAGCTCCCCCAATGTAAGTGGGGATGGGGCTGAGCCCCCTCCCACAATCTTGAGGGGCAGCAGCAGCAGAGAGCCTCATTAAGCTTTCCTGAAGCAGTGAAGGGGCTCGGCTGGCCTACCTGTGGTGGCCTCCTCCCTGTGCATGTGATTTCACACACATGTGTCGCACATGTGACATCATTTGCATGCGACAAGCGCCCCCCCATGTCGCATGGAACTTGGCACCTCTGGCTCAAGTCTGTGCTGCTTTGCCTCCCCAACTTCTCCTCCTCCATTGGTCCATCTGTGCACCTGCCTTCCTGCCTCTCTCCTCCCACTGGCTGCTTTCCCTTCTGCCTCTCCCCCCCCTCCACCTTTCCCTCCTCCTGCAACTCTGGCCTGCTCTCTCCACCTTTCTTCCCTCTGAGCCCCGCTGGGTGTCCCACATACTTCTAAAAGTGCCGCTGGCCAACTGGGGAGGCGGCTCCACAGAGCTGTTGCAATGGCCCATGCTGCCCAGAGGAGCCTGCCCACCTCACCCAGAGCAGCAGAGGGGCAGCCTGGGGAAGATGCAAACAGGCTAGCAGGCTCCTGATGACAGTGGAGAGGTGCAATTTTTGCCGCCCTGGGCTTGCACCCTTGGTGGGGGCCAAGCTAACCAACACCTAGGTATATAGCTGACTGGATCCTAACTCACACCTGCATTGGATTTGGTATTATAATTGCTCTGCTTAAAGATCCTTTTTGCGCCGTTAGCTATCAGTTCTCTCACACTCAGTCAGTAGCAAACAATCTAAGTCACATGTGACATGATCAGATAACCCCATACTTCGTTAGATTGATTTTATTGATTTTGTTTGCAAGGCTCCATGTGCAATTGTTGCCTTCCCTTTTCTTTAATAAAATTCTTTGAGTTTTGACATTCAGCTTCATTGGTCTTAAAAGTCATTTCTCTGGCATTTTTCACTAGAATCTTGCCCACTAATGCTATTCTTCCTGATATACAAATGTTTCATACAATTTTGTTAAGGTCTGTGCCCATTAGGCTTTGGAAACATAAATCCAAAGCTGCTCTCACTTTTAGTATTTTCCTAGACCTGGGCAGATTAGGGTGTGGCAGCTGGTTCATCTTGTCTAGGGACAGCCTATCATAATCCTTTGAAAGGGTTGTGGGACTCTGGTACAAAAAGGGAATCTGCCAGTACAGAAAAGTCTCACAAGCCTTCCAGTATAGCAAATTTGCTGCCTGGCCACGTTCTGTTCCAGAAGGAAATGGCAACTCTCCACTCCTAGAGCTGCTATATGTCCAGATTTTCCTGGACATTACCGGGATTCCAAAGGTGGAATTGGCATGGGGGGGGGGCGGATTTCTGAAAGGTGGTGCTTTATCCTGGATCTTAGGCAAGTCAATCTTTTCGGTGTTCCCTTAAAAAAGCTCAACAACTTTCAGGGTGTCCTGGTTTTTACTTTTTGAAATATAGCAACACTATCAATCCTGAATTCACCAAATTCAATACGAGACAGTGGCTAAAGTGCTGAGCAAGCTACCTTCAATCTCCACTCAACCATGAAGTTCACATGGGTAAAGTCATTGATCTTACGGTTGAACCTACCACACAGGAAGCTAGTGAGACTGAAATTCTGCTTTGGGAGAAGGTTAAAAGGTAAAGGGACCCCTGACCATTAGGTCCAGTCGTGGCCGACTCTGGGGTTGCGGCACTCATCTCGCTTTATTGGCTGAGGGAGCCAGCATGACTAAGTCGCTTCTGGCAAACCAGAGCAGCGCATGGAAACGCCGTTTACCTTCCCACCAGAGCGGTACCTATTTATCTACTTGCACTTTTGTGCTTTCGAACTGCTAGGTTGGCAGGAGCAGGGACCAAGCAACGGGAGCTCACCCCGGCCTTCTGATCGGCAAGTCCTAGGCTCTGTGGTTTAACCCACAGCGCCACCCACATCCCTATTGGGAGAAGGTTGGGATATAATAATTATAACCCAGTTTAGGTGAATCAGGAGTAAATGGGATGGGAGCAATCCATCAACCATCCACGTTAATGAAAAATAACCTCACTATAACTGGCTTCATCTGACAACACCTTACCATGCATATCCTCCCTCCTAATACAGGAGGGTTTGTTTGTGCAGAATATGTATTGTAACAATGGTGGGAAAAGGTGCAATACCTCTCACTTAAATCCTGAAGCTAAACATTGCAGGTGATGGCACCCTGCCATTGTATTCTTTTGGAGACAAATGAAAGAGACACGACAAGGCTTGATTGGCACAGTGCAAATTGTCCAAAAGGGCAAACGGCAGTTTGTTGGCATCACCCGTCAGGTGACTCAGTGCCACACAAAACTTTGCAGGGCATAATAGATTGGTCCACTTCAGCCCCTGATAAACATATCCTACAAGATGTTTGGTTTCCACCACCCTCACCTTTCCTCACATAAAGCTTACTACAATACTTTCTCCCACGATTACATATTCCTCATTCATTTTAAAATGCCCACATTTTCCAGACTGTACCTGACTTGCATCTCTGTAACAGTCTGCGGAGGAAAATTACTTTCAGTAAATGTCAGTACGGAATGTCTGGTTGATTCTGCAGTGTAACATTTTGTCTCTGCTAAGCCAATTTTTTAAAAAAAATGTTGGATGCTGGAAGCAATTTAGATCATATTATGCTGAAAACAAGTTCAGGGGCAAGTCAAATGCCACTTGGACCAGAGTTGGCCTTACTGTCAACATCTAAACCAGGGGTGGGACGCTTCAGGCCTGTGGGGTGAATGCAGCACTCTAGATTGCTCTGCCTGACCCTCTGGACTCTCCCCTGGCCACCTCACCTCAGTGACCCCGCTCCATCCCTTCCTCAACTGCTTCTGGATATGTCCTTGAACTATGATAACCTTTCTTGCTTGCCAGAAAGAAAGATGGAGACGTGTGTAGGAGTAGAAACTTGTAGAAACTTCTGGCTTTGACATGCATGGAATGTAGTCTCCTTGTACCAAGCTAAGAGTCACAATTGCCCACGCTTGCCTCTGGCCTCATGTGCTTTTTGGCCACCTCTGGCATGGGGCCTCCAGAAGGTTGTCCATGAGAACACGCAGCCCTTGGGGCAGTAAAGGTTCTCCACCTTGATCAAGGCTTTAAAAAATAGTGGGAGGACTGATCTGCAGCCAAATCACAAATGCATGATTGCTAGAGAGTCACAAATGTGGGACTCTACGATGTCATGTAAATAAAACAATGTCTCCTACTCATCAAAAGCCACCCAACATTTTCCGGCTTGGTAACATTTTGTAGATTGTGTAAGAGCCTCAGCTGGTTCCCACTGGGCACTTCAGTAAAAGTGTTCAGACTATTACAATTATCCTCTTCAACTGCTACTTAGAGTGTAGAATTCCTACTGTATAAAACAATGTAATTGTGTGTGTTTACTTTATTTTAAAAATCGCTAAGTGGTTTACATAAAATAGTATAAAACATTCATTAAGAATAGTGATAGGCATTAGAAACAGCTGACATAATACAACTATCAAAATATAGATAAATCAAAAATTTTATTAACAAATGTACATAATAAAATCACAGGTCTGGTTAGGCTACCATAAACAAAAGAGTTTTCAAGTGGGCTCTCTTGCCATAGGAGAACTGTATAATGTGCTTGAACAGTCTTCATTATTTCAGCACTTATTGAGGCTGGGAATTACATTTACACTGAATCAGAGTAATGTCTTATCTAAGCCTACTACGGCAGTACTGCTTCAGGATTTGGGGCACAGACTTTCCTCCAATAAGTTTCTTCACTGTCACAGCAGGCAGGAAGCCAAAAACACACTCAGATTTAAAGCAGACACAATGCATCCTTCACTTATTTGGCTCAGAGATTCGTTAGCTGGAGATTGCAGGGCTGATATGACATTTATTTGGTTATTTAAACTGCAGGTGTGAGATCATTTGCTTGTCTTTGGAAGGGGAAAGAAGTATCATATTATCTCACTATCCTCTCAGTCTGTTTCCCATCATTCTGGCACAAGGGGTTTAGGGCTGTAGAGGTGCTGCGTTTAGGGTCTCACTTTTATATGGCTGCTGCACTTAGGTTTTGCAAGCAAATGTCAATTTCATTATATAACGTTTGCCTTGACATTTGCTTGCTCGCCCAGCAAGGGAGATGTGTGCAGAGGCAGCTTCTGTACATGGATTCCTTTGCTGCATTTGGAATCATGTATGCCTCCTTGAGGGATGCAGGTGGCGCTGTGGGTTAAACCACAGAGCCTAGGACTTGCTGATCAGAAGGTCGGCGGTACAAATCCCCGCAATGGGGTGCGCTCCCGTTGCTTGGTCCCTGGCTCCTGCCAACCTAGCAGTTCGAAAGCACGTCAAAGTGCAAGTAGATAAATAGGTATCACTCCAGCGGGAAGGTAAATGGTGTTTCTGTGCACTGCTCTGGTTCACTAGAAGCGGCTTAGTCATGCTGGCCACATGACCAAGGGAGCTGTATGCCGGCTCCCTCAGCCAACAAAGCAAGATGAGCGCCGCAACCCCAGAGTCGGCCACGACTGGACCTAATGGTCGGGGTCCCTTTACCTTTACCTTATGCCATCTGAACATGGATATTCATCGGGGTGGCATCTCTGCATTGCAATGAAGCTGAAGATACAGGACATCCAATATGGCATTGGAAGGCCAAGTAAGGGATAGAGGAAAGCCACAACATTTAGAGCTTCTGAGTTTAGGGGGGACGGAATAAGTCAGATGGAACACAGAAGTTTATTTTTTAAATTATATATAGTGTAAAGGCCATGGATAGAGAGTAGCATTTTTCTCCCTCATAACAGTGGAAGCAAAGGGCATCGAGTGAAGCTGACTTGCAGGAGATTCAGGACAGGCAAAGGTAAGTAGTTACACAGCTCGTAGTTAAGGAATTTTCTGCCAGAAGCTGTAATGGCTGTTAGTTTAAATGGCTTTGAAACTAATGGAGGATGAGTCTATTAATGGTTGTAAGTCATGTTCTGCTACCTACGGATTGAGAGGCAACATTCCTCTGAATTAACAGTTGCTGTGAAACAACAGTGGGAGAAAGGACCATTGACTACTATTGGATAAAGGCTGCTGGGTGAGATAGGCCTATAGTCTACGCCTGAGTCACTCTTAGTATGTTTTTATGACATTCAGCAATAATAACACAATAACAGAATTACATACGTGTTGTTGTTGTTTTTAAAGAATACTACAGTTGTACCTTGGTTCCCAAAAGCTTTGCGAGTACAATGTTTTGGCTCCTGAATGCCCGACGCTGCTTCCGTGACTTCTGATTGGCTGCAGGTGCTTCCTGCAGCCAACTGGAAGCATCACCTTGGTTTCCGAATGTTTTGGAAGTTGAGCGGATTTCCGGAACAGATTCCGTCTGACTTCCAAGGTACAACTGTATAATTGCCCAACTGGTCCAGACCAAAGATCTAACTCGACACCTTCTCTAGCTCTTCTTTGGCCAGACAGATGCTTTTGGGGTGAGCACAACAACAATGTTCCCCTGCTAATTGATCTGGTAGTCTGCTTTTGACTGAGGATAGAGGAATCATATAGACAAATCTATACTGTAAATCTAAGCTACAATTCTATACCCAATTACCTCAGAGTAAGCCCCATTGAAATCAGTGGGTCTTACTGAGGAATAGGCATATGTATGATGGCGCTGTAATTCTTTTTACAGGCAATCTAACCCCATAGATACATTATATCATTACATATTTTTTTGGGAAGGGAATTCCAGAAGGTAATTATGTATCATATAGAGAACTATTTCCTTTTGTCATCCTGATCCTTCTGCCAATCAATTTAATTGGATGACCTCAAGTTCTAGTATTTTGAAAGAAGGGAGCGAGAAATTTCTCATCTCTTGAGCTTTCTTTCTAGGGAAGATGCCCTGATCATTTTAGTTGTCCTTTTCCTGCATCTTTCTTAGTGGGGAACTGAGCATCTCACAGGATTCTAAATGCGGTTTCACTATAGCTTAATATAATGACCTAACACTGCTTTCCCTTTTCATTTTAATTCACCCAATACTTTGCAACATGGACAGCACAAACTTAGGCATCTCTACTTGGAAGCAAGTACTACTCTTTTAAATGGTGCTTCCTCTAAGATAAGTGTGCTTAGCCTGAAAGCCTTAGGTGGCAATCTCATGCATACTGCATGGAATAATTATACAGTATGATGCTATATCATATAAGCTGCCCACAAACAAATTGGAATGAACACTGACTTAAATAGCCCCTGAAACAAATCAGGATAAATGCTCAATAAGCAGGTCATTTGAAAGTGACCAATGTTCCTCAACAACTCACAAGGGGAAAGGGGGGCAGTATATAAAAAAAGATAAAGGACCCCTGGATGGTTAAGTCCAGTCAAAGGCGACTATGGGGTTGCGGCACTCATCTTGCTTTCAGGCTGAGGGAGCCAGCGTTTGTGCACAGACAGCTTTCCAGGGTCATGTGGCCAGCATGACCAAACTGCTTTTGGTGCAATGGAACACTGTGACAGAAACCAGAGCACACAAAACGCTGTTTACCTTACCGCCGCAGCGGTACCTATCTATCTACCTGCACTGGCATGCTTTGAAACTGCTAGGTTGGCAGGAGCTGGGACAGAGCAATGGGGGCTCACCCCGTCGCGGGGATTCAAACCGCCGACCTTCTGAAGAACAAGAAGAAGAAGAGGAGGAGGAGGAGTTTGGATTTGATATCCCGCTTTGTCACTACCCTAAGGAATCTCAAGGCAGCTAACAATCTCCTTTCCTTTCCTTCCCCACAACAAACACTCTGTGAGGTGAGTGGGGCTGAGAGAGTTCAAAGCAGTGTGACTGGCCCAAGGTCACCCAGCAGCTGCATGTGGAGGAGCAGGGAAATGAACCCGGTACCAGCGGCGTAGCGTGAGTTGTCAGCACCCGGGGCAAGGAAAGTAATTTGCGCCCCCTAACCCGGGGCAAGGCAAGTAATTTGCGCCCCCCCAAACCCCTAACCTGCCGATCTGAGGTGAGTTGCCGCTGGCGCTGCCACCCAAACCACGCCGCTTGCCCGGAGGAGGAGGGGGGCAGAGAGGCGAAGAAAATGCAACATGGCCCAGCAGCAGCAGCGGAGGCGGGGCTGTGAGGAGGGGCTGCCTGGCGCGTCCTCCGCGGCCCTGACGCACGGGGCTGAGAGCCGCTGCCTGCCGGACGCCTTCAGCCCGGGCGCGCGCACAGCTCGCCGGCTCCACGAGACGTGGGGCTCTGTTACAGCCTGCGCCGGAGGCTCTTCGGCGACTCCGGAGGCAGCGAGCGCGCCCCCCCCAGATGTTGCGCCCGGTGCGGCTGGCCCCCCTGGCACCCCCCACGCTACGCCACTGCCCGGTACGCCAGATTACGAGTCCGCTGCTCCACACTGGCTCTCAGCAAGCCCAAGAAGCTCAGTGCCACCTGTGTCCCATATACTTTTATTCACCCATGAAGGTGAGAAGCTGAGGCAAGAGCAAGGGCTCTCCTACAAATGCAGAATCCACCCCACATCCTTACAGACCAAGAGAACATAAGAAGAGCTTGCTGGATCAGACCAACAGCCCAGAATTCTGTTCTCACAGTGGCTGAAACCCGCAAGCAGGCTTCAAGCACAACATCCCTCTCCTGTCCTGTAGTTTCCAGCAACTGGCATTCAGAAGCATCTCTGTCTCCAACTGTGGATCCAGAGCACAGCCATTGTGGCCAGTAGAGATCAATAGCCCTCTCCTCCATGACTTTGTCTAATCCCCTCTTAAAATTGATGGCCGTCACTGCCTCCTGTGGGAACAAGATCCAAAATTTAACTATGTGTTGCCTGAAGCGCTTTCTTTTGTCTGTCCGGAATCTTGCAACACTTCGTTGGATGCTCACAAATTCTAGAATTATGAGAGGGAGGAAAAAAATTTCTCTACCCATTTCCCCTGTGCTGTGTATAATTTCATGCCCCCACTTACTCACCTTTTCTCTAAAAAGTCCTGAATGCTGCAACCTTTTTTTACAGGAGTGCATCCTCAACCCCTTGAATGGATGCAGTTTCAAGCAAACTACAGTTGCTTTAAATGTATGGTGTGCACACAGCCCTACTTGTGTGTCCCCCCCCCCCCGCCCTTCCCAGCTTCGCATGCACTGAATATGGGAGCAGCTCTGTCTGTGTAGCAACCATGTTATCCCCACACCGGCATAATATAAATATGGGATTACTCTTCCTATGGCTGGATTGGTGCAGGGCTTTGTTTTAGTGCCGTCTATATTTCGTCCTAAATAGTTTTAAAATGCTGTCGCCTGCCACGAGGCTTCAGAGATAAAGCAGGTTAAAAGTGGAACGGAAATAAATCAAAGCCCCAGCTCAGACAATGCAGAGCTTGTAAAGCCTATCTGGGGAATAATATATGGCCAATTTTAAAAACCTCTTTGGGCAATTTTGTTCAAATAGCAGTGTCATGGGCAACTCTGCAAAGAGGTCATAAACACTTCTTGTAATTGCAGCCCTCATCGGAAGGAGGCAATTAGGCACGCAGATAAATGGTGCAAGTAAAGGAAATGCACGCTGGATCAGCTTTCTTGCACAAGTGACTGTATGCTTTGCTTTCCTATTTGCTCTTGAAACATTTGCTCTACAGCAGAGAGGTGGGGCCTCAAGCCCAGGGATCAAAGCCAATCCAAGGACCCTCCTGGTCCTTGGTTCTCTTCCCAGGTCCCACTCTGGTCCTGCTTCAGATCCCTAGTGGTTTTGCCCAACTGGAATTCAACTCTCGCGCACACACACACACACACACACATGCGTAGAAAGCCTTTTAGCCTATTGTACAAAGATGCAATTTGTATTTATTGCCAGTGTGGTGTAGTGGTTAAGAGCTGTATTCTCGTAATCTGGTGAACCGGGTTTGTGTCTCCGCTCCTTCACATGCATCTGCTGGGTGACCTTGGGCTAGTCACACTTCTCTGAAGTCTCTCAGCCTCACTCACCTCGCAGAGTGTTTGTTGTGGGGGAGGAAGGGAAAGGAGAATGTTAGCCACTTTGAGACTCCTTAGCATAGTGATAAAGCGGGATATCAAATCCAAACTCCTCCCCCCCTCTTCTTCTTCTTCTTCTTGTTCTTCTTCTTCTTCATTCAAATGTTAAATTTTGATGTATTATTGCATTTTGTGCAGATCGTGTTGATCAGATGAAGGACAGGCTTCGTTGGCACCCATCTGTCTCGAGAGATAATGGAGTGACCTCCCTGGGACGCAAGCCTGGACAGGGTGCATGGATGTCCTGGGCTGTCCAGATGACAAAACTCACCCTCCTCAACCTTGCTAACGTAGTCCAAAGGAAAGCAGAGCATTACGATGGGGGGAGGGGGACAACAACAGCCCTGTCCATTTTTCCTTGTTTATATTTTCACTGTGAGGTCATGGCCTTCTCTGCTGATGAAATTTGAGGGCGCTGACCACAGCTGTGGAAATATGAATGAGGTGTCAAATTAAAGCACAAGCCATAAGGATTTGCATGCAAATAGTGCGGGTGGGGAGAAAATAAAGGACAAATTCCTAAAGTGAGCACAAGCTAGCTATTACCTATCAGTCCAGGAACCTCCCAAGCTATTAGATTGTCATGGAAATCACAATGACAGAGAGGACAGATTATTGAAACAAACACATGTTAATTCTAGGCATCCCGATATGTATGAAAGCTTGAGCATACCAAGGTGAGGAAATGGGTTAGGATGAGTTACATAGCTGATGAGTTGGCTGACAGACAGGATTCAATAAAGAAGGAAAATATTGAGGTCTGGTCTACAGGTCACATGGACTGAAGTGGGAACAAGACGGCAGCCATTTTTTTATGTATATATAACCACACAGGAAACAATGTGCATTCATTTCCTGAATCATGTCAAGAAGTGTTTTTACCCGGGGTGATGGAGGTGCCATTCCAAGCTGCTTTGAAGTTTAAAAAAAAAACAAGAAAGAGACAGCAAGACCTCAGTTCACCACATGCTGGCAGGGCTGATGGAAATTGGAGTTCAACAACATCTGGGGGGGGCACAAGGTTGGGGAAGGCTGGCTTTCCCTGGGACAAAAATAATGCTTAACCTGTACCATATCTGCATTATCAGGTACAGAAAGAATCTCGCCAGAACACACACAGAGAATTCGTAGCTAATGTCTCCTTCCAAGCATAAATGAGAGGAGAAAATGGGAGAACTAAGCAACAAAAGTTGAAACTCAAAGTCAGTTTTCAGACTCCCGTAATGACTAGAGACAACGTGACACCGGAAAGCAAAAATAAAAAGGCCATCTTCTAAAATGGCATCAGGTGAATATAATGTCAGAGTTTCTGTTATGCACCTTTTAACTTGACTTTTCTTACAGAAGGAAGTTTGCTGCTGTTGTGGAACTGAAGGTTCCTAGCTGCACAGTGACATAAGGAACGTTAAAGAAGCAGATTAAAAAATCCTTTAAGATCTACGATTAGGAATAGAGGAATAATAATAATAATAATAATAATAATAATAATAATAATAATCTCTAGACAGCAGCCAGTACTAAAGTCTTCAGAAAAGGGATTGTTGGAACCATGTTTTTTAAATTGGCTGCTTGAAACCCCAGGGGTGCAAAGCATTCAGAAGTGATTATCTCGGATTCTGTGAGAAGTTTGCCTTTTGGACATATTGGAGGGCAAAGGGCAAGGAGAACAGCTCTGATCCGATGTACCGTGCTTGAAACATTCAGTGTCAGGGGTTAAAGGTTGGGATCTAGCCAGATTAAAAAAAGGGAAAGAAAAGCAACAATAGAAGATAAAGGAAAGTTTCTCTCAACACTAGAGAACCAATTTAAACCATCAGTTTACCAACAGAGTTTGCCAAGTATTGAATATAACAAAACAAACAATTTCTGCAGAGACCAGGGGTTTTATTTTCTAATCATGTAACATTCAATATCCGAAACCCTATATTGCGTAAAGTTTTTAAAATACCTTCTTTAAGCGTTAATGATGGACCAACTGCACTGTGGCTTGCAGTGAAGGAAATTGAGAGGACCACAATTAAATGGGTTATTTCAAGCATCATGCTAATTGCCATTCATATATAAACCAATATGTACCAAATAATATTAAGGATCGCTTACATCTTTCAAGATGAAATATCTCCCAATGTAATCAATGAGGATTTGGCGTTGGAGGTTTGAGGACAAGGGAGAGATCAAATACTGCATTAACCTGCAGATTCTGTATTTAAATGAAGCTAACTCCCATTTCCAGTTTAATTATAATTCCTTTTTTTAAAAAATCATTGACTAGAAAAGTGCCAAGTTAATTGGACAGTAGTGTGTGTGTGTGTGTGTGTGTGTGTGTGTGTGTGTGTGAAAAACCTAATTACTGTTTGTGCTTGGGAACTATCTTTCCTCCCCAAATTTAATCAAACTCTTAGGATTAATCAATGAATGTTTCTTTAATCAAGCAACAGTCCTACTTACGCTTCTTTTGAGAAGATGTGTTTAATCACAAGACCCACTAGCCCCTCTTCAAAAGAACATGATGGGGGCGATCACTGGCTCCACTCCCATTTCCACACACCCAGATACCATTGCCACTCTACCTCCAGACGTTTGTGTTTCGGGAAGAAGGTCTAAACACAGAAGCTATGTGTGTTCAGGTGAAAACGTGCAGCCTTCTCCGTGTAACCAGGAGCCCAAAGCATGCAGAATCCCCGGTGACACGGAGAAACCTACACTCGATGCATTTTGGTTCGGGGTGGCATAATTCGTTAGCATGTGTCAGGGAACTGACATCGGAGGAAAGGGAAGTGGTAAGGCTCCCAGAGACTGGGAGAGAGTCAACAGCCAAAGCAGGGACCAGCAGGGGGAGCGCGGGGTCTCTGGAGGAGGATCTCAGTAATGCTGAGAGAGACGCAGCAGCCCAGGCAGGAAGCAGCAGGGGAGAGAAAGGGGTGAGAGACACTTCGAGCGAAAATAGCGGGGAGGTGTCAGAAGCAACTGCAGGGAGACCCATGCTTCGCCGGAAGCTGCCACGTCGTGAGTCCAGGAGACGCGTTTCCGTTAAGGAACTTCTTTGCTGGAAGCGCTTCCGCAGACAGCCACTGTCAGACTCTACTAGTGACTAGAGCAGACATGTCTGAGGAGCTCTGTCACACACAGAGGTTTGTGGGGTCGCACAAACTCTGAAGGGGCACAATTTTAAGCACAAGCAGCTAACCATCCCCTGACAGCAGTCTGACAGTCTCTGTACGCTGCCTGTGCAGGAGAAGGCATCATGAGCGACCCAGCAGGAGCCGGAGCCGCAGGGGGTGGAGCTGGTCCAAGCTTGGAAGAAAGGTATCAAGCTCTGGAGGTCCAACTTGCGCTGCAGACGGCGAGGCTCGAGGAGAGAAGGGCTCAGGATGCTGACAAAAAGGGGAGAACCACTCAGTTCCCCAGAAAGGTACCAGGATTGGTGCAGAAGTTTGGGGGGGACCCCAAGGATTACCATGCCTTTAGGACTGAGATGCAATATGCTCTGAATGTGCAGTTTGATGAGTTCCCTGATGAGGAATCGCGAGTTGCGTTCGTAATTGGGCATCTTGAGAAGGGGGCGCGGGACTGGGTTCGACCCCTGATGGCAACGCACAACGATATCCTAAAGGACACTATGAAATTCTTTCGTGCAATGGATATCATGTTTTCCAGCGATATTGAGGAAGGGGTGGTACGCAGACAGCTAATGGCTTGCAAGCAGGGAAGCAGATCTGTCCGTGAGTACTGGACTGAATTTACCATGCTGATTCACAGATTGGGGTGGGATTTATCGGCGGCACCCATTCAGATGCTATTTGAAGAAGGTCTTTCTTCAGCTGTGAAAGACGAGCTGGCCAGGAGCCCCAGGGCGGGGTCTATGGATCAGCTGACCAAATCTGCGCTGACCATTGGAGCGCGCCAGGAGGCAAGAGCCTTGGAGAGGCGGGAAGGGAGAGGGGAACGTTGGAAGGAGTTACGCATTCCAGACATTCCTGAGCCAGCTTTCCCGCCGGCAGAGCCGATGGAAATCGGAACAGCCCGCGCGCGCGCAGTTTCAAAGCCCAGTGAGGGGGCGAAGAAGGAGGGAAAGGGAGCCCGGAAATGCTATCTCTGCCAACAGCCAGGCCACTTTGCCAGAGTCTGCCCCCAGAGGAAGGAATGGCAAGGGATGGTGGGAGCTGTTGAGGGGGAAGAGCAGGGAGAAACGGAGCAGGTAAAAGCCAACGCCTGGTTGCCAGCAGGGCACTGCAGCCAGGCCAAAGAGCAGTGAAAGTGCCCCTTCCCCAAGTGCCAGTGCCAGAAGCTCCTCGACCTGCTCTAGTGATTGAAGTGTCTCTAGAGCTGCAAAATGGACACCCCCTAAAAATAAAGGCGCTGTTGGACTCAGGCAGCTCCTGCAATTTCATGAGCAAGGAGTTTGCTGCTGAGCACCAGATACAGACTATCCCTTTAAGCAACCCCCTGCAGGTGACCACGATTGATGGCAGGGAACTGTTGGGAGGAGGCGTCAGCTTGCAGACCGTCCCAATGATAATGAGGGTGGCAAGGCACACAGAACTGATAGCGTTTAATGTGGCCACCTTGGGAGGCGCTCCCATTATTTTGGGAATGAGCTGGCTAGCCCTACATGATCCGCTGGTGGGCTGGCATCAAAGAGTGGTTTCCTTCGGTTCCGCACACTGCTTAGAACACTGCAGGGCGGAAAAGGGGTCAGCAGGGGCCCAAGCCACCCTAGCAGGGACGGAAGTGATGGAGAAGGGGAAGGTGCCACCACAGTATGCTGATCTCAGCGACGTGTTCAGCGAGAAGGAAGCGGACCAACTACCCCCGCATAGGCCCTTTGATTGCCAGATCAATTTACTCCCTGGAGCACAGCTTCCTGTAGGCAAGTTGTATGCCATGTCAGACAGGGAGATGCAGGAGTTGCGAGCGTTCATTGACAAGAACCTGAAGAGAGGCTTCATCAGAGAGTCCAAGGCAGCGGGGGGTAGCCCAGTGTTTTTTGTGGATAAAAAAAACACGGACAAGCCGAGGCTGGTATGTGACTTTCGGGCCCTAAATGCAGTGACAGAGCCGGCGGCTTTTCCTATGCCCAGGATTGATGATATTTTGACCAGGGTGCGAAAAGGAAAGATTTTTACAAAGCTGGACCTAAGGGGGGCGTACAACCTGATACGTATAAGGAAAGGGGATGAATGGAAGACCACCATGTTCACCCCTTTGGGGGCATTTGAATACCTCGTTATGCCTTTTGGATTACAAACAGGCTCCGCGTGTTTTCAAGCCTTTATGAACCATGTACTGGGGCCTTTGCTCTACAAGAATTGCGTGGCCTTCTTAGATGACGTGTTGGTGTATTCGGAGAATGAGGAGCAACATGTGAGAGACGTCAGAGAAGTGTTGAGCAGGCTGCAAGCCAACAGACTGTGGGTGAAACTGGAGAAGTGTCAGTTTCATACCAAGGAGGTGGAATTCCTGGGGTACCGCTTGTCAGACAAGGGGTTGGCCATGGACCCCGGCAAGGTTCAAGCGGTGCTGGAATGGAAAACACCCAAGACCAAGAAGGATGTGCAGAGGTTCCTAGGGTTTGGAAACTTTTATCGTAAGTTCATCCGAAACTTCGCCCACCTGACGGCGCCCATCACGGACTGTCTCAGCAGCAAAAAGAAGTTTGTTTGGACGGGGGAGGCGGAGCGAGCGTTTGAGGAACTGAAAAGGGCCTTCGCCTCTGACGAACAACTTCTACATGTGGATTTACAAAAAAAGCTGAGGGTCGAAACAGACGCTTCTGACAGAGCCATAGGGGCGGTGCTTCTTCTGCAGCCGGGGAAGGAGGGGTCAGAGTGGCGACCGTGTGCCTTCTTTTCGCGAAAGCTGAACAAATCTGAGAGAAACTACACGGTGCACGACCGGGAACTTCTTGCGATTTATGAGGCCTTCCGGAGATGGAGGCACCTACTAATTGGTGCACAACAGAAGGTGCAAGTGTGCACGGACCATAAGAATCTAGAGTATTGGAGAACTGCACGAGTGCTCAACCAAAGGCAGTTGAGATGGGCCCAGGAGTTCTCCAAATTTAACTTTGAGATTTGTTACGTACCAGGCCCGGAGAACGTTAGGGCGGACGCTCTCTCACGCAAACCTGAATATTTGGAGGGAGAGGGTGCACCCGAAGAGACCCATGTTATTCCCGAGGACCGCTGGGTGTGTGGGGCGGCTTTGGTGGGGCAAAGGGAACTGGTAGAGGGAACGGTGCAGGATGAATACGCCCAGGACAAACTCAGGGGTCTCAGGAGGGAGGGAGACAAACCCGGGGGTTTTGAGGAGAGAAACGGGGCGTTGTACTACAAGGGAGCGTTATACATACCTGAAGGGGAATTGAGGGAAAAGGTACTCAAGCAACTGCACGATAGCCCCACAGCAGGGCATTTTGGGCAACACAAAACCATGTGGCTGGTTACCAGGGAATTCTGGTGGCCCAAGGTCAGGGAAGATGTGCGTGAATATGTGAGAGGGTGTGACCGATGTCAACGAGCCAAGGGGGAGAGGCGGGCACCGGCAGGTTTATTAGAACCACTACCCACGCCGGAAAGACCATGGGAGGCAGTGGCAATAGATTTCATGACTGATCTGCCCAGGTCCAAAGGGAAGACAGCCATTATGGTTGTGGTAGACCTGTTAACCAAGATGGCCCACTTTATAGCCTGCTCACATGCGGTCACAGCAGAAGAAACCGCTAAATTGTTTGTGGAAAATGTGTTTAGGTTGCATGGTGCCCCCTTGAGGGTGGTTTCGGACCGAGGGAAACAATTTACTTCCAGGTTCTGGAGGAAGCTCATGAGCTTATTGCATGTAGAGGTGAATTTTTCCACTGCCCGTCATCCAGAAACCAATGGGCAGGCGGAAAGAGCTAATGGTGTCCTCCAGCAATATTTGAGGTGTTATGTGAATGACAGAGAGAATGATTGGGTGGAGAAGCTGGCGTTGGCAGAATTTGCCTATAACAATGCAGAGAACGTGTCCACGGGGATGAGCCCTTTTTTGGCCAATCACGGGTGTCATCCCCGAGCCTTCCCAGGGGGGGAGGGGGAGAACTGGAGCGTTCCTGCCGCAGAACAGTTCGTTGAAGAAATGGAAGCGATCCATCGCCAGCTCCAACTTAATTTAAACAGGGCGAAGGAGGAATATAAGAGGCAGGCAGACAAAACCAGAAGGGAAGGGGAAAGCATTAGGGTGGGGGACCAGGTGTGGCTGTCCACCCAAGGGTTACCATTTAAAGGAGGTTGTAAGAAGTTAAGACCCAAAAGACTGGGCCCATTTGAAGTCACGCAACAGGTCAACCCAGTGGCTTTCAGACTCCGGTTACCGAACCACATGAAGTTGCACCCAGTGTTCCACAGATCATTGCTGTCACCGTATATAGGGGACAGAGAGGGGAGGGTCAATAGGGGACCAGCTATGGAGGAAAAAGAACACAGCTACCATGTAGCGGAGATTCTCGATTCCAGGTGGAGGGGAGAGCAAGTAGAGTATTTGGTAATGTGGGAAGGGGAGCCGGAGTCGGAAAACACCTGGGTCAGGGCAGAGGATGTAGATGACGAGGTTTTGATTGAAACTTTTCATCAGAGATTCCCTAGAAAACCCCAGCCAGTGGCAAGGTTCCGGAGGGAATACTTCGCCACCACCGACGACGAAGAAGAGTTGGAGGGGTTCGCTGATTCCGAGGTGGAGGAGGATTCAGCGAGTCGGAACGAAGACCGATGGAGGGAATTGTTCGAGACGTCTGAAGATGAAGAGGATTCTTTTAGGGGTTTCAGCTCCTCACCGCCCAGAGGAGAAAGTAGGGGCGGGGGAGAGGGGGGCCCTGGAGGGGAGGTGGATGTCAGGGAACTGACATCGGAGGAAAGGGAAGTGGTAAGGCTCCCAGAGACTGGGAGAGAGTCAACAGCCAAAGCAGGGACCAGCAGGGGGAGCGCGGGGTCTCTGGAGGAGGATCTCAGTAATGCTGAGAGAGACGCAGCAGCCCAGGCAGGAAGCAGCAGGGGAGAGAAAGGGGTGAGAGACACTTCGAGCGAAAATAGCGGGGAGGTGTCAGAAGCAACTGCAGGGAGACCCATGCTTCGCCGGAAGCTGCCACGTCGTGAGTCCAGGAGACGCGTTTCCGTTAAGGAACTTCTTTGCTGGAAGCGCTTCCGCAGACAGCCACTGTCAGACTCTACTAGTGACTAGAGCAGACATGTCTGAGGAGCTCTGTCACACACAGAGGTTTGTGGGGTCGCACGAACTCTGAAGGGGCACAATTTTAAGCACAAGCAGCTAACCATCCCCTGACAGCATGCTTCTTTTCCACAGTTGATTGTGCCGAAAGCAGCTTGCAATAAACATAAACTTATCATCAAAATTACAACTTCACATTCCAAAAAACCCAGCATGTTACGAAATACTGGCAATCTCAAGGAGGGGAAAATCAACAATTCAGCAAACATAACATAAATATGTAAAAGTCTGGGTGGATCCATCAGGGATGGGGATTTGGGTCCCTGCTCACTGTCGTCGTCCCCAATATTATGGCCATGTGTGGAAAGTAACCTCTGAAAAGGGCTAGTATAGTCCTCTGCACCATGAGTTCTCCTACCTCAGAGTTAGCTGAGGCCATCCAGATGTTGCAGTTCCAAACATCCCTTACCATCAGTCCTGTTGGATGGGAGTGATAGGATTAAGAGTCACCTGGAGGGCCACAGATGCCTCAGTCCTGAAGGAGCATCTCCACCCCCATTGTTCAGCCCAGACACTTAGGTCCAGCTGCAAAGCAGCTCCTTCATTGTGAGGTTACAGGGAACCAGGCAGAGGACCTTTTCGGTAGTCATGCCTGCCCTGTAGAATGCCCTCCTGTCATATGTCAAGGAAATAAACAACAATCTGATTTTTAGAAGACATCTGAAGGCAGCCCTGTATAGGGGACTTTTTGATGTTTGCTGTTTTACTGTGTTTGGTATTTTCATTTGTTGGGAGATGCCCAGAGTGGCTGGGGAAACCCAGTCAGATGGGCGGCATATAAATAACTTCTTCTTCTTCTTCTTCTTCTTCTTCTTTCTGCTGTCCCTCATCATAATGGGGAAAGGGGAACAAACATGTTCCTTCCATCAGATAATCATGGCAGCAGCTAAAATGCAGTTATTGTGGCAAAACGTCTCAGCACGTGAGACTATTGTGGGTGCACAGTTTGTATTTTCCTAATACCATTGCACCTTAGTTTTGCCATACATTACTTCTTCAAGTGCACTCAGAGAATGTGTATTGGCTTCTCCTGTTCACACTATATCCCCTCCTCTCCCCCTTTTTTAATAGGAAGAGTCATTCTATATTCTCTTTGGGAAAGATTCAATTTGGGATGAAAAAGAACAGTGATCTTGGTGCTCACTCAAATGGTAACTCACCCAATTAAGCACTTGGGTTGAGTTGGACTATGAATATATTATATGTACAGCCAGGAAAGGATGTTCCAGTTGCTATCAATCACTTTCTGTTTCAAGGTATCCTTGCCAAGACATGCCTGTCTCAAAAACGCTGCTTTTCACTTTCAGAGTTCTACAAAAAGCACCATTTGTTCTGTTATGACAATCCTGCACTGGCCTTTGTATGCTTCTTGGTTGACATTTAGCACAACCAGTCCTTGCAAATCGCATGGCACCTGTGAAAAAATCGTTAGGGGTGCCAATTTTTTCATGAGTCTCTGCTTCTTTGCCTTCGATAGCAGCCTGATCTGAAGACGTAGCAAACAATAATGCTTAGCTCCATACTACCTGCTGATTCCTGCAAATCGGAAATCACTTGTTAAAAGCTGTCAAGAGCAAGCGAGACAGGCTGGTGGTTTTTTTTCTTTTTCCCCTGGCCGACTGACAATCTTACAAATTGCACAGATCCCCTGTATAGTCATGTAACTGTTTGGGGGACTAGTTAACATAGGCAGCGTCCGGTCGGATTGGACCAACAGCCAATGCAATCCAGTTTTCATTTTCTAAGCTTAACTTGTCAGATATTCCTTGGAAACTCACAGCTAGGGTGCAACTGTGAAGCTGATGGCGTTATCTGATTGTCGGCGCCTAGCATTTCATAATCCATGTTGGCAGAAGATGAGACTCTTAGTCTCTGGGTCGTGGGTTTGAGGCCTATGTTGGGCAAAAGATTACTCAACAAACACACAAGACGTAACCGGCTGTGTTCTTAGATAAATAAGGTATACTATTCATTGTATCAAATCATAAATTTCAACAGAAGTAACTCATAAAGTTCAACAAGCGAACAAAGCAGAAGACCCAGTAGATCAGATCATTTTCTAGTCAGTTCATGCATAAGGTCCATCCGTGTAATCGTGTCTATTCCACCTGTCTGTTCATAAGGTCCAAAGAATTCCAGGATTTCTGGAATATTGGCCTTGTTTCGCCATCCTGGGCTTCATCAGTAGTTAAAGCTCATATGCGATATTACAGGACAGTGGATCTTATGGCATAGTAATAGCTTACGTGACCATAGGTTGGTTGGTTTGTTGTTGTTTTGCTAGGGCAAAAGATTACTGCATTGCAGGAGGTTGGATGAGATGAGCCTCATGGTGTCCCCCCCAGCTCTACGATTCTATGAACATGGAGGTTTTGTGCTGAACACCCACCCCCATGGTGCCCTCCAAATGCAGGAAGAGTACTGTTGGTGCACACACGTACACATTCACACAAATATACACTGTGCGATATCTTTATCCCTCCCTCCCAAACTGTTTCCCCCTTGTTTTAGAGCAAACTGCACAACACAAAATGTGGGGAGCTTCCACCTGCCCTTAATGTCCATAATGGGGTGGGGGTGGGGAAGGGAAGGACCCTGGCTCCAGGTTCAATCCAGAGCATCTCTATGTACAGTTGAGCAAGACTTCAGTCTGAAACCCTGGAGGGGCTCTGTCAGTCAGTGGAAACAATACTGAACTAGATTGGCCCATGATCTGACTTGATACAAGGCAGCTGACTGTGAACACTTAAGAAAGAAAAAGAAAACACCCTCTTCCACTGTTCTTCTTCGAAGAAACAGAAAGGGATACATATATAATCCCTGTAGTAAGATTGCAGTTTATCAGACCGCCCCCCACGCCCCACCCTTCTGTGTTAAGGACACTCCCATGAAAATGATTCATTCACGAAAGGACTTTTATGATAGTGCCGAGGTTCAAGTTTTCAGCTTTTAACATTCTCGCTCTGTGCATACTGATCGCATTACCTCTGGGAAAGCTCTTATTAATCTCGGTGTCAGAGCTGTTTCAACAAATCTACTGTAATAATGAAAAGTCATCTTATCACATTTTCCTCTCAGTAAATTTACTATTCTTTGATAAGGTTGCAAACAACTGGTAAGTAATTGATCTGTAATTAGTGTGGCAACTGCGCAAGATAGACTGCGCTGGGATTTCCTCATTTATCTGCCTAGTGCTGTGCATTCTGCTCGGCAATAAATTATTCAGCCTCTCCTTTAAATACAAACGGTTTCATGCAGCCCCCATTATTTAAGGCACTTTCTGAAGGTGGGAATGCCATTTAAATTTCTGATTATCTGTCACCAATGGAATTCTTGTAGGAGAGATCATTTTTCACACCCGACTTGCCATGCACTTACTTAGCATGCCATTCCCTGCCTGATTCTTTGAATGGAAGACTAAGAGGGTCTCTTTGATCTGTTCCTGGCTTGCCCCATTTATCACTTGGCTGCACTAAGCTTCTTGATAAATGTCATTTCTTGGAGCTCAGCTCTTCCAGAGCTACCCCGGCTAAGGAGGCACCACCACAATACAGGATAGTATCGCCGCATTGTCAACAGAGAGTTTTCCATTACTTAAAAAAAGCTCTATCAGCCACGATAGTTTATAAGAATATGCTATGTGCCAAAGCTCAAAGAATGGCCCTTTGACCTGATATTTTCACAACTTGGGACTTTGATCACTAGACAGTTGGCCTTTTTCAGTACTCGGAACAACTCCTTGATAGATATTTAAGGAATGACTTGAGGCCATCGGACAAGTCATGCAATGCCCAGGAGGAAAAGCACTGCCAACCTTGTGGGAATACCCCACACTAATGCTTCATAAGGTTTGGGGAGGCAACAGGTGCTGGCTACTACTTCCTTCTGGCAATGGAAGCCAGTATTTCCCATCAAGTAGCAGCTGTTCATTGTCAGCAGCTGATTCACAGGGACACATGCCACTGGTATGTCCTCACAGGCGCTGTGAGAAAGATGGCCTAGGATGTTTTTAGCAGGCGAGTCTGAATTCTGTTTTTCATTTCCCAATGTCCACAATGCAAATGTAAAACCTGCGTAAGCTGTAACACTGGGTCAGTTTAAAATGAGTAGTCATCTGAAAAATATTTACACCAAAGGTTCAAAGACTCTGAAAATGCCACATATGTATGTCTTATGTGTTTAAGGGGAAGGGTGTGGAATGGAAAGAAATAAGCTATGACAGGCACATCCAACAGGTAGATCGTGGTCTACCGGTAGATCACTGGACATCTGCAGTAGATCACTGGTAAAGGGGGTAAATCACTGCCAGTCTTTAACTGTGAGTAGATCACATACTCTGTGAGTAGATCACAGTCTCTTGGGAGCTGGCCACCTCTGAGCTATGAGAATCACTTTTAGGATATTGTGGGGTGCATATAAATAGAAGTGTGTGTGTGTGTGTGTGTGTGTGTGTGTGTGTGTGTGTTTAAGAGTGAGGGAGAGGTTTTAAAAGCATGCCATGTAGGAATATCTCTAGGCTTATTCACACATGGCATTGAACACAGGTACAAGCTGTCTCTGTGCACGGGCAAGTGTTTGTGTGGAAGAGTATACATTTGTTTATTTGCACAGCTCTGCTTTTGTGTGCACAGACTGTACACCTGTGGTACATGTAAGATGTGAACACCCATTATAAAATGGGACAAGGGGGGTCTGGAGAATCATGAAGCCAAAGGGTACAACATTATTAATGAGGCCTATGAGAAGAAGCAAAATCTAGACTGGCAGGAAAATTGACAGAGCTGAGGGAATATGAGAAAGGAAAGTTGGCTTTTCGTTTGCACAATTCTTTCTTCTTGAGTGATGACAGTTCATTTACAGGAGTAGCATTTTTAGCGTTACTCGGTTCCTTCTTGCAATATTCTCTTTTTCACCTGACCAAAATCATTTTGCGTCCGTTGTAAGTATTGCCACTCTTCTCCCTTTTCCAGTTCATTATTGGTAAATGTAATATGTGTGGGTTACACTTCGGTATCCTGTGGTGAGCACCACTGTCAACCACAGATTAAGTTAAGACAGCCATGTTTTTCCCCCACCCACCCCCACCCCCTATATCGGCTTCTTGCATTCCTGAGTGCATGAAGATAGTTATTTATTATTATATCATGTTCTTTGTTTGGATATCACACTCATATATGTATCCAGGATGAAAATGCAAATCTTTCTCCCAGTTTGAGCTCCTTTCACAAGTGTCATATTAAAAAAAACCCTGTTAAAAGCGGCTTTTAAAAACGCATTAAAAATTAAACAATACCATAAAAGCAAAATTTAAAATGCTGCAGTGCAGTATAAGCAGATAATAAAACAGCAGAATGCAGCAGATTAGCAGATTTAAGAGTCACACATGAAAAGTGAGCTAAATTGTAAGAGATTTTGGAGATGTCTGAAAAGAAGGTGCCTAGCAGATCTCTATGGAAGTGGCATTCCACAGTTTTGGTAACATGTGCATTTGATTTCACCAAAGGATGGGGCAGAGAACAGGGCCCCTAAAGCCAGTGATTAAATTGTGGACAGGCTCATATGAGAGTAGATTGCGCGTGAAAGTGGCGGGAAGGGGCAGTTCTTCCCTCCCTCAGATGAATTGTAATATGCAGTCCCTCAGCTTGCATTTACCCAAAAAAAGGGGGGGGGTACATTTCTAGCATTTGTAGAACCTGAGATATGACACAAAATGTGCAGGTACTATTCTTGTTTTTTTGTGAGAAACTAGCCCGCTGCCCCCCTTTTCACTATTTTACATCCCGTGACAATGGGAGACAAAGTAGAGATGTGCTCCAATCTTCAGATCCCAGATGACGTTACGAGTTCTACCTTTTGGACTAGTTGAAGTGTCCTGTCATTGCAACTGGGAGGGGATAACTGATGCCTACTAGCCTGTTTTCTCCAGAAATTATCTCCTCTGGCAAACCAACCACAGCTGGTAAAAGTCACTTCACACAACTGCTGCTGCTTGAGAATCCAAGAAAAGCGCTTAATCAATGAGCACCCACAGACTACATACCTGCTCCTTTATGATGTGTGCAATCCCATCTAGAACAAGTTGTATAACCACTCTCAGAAGACTAGAATTCCTAACCACAGTATCTCTGGATTAAGGTTCCATTTGGTCACCTGTATGCAACCCTGAACTGAAGCCAGGCACGGTTTTGTCACCGCTACTGCTTCCCTGGGACCACGTGGCAGAACTGAATGTCATTAGCATACTGATGAAATGGGAGTAGCATTCATCATTTCGTGTTTTGAACGTGAACCAGCTTGGCCAGAATGAGAAGCAGATGTGCTCGTACTGTGTCAGATTTCAGGTACAAAACCCAAGGAGTCAGGATGCAAAAATAAGAATGTGGGGGACACCTGTTTAACAGTCCATTGGTGCACTGTGGAATAGAAGCATGGGGCAGGGTGGAGTTTAATTTATCAGGTCTTATTATTCAGTGTGGTGGTGTTGAAAGCACAGGCACAATTCCCAAACCAACAAGTGGAGAGACTCTTAACACACACATCCCTGTGCTAATGGTGTGGGTGTGGGTGTGGGTGTGAGTGAGAGAGAAAGAGAGAGAGAGAAATTAAATGAAACCTTAATGATATGCACAGTAAATCAGTTATTAGGCCAAAGATGCTTAGAATGTGAAATTAAATGGGGGTGGGGGGAAGCTTTGAGGTCTAAACAGTTCAAGCTGCTTTGCCCTTTGCTGTTTTCCCATTAGATTTAGCTGAATCTGGTGCATTTCAGATCTGATTGCATGGAATATCTGCCCTTCTCTGGCTCCTTTGGTGTTGCTTGTTCGGAATTGCATATCAAAGTCAAACAGCTGTAGAACCTCATTAATCGGCACAAATGGAAAATGGCAAAGAGGAATCCCAGGGTGCTTAATGAATGACTGATATGTGGTGTGTGTGTGTGTGTGTGTGTGTGTGTGTGTGTGTGTGTGTGTGTAGGGAATCCCTCCATATGAGCCAAGAGGAGAGCTATGAGCATCACCGCCTGCCACAGAACAAACAATGGCGCCTGGGAGCGAGATACCTTTGTTAATCCTAGACAACTTCTTGTGGCTAACCAGACTGGGCAGAACTATGAAAGCATCATTCAGACCATGCATAAAACCACCAAATGGAGTCAAAGCAGGCTCTGTTCCCTTTTCTTCAATGGCATTTAAGAACAAGCAGCCATTCTCCAAATTCTTTATTATATAACGTTTACAGACTGGAAAGTGGCTGCACTAGCCTTGGGCTGTTATCTACTGCTAACACTTTCACAACCCACTTTTCCTCCAGAGCGCTCTGGTTCTGTTCCTCCCCATTTTATCTTCACAACAGCCTTGTGAGTTAGCTTCCACTGAGAGAGACTGTGACTAGCCAGAGTAGACCCAGTGGGTTTCATGGGTGAGCAGGGATGTGAACCTTGGTCTTCCAGATCTTAGTCCAACACTGTAACCCCTAAACCACACTGCCTTAGCTTTCTGTTAGTAGTCAGGTTGTGGCAGCAACTCTTCTGCTTCTCTACTAAGCAGAAATTGGTGGGGTATGGGCTTTTTTATTTCAGGGGGGGAGGTACAGTTCTCAGCTACGTTTACTGGCTTGCACTTGAATATATTCAGCATTCCTGCTGCACAGAGAGAAGAAAGTATTTTGAAGAACATTTGCTATGCTTAGTTGTTTATACCTTTTAACTGCCTTGGCAATGTAATTCCATATCTAACCATCACTCCCACCTTTTTTTTTCTTGGTTGTTGTTTTTTAGAGCAGGCAATGGGATTTGTGTTTTTTTTGGAATCCACTGTTTGCAGTAATTGTGTATGGAACTAGTGGAGAAGCCAGAAATGTAGGTGATCTTGAGGAATAACAATATACAGTTTTAAACATTGTGGGGTGGGGTGGGGGATATGCACGTCTCCTTAAATGACATCCCCTGGGTTTATATATTTAGATGTGTGGTGCTGTGGAGCTAGCAAGTGGGATTTGAGACTAAACAGAGCAGGATGAGTCAAGCTTTTCCTTCACTTTTACCAGAACTTCTGCAGCTGCTTTTACTGTAAGTTCTTTTGATGGCGATTAATTTTTGAAGGCTCACTCACACATCCAAGTCATTACTTGATGCTGCAGTCAACGAGGAATGAACACAAGCATGAAAAATGGCCTTTGGACAAATTGGAGTTGTGTTCAATGCGGACATGGCATTGGCAAGGCAAAGTGTCTACCATTGTCTCGTGTGTGTGTGTGTGTGTGTGTGTGAGAGAGAGAGAGAGAGAGAGAGAGAGAGAGAGAGAGAGAGGGGAGAACATGCTTTCAATCAATTTGTGGACAAAGAAGTAGATATAGCCCCTCAGCTGTTAATCTTTTCAGCATGGGGATCCAGTTGCCAAGAAAGCTATGAGGTCATGGCTAGGGCTGGGAGATATCAGCTTTTCAACATCACAATGTACCATCAGCCAATACATTGTGATGTTGAAAAGCAGAGGGAGGAATGATCTGCATCGGCCCCAGCCCTGTGAGGTACTGGGGTGAAAACACCATCGCACCTGTGGGAGCTGAAGTTTTGTCCAGACTTTAACTTTAGCAGAAGTCAAGGTTTGTTCTTGGCTTACCACTCATGGCTTGTTTGGGGAACCAAACCATCAACCTGATATCGGACAACACAACAGGCCAATCCACAGTTTGTTTCCCGGTGGCAGCCATGTTTTTGTTTTATTTTATTGCATTACATACCTACACTCTGCTTGTTCATGTTAAACCATTGTTTATTTTAACTATACTTTAATATATGTGAGCTAGGCCATTGTAGCAAAGAAAATGTTTCAGTGGACACAGTGGCATATCATGGGTTGCCAGTGCCCGGAGCTGCTCAGAGGGGTAGGAGAGAGGAAGGGAAACAGACAGAGTATACATGTGCACTCAACTGCCTAATGGGGCCCATGCCACCCAAGAGATCGCAGCCACAGAGATAAGAAAAGAAGAGAAGTTCCGTCGTCTGAAGAGGTAACTTCCTGGATTGCATAGAGAAGCAGTTTCAACAGAGCTCAACAATGGAAGCACACATCTGTAAAGAGGCAGCACCATGTGTTGAAATTTTGCTCCCCTCACAATTTTGCACCTGGGGCAACTGCCCGTGTGCCCCCTCCTCACACTACGCCACTGAGTTGACAGGCATCCAATAGCTGTTACAAAAGTGTAAGCAAGTGCAAAAGTGTCAGTCAGCAGCTGGTTCACACACCTGAGCAAGGGGCATATAGCCAGTCACTGAATTATTGTGATAAGGGTGGTTTTCAGGATAAGCATGGTGGGCATCTTCCATTTCTGGGTTCTCCAAGTGAACCCAAAGTACAGCAGGTTGGCTGCCACAGCCACAGCCTTCTCAGAGGTTACATCCCAATTGTAGGATGCGCTCCCCACAATAGCTTTCCTAGCACCTACTTTTTCATCCTATCTCATCTGCTTTACCTTGACTAGGGTTTTTGTTTTATGTTGCTCCTAGTTATGTTATTGTTTCTAATAGAGTATTTTGTTTTGATGTATCTGATCTGTTTTAATCTTGTAAATTGGAATGCTTTTGAAGGCTGGGGTCTAACACCCTTCAAAATTAATAATAATAATAATAATAATAGTAATAATAATAATAATAATAATAATAATAATAATAATAATAATTCTATCAATTATATCAAAATACTGCAATACATCAAACATTAAAAGCTTCCCTAAACAGGGCTGCCTTCAGATGTCTTCTAAAAGTCTGGTAGTTGTTGTTCCTGTTATGTCTTGATATAGAAGGCTAAGATACAGATTGGCAGGCTTAACACTAGACCATGTGGATGCTGAGGGGTTCTAAGAGCACACGAAATAACATTTCCCTTAACTTTTCTCCCCTATAATAAAACTTTCCCAGTTCTCTTCTACTGTACCTCGCATTCTAAGTGCTTCATCATTTTCCCCGAATCCTTTCCAAGGCTTCTTAATTTGTGTCAGCCGAACTGAACATGATGGTCCAACAGAGACCTAAACAGCGTTGCGTGGAATGGTGGCATTATTTACTCCCCATTACATCGATGCAATTTTTCTGCTAATTTATCCCCAAATGGTGTGTGCCTCCCTTTCGCAATGCCATTAAACAATTCAGACGCAACTGTCACATCTACTTTCAAGGAAAGATAATAGGCATTGAAATGTGCATGAAAGTAAAACAAGTTTTTGTATGTTGGGAGGACTGAGAATTGGTAATTAAGGGGTTTCTTTGTCTCTAAGTCCCTAACTTAAATCAAGCTCAGAATAGTAGTTACTAAGATTTGTTAATCTGTGTTATCTGGGGATTTTATTATCAAAAAGACAAAAAACAAAAATCCCAACCCATTTGTTTGGAGATCTAAACAGATAGATTAAGGGCTGGAAGAGCATGGAGCTTCCACAGAGGACACTGCCAGTCAACGGAAATGAATGTTAGGCAGTGGTAACCGGCTTGCATTCTCCGCAGAAAAAAACTGAATGAGCAGAGTTCCCAAGTAGAGAATTTGATTTATGGACTATCTGTAGGTAAATTCCAATGACAACTATATCAGAGTTTATTTTTCATGTTTTATATCAGTTTAAGGGCTAACATATGTCCAGATTTTCCTGGGATTTCAAAGGAGGAACTGATGTCCCGGGGGAATTTCCGAAAGGTGGCAAGTCAATCGAAAAATTGTGTTTTGGGGGGCTCAACAACTTTTGGGGTGTCCTGGTTTTTACTTTTTGAAATATGGCAACCCCACATCAGCTCTCCCCCTCCAAGCAATATAACCAAGGTTCCTCATTGAGAAGATCAAGAAATGGCAAACAAACATATCTGAAATATGGTTTGCATTCACCTCTGCTGACATTCTCCTGCAATGTGTGGCCAGAGGAATGTATTTAGAGTTTTCTGGAGCACTCTCTTGGTTCATGCAGGGTGACAGTGAGACTTCACAGGTCTGCCAGGATTTCATGCATAGCTGTCAACTTTCCCCTTTTTTTAAGGGAAATTCCCTTATTCCAAATAGGATTCCTTGCAAGAAAAGGGAAAAGTTGACAGCTAAGATCTCATGTGAATCTGTGCAGAATATGCCACAGAATCCTCTGCGTAGCAGTTTCAACTATCAGAAAATCTGTATCATTCCTATGGGGCCTTTCTGTAAACCAAACCATGAAGAATTACATATTTGTCAGTACAGACCTCTGCCTCCAGTTAGCCATAAAGTCAAATGTAAGACCCTAGATGTGAGAGGCCTTCCTCTTCATTCTGGTCATAGCAACACCGTACATTTAAAGCAGATGGTTTTCCCCAAAGAATTCTGGGAACTGGAGACCTGGCGGGGGGAGGGCTTGCAAACTACAGTCCCCAGAATATTTTGCAGAAAGCCATGTGCTTTAAATGTATGGTGGGGAACTGGTGTCTGAAAAACAACAACAACAACACTAGATTGAGCATAATTAGTGAGCGATCCATTTTGATCAGCCTTGGGGTTTGTTTCATTGGGTGTCAGTTAACTGAGCTGAGTTTCATTTCCATTGATATTGCAATATATTATGCTGTAGGAAACATTTTCTTCTTAGAAATGTAGGCTAGATCTATGCGCTATTATGTGACACCACGGTATAATAGCAAAGTGACAACTGGCAGATAATAAGCTTGGTTTCTTAGCATTTTAGTAGGCTTCTCGTAGCCCAGAAAAGTTGTAAGGAAGGCGTGGCAAAGGTTTGGCACAAAGTTTAAATTTACGGTTGTTAGGGCTGAGATATAGGCAGCCGTTACAGTAGAATCAGAGGCCGGATATCAGAAATCATGCACTAGGACCCAGCGGTTATGCCAAGAGATCACAGATGATGGATTCAGAACCAAGGAAACACAGGAAAGCCCCCAAAAGAAATCAATCCTTCATACAATTGATTTAATCATGTGTTCACAGCTAACAAAAGATGTGCTTTATAACCTATCCACCACCCCATAATGCACATGTGGTGATAGAATGGAGTCTAAAGCAGAAAATGTTGTCTGAGGAAGCCACACCAGGGTTGATAACCGAGCACAAATCAAAGCTGATTACATTAGATACAGAAGAGACAAGTAAGAGGGGATTGCAGCGAAAAGCAGCAAACATACAGGCCAGCTATTTAAGTGAGAGAGAAATGAAGTCAAATTCAATGACCTTTATTTTCATTAGCTCTAAATCTGATGCCCGGACAGTGGAATGCACTAATCTCACCACCAGCAAAATCAAGAAAGGCATAAAATCTTCCCAGGCCGGTGAAGCTAAATGCAGCCAGCCTTCCATTTAATCTTCCCCTCCCACAGTTCCTTTCCAAATAAAACTCCAAATCGCCTGATGCTTTGTCAAGGACTAATAAATGAACAAGAAACTTGCAATTCAGTAAAGCACTTAAAAATGCGAATACTTCTGACAGAAAGAGAAGTTCACTCAGCAGAGAATTGTGAAACACTGGGGGATACTTTTTCATATTAACAAAAAGAAGCACTTTCCCTCCATATAAATATTTGCTTTATTGGAAAGCTTCTCAGTTCATTGTTACACCATTTGATATCCCCCCGCTGAGTGATATGGGACTATTATTAGAAAACATAGCAGCAAGGGGATTTAACCGAGTTCCAGCACAAAAAGGTCTGCTTCCATTTTGTGAATGCATAATTATGAGTACTGTTGGTTGTCTTCTTAAATTTTCACACATAGGGTACTAATTTACACTTATATCGCACCTTCCATGCGAGTATCTCAAGATACTTTGCATGTATTAATAACCTACATCCAATGGTGATCTTGTCTATTTAGCTCTATTTTATAAAAATGGAAATTCAGTATAGAAATGTATAGATTACTCTGAATTATGCCTGCTCTGTAAGGCCTAGAAATCTTGACTCTTCCCCTCAAGCCAAGTGCAATGATCTACTAACACTTGTTTCATGAACTACTAGTAGATGAGATAAATGTAGCAAATGCTTCACAATTTGCTTCTCTGTTAATCTAGCTTGTCTGTTTTCTGACCACCTGGTATCACAGATGGGGGAGCTTCCATGCCAGCAGCTCTGGGTACCAAAAGTGTATAGCCCTCAGGACCTGCTCAATGCATTTACTGCCTGATGCGAATCAGCAAAAGGCATCCCTATCCAGTCAAGAACTGTGCATAGAACCCAGTGCCAGACAAATTACTGAGGAACTCGAGACAGAAGAAAACCCCATGCAGAGACCTTCTCTGGCTATCTTGTACCTGTATTTTTGGAAGCAGTAGGCCTCTGAATACCCGTTCCTGGTATCCATCATACAGGCTGGACACTGAGGTCCATCTCCGAGGGCCTTCTGGCGGTTCCCTCACTGCAAGGTAGATGTGAAGCTACAGGGAACCAGGCAGAGAACCTTCACAGTAGTGGCGCCTTCCCTGTGGAATGCCCTCCCATCAGATATCAAACAGCTAAACAACTATTTTACTTTTAGAAGACATCTGAAGGCAACCTTCTTCAGGGAAGTTTTTAAAGGTTGATGTTTTACTGTGTTTTTAATATTTTGTTGGGAGCCATCCAGAGTGGCTTGGGCAACCCAGTCAAATGGGCTGCATATAAATAATAAGAGTTGTTGTTGTTCCTAGAAACTGCAAGTCGGGAAAATGCTGTTGGACTCAGATTCTGCTTGTGGGCTTCTCATGGGCATCAGATTGGCCAATGTGAGAACAGGATGCTAGACAAGATAGGCTTTTAGCCTGATTCAGTAGGCTCTTATGTTCTTATGCCATATCACATATGTCCAGTTGTTAATCTGCAGTTCTACTCAAGACATTCAGTCGATACCTAGCACTGATTACTGCTGAACAACATAATATAGTACAGTCACAAAGCTGCACACAAGAGCCCTTCTTCAGATTCCTTTAAAAAAATCCATGATGTGCACTCCACTCATTTCAGAGGCTCAAGCTTAATGCTGCTGCAGCCTTGCTTATTACTGAAGCACACTTAATGATCCTGCCCCCTTAGCAAGGAATGCATTCAGCAATCACAGACTGAAACAGTGAGAATTTGAAGACTCTACGGAAAATAACAATGCAATTCTATCCAATGTCTCTCAGAAGCAAGCCCTCAAGTTCAATGAGACTTACTTCTAAGTAAGTGGGTGTAGGACTGCAAGCTAATGGGGCCTTTTGCTATTTTTATGAGTGCCCTAGAGAGCTCGGCTCAGGATCTGAGCTGCCCAGAATCAGGACCAAGCAAGAGAGATTAAAGGAAAGCATTGTCCCCCTTGAAATGGCACTTTCTGTTGTGAAAAATGACCTTCACCAAAACCCAGTGCAGCTCTGCTTTTAACCACTTTATCTAGTAGATATTTCTTCCCAAAGTGGTCCTGTACTGTAACACCTAAATTCTATCATGTCCTGTGTTAAAAAGCTCTGACTCTGATGAACCTGTGATATATCTCTGATCTTACCACATAGGAAAACTTCTAAGAAATGTCAGTGTTTTCACTGTGCTAGAAATTAAGATTGTAATTTTTACTGTTAGCTTTGGTGTGTTCTAATACACGTCTACTCAGAAGTAGTCCCCATTCAGTTCAATGGGGCTTATTCCCAGATTAAGTTGTTTCAGTATGTTTTAGGTTTTAATGAGTCTCAGTAATGCCCAGTTGTCTCTGAAGAATGGTAATAATGAAATTGTTGTTTCTTACCTTGTGTGTTAAGAGATGCAGCTTTGCGAATTAATTGTAGCTATTGTGCCAATATATATTTGAGGGGAGGGGAGCTGTATATATTTCCCGGGATATAGATACTTTGAGTGTGAGCAGATAGTGGCTAGATTCCAAAAGGATGTCAGAAAAATATGTCACAACAGGCCTGCCATCAATGACTTATTGTCAGGACCACAACATGCTTCCCCTTGTATAAAGATATATTGAGTAGGGGAGGAATACAATAGTCTCTTAAGAGGTGAGTGAAATTGAATGATCCAGCAGAGCTACTGACAAAGGGAGCATGTAAGAAAGCAGCAGACATGGCTTGGTATTTTCTCATGCCACTGTGAGATCTCAGCATGAGATTTCTGATTTTCAGGATAACAGTAGATCAGAACTCATGCACAATGGAAAACGGTTGCTCAAGAATAAGCCTGTAATATCAAAAGGCAGTGCCAAAGAATGCTCCAACTACCGCACAATTTCACTCATTTCACATGCTAGCAAGGTTATGCTTAAAATTCTACAAGGAAGGCTCAAGCAGTATGTGGACCGAGAACTCCCAGAAGTGCAAGCTGGATTTAGAAGAGGCAGAGGAACCAGAGACCAAATTGCAAACATGCGCTGGATTATGGAGAAAGCCAGAGAGTTCCAGAAAGACATCTACTTCTGCTTCATTGACTATGCAAAAGCCTTTGACTGTGTTGACCACAGCAAACTATGGCAAGTTCTTAAAGAAATGGGAGTGCCTGATCACCTCATCTGTCTCCTGCGAAATCTCTATGTGGGACAAGAAGCTACAGTTAGAACTGGATATGGAACAACTGATTGGTTCCAAATTGGGAAAGGAGTACGGCAAGGCTGTATATTGTCTCCCTGCTTATTTAACTTATATGCAGAATTCATCATGCGAAAGGCTGGGCTGGATGAATCCCAAGCCGGAATTAAGATTGCCGGAAGAAATATCAACAACCTCAGATATGCAGATGACACAACCTTGATGGCAGAAAGTGAAGAGGAATTAAAGAACCTTTTAATGAGGGTGAAAGAGGAGAGCGCAAAATATGGTCTGAAGCTCAACATCAAAAAAACGAAGATCATGGCCACTGGGCCCATCACCTCCTGGCAAATAGATGGGGAAGAAATGGAGGCAGTGAGAGATTTTACTTTCTTGGGCTCCATGATCAGTGCAGATGGTGACAGCAGTCACGAAATTAAAAGACGCCTGCTCCTTGGGAGAAAGGCGATGGCAAACCTAGACAACATCTTAAAAAGCAGAGACATCACCTTGCCAACAAAGGTCCGTATAGTAAAAGCCATGGTTTTCCCAGTAGTGATGTATGGAAGTGAGAGCTGGACCATAAAGAAGGCTGATCGCCGAAGAATTGATGCTTTTGAATTATGGTGCTGGAGGAGACTCTTGAGAGTCCCATGGACTGCAAGAAGATCAAACCTCTCCATTCTGAAGGAAATCAGCCCTGAGTGCTCACTGGAAGGACAGATCGTGAAGCTGAGGCTCCAATACTTTGGCCACCTCATGAGAAGAGAAGACTCCCTGGAAAAGACCCTGATGTTGGGAAAGATGGAGGGCACAAGGAGAAGGGGACGACAGAGAATGAGATGGTTGGATGGTGTTCTTGAATCTACTAGCATGAGTTTGATCAAACTGCGGGAGGCAGTGGAGGACAGAAGTGCCTGGCGTGCTCTGGTCCATGGGGTCACGAAGAGTCGGACACGACTAAACGACTAAACAACAAAAAAACAACATCAAAAACATGGATGGGCTTCAGAATAAATTCAAATGTTTAACTGTTTGTCACCAAGAGGCAAAGTAAACAACAACAACATGTGGTTTAAAGTTGAATAGGTATTACTCATCATCTGTCTTAAGGGCATCTCCAGATATCATTTTTACTGCGTATTCATTATGATTTGTCCTCATGATGTTATTGGGGCAGTCACACACAATCCCATTTTCAATACTGTTTGTGCCTGCAAAATTTTGGGGACTGTGGTTGCAGTGCTTCACTGCAGTGCATATCCCATAACTTCCTAGGAAAATCCCATACCTTTTATGCCACAAATATTCTGTTTTATTGTTGTCCCTTTTTTGCCCTCTGGATAGCAATAATGTAGTAGCTGTTGTAATACACTGTTAGACACTATCCTAGGACGAAGTGGCTCCAAGCCAGGTAAGGTGGGAAAAGTCCTGCCCCCTCCTTCCTGGAGAACAGCATCAATTAGTGTCACTTTGACAACATAGTTCACTTTTTAAGATAGTTAATTGACCAGCTAAAGTCATTATCTTATAAAGAGACTGGTGTGACTGGTTCAGCAGGTTCTTCTATTAGATTCATTGATACAGTTACACAGATAAACGTCATATAGAAAGCCTGGAAGGGATCCACCAACATTACCCCGACCTCACACACCCCTCTCAATCATCAACATTGGGATTCTAGAGGATATTTAGCCCCATAATGTGCTACTGGCTTTTACTGTTTCCCCAGCCCGCCCTCCCAATTCACAACTTTCCTTGGGGTATGAATACCATAAAGTCTGATTGATTTTCAAGCATTTCCACACTCAGATTTACTATTTTATGATATCTCATTAGTGGCTTTTACAGCTAAGATGTTTGCTTAACCTTCTTCCCACATGGTGTTAAATCCATGCTGTTTTAATAGCTGCAGGTTACAAAATCAGATCACTCTTTCGGAATATATGTGAGGTAAGACGATCCAATTTGCCAGCAAGTGAGGTTGCAGTGCCTTGTTAAGTCACTCATTTTGATGTTTACTTCTTCTAGAATTGCTCCCAGGGGGTAGATCTCCTTTGCCCCAACCAGATCCTGAATTTGCACTCCATAAACTGCTTCACCCTCTCCACCAGTGACTGCTTGGGGGTAAAGAGATTCATTTCTAATTCTCTTTACACTTTCACTCTTTTGGAGGTCAGTTTATTTGGACTGAACTTTCTGCATACTGGAACTTTTGCCAATCTGATGCATTCCATACGCTTTGGATTACAACTCCATGGGTCTCATGTAGCATTACAGTGGTAACTCGGGTTACATACGCTTCAGGTTACAGACTCCGCTAACCCAGAAATAGTACCTCGGATTAAGAAATTTGCTTCATGATGAGAACAGAAATTGTGCTCTGGTGGCACGGCAGCAGTAGGAGACCCCATTAGCTAAAGTGGTGCTTCAGGTTAAGAACAGTTTCAGGTTAAGATTGGACCTCCATAATGAATTAAGTACTTAACCCGAGGTACCATCTGGGTAGCATCAGCTTGGCAGTGCCTGGCATATTGTATAAATGACAACCACATCATAAAACCATCCATATCTTTCCTGGGCTCTTAAGAAGATCTGACCTATATGTTTTTGTATGGCAAAGATAGTCAGTCCATACTTTCTAGTAGCATCCTATAGAGTTATCTATATTGATATAGGGTTCCAATGCCTTGCTGTGGCAACTTCTCCTCCAGTTGTCAAATGGAAGGAGGATGACTAGACTCACCAGGAGCTCTTCAAGGTGTTGATGTAGTTTCCTCAACTTGTGAGCTCTGTGACTATATTCCTGACGCAATTATCCCTGCTGCGATTGTAGAGTGGAGCAAGTACCCACTGTGACTACACCTGATGTGACTGTTGCTACTATGACTATATCTTATGTGATGTGAACTGCTGAGTTTCTCCTCAAGTCCTGGAGCCTTTCAAATGAGGATACCAAGATCATTTCCGATCTTCCTCTTTCCTTATTCTTCTGCATCTGCTCTGCCTCCTCACCACACATAAACTTGGTTTTGGCTTATGACTTTGTAAATTTTGGGTTACTTTTCAAAATTTTCAGTTAACTTATTATACATGCTGCCCGACACTGAGTTTTGTTTGGCTAATCATTCAGGATGATCAATGGGAGCAAATGGCATGCTCCAATTTCATTTCTGGGAGTATCAATGTTCCCAGCTGAAAGGTTTAAACCAAACTAAGTGTCAGAGAACAGAGGCTTGACAACCATATGTCAGGAGTGCTCTGATGGTGTTTCCTGCTTGGCAGGGGATTGGACTCGATGGCCCTTGTGGTCTCTTTCAACTCTATGATTCTATGAGAAACAGCCCAATATACCAGTAATCCTTTAGCCAGAAATCATTGTTCCCTCAATTTTTTTTAACATGCAGTTTGAAGACATGGAGATCTACCTTAGAGCCTAATAATAATAATAATAACAATAATTTATTTGTACCCCGCCCATCTGGCTGGGTTTCCCCAGCTACTCTGGGCGGCTTCCAACAAAGATGAAAAATTACACTAAAATGTCACATATTAAAAACTTCCCTGAACAGGGCTGCCTTCAGATGTCTTCTGAATGTCAGGTAGTTGTTTATCGCTTTGACATCTGATGGGAGGGCGTTCCACAGGGCGGGCGCCACTACCAAGAAGGCCCTCTGCCTGGTTCCCTGTAACTTGGCCTCTCGCAGTGAGGGAACCGCCAGAGTTAAGCTGGAGCCTACCATATGTGTTGGCCTGGTTCCAAACTGAGGATCCTCTGCAGCAGCTTTGAGAAGAAAATTAAATTAGATTTCCCAAGCACAGTTCACCCACATAACTTCTAGTTAGGTCCCAATATATCTCATTCTTGTTCCCTTATGATGCCAGTCACAGAAATAGTTCACCCATCCATGGAACCTTAACTACACAGTAGGATGCTATATCTCACCATTTTATTTATATGCCATGTTTGCACACACAATCGTGCTAAAAGTGGATTACAACAAAGTGAACAGCAACGCCTCTCAAAATCAAAGCAAGAACTCTTTCAAATCAGGCATAATAAAACTTCCACACAATAGCAAATATAACAATATACAGAAAACATTTCAATCAGCAAGGCATTAGCAACAACACACCTCCTGTCAATAACCAAAGCAGCAAGAAACCTTCACAGTACCACTTTTGTCTGAGAAACACCCCTCCCATTACGTTGCGCACAGTACCCCTCCTGTACCAACTTCTTATGACACTTCCAAAGGCAGCAGGTGGGATAGCTGGAAAAACCCTTCCCATGATGTTGCTTCCATACATTCAACTGGGTGAATGCATCCTGTCCACTTGGCAGCCAAAGAGTTGGGTTCCTGGAATGCTTGGAAAAGGGGTCCCTGGGTATCTGCTCTGCTTGCAGAAGGTTCCTGGTTCCATCCCCAGCATCTCTAGGCAGACCTGGAAACGGCTCCTGCCTGAGAACCTGGAGGGCTGCTGCCAGTGACTGTAGACAATACTAAGTTAGATGGAACAGTGGTCTGGCTGACTGGCAGCTTCTTATGGGGTCCAAAACCAGATGTTGTGAAGTAGACATGGTTAGGGAGTTTTGCATGTTTTCAATTCTGCTGGAAGAATTGTGAAGATTTAAAGCTGATGTGGAAGGTAAGACTAAAGCAAAAATATTACTGGTGAACTGAGGAGCTGAGTGATTGAAACCTATCCAGATGTGCATATTTAGATAGTATCTGCCTTGCATCACGGAGGCTGTAAATAGCCCCCACAAGGGCACTGCCAGAAGGCTGAAGTGTTTACAAGATTCCAGATATTTTCACCAAGTTCATCATTCCCGTTGCCACAACTGCTGCTGTTATTGCGGGATGAGCTCATTAAAGCCTGAAAATAATTTTGTTTCTGGATCTTTTTGCTATCGCAGACAGTTCCTGAGAGGGGAAATGGGTGTGGAGCAACATGATTTTTAATGTAGGCTTATTACACGCCATTATACTGCCAAGTCAGAAGAGTCCTGAAAGGTATGTTTATAAATTGCTAATGGTTTCTCTGCTGAGCTGCAAACAGCAACTTCTCACTGAAGCATTTAGTAACAGGCACAACTCAGGAGAGAAGGAATACACGAGGGAAGCGAAACCCTTCACTTCTTTCAGGAGTGTTTGGCCTTTAAGCTTCCAAGCAAAGAAGCAGTTCAGGTAGGCTAGAAGGAAAATCACTGCAGCAATTGCTTTGGGCATGAAGGGTGAGAGAAGCAGCTCTCTCTTCCCATCAAACCCTAGCGAAAGTGAGGCTTCCCTGTACTTCGTGGATTAACCAGTTTACCTCAGTGGTGGCTTTTCTTGCTGTGCTAGCATGGTTATGTGGTGCATGCTCTGGTTATCTCCCGCTTGGACTACTGCAATGCGCTCTACGTGGGGCTACCTTTGAAGGTGACCTGGAAACTACAACTAATCCAGAATGCAGCAGCTAGACTGGTGACTGGGAGCGGCCGCCGAGACCACATAACACCGGTCTTGAAAGATCTACATTGGCTCCCAGTACGTTTCCGAGCACAATTCAAAGTGTTGGTGCTGACCTTTAAAGCCCTAAATGGCCTCGGTCCTGTATACCTGAAGGAGCGTCTCCACCCCCATCGTTCTACCCGGACACTGAGGTCCAGCGCCAAGGGCCTTCTGGCGGTTCCCTCACTGCGAGAAGCCAAGTTACAGGGAACCAGGCAGAGGGCCTTCTCAGTAGTGGCGCCCTCCCTGTGGAAACCCTCCCACCAGATGTCTAAGAGAACAACAACTACCAGACTTTTAGAAGACATCTGAAGGCAGCCCTGTTTAGGGAAGCTTTTAATGTTTGATGTATTAGGGTATTTTAATATTTTTTTGGAAGCCGCCCAAAGTGGCTGGGGAGGCCCGGCCAGATGGGCAGGGTATAAATAAATTATATTATTATTATTATTATTATTATTATTATTATTATTATTATTGGGTAACTCGCAACCAGGCTGCTTCAGACACAATGCTAAACCATAGTTTAGCAGTGTGAGAAGAAGCCAAGCCATTTCCCGCCTTTCATCTTCTGGAGAGCCCCTGAGGAGGCATGTGGAAGCTTTCACTTGCATTATTAAATAATTCCGGCTTCTGTGGAGTCTGAACCCAGACTAACTATGGTTAATCTTTACTATGGTTAGTGGAAACAATAAAATGTGAAGCCTTAGTTTGTGAAGCTGGTGTCTTTTCAGACCACACTGCCCAGGCTTGTGCCCCAGGGAGGTCACTTTGGTGTCGCTGACATGGTGGTTTGACTCACCCCTGGAGGTGCACTGCATTGTCTCTGGAGAAAAATGGGTGTCAACAAAAAAATGAGGTTAACTACCAATTAGTGCCATCATTTAGGATGACACTCTAGACTGCAGTCAACAGGGACTTCCGGGTTGGCGCCATCGCCGAATGGCAGACTCCCTCCGAGCTCCGGAGGGAGTCTGCTCGGCAGGGGCTGGGTCCTACCGCGCCGGCGACGCGGGGACCCTTAAAAACCATGGGCATGGAGACCGTGGACATGGGGACTCGGCTGGTACCGTCAGCGCCCTCCCGACTCGTGAAGGAGCCTTTTTAAAGGCTACGGATCGGGTGCCAGGGAGCGGCGTGGTACTGTGAGTCTATCGCTTCCCCTGCCGAGCGCAGCCGCATGCCATTCGTCGGAGAGCGCTGGCTTCTTCTATTTGAAATTAGGACATTTAACAACAACCCGTGAGTAATTGGGTAACCGGGTATAAAAGGAGGGAAAAAAGGAATTTTTTTTCGGATTCGGCACGAGCGGGGGGGATCTAAAAAGGAAGTCAGTCCCCTCCCTGATTGTAAACATGCTAAAACAAGGACTGAGAAACCAAGATCAATTCAGAAGTTTATTGCTGACAAAAATATCAACCCCACGATGGGATATTACAAGAATTGTGCTGGAGGAGAAAAGTCGAGGGTGAGAGGGAAAAGGCAAACCCCCCCCCCTGGGAACCGGGGCGATTCGGAGAACCTGGCGGAGAGAGATGGAGAGTTTGACAGCTGTCAAAGTAGCTGTCAAATCTTGAGAATACAAAGAGGACTTGGTTACAAGTATTTTGCTGGTTAATTTTGATACAATTGGACATAAATATGGATACAAAATGTCGGGGGGGGGAAAGAAACAACAACTTGACTTTTGGATTAGAGGACACAAAGTTACTGCAACCCCCCTAGAGGGGCTTTGGGACATTACAAGTGGCGTATGTGGAAAACTACTCTGGGAAGTGTACTGGTCTTAGCTCCTGGGAAAGTAGCAAAACTGAAATATTGTTTTGTCTACAGAGGTGACAACACAATAGAATCTTTCTATTGAAGCAAGGTAGGAACTGGACGTAAGTTTTTGTTCCTGAATAACAAACCTCTGTAGAGATACTAGATTTCAGAATAAGAATGGTTTTGCAGCTGAACAAGATAGAAACCTGAGAAAGTGAGAAACAAAAGAACAAAGGACCAACTACACCACGGAAAGAACAATGGGAGGAGCAAAAATGACCAAGGGAAATTAAAGGCCTCTATTAGACTGGATTTTTGAAATTAAACATTATCAAAACAAGCAAATTTAAAGAAAACCGGCAAGATGGATTGAGAAAAATTTGGCTGTGGACTTGAGACCTCCAGGCCAACAACATACAGACTGATGGACATGGGGAATCCAAACCGGGGAAGGGAGGGGGAATTCTAGAATCCAAAGGCTATGTAACCAACTTTTGGAATCTTCTTCTATCTTCTATCTTCTATCTTTCTATATAACTTTGGTATTTTGATTTGACATGTTTTGGAAAAAAAAGGGGGAATTCGTGGAAGGAAACGGGGTAGATCTTGGGGGGGGGAATCTTTGTTCTATTTTGTTAAAGATGAGGAGTGATGTTAAGATTGTAATTTAAATTGGCTAATAGGTATAACATATTAGGTTTAAATGGGGAATGAGAACTTGTGGAACCAACGTAGGGAAAGGGGAATACAGTCGGGAGGGGAAGGAGGGAGTCCCAGAAAGAAGGTTATGAAAAGAAGGGTTTAAAATTGGTTTTTTTCTTTTTCTTTCTTTTTTTTATCTTTTCTATTTTTTCTATTCTGTTATTATTGAAAATTTTAATAAATATGATTATAAAAAAAAAATAGACTGCAGTCAACAGAAAACAGAAGCAAAAACTTCCCAATCCCTTTTTCCTTGCAATCACACTGGAGGAGGAGAGGTTGTGGGTGGGCAATCAAACCCAAGAGAGGCTAGGCTCATTCTCCTTAAAACTAAACACTATATATTGTACAGTGGTACCTCGGGTTACAAACACCCTCAGATTACAAACACTTCAGGTTACAGACTCTGCTAACCTGGAAGTAGTACCTCGGGTTCAGAACTTTACCTCAGGATGAGAACAGAAATTGTGCGCTGGCGGTGTGGCAGCAGTGGGAGGCCCCATTAGCTAAAGTGGTACCTCAGGTTAAGAACAGTTTCAGGTTAAGAACGGACCTCCAGAATGAATTAAGTTCTTAACCTGAGGTACCACTATATAGCATTATGTCTGACCCTCAGTCAGTTGTATCTTGACTGGGCAGAAATCCGCTCTGGTAGCTAGACCATAGTGGAGGTACAGCCAGAGTACTGACTCCTTTTCACCTTCTTTTAGTAGAAATATTATTCATTAAGTACCAATATTTCCCACCTTCCTTCCAAAGAGCTCAATGTGGTTCACAAAGTTCTGTTCCCTTTTTATCCTCAGAACATACTGTGAGGTATGCCAAGCTGAGCAAGAGAGAGAGGTAGAGTGGCCCAAGTTCATCCAGCAAGTTTCATGAACAGAGTGTCCAGCTCTCTAACCACTCCACCCCACTGGCTGTTATGACTTATCATATGGTGGGCTGGAAGGATTGTATAGCATCACCATTGAGCTTTTCTTAGACTGTGTTTAGATGTTACAAATCAATGCCACCAGTGATCTACATTGTCCCATTTGATAGATACAGCCTATTTGGGTGCTTCAATGGGCAATCTGTTTAGAAAAGTTGCACTAGGCACCCCTTTGGGACATCTTAAGGGGGGAAACTATCAAGGAGACTGCATAGGCTCAGTTTTGCAATGACTGTTTGTACCTCCGTGTAAGATTAACTACCATCTGCTATAGCAAAGAATCTTGGAGCACCTTAAAGATCAACAAATTTATTATAATAATCCTTCATGGATTGCAGTCTACTTCATGCAACTGATGGACTGTGGTCATGAAAAACTATGCCAAAATATTCGTAGGTTTGCCTTTTAAGGAGCTCCAAAAAGCCTGGTTAAAGGTTACAGCTGGCTGTCTCAGTGAGCAAGCTAAGAAAGCTGTTCAGGAACTTCTACCCAGTACAGGGAGTGAATCTCAAGGTGGGGAGAAAATCTCTGTGCACAACAAAAGTCAAGAGAAAGTGGTGATATCTGGTGTTAAGCTGGTTCCATTTCTCCTCAACAGGTAGGATGTGAACCCCGAACACAATGTTGACAGCTGGTGAAAATGAACACAATCTGGATGGGGCTTCAGGTGTTTGTGTTTGCTCTTGTACCTTGTATACCAGTAACATTAAGACAGCGGGGCAGATCCATTCTAGATCTCCATTGAATTATACAACAAAAACAGAGGCGGCCTTCCAGAAAACACCAGTCATGTGGTCAAGGACATGCCTGGGTGTCCCAGAAAAATGCCACCAAAGAAACAAAACAAGGCACAAGAGAAGCAGCTGGTGGACAAAAGTCCTGCACCACTGGTTGACCATCAGTAGGATAGTGGGACAGAGTGGGAGAGCCACCTCCTCATCACCAGCATCACTGCAGCTTTTCTGGGTGGGGGTGGGACAGGTCAGCAGTAAGGCTGTGATTGTGTGGGTGAACTGGTGGGAGCATTGGATTGGTGCATCCTCTGGTGCACCCATGCAGTCCAGAACTTGCTGCTGTCCTGCTTCTCCCCAGCTCTGTCTGGGTATGTTGCAGTGACACCGATGTTGTGGTGGGGACGGGCGGCTCTGTCCCTACACATGAGCCGCCACTGCTCACCACCACCAGCAAGAGGCCCAAGCAGAACCGTGGAACCAGGTAGAGTAAGCAGGATTCTCATTTACCCTACAGCAGGCTGGTGAGTCAGACCAAAATAACTTGACCAGAATCCCACAGCTACATCCTTTTTCATTGTTCTAAGACCATTCATTTACAATGGGTGAGCAGAATCTCTGGGGCAGTCCTTAGTGCAAATATTCCTGTAATAGGTGCCAGGGACCGTGCTGAGGAAGGCTGCACTGAGGAGGAATGGTGGGAGCCTCCCCCTCCCCTTGCTCCTGATCAGGACCCTGAATCTTCCCAGGAGCAGTGGGACAGTATAGATTTGGAACAGTGGTTTGCCGAGGGACATAGTTCAGAAGACCGAAGTTGGGAAGAACTGGGTGGTGAACAGCTAGGAGAAGAAGCACTGGGAGAGAGAGAGATAACAGAATCACTTTTACTGGAGAGCATCCATCCACTCAGCCTAAGGTCAAGGAGGGCAGATAAGGTGGCCGCACAAAAAGCACAATGGTAGTGAGATCAGGTTGCAAGACGCGGAAGTGAAGTGGGTGACTGGGGGGGAGCAGGTGAAACCCTTAATTGGGAGCACCTTCATTCCTAGAAATGGATTCTTTGTTCTCTCACTATGATCATTAACATTTCTAATTGGTAAGAGACCCCTTCACTTTGTTTTGCTTATCTACTGCCAAAAAGGGGGAGGAAGTTGAGTCCCTGAAACCCGACAATAGGCAGCATTTTTACATTTTAACCATTAGTGATTCTCAGAACTGACTTGGGAGCCATGTTGAAAATTCTCTCTCACCTAAATATACAAAAATCTGAAGTCACTCCCAGATTACCTGTTTAATGAGCCTTCATCCTGGTTTCTTTGCATACATGGTGGGGAGGGGGGTTAGAGTATGTCAACTATTAAGCATTCATTGTGACTTGTTTGTAGGAAGTTTATGCAACATTGCATCAAGTTGTTGTTCCACACTTGCATTTCTCTGTCACTTTTCTTATTGCAAAAGGTCTGATCTGATTTGGGGGGGGGGGCAAGTTTGTTGCTGAAGAAGACCAAATTAACTATGGTTGCACAAATTTCCAGGATGTGATTGAATCGCACAGTGATTTTCTAGATCCAAAGCCACTTGCGACTGCCTCAGTATTAATCGGACCTGCCCCATCCTGCAGCAGGCTATTGCTGGTTTGTGGTATGCTTGGAAAATACCCATAAATCTGTATTTAGGGTTAAGGAACACTTTAAAGCCATTTCCCTGCCTGAAGGTTTCGCTGTTGCTGTATGTAATATTGATATCAGTAAGTGTCTGCATTTCCCCACCCCCCTTCCAAAACAGAGGCATCCCTGCTGGAGCTGCTCTGCTAACCTGGAATCGGCTATGCCTAAACAATTTCCCATTAATTTTATTTGAAATGCAAGAAGGGTGCCTAGACTTGAAGCATATTGTATCCAGAGCTCTAAAAGATGCTGCTTCAGGGTATCAGTGCCTTCATGCTGTTATTCTGCTGCTGTTAGCTGAGTGCAATCACTTTCTAATTTCTAAAGCAAGAGAGGGGGGTGGACAGCTTTGGCAACAGAGTAGGGCAGGCTCAAAGAAATAATCACATGGCAAGAGAGGCAGAGGGAGAGATCAGAAGTATCTTCTCCTCTTGTGGCTTCCTCTCAAAACCTAACTATACTTGATCTCCAGTTGGGGAAGAAGCAGCAAGCAACGCCCCCAGTAGGCCTCGAGAAATATCTTGTTTGTGCTAGCTACCAGGAGAGCTGCCACTCTTAACTGGCACAAATGCAATTCAATCAGAAATCCTGCCGTTTAGGCATTGAGGAATTAGAAAACAGGGTAATTAATACTTCGCATTTGTATAGCACTTCTGAGTATTTGCTGCACTCCTCAAACACTGTTTCAGTAATCCTTAAAGGGAACCCAGTAATCATCAGCATTTGTTTGTTTAACACATTGATCAGCCACGGTTCAGATGAAGCTCTTTGCACAGCTTACAAAATGAATGAATTTTTTTTTATATAAAAAAAAATATCACCACAGAGCAAAACATAAAATAGCAAGCACAACCCTAGTCCAATTCACACCTACAAAATAAAATGGCCTAGATTAAGGCCAGACCACATAGACGATTTCAGCAAGTGCCTAAATGACAAGGGTTTCTCCAGGTCTGCCTATCTGCCTGTAGTTCAATCACATGATTTTTTTCCCACCCCATGTAAGTGTTGGAGGTTCCGTACGACCGAGCTGAAATAGCTCTCTTCCACGACGTACTTCGGAATCCATCAGGCTCTCCTCCTCTGACGGTGATTAACGACCTAAGCCTTTGATGAGGCTTCAGGCACGTTTCCCCACAGAGTATCTAAGCAGCAGAAGGGCGAGCAATATGTGCTACATCGCTACGTTTATTTCTAACTATGCAGGACAGAAAAGAATATGCATCTGCTCTCTGTGAGAGTCAGTGAACAACTGGAACAAAGAAACAGGAAACCAGTAACATCAACATCCGTCTCCCATCTCCCGTGAGACTTCCAACAGTCTGGAATGTAAACAGAGTCTTGTGACTCCAAAAATTGCACAGTGGCATAAACAGAAACCTAACAGTAAGACCAGGGTACTCTCTTATCCTATACCTATATTGAAGCGGGCAGTTAGTAATTTTTTTCCTTTGAATTGAGAAGGTAACCACACAGTATGCTTTTCCTCTTTCTCTCTTTCACTATAATCCTAAAAATGCCATTTTCTGATTTTTGTATACCAAATAGGGCTCCTACACTTTATAACTTACATGATAAGCTATACCTGCCGAAATCCCCCCTTTTCATAGCTATTTGTTGTGTCTCGCTTTGCACCTGGACACCCTAACACCACATGCCAATCTGTGACTTTTTTATATATAAAAAGTGTGTAAGAAAACCTATATCTAAATATGTGTCACATCATCCACGACAGGTGTTTCCACAGAGCTCTCTGCCTTTCTCAGCATCTCCCTTGGCCTTGAAGAAATGGACTTGTTTCCTGAGAACCATGTTCTCATTACACCAAGCCCCCCCCCCACACAACACCCAGCACACAGATAGTGACACTCTGTGAAATACATTGGATAGTGCCCCTTACTAGCGTCATAGCTATTTTTGTTTACTGAGCTTATTCATATTGACGGAATAATATGACACTGGATCAGCTCTTTATGTTTCAGCACACAATAAGTTAAAAAAAGGAAGAAAATGGAAGGGAGGAGACAAAAGAATTGGCAAAGGATGAAGCAGTGTACAAATTTGATGCTCGGCTCTCTGAAACAATTTGGCAATAAAAAATCAAATGTGACAAGAAATTAATCCATATTGCGTTCTAATTACCGTTTGAAAAATGGAGGAAGTGTAAGATGTCGGAGGTACTTAACTTTGAAAGATGACTATTATGAAAACTTTGTATTTACTACTTCGGGTAAGAACATTTACAACTCTTTGATATAAATTACTTCAGTAGCTTTTCAGATGGTATGCACAGTGACAGCCCCTGCACTCATTGCCTTCAATGGGATTTCAACAGCTTAATTGGGTGCACAATTACCGCCCCATCAACATGTCAGTCTAGTACAGGCGCCTCTTATGCTGTATCTTGGCATGTGGGGGGTCACTTAAGATTCCAGATTTCTGCCATTATTCAGAATTCCGAAGCCACAGCTTAATGGCTTTGCATGCAGAGGTTCCCTTCCCAACATCTCCACATAAGGGCTGGGAATGCCCCCTCTCTGAAACCCTGGAAAGCTGCTGCCAGTTATTGTGCATGATACAGAGCTAGACAGGACCGACCCAACCATGAGGCAACATGAGGTGACTGCCTCGGGTGGCAGAATCCACGGGGGCAGCCGATCCAGCCTCCAAAGAATGCATCGCCTGCTGCTGCAGTGACGCATTTCCTAGAGGTCAGACCTGCCACCACATCGACAGCCCTCCACCCATAAAAAATGCTGCCTCTACAGCAGTCTCTTGGCAAAGAGGAGGAGCTGCTGGTCTCCTCTCCTGCTTCTCTCACTTCGCACACACACACACAAAATCTGGCAGTTCAAATGCAGCTTGTAACTTTGCACTTACATGACAAGCTATTGCCTTGAACATGTCAACTCACCTATGAGGTGCTCAAAAACAAAGCAATAGAAAACGCATCCAGCTCAACACACCCGAGTGACATTAAGGTTATGAATCAAGTTGACAAGAGTCTGCTGACACCCGGAGTATCAAAATGACCTGAGACAGGACCTTGAGGAAATAACTCTGCAATTTCCTGCTGAATGGCCCAAGTACTTGGGGAAGCACCTTCCATTCCCTGCTTGCTCTCGTGGCATTCTGGTGGCTTCAGCATGGTGAAACTAAAACACTGGAAGGGAAAAGTCAGTTTAGAGCAATTTATAGATTAAACATCTTGAAATGGTTATTTACTGACTCAGGCAGTAAACTTGCCACCCAAGTTTCCATTTGGTTAATTTTGACTTACGCGCTCAGTTTCAGGCATTCTTTAGCTGCAAGAACCTGTCATGCTTGACTTATGGGATTGAGTAGGAACAGGGTCAACAGCATGGGGCACCCAGCTGGACCCACCCAGGGGGGAATTTCCAGGGAGGGAGCCATGCTAGTTACTCCTTAGGGACCAAGGGCCAAGACAGACATCAGGATCAATACATCCTTGCATTTAACAAGCATTTTTTAAAATGCAAATAGCCCTTGAAAGGGACTGATAAATATCAGGAACACAGCAAGTTGTGGTGGTGGTGGTGGGAGTTTAACCCTTTCCTTCTCTGCTGTGGTCCTGATGGAAATTATTTATTTGACATTGATATTTGCCTTGGGAGGAAATACTCCTTTGGTGTTAGTGCAAACAGCAACTTCAAAAGAGCCATTTTTATCAGCAGAGAATGAAAGGGTTAACCCCCCTTCCCTTTTGCAACCTCAGTAATGTTCATTCACATGCACCCAGTTTCTGCTATTTACGTCTTCTGTTTTTAATGTCCACATTAAACACAAAGGCACATTGTGGAACCATAGTGATTTGGTTTTAGCCAGGCTAAGAACTGAATGCCAGATGTAGAGAGCATGTAAGCAATGAAGAGGAAATATAGCATTCACTAGTAGTTAGTGGACTCTGAAAGGACCGATCGCATCCAAGAGGTGTAGTCAGAGGTGCTGATAGGTTGCATAGAGATGATAGTTTTGCAGCTCTAAATCTGCCAACATGATGAGGATGCTCAAATGACACATTACTCTTACTTTCTTTTATTTAACTAATTGCCAGCACACCTTCTCCCCCATTATTAATGGGACCATAGCACACAATATTCCTCACTTCCAAAATCAGCCCACCTTCAGCTGTGAGGCTAAGGGATGCTAAGTGGTCTAAACCACTGAGCCTCTTGGGCTTGCTGATCAGAAGTTCAGCGGTTCGAATCCCCACAACAAAGTGAGCTCCCATTGCTCTGTCCCAGCTCCTGCCAACTTAGCAGTTTGAAAGCACACTAGTGCAAGTAGATAAATAGGTACTGCTGCAGCGGGAAGGTAAACAGCGTTTCCGTGCGCTCTGGTTTCCGTCACAGTGTTCCGTTGCACCAGAAGCAGTTTGGTCATGCTGGCCACATGACCCAGAAAGCTATCTGTGGACAAACACCGGCTCCCTCAGCCTGAAAGCAAGATGAGCACCGCAACCCCATAGTCACCTTTGTCTGTACTTAACTGTCCAGGGGTCCTTTACCTTTACCTAAGGAGAATAGGTCCAGTCAGGGAAGGCATACCTCTCCCATCTGCTGGCATCCCAGGAACAATCCTGTGACAGTAATTAACTAAATGCAGGGGGAGAGCTATGGTTGCACAATACACATTCAGCATAAAGTGTCATTCGACTCCAAGATATACTGGGATCCCTTTTCATTAGACTGCTAAGCCAATAGTTTCAATGGCAGCATAGTTACTCTGATAATCACCCCACATAGCTGGTCCTGGAGGTTACCACGGTCAATGCATGGTGTCAAAAAGTCGCAGAGAGATCAAGAAGGAGAAAGTTCACACTCCCTTTGTCCCATTCCCAGTAAAGCTCATATCTGACCTCCACGGCTCACAAGAGGTCCATGCCCCCCTCTCCTCTCCTTCCAAAGGATGTGATAGTCCTTGCTGTATTGCTAAGGTATGTTTTAGGACGTTCAGCTAGATCAGCTCAAAGTCCATAAGGAACACCATTTCAGATAAAACCACAGCGGACCTTGCCACCAAACTCTGCCAATTTGTCCTTACCCACAACAACTTCAAATTCGGTGATGACTTGTTCCTTCAGATCAGCGGCACAGCAATGGGCACCTGCATGGCCCCACAGTATGCCAACATCTTCATGGTAGATTTAGAACAACGTTTCCTAAACTCCTACCCACTCAAACCTCTCTTGTACCTGTGATACATTGACGATATTTTTATCATCTGGACACATGGTCAACAGACCCTGGACACCTTTCACCAGAAATTCAATGATTTTCACCCCACAATCAACCTTACAATGAATCAATCTATGCAAGAAATACATTTTTTGGACACTACTATAAAAATACAGGATGGGTGCATAGACACCACCTTATACCGTAAACCAACTGACCGACAAACATATCTACATGCCTCTAGCTACCATCCCAAACATACCAAACAGTCCATTGTATATAGCCAGGCACTACGTTACAGCCGCATCTGTTCCAATTCTACAGACAGAGACTCTCACCTAAGAGATCTACAGCAAACCTTTTCAGAACTAAAATACCCAGCAGATGAAGTTAGACAACAGATCAACAGAGCCAGACTGATACCCAGAGAGAACTTGCTGCAAGACAGACCCAAAAAAGAAAATAACAGAACACCTCTAGTCATCACATACAGCTCCCAAGTTAAAACAATACAACGCATCATCAGAGATCTACAACCTCTCCTGGACAATGACAGTTCTCTTTCTCAAGCTCTGGGAGGAAGACCTTTCATTGCCTACAGACAGCCACCCAATCTTAAACAACTCCTAACCCACAATAATACTACAACCAGACTTAACACGGACACTGGCACCAGATCCTGCAATAAACCCAGATGCCAACTTTGCTGCCACATACACCCGGACAACACCATTACTGGCCCCAACAACATCACACATACCATCTCGGGACTATTTAATTGCTCATCGTCTAACATTGTGTATGCCATCAAATGCCAACAGTGTCCTTCAGCTCTCTATATTGGACAAACAGGCCAAACCTTACGCCAAAGAATAAACGGACATAAATCTGACATCAAGAATCACAAAACAGAGAAACCAGTAGAACACTTCAATCTCCCAGGACATTCTATACAAGATCTCAAAGTAGCTGTTTTACTACAAAGGAATTTCAGAAATAGACTGGAAAGAGAAGCTGCTGAATTGCAACTCATTACCAAACTTAAAACCATGGAGAGACCTGGTCTGAACAGAGACATTGGATTCTTATCTCATTATACATGACTAAGCCATTTCTCACCTTCTCATCCCTTGCCTTTTCCTGTAAGACCTATTACAGTCGTTAAGAGTTGTCAACAGGCTCATCTCAGCTATCTGCCAATCTCCCATTCCCACCACCCTTCTGAGTAATACCCCTCCCCACCTTCTCACTATATAGAAGGATCTGGCAACTTCTGTTTCAGTGTATCTGAAGAAGTGTGCATGCACACGAAAGCTCATATCAAGAACTAACTTAGTTGGTCTTTAAGGTGCTACTGGAAGGATTTTTTTTATTTTGACTATGGCAGACCAACACGGCTACCTATCTGTAGCTCAAAGTCCAGTGCTTGCTCAAAGAGGGGAAGCTATGCCCTCGGCTCCAGGGTCCCTGTGTGCTCAGGAAGCAACACTGAAGGATTAGGAAATGTGAATTCTACACAGCAAAAAAAGGGGAAGTCATCAAAGTCTGAAACTCAACAATCTCCTGTTATTCAGAATTTATTGTAGCTGACTTTGTGTCTTAGCATATAGGTCTTTTTCCGTTTCCAAAGTCTAGTAAATATTGGAAGAAAATAAACAATAGTCATTACAGTGGAGGAAGTAGATTTAATGGGGGAAATCCTGTTAAGAGATTAGAATTCAATTTCCACTCAGCCATTTAACTGATTTCCAATTTCCATTTCCTTGTATGCACTAATAACCTAATTTGTGGTCCTGAAAATATACATTGCGGGTAATGTAATTTTTACTTCAAAGCATTACTTTATGAGAACTCTACCTTTAGAAATACAGGCTCAAAAATACAAGCACAACTTTCTATATTTGGTAAGGAACCTTTTATCGTGAATATTAAATTATCCTTTGAAGCACTTTTTCAGGTTTTGTGCACTTCTACAGAAGTGTTCCTGTCACCTTGCACCTGGTCACATTGACCTTAGTGCAAAAACAGGTGCAAAGGGCGGCCTTTGAGTCTGATCTTGCTCAAAACTGCAAATGAATGGGAAAGGAAATTTGTGTCACATTTGTTTCATTGCATAACTGTAGCTGGCCAGAATGGCCTCTTACTTGGTACAGCAAAGACTGCCTGTTTTAAGAAACAAACACACAGGACAGAAACTGAAAAAAGAGATGTGCACATGTCACACCTTTTCCTTTCATCCCATTGCATTATAAACTTGCTGGTGGGGACAATTTTGTTTCTTTAAATCTTTGTATAAAGGTAAAGGGACCCCTGACCATTAGGTCCAGTCATGGCCAACTCTGGGGTTGCAGAGCTCATCTCGCTTTATTGGCCGAGGGAGCTGGCATACAGCTTCCGGGTCATGTGGCCAGCATGACTAAGCTGCTTCTGGCGAACCAGAGCAGTGCACGGAAACGCCATTTACCTTCCCGCCGGAGCGGTACCTATTTATCTATTTGAACTTTGACGTGCTTCGAACTGCTAGGTTGGCAGGAGCTGGGACTGAGTGACGGGAGCTCACCCCGTCGCAGGGATTCGAACCGCCGATCGGCAAGTCCTAGGCTCAGTGGTTTAACCCACAGCGCCACCCGTGTCCCCCAAATCTTTGTATAGCACATAGTTAATTTTAGTTGCTTCATAAAAGAAATACAGAATGCAGAAATAAAAATGGTATCCATTGCTGCCCCAGCGGGCTTCCGATGGTGCAACAGGACTTTTGTTTCATCTTCCCACCCCACCCAACCAAAAATTTGTAAGGGAGGGTTCCCCAATCCTCCGGAGCTGATTTTGAGGGTGCATTGGGAATCAGGAGAGGAAAGACAGGAGGAGAGGGAGTTCCATTGCACATGGAGGTCACTTGGACACAACTTATTATTATTATAATTTATAGAATGTATATACCGCCCTATACCCGGGGGTCTCAGGGCGGTTCACAGAATAAAATCAAGATAGAAAACCACAAAATACCTAATAAAAAGAAGAACAGCAACCTAATACTTCCCTCCCCCCCCAAAAAAAAAAAACATTTTAAAAGGGCATAGGATATAAATTGGGTCAACCAAATGCCTGGTTAAAGAGGAACGTTTTTGCCTGACACCTAAAGGTATATAATGAAGGCACCAGGCGAACTTCCCTGGGGAGAGCATTCCACAGACAGGGAGCCACTGCAGAGAAGACCCCGTTCTTGTGTTGCCAGCCACCCTCCAAACCTTTCAAGGAGAAGGCACACGAAGGAGGGCCTAGGAAGATGATCTCAGGGTCCGGGTAGGTTCATATGGAAAGAGGCGATCCTTGAGGTATTGCGGTCTTGAGCCATTTTATTAACAACAACATGTGATTATTAATATGCGGTTACACTGTTTCTCTCCCACCCTTTCTAAAAATAAAGGGTTTAATCACATGTCACTGAACACTGCAAATGTCAGCCTTGGTCTTGGCATCTGCCTATGGTGCTAAACCTGCTTATTAACAGCTCATATTTGGATGGTTGCCAGTCCGTTGGCTGAGGAGACCTGGATCCGGTCCTTACGCAGCGTATTTAGCTCTGAAGTCTTAAAGACAAACTCTGCCCTCTGTGGTACTGCTGCATATATGATGTGGTTCCTCTTGCAGCAGTAAAGCTACTGAGGGTTTGGATTTGTAAAAGCTGTAACGGTATTTGATCATTAAGAGGTATGCTCTCTGATTTATCCATGCATGTAATTTCCCTTGACAACCCCTCGAGGGGTGGGGTCATTTCACCCTGACATGAAAATAGACATCAATATGGTTTTATGTGACCTTTCGGGAGTGCCATATTTTGTCAAGCTGTTCTTTCATTAGGGCTGAAACTGTAAAGAAAAACAATAGCCTTTTCCCTTCAGAAAGCTAAGACTTTGGAGATGACTATATAAATAATTTCCCAAAGTAAAAAAAAAGGGAAGACAATTCTTGCTTGTTTACCTTCAAATAAAAATCCTCTCAGAAGAAAAGCAGCCCTCTCCGCCCACCAAAAAAACCACGAGCAAAATGTGCTCCATGATAAACAGAGCGCTGAATTTCAGGAGCTTCCTGCCTTGATTGCCACTCTGAGATAAAAATCATTCCTCACACTTTGAGACAAAAGTAAATGGCAGTTTGCAATGTTAAGAACCCCTGTGGAAATAAGATGAAATGAGACGAGGCTTCCAGACCTGTGAGAAAAATCAATCTGATGGAAAATTGACAAACTTGTTTAACGTGTCGGCACAAGATCCGAGAGCTGACCCGTAGAGACCTCCACTTAGACACACTGTGAAGTTACTGTCAGTTCTCTTAATCTGTTCAATTACACAACAGGATCTCAAAGGGGAATTTTTACCAAACATCACTTTAAATTAACTTTTTCTCCTCTGTGTTTTAAACCCCCAGCCTTACCTCCCATCCCAAATAATGCTTCTCCAGCATCTCTAATAATTTTTTTTCTAAACCCAATTGCCTGTCAATGAACATTTTACATGAAGATCAATTTCATTTTTTTTTATTAGTTGGAGAGGAATCTACGAGGCTTTATTTTTTCAAAACAACAACAACACATCACATCAAAAAGATGAATTTCAATATTTCATGACAAGTTTAACCCCGGTGCAACATTGCTAACTTCTCAGCTTTCACTCATATTCACGGATGGGAAAGTTATTAACAAACAATCCTATGCATGCCTACTCAGGAGGAGATCCCACTGAATTCAACAGGACTGACTTCTGTGTAGACATGCATAGGATTGTGCTGTAACAATTTCTGCAGGGTGGATAAAATAAATGTCATTTGCCGGCGCTACAAGGCAAAGTCACAGAAGAGTCTGAGAGAGAAGGAATAACTGGTCTGGATTGCTCCCAACTGCTTCTGAGTTTCCTACTATTTTTACATAAATGCTCACTGGGCAAGTGAGGTTCTGAAATCAGGACTGTAGTCCTATGCATCAGTTACTGAAAAGTTAAACTCTCCTTAAAGAATGAGGTTGTAACAGTATTGAAAAGAAACAGTCCTGGATTCACAGAAACAAATTCCACACCACACGTTCCATGAGATGAGGGCATTGGAACGGCCACATCAGATAACGAATCAGAAGAAACCTTGGCTACAGCTTGTGGTTAGTGAAGAGAGCACATAACTGCGAATCTAGGTTTGAGTAACATGCCAGGACAAGCCTTGACTTAGCTTGCTGTGGCACTGAAAGGGGAAGAACCAGGGAGGAGCAAAAGGGCTGCAGGCTGTTCTGCAGGAACCCACATGTCCATGCCATTTCTGTAAGACATACAATAACCCCTTGTTTTATGTTTGCGTTGTTGTCCCTCCTTGTTTGTACCAGGGCTGACCAAAGATGTCTGTCACCTGAGGTGAACCACAAAATGGTGTGTCCTCCTTCCCACCAGAGAAGAAGGGATGAGTGAAGATCAGGAACAGGGGTGGTGGTGGTAAAAATTGCTCTGGAGATGTCCTGCCCCTATAGATCCTGTTGTCTGAGGCAGTCGCCACACCTTGCCTCACGGGTGAGCCAGCCATGGTTTGTAGTGAACTGTAAGCCTCTCAGGGAGCCTTTTTAAGGCAGAAGAGTGGGCTAAACATTCTTTAAATAATAATATAAAAAGAGGAGCACATATAAGCACCCAGTGACTCTAGATGTGAAGAGATTTTGTTTTGTTAATCCATCGTGATCTTTTTGCTGATATTCTTTGGCTCTTCGCGGTGCAGTGTACAGGCAGGAGCAGAGGAAAGGTATCATAGAAACACTTGTACTTTGATTACAGTGACAGCACAGCGATGTCTCGGGAGGAAGTCACAACCAATACCAGTCCACTGAATTTCTGCAAACTGTGTGGACAGGTGTGGGGTACTCCAGTACGCATGTCCTACAGGGATCGGTTGCTCTGAAACAGTCTATCTAGCCAATTTAAATTGCAGCTGCCTGAATGTTCCCCAGATGGAAAGAAGTGCTTTATTCTAGGGGCAGCAGACAGATAGACAGACGTGTGATATGATAACAGTCCTGGCCTTCAACCAGTGGAAATATTTAGCTAAAAGTAGGATAAAACTAGACAGCCTGGAGGAACCCTGAAGAAAAGGAACAGCTGCAGGGCCTTCATGAGGCATAATGAGCATAAAAGAACTTTCCAAAACACCTGGATTACAAAGCACCTCTGATAGCAATGGAAAACTCTCCAGGCAGACGCAAAGTGTTCTCTCTCATATGCAAAGCAGCATTTAGATTTTCACATCAACCTATATGCAATTTGCTGTACACACAATGTCTGTCCCTTGGCCGACAGACTTATATTGGCTGGATTGTTTCAATTAATGTTAAAAAGCTGCTTGCCGTATTTTCCTTCCTAAAATATTGCTTCCGTTCAGCAATATGGTTTGACCTGACTATACTTCTAAATAAGATGGAGGAAGAGTTCAGACATCTTGTTTGTTGCAGCCTTGTGGCAAAAGAAGTAAAATGTGACTGGAACATAGCTGTCAACGTTTCCCTTATTTTAAGGGAAATTCCCTTATTCCGAATAGGATTCCTCGCAAGAAAATGGAAAAGTTGACAGCTATGGACTGGAATTGTCCTCCGCTGAAGCTGAGGGTCACTTTAAATGACTCAGCCACATTTACAGGAATCAATTACATGGCATAAATACAGTAGAAATTAAAGTCTACTTTAATTTCAATGTAATTTCAATTTTAAAGTCAATGTAGGTCTTTCAAGACCGGTGTTATGTGGTCTCGGTGTTATGTGGCCGCCGAGACCACATAACACCAGTCTTGAAAGACCTACACTGGCTCCCAGTACGTTTCCGAGCACAATTCAAAGTGCTGGTGTTGACCTTTAAAGCCCTAAACGGCCTCGGCCCAGTATACCTGAAGGAGCGTCTCCACCCCCATCGTTCTGCCCGGACGCTGAGGTCCAGCGCCGAGGGCCTTCTGGTGGTTCCCTCATTATGAGAAGCAAAGCTACAGGGAACCAGGCAGAGGGCCTTCTCGGTAGTGGTGCCCGCCCTGTGGAACGCCCTCCCATCAGATGTCAAAGAGATAAATAACTACCTGACATTTAGAAGACATCTTAAGGCAGCCCTGTTCAGGGAAGTTTTTAATCTGTGATATTTTAGTGTATTTTTGGTTTCTATGGAAGCCGCCCAGAGTGGCTGGGGAAACCCAGCCAGATGGGCGGGGTACAAATAAATAATAATAATAATAATAATAATAATAATAATAATAATAATTATTATTATTATTATTAGTGTTCCATGAGCTTCTGATTCAGTGGTTGAGATCCCACAAGGTAAGTTATGTCCACATGATTAGTTTATTTAAACCAGGGGTGGGAAACCTCAGACTCAGGGGTTGAATGTGTCTTCCAAGCCCTTTGGGATTCTCCTCAGGCCACACCCCTCATTCGCCATACTTTCCTTGAGGTTGGCTTTTTCACTGGTGGTACCAGTGTTATGGAATGCCCTCCCTGCTGAAATATGAGAGGCCCCTTCAGTGTTGGCATTCCGCCGGCTTGTCTTTAGGCAAATAGCCCCTTGAACTGAACTTTCAGTGTTACGATTTTTTTTTTAAAAAAAACCACAAGCCAATAATGGCCACTTACCTGGTACAGAAGTGGGCAGCGGTTGCAACTCTCAGCACAGTGTTCCCCCTTCCTTCTGAAGTCATGCCATATTTGCTCCGACCGTTGGCTCCTCTCTTCTAGCCGCCGTGGTGCCTGCTGGGTTCCTGCCAAACCCAGTTTGAAATTTCTGGCCAATCCACAACAGCCTTGGGGGCGGGGCAATCACAGCGGACCACAGTGGAGGGGGCTTCACTCTTATCTGCTCCAAGAGAACAGTCGGCCCCAGGGCATCACCGACCCAGCCCACCCTCTAATCTTGTTTTTTCTTCCCAGGCATGCAGGCATTGCTATGGTTGTACAACAGCTGCTGTTTTTGCGGGGCCGGGAAGGAATTTCCCCTGCTCTGCAGGTTTTGCCTTTTCCATAGCAATTGTCACCACTTTGGTGGTTTAGGCCTTAGGTGGAATCCTTTAGTCAAGCATCTGAAGAAGGGGTGAAGTGGTGACTCACCCACTTCCTGCAGTGGTGATAACAGGGTATGCCGTTAGAGGGGTCATGAGGGTAGTCTCTGTCCATAGGCACATGGCAGAGGGGCCTAGGGATACCCTCAGCGATTTGGGGAGGGACCAGCTGTGTAAAATCATGTTTTGTGTTGGTCCCATATTCCCCTAACTGACCCTGACATGCCTCAGACCCTCAGCAAGGGGCTGAGAGGGATACACACCCAATGCCTATATCAAGGTTTGCCTACATCCACCTGGCCCTGGGACTCCTCATGAGGAAGCTGTTCCTGGAGGAAGAACTGTGGGGGGAAGAGACTTCATCAGGCAAGGCTTCCTTCCACCTGCCTTGCTCCACCCTCTGGCCCTAGGAGTCCTCATAAGGGAGCTGTGCCTGGAGGAAGAACTGTGAGGGGAGAAACTCTATCAGGCAAGGCCTCCTTCCACCTGCCTTGCCCCACCCTCTGGCCCTGGAACTTCTTATAAGGAAGCTGTTACTGGAGGAAGAACAGTGAGGGAAGAGACTTCATTAGGCAAGGCCTCCTTCCACCTGCCTTGCTCCACCCTCATCCAGGGGTTGGCAAGGTTTACCTCACCTGGGCCAGTTCACTCCACGGAGATCCCTCTGCGGGCCGGATTGCACACATGCCTGCGATTTCCGGAGTCTGCATCTGCACAGATGTGATTTCTGACATCTGTGTAGATGTGATTTCTGACATCTGTGCATGCGCAGATGCGATCCCCGGTGCCACGGAAGCAAGTCCCTGCGCCATGCTGTGCCAGTTTAGCACAGCACACAGGGACTAGCTGAGCGGGCCACTTGGTTTGGGGACGGCTTGTGGGCTGGTTAAACGACCCCCATGGCCGCTTGTGGCCCATAGGCCTTAGGTTGCCTACCCCTGCTCTAGTCTCTGCTTCTCAATCTGTATTGTATTATTTTATGTACTGTGGTTTGCCGTTGTTTTATTGATTATAGTTTAGAAATTATTTATTGTAACTGTTGAGTGGATTTCTGTTTAACTTTTATATGTTATTATTATTTTATACTATTTTAATAATTGTTGAATGTTACTTTTTGATGTAGGTTGCTTACTTATTTTAAAGTTTTGTTTTATTATCACATTTTTGTATTGCATTAGATTGTTATAAGAAGTACAGTGGTATCTCGGGTTAAGTACTTAATTCGTTCTGGAGGTCCGTTCTTAACCTGAAACTGTTCTTAACCTGAAGCACCACTTTAGCTAATGGGGCCTCCCGCTGCTGCCACGCCGCCGGAGCATGATTTCTGTTCTCATCCTGAAGCAAAGTTCTTAACCCGAGGTACTATTTCTGGGTTAGTGGAGTCTGTAACCTGAAGCGTATGTAACCCGAGGTACCACTGTACATTTTTTGTTTCTTCAGCTTGTAAACCGCCTTGAGTATTGTAAGATAGAAAGACGGTATACAAATTAAAAATGATGATGACGATATGTTGTCGTGTCTTCTCCTTTGACTGTGAGGCCTGGCTCCTGGGAGAGGGGGTGCTGTGGGTACGCAATAATCATGCCTTGGCAGAGCTAACCGGGTCCTGCTAGCTGACTGTAGTGTCCTTACTATGCATTACGTATTTTTTAAAAAGTGGAACAAACAATATTCTTTTCCATCCTTAATTGCATGTACCTAAATGAATTCAGAATGTTGATAGGAATCCAGAGGCCTCGAAGGTTTGAGTACACTATTCATATAGTCAGCATTTACAGTGCATTTATAATGAATATAATCTTCCTAGAAAGATAATAAAAAATAAAACCAGAGATTGAGTAAATACACTGCTCCAGGCATAATCAACCTTTGAATATCAAGGGGGCAGTGCTTTCAAAGCTACGCTCATGCCCATGTTCCTTCCGAAAGGAAAGAAAGAAAAGGTTGCCTTGCCATCAGTGTACCCATGTGCATTGCTCCTTGTTTGAATTATGCTTGTGAAGTGCACATCTAAGCAGTTTATATGGAGGGGGAATGGAGATCATGGTAGAGCTCTCCCTCCCTCTTATCTGTTTCATATGGATGGGACATTACGGTACTCCTCCAGAAAAAGGGGAATTACAGGGAGTGTTGTGCTAAGGGTAAGATGTGCCACTGAAATCTGCTTTGATTGATCATGTGGACAAGCCCTTGGCTGGTGGCAATTGAGAATTACTGCCCCATAATTCAATCAATGCCTTTCCTTTATTTTGTTCACAATGAAGGCTTTTAGTTCCGAAAAGACGTATAATTCAGTGTCTAAGAGAGAGAGGGAGCGAACGAAAAGCAGGTTTAAAAGAGTAAATCACTCTTTGCCTTACTATAAAATTAACTACTACAACAGAACACTAGGGATGAATGCAACTATTTTAATGCATCTCTTGGGGGGAGGGGATATTGCACCAGCTGGCAACTGCTATAAAAATGCCGAGATATTAGCGGTGGCTTTCCTAGGAAAGAAACATCACTGAGTGCAGCTCTGATAACAAATGGCAGGATTTCAGTGGTGGCCAAGGGCAAGTCAGTAAATACAAGAAGGGAGACAATCCTTGCCTTCAGTTCGCCTGTCAGCGAGTTGATTGATTGTTGCACAGAGCCTTGAATCCCACTCCTGTTGTTATTTGCTTCACGTTTATTTAAAAAAAGGGTGCCAGTGGGTAACAATCACATTGGCACCAGGAACTTTCAATTATGCAGGCAGGGAAGGCAGAAGTAAATCTATTGTTGCACGCCATCCCAATCCCAGAATGATGTGTGCAAGATTCCAGGGTTCCAAGCGCTTGGCCAGCATTAACGCCCCAAAAAGGTCTCATTTCTCCCATAGACATGGCCTTGGAGTCAAACAGAAATCGACCATTGCTCAGCTTCTCTGGCTTTCCAGGCTGCAGCTTTTCTTCTGGGTCACAATTACAGCAAACTCTCAGCTCAAACCCCAGCTTTGTTGGTTACAGCATGGGGCTGGCAACGCCAAGGCTGCAGGTTTGATCCCCATATGGGACAGCTGCGTATTCCTGGATTGGACTAAATGATCCTCGGGGTCCCGTCCAATTCCATGAGAATTGGGGGAAGCCCCCCCATTTGCATTTGGCACAGATTCCCTTCTCTGTTTGCTTCCTTAATGGCCCATCACCTTTCCTTTGTTCTCTTAATGACCCATCACTGCAGACAATTATCTCAACACATCGAGCTAGCCTGGCTTATTTAGACTTTAACACTTACTGGCTCCAGGCATTATAGGTGTCAGGCACCCACAAACTAATAACAGTATTCAGCTTTACCTGTGGAGTTGTTATCGTCATTGTGCCTGCCAAAGTGTTTTTCTGTTTCTGTGAGTCACCTGTCTACCTGAACATATTGTGGTTCTGTTACCCAGGAACTCCTGTGTCAGATCCTACGGTTACCGGTAATTGCTTGCTTGGTTTCATGGAACTGTCAGGGCTGGGCTATTAGTACAGTGGTACCTCAGGTTAAGTACTTAATTCGTTCTGGAGGTCCGTTCTTAACCTGAAGCACCACTTTAGCTAATGGGGCCTCTTGCTGCCTCTGCGCCACCAGAGCACGATTTCTGTTCTTATCCTGAAGCAAAGTTCTTAACCTGAAGCACTATTTCTGGGTTAGCAGAGTGTGTAACCTGAAGCATATGTAACCTGAAGCATATGTAACCCGAGGTACCACTGTAGTAGTGTGGAGATAGCCAAGAATTGGTCCAAGGGCAATCAGGATCAAGTAGAAAACCAGAAGACTGGAATGGAGAACAAACCAGGTGTCAATAAAGTAGGGCAGGGATGAGGAACCTGTGAGCCTCTAGATGTTGTTGGCCTAAAATTCCTGCTATCCCTGACCACTGGCTTTGCTAGCTGTGGCTGATGGGATACCAAGAATACCTGGACAGCCTCAGGTTCCCATCCTCACAGTAGAGGGATCAGAGGGTAAATCAGAGGAGAGGACCAGTAAACAAATTGGGAGTCAGGGCAAATAACAGAAATGCAAAAGACTAGATTTCTGGTTGACCTGAGTGCTCAAGCAGGGCTTAGCTGGAAAATGAAGTCTGTTATATGATCCAGTGGCCAGGCCAGAACTGGAAGGTTTCTCCAGGGCCAGCGGACAGCAGTTCCTGACACCAACAAAGACAATAGAAGAGTAGGGAACACTAAGGAAGAAGAAAAAGGGAGGGGAACAAAGCTAATCTGTTTCAAGATGTTGTTGTTGTTGTTTAGTCGTTTAGTCGTGTCCGACTCTTCGTGACCCCATGGACCAGAGCACGCCAGGCACTTCTGTCCTCCACTGCCTCCCGCAGTTTGATCAAACTCATGCTAGTAGCTTCAAGAACACCATCCAACCATCTCATTCTCTGTCGTCCCCTTCTCCTTGTGCCCTCCATCTTTCCCAACATCAGGGTCTTTTCCAGGGAGTCCTCTCTTCTCATGAGGTGGCCAAAGTATTGGAGCCTCAGCTTCACGATCTGTCCTTCCAGTGAGCACTCAGGGCTGATTTCCTTCAGAATGGAGAGGTTTGATCTTCTTGCAGTCCATGGGACTCTCAAGAGTCTCCTCCAGCACCATAATTCAAAAGCATCAATTCTTCGGCGATCAGCCTTCTTTATGGTCCAGCTCTCACTTCCATACATCACTACTGGGAAAACCATGGCTTTTACTATACGGACCTTTGTTGGCAAGGTGATGTCTCTGCTTTTTAAGATGTTGTCTAGGCTTGCCATCGCCTTTCTCCCAAGGAGCAGGCGTCTGAGGTTGTTGATATTTCTTCCGGCAATCTTAATTCCGGCTTGGGATTCATCCAGCCCAGCCTTTCGCATGATGAATTCTGCATATAAGTTAAATAAGCAGGGAGACGATATACAGGTTTCAAGATGGATCTCATGAAAACTGAACAATGGGGTCCCATGCGACGAATGTGTTCTTAAAGAGTCTGTTCCCACAGCGCAAAGAGGGATCCATAGAACCTCGGGGTATTTGTGAAGTTAGTTCAATACCAGTCTCCTGGCTATTGGTATTGTGTGAACAGGTTGGGATGGGCTCCTTGTGCATAATTATACAGGAAGTCAAATGAATAGAAGATTGAGGGCAGTGGAGCTATTGAACTATTGTTGGATTTCATGTGCAAATCCTGGGTGGAGGTTGATTACCTTAGGAGGCAACACTTGCTGGCATGGAGCTATATTCCCATCAGAATGATCAGACAGAAGAGTGTTCTTATGGTGGCTGTGTGTAGAAGGAATCACATGCAGAGTAATGTATTTGCATATAGCTGAAGTCCCTACATCTCCATGGCTACAGAGGGTAATCCTGCCTCCTGTTATGAAGGAGAACAAGAGCCCAATGCTCTTCACTTCCAGTGGAAACTGGTCCATTAGGACAAGTGGAGCACTGCTCCTCCAACCTACAAAGTGTTAGAATCTTATTTGAAAAGAATTGTACAATTGTTTCAATTGCCTCTTCTCGCTTGCTTGCGGTCACCTATGATAAATAGCTTTTCTTGCTGTTGGAGAAAAAAACACTTGAGATTCATTCAAGCTCTTGCCCTCAGAAGAACAGCTACCAGATATATGTTACTTTATTCGCCTATATTTACGATATTGTGTCAAACAAGGTAGATCATTCTCATGTTTTAAACAAATGTATTCTGGCAGCATTTTATTTTAAACCCTAATATGATTAATATGGGAACCTCGCAGGGTGCTCCCAGTTGACATTCTCTGCTCTCAACCTATGTACTGCTATAAAGAAGAAAGAAAAATAAGATGTTACTCCAGGGCAGGCATCAATCTCCATAAACAGCTGCTGATTCATCATCAGCTATCTTGCATTGGTCTGATGTATCCATGATGGGAAGACCCCAGAAGGAGAAATTTTTAGTGTGGTGCCTAAATTTTCTTCATGTTGTCATGTAAAAGAAAAAAGAAAAATGCTCCCCACTGATTTTTCCTTCTTTTATTGCATTCTTCTTGGTGGAATAAACAGAACCTGGAGTTTTCAAATATGCATAGGTTGTAGGGAACAGTGACCCCAATTCTCACATCACTCAGACTGGGTCACCTCTGAAGTTACTTTGAGAAGTGTCGTCTATATGGCCACTTGTGCTTTTGCTTGATTTAAAACTATGCCAGAGACAAGATACTATGCTGAGGGGGCAATCTGGGCTCTTTAATACACCCTAGAGGACTCTGGGCACATAAAATAATAAATAGATTTTTTTCTTTTTTCACTATTTATTTCTCTTTAGGTGTCTAATATAATTCTTCACACACTTCTTGTTTGAACTAACAATAAAAACAGAAATGACAGATTGTTGGTCCATTGATCGAAATAATAACAACAAAGCCACAATAGGGCAATATCTAAGCTATCACAAAGCAGAGAGCAAACTTTTGAATTCTCCAGACAATGTATATCTGTCCTATTGAAATCAATGGGACCCAGAGGTACTTAGTTTTGGTTGGTTTGAGTTCCATGTATGTTTTATTTTGGTTGATAGAAGACCCACCCTAAAGGTAAAGCAATGTATGGCAAGCCAATCCTATGCATGTTTACTCAGAGGTAAGTCAATGGGACTTACTCTCAGGTGGCCACACATGCATGTATTTCCAAACTTGGTGTCCTGCAGATGTTTTGGTCAGATTCCATCACCCCAGCCAGTATGCTCAATGAGTAGGGATGATGGCAGTTGTGTTTCAAAACATCTGGAGGAAGCCATGTTGGGGAAAGCAAATGTACTGCAGTGTAATTGCTAGACCCTGCTACCTCCTTGTAAAAGTTATTAAAATCCAGTTTTTACAAAGCTTATTCAAAGCACTATAGTTTTGTCTGCTGAAAGATAACCCTCCAGAAAGGTACTAAGTAATATTGGTATTATTTCATGCTGATTAAATTGACATCCATTCAAAACGATTATCCAGAGCTAGTGCTTTTGCAGTTGTTATTGGAGAGAGATTTGCATGTTGGATGGACACAGCACACTACAATTGGGGGGGATCGATCCAGCACTACTTGCGTATAGTTGTATATCCATTTATCTCTGTGACATTATAGTTTTATCTGAAAGGCAGCAAACTTAAGTTTGGCAGAAGAAGTTGTCTTTTTCCCCAGCTAAGTTCTGAATCCCTAAGAAGATAAAGCAAGACATAACTATCTATAAAAAACAGGATATTTCTCTTACCTTCCCAAAGAGCAGGTCTAGAAGCACTAAAATATTCTGAAAGGGAAGACTATCATCAGCTGGTAGAAACTTTAGGCCAGGCATGTCCAAAGTCTGTTTTGGGGGACCTAATCCGGCCTGCTGGTCGGTTTAATCCAGCCCTATGGGAGTTTATTTCCTGGGGTAAAATCACAAAAAGCTCAATTCAATCCTAAAAAAAGGTTGGCCCTTTGGTCGGCCCTCACAGCCCTTCACTTCATGAAATCTGGCCCTCTTTGAAAAAAGTTTGGACACCACTGCTTTAGGCACTTGATGAGGGCTCATGACTTTTGCAAGTCCTCCTCCAGTGAACACCAGACAGTTGTTATAGGAATTGCTTACAATGCTTTGCAGGAACCAAATGGGCAATTGCAGTGGCAGCCAACTTGCATTTATCAGAAACGTGTTGATGCTCCTATCGCCTTCCCCGACTCCACTTTCCTGGCTTGTAAGCCTGCCAACTCCCAACTCCCAAATACAGGAGGAAGTAAAGGGGAGGAAAAGGAGCAGAGGCGCCAGCCACCCAGCACACGCTGACATGGTGGGCTTACAGGAACACTGGGCTCCCCCTGCCCAAGAGGACAACATGCTCAGGGACACCTCAAAGTTTCAGAAACTCATCGCTGTGTATGATGTTTCTCAAAATTAAAACATGCTCGCCACAGCTCACAAAAGCAGAGGCTGCGTAAGATATTTTACTAACAATTAAAAGACACAACAAAACTTGTATAGCCATATCAACTGCAGTTTAATTAAAACTTCTCATATTAATAAATGAATAATAAAATTCAAAACCCCACTGATGCTGTAATTCATAAGGCCTAACATTAAAAATACAAGAATGTAATCCAGATAACAGCAAATAATGCATCTCCAAAACTGAATATTGACCCCCAGCAACAACCTCTAAATAATAACCCCACCCTGATAGTCTCTAGGTTCTTTTCAGTGGCAGAAGCAGAATAATCCCAGGCCAGGTGGAAATGGACAGAGAGCAGGGCAAGGTCTTATAGGACTCCCAACAAGATGGTCTCTGGCACCTTCAATATTATTTTAGGGACCAGGTATAGTGGTACCTCTGGTTATGTACTTAATTCGTTCCGGAGGTCCGTTCTTAACCTGAAACTGTTCTTAACCTGAAGCACCACTTTAGCTAATGGGGCCTCCTGCTGCTGTCATGCCGCCGGAGCACAATTTCTGTTCTCATCCTGAAGCAAAGTTCTTAACCCGAGGTACTATTTCTGGGTTAGCGGAGTCTGTAACCTGAAGCATATGTAACCTGAAGCATATGTAATCCGAGGTATCACTGTACAGTATATGTATAGTTGTGGTCCCTTTTGTATTTATTTTTTAGGGGGTGGGTTGTGTCGGAGTTGCCTTTTTACATATATGTTATGTTATATTAGATACATTTTAGATATATGTTATGGGTGTGTTTTGGGGGTTTCTTAATGTTAGGTTTTGATGTTTGTATAATTTGGATCATTTCTTATGAAAGAAGCAAATAATAAATATATAAATGGAATGACTTGGAAACATGGCTCTCGGCTGTTTGGGTCTTTAAAGTTTCATAGATGCCGTTTGAATTGAGCCTGGAAATAGACAGGGAGGCAGCACAGATGACAAAGGGCTGGTATTATATGATCCTTTTTGTTTGCTTCACTGTTTTGGACAAGCTGAACTTTCCTGACCATTTCTAAAGCAGTGTCATCATAGTTGGTATATCAGCTGAAGCTGATAAAAGGAATTCTGAGCCATGAAATTCACCTGTTCCTCAAGGGAGTGTGATGGCAAAGACACACCAGATCTTGGGGGGGGGGGCGGCTGCCGGTCCTCACAGAACAGTTTATACACCACTCAACTGATCAAGCAAACCACCCACTAAGAGGATACACAGTGGTATCCAGTAAAGTTTTACTGAGAGTTGATTTGAAATTAATAGATCTAACTTAGTCATGTTCATTCATTTCAATGGCTCTACTCTGAGTAAAGCGTAGTTGAAGACCACTGAAAATACTATTGCTATTTGTCATTGGCTGTGCCTATGCTTTTTACAGTCTCAGTTCTAAAATATTCAGGACACATCAAATAAAATTATTTGATAAGCAGAACGAGTTGAAAAGAAGTTAAGTGTGTAGCCTAGACTTACATGTTCCGATTTTTAAAAGAGACTCAACACATGTAAATTAGACGTTTGTTCTTTTCTAGACCAGTTATTTGGGATTTACATTTCTGCCCTGTTCCAGCAAGAGACATCCCCGAGCTCACCTGATTCGGATTCTTTTCTGGTCACCACCAAACTTGATTGATGCATTTGCTTGTAGACCAGCCTTTGCTAACTCAGTTTCCTCCAGATATTTTAGACTAGGGCTCCCATCAGATTCTGCCAGCTGCCATAGATGAACATGCACATGTCTACCTGGGACTGCTAGTTCCAAAGCATGGTAAGATTTGGATTGAGCCATTCTGTTCTAGTCTGGGTTTGTTTGCTTTTAAGTAAAAAAACAAAAACAAAAGATTTTAAAACTAGTATGAAAGACTTATTGATCCATGACCGTATGGAAAGGTCTCTTCCCTCCCTCTCAGCCTACACCTGGTCTTTAGCCCCGTGCCAGTTCCCAGCGGTAGAGACAAGATGATAGAGTAGCTGGAAAGATTACAGGTGTGTGGAAGGTACTTTAATTTTGCAGAACTTTAGTTAGCTACATGGTTTGTTTCCTCTAATCACACGATTACATGACGTTTCTACGGGTTTCTCCAGAAAACCCAGGGTGGGGTATAAATTTTATTATTATTGTTGTTGTTGTTGTTAGTCTACCAAATATTTTTAAAGACCACAATTTAGTTTCAGATTTTGTTATAAACCTAAATCTTACGCTGTTTAAGGATATGCATATCTTAACACACAACAAGCCTGTCCTTTTCCTTAATTTGGATCAAAGCTGGTTTGATGGGAAATTTATCTAAACAAGAGGATAGATATGAATTGTGGCTCATGTTGTGTGTATACTGCTTCCCAAAACACTGCTGGGAGCACACTGGATGCAGAGTAGATGGGGATAACAGTATGTATATGTGAATGCTGGGACTAAATTAGTCAAGCAACTCTTGAATCGCCCCTTTAGATACTTGCACCAATGTGAACTCAAAGCCAAATCAATTGGCAGTGAACCCACCTAAGGCTAAATCAAGAGAGATTAACACAGAATCATTCAGCTGCCCATAAAAAACCCCCAAGCTTTACGTCACTCGAGTCTTAACAGCAGATACAAGACTGCTGAGCCATAGTTTCTCCTTATATGCATTCATCTACCCACCTTCCTACCCTCCCATATACTTACTCCTGAGAATCTCACTCAGTGCAAATAAATAATAGCCAGTTTTACATAACATTTGAGAGGCTAGTTGGATAAAGCTGTAACAGTTAAATGAAGGCTTAAAGCTGAAGTGGGCTAAAATTTTCACGAGCTAAAAGTGGGCTAAAAGTTAGCACGAATCTAGATTGCAGCATGAAATTATGTGCTCTCATAATAGAAACTTTAAATATATATATATATCTAAAAATGTGCTTTGTGTTAAATTGAAAGGGTTTTTGGAAACCGTGAGAGCTTAGGGAAGTGCAAGGTATTTTGCCACAGGAAGTGTCCGTAATGATGGAGGAGTATCTTAGGGTATCCTGAATCAGTGAGGTGACTCAGTGGAGATTTATGAAGCTGATGACTGGGCCACCTATAGACCGGGTGCTCTAAAAATGGGCTCCATCTATTATAAGGCCGGCTACAGCTAGAAAGAAAGCTGGAATCATTTGAAGACATGCGAGATATTGAGAAGTTGAAACTGTTGCAGTGATAAGATTTGTGTGTGTAAACTGTGTGTGTGAAATGAGAAGTGGAGATAACTGCTGATGAAGGTAGCTAGAAGACATCAAGACATCATGCAAGGTAAAACAAGCAGAAAAAGATGCAGGGGATGGAAGAATTAAAACAACTGAAATGAATGTGGAGTCCCCTCTATAAATATGGATGCCATATATATATTGCATTCAACCAATTACTTATCCTTGAAGGATTTTTTGGGGGGTTGGGAAGGGACACAGCTCAGTGGTACAGTGCATGATCATGCAGAATGGGCAGCAGGTGATGTAAAAACCCCTCTGCCTATGACCCAAACAGGTGTTATCAGTCAGAAAAAGACAATGTTGGATCAGATAGTATAAAGCAGCTCCACATTTTGAAGTTATGAATTAAATCAAGATCAGAAAAATAAAATCAGCAACTAAAACATGCTTGCTTGCCTTCAATCTAATCCTGATTAAGGACTGAATTACAAGGATCGGGGTAGGCAACAGATCAAAGAAATCTATTGATGTAAACTTCTCTTTTATAAAGGAAAAATGCGGTACTCTAGAGGGGAGAAAGGAAAAATGCGGTACTCTAGAACCAATGCTTTTACAGAGGTCTAATACCATTGCCTTTCTTTTGCAAATACCAAACCTGCAAGTCTAAGAAAGCTCTTCAAAAATTCCTCTGCAATCAACTCACCTTCTCCAAACACTTAGGGAGGGCAAGGGGAGAGAGAATAGTTGCATGTAAAAAATGAAGCCATCAACATTGTGCTGAAGCAGGCCCCTCTGCCAAATCTTTACAGTACGTCAATCTACAAAAATGCACACATAAGTCTGGAATGTCTTGTTTGTATGTTTGCACTTTGAAGAACAGACTCAGCAATCCCTTTTCCGAATTTACCAATAACCAAAAGGAAAACAAAACAATCTGTCTGTGTTGTCAGTTGTGTAAAGTGAGGGAGATGGAGAAGAGTTATTTCCTCATTTGTCAGGGATTTTCTATAGGCACCGAAACAGGAAAATTCAATAGTCCATTACATTCGGCAGATCTTGTGAGCTGAACAAGTTAAAATTCACCGTCATGCAAACATTTTAGATGCTTTCTTAAATGGACTTGTTTTAAAGCTGGGTTTGTTTGTTTGCTTGCTTAATGCAAGGCTGGCATTCATCAGGAGGTCTGAGAGATATTAACAGCAATGCCAATTCTGCCCGATTTTCTTTTGTGGCTTTGCATGCAACGACACTGAAAACAGTAGCAGATGTTTGCCTTTCCAAGTGATGCTTTGTTGATGTGTGCGCGTGCGTGCCCTGGACCAACAGGACCACCTTTGCATTCCACAATTTTCTGCTTCCTTTGTAAAAATTACATAATGGGTTTTTTTCTGTGTTCAATACTTGAGCAGACCAAAGCTTCTCCTTCTCTGCCACCCCCCCCCCGGGCTACTGATGCCCAGCAGGCAATCACACAGGTAATATATGATTTGCTGTTGAGGGGAACTCCTACAAAGCTGTCTGTGGTAAATGTATCATTTTCTGCTGGGGATGATGAGATACGCTATATTTTGTTGTAATTGATGCATGGAATGTGCCATTTGCCATCGAGAAAAGGACCCTCATCTGAACTGCAGGTGGTGTGGTGGTCTGGCTGAGAGGACAGGGAATTACCGTATTTTTTGCTCTATAAGACTCACTTTTTCCCTCCTAAAAAGTAAGGGGAAATGTGTGTGCGTCTTATGGAGCGAATGCAGGCTGCGCAGCTATCCCAGAAGCCAGAACAGCAAGAGGGATTGCTGCTTTCACTGCGCAGCGATCCCTCTTGCTGTTCTGGCTTCTGAGATTCAGAATATTTTTTTCTTGTTTTCCTCCTCCAAAAACTAGGTGCGTCTTGTGGTCTGGTGCGTCTTATAGAGCGAAAAATACGGTAGATATGGTGGCAGAGGAATCCCATATTTAATTTGGCCCAGCTTGAAGGGGACTGGTCTCTACTTAACATGGGGCCATCTTATTTGAGCAGGGCTCTTTTAATTTTCAAATTCTCCCCCCCCCATTTCTAATACTTGCTTAATTCCTGAATGAAACAAGAGCAAAGTTTCATGAGTAGCAAAAATATAATTCCCACTATGTGTTTCTCTTTTTTTTACAGCTAATTACAAGGTTAAGAGCAATGCAGAACAAATGAGATATATTAATTACAGAGATTGGTGCACGTCTAAAAGTGAAAAAATGCTGAGGCATCATTTTCATTCATTGTCTTTATTTGTGAAAATACTGCCACTATTTAAGTGGATATAAAGCCCTGCATTTATATGCATTCACATACGTTTGTGACATGCCAAGCAAAATCCACTGTACAGGGTTTTTGTTCCTTTTGCAAAGGCTTTTAGTCTCAATTTGAAATATCTAATAAGAAAACATTCAAAGAACTGTCACGGAAATGACATAGCAAGCCCTTTCTGTCCTCAGGAATTGATGCTGCGAGACTGGACTTGTGATTTATACAAACATACTAATGTTGTTTTCAGAGCTGTGCTGCCTAAAGTCTTCTAGATTAGCCAAACATTTTGACAATAATGGCAACTCTTCAGGTGAAGCCTGAACATTTGATATTTTGGATTAAAACACTTTAACCTTTAAAAAACAAATACACAGCGTTGCATGGGAGGGGAAGAATCACCCTTTATCAAATTGTTACATTCTAAAGGTTACTTATTGCCCTGTGTTTCCAGTGTCTGCTTGTCAACTATCTTCAAATTTAACCCTTCACAATAGTTTAACAGGCTTAAAACTAACCATTTCATCACAACATTCTCTGCACATATAAACCTGTTTTGGATTCCAAACGATTTGCACTGTGGCAACTTCAGGTATGGCAGAACAGTTGGGCAGCAGAAAATTATACCCTGGAACTGGGCACTTTCAGGACTGGGTCTTTAATTAGCTTAACAATAAAAACCATAATTCATTTGTTTTATTTCAGTATTTACTAACCAGCGATGACAGAAGAGTAAGGCGCAATACTACACATGCCTATTCAGAAGGAAGTCCCACTGTGTTCAATGGAAGTTACTTCCAAGGAAGTGTGTATAAGGATACCTGTCTAAGATAACTTTGTTATTAGGTCAGTTTACAGGGGCACATTTCTCCAGCTGAAAATGAATCCAGATACATGACTGCACAGAGAAAGATTAGTTTAAACACATGGCTGTACTTATGCTGAACCAGCAACCATTTCTGTGGGTCTGGAAAACTGTAGCGAAGAGTTCACACTAGACTTTCTCAATATGATCTATACATGTGACTGTCCAGAAGGAGGAAACATTATGAATTCACTAAGCTGTATGTCTGCAAAGGTATAGATTGAAGAACCATGCACAATGTTTTAAACACAGATTGGGGGCTTTCATACGCCTTCCCACTGCAGCTTCCATCCACCCTGAAAAAACATGGATTTGATATATGATGTGGCATACAACCTAGGGAAAGAGATTGGAGAGAAACCACCTGCCATAAAGGAGCAAAAATGCCTTCCACTTGTGCATGGGTCACTAGGGACATGCCCCAATGTGCAACCTGGCAAGTTTGAACGTAACAGGGAACTCTGGATTTTTACACGAGCCATTTTATGTTCTGGGTTCATGTGTTTCCCCCTAGCATCTGCTCTTAAACAAACCATAGTTCTTCACTACATCCAACCATGGGGAACGGTGGCTTCTTTTAAACTACAGTGAGTGAGCATGTCAGCATCAGGAACCACTTCTGGATCATCTGAACTAACTGTAGTTTTAACTAACCAGTGTTCTCTGAGTTCAGGTGCAATGGGGAGCTATGGTTTGTCTAAAAGTGGAACCAGATACATCCAACTGCCTTTGGCATGCCCCAGGAGAGATGAAGAGATATTGTACAGACCAAGGCTCACCGCAGTTCTTTCACAGAGTGGGAAAAACTGTGAATTTTTACCTCTGAATTGGTCATTTATCTTTATGTTTTTCAGATTTGCTTAGTGAACATTTTTAAAAATGAAAACATTGTGGGAAACTGGAAGGTGCAAGCATGGAGAAACAAAATGAAGGGCACATTCAGCCGGGAACAACTGCTACAGAAGCCTGTCTCAAAATAACATGCATTCACAAGATACTGAAAACTAGATGCAGGGCAAAAACATCACTTTGGCAGCACCAACAGAAACCAGCAGGATCATCTGCTTAAATATCCATTCCACATGAATCCAGCATTTATTAAAGATTCCATCCAAAATAAAGATTTGTCATCAAAATGTTATATTCTTGCATCACAGTTATCTGTGAATTTTCACAACTGTGCAGCTCAAACACACAAATGTGGGTAGCATCCATTTAAGATCAGTCTCTAATTTAAGTGAGTCCAGGAAAGGAATCAACACTTCCTATCTGAAAGGAAATATGAGCAGCAAGAATAAGAAAAAAACATGAAAGAAAAAAGTGTAATGTATTATTCCATTGCTGAAACTACCCACAGAACTAGCAGAAACCCACTTCAATAAATTTGCCAAAAGGCCTTTAAACATCAGATTTATGTATACAAAAATCTTACAATGCACCTTTAAAGAGTTGTTTCTATCCTGAACTTGTAATAGGAAAAAACCACACACATCCAAATAGTGTTTCTATTTTATGTAAACTTACAGTTATGTTGCATCAAAAAAAGTTGCAAACCCTCTGCAACATTTTACTCAACTTGCAGATGTTTAGGTTGACAAATAAACTTTCCAAAAAATTAAATATATCTGACCAGGTTTCTCTTTCAATATTTCCACGAAAAGACAGAATAGACATTCCCCACTACATTGAACGATACATACATATATGTATGTATGTATGTATATGTATATTCAATATTAAAAGCTTAACATATATTTAATATAAAGCAAAAATATTCATAAAAAACTTAACAGTGTTCAAATGTTCAGCCTAAATCTGCCGAGTATTTATCTATCACATCATGAATTAAGAGGCAGTTGACATATTGGGTGTCCAGCCCATCTGGTAAGCCCGTTCCAAAGTTCTCTTGCAGTCTTGTAGTACAGTACTGAAAGTGATGTGCGGGTGCTGCTGCACTAGTTGTTCCACAGTCACTTCATTCACCTGCAAACAAAAGAAAAAATCTGTCACTTATGTTAAAAAACAAACGGGGGGGGGAGTCAACAATGGATTCGTCATGTGGCTGGCAAATTTGGATCTGAGTAAAAGAACAGTGATTTGTTAAGAGGATCTTCACAAATATCTTCTCGAGATGGTTTTCGTTTTATACTACTTGGTGAGAATGAACTTAGAATGAAGGTCCTTTTTTGGGTAACAATTGTAATGTCGGCCATCAATAATTAAAATATACAAGCCATGCAGGTCAGGAGCATCCCTGCTAGACCTTATCCAGAGATCCCACCTTTGTTCCTTGATCATACAAAGCAATCAGAAAGACCTAATTAAACTTAACACCTTTACAACCGCTGTGCTGCGAGGGGATTAATTTGTCAATTATTTTAAAGCTGATTGTAGTTCATATCACAGAAACAGACAGCTTCCGTGGTCCTTTTAGATAAATAATAGATTAACCTAAGAACCACAACTTTTAGGTAGCTTTCTTTGGAACCTTTATTGAACATATAAAGATACATCAATATTTAATTTAAATACTCAGTTGCCTAAATCTGACGGAGTGTCTCAGCAGAACAACTGCTCACTTTGCACTTCCTATTTTCGTGCCCTACTATGTCCAACTAATATGAGACAACAAGCCCAGTAATAGCCACTTTCCATTCATGCCACAAATAAGTATTCACTTTCCTTGAATTCCTCCTTGGCAGAAATCGTTTAAGCACAACCAAAACACCTTAAGTATCCACCTACTTTTAACCTCCCCCCCCCTCAAAAAAAGAATCCCCAACTGAAGCAATTGTGCTAGGCAGTGCAGAGAATGAACAGTGATTGCATTTTATGACAGGGATAAATGACGGGTTTAATCTACAGTTCTTCTGCTTTGATAATAGAAACACTCAATCTTCATTGGGAGATTTGTCAACTGAAGAGCAACTTGGATAGAAAATAGGTTTAACTTCTTTTCCAAGAACACAGAGACCCTGCAAGCTCTAAACACTTTTGTAAACAACTACATTACAGCAACACCAAAGGTGTCTATAAGTAGCAACTGCCTTTTAATAAATCAGAATGAGATCTGTGATGGTACAAGCCCCTTAGTAGCTTGCACACATCAGTAAATCACATTTTAAAAGCTGAGAAGAAAGTAGTCCCAAGAACGGATTCTGATCTGCTTCTGCATCTGTTATATGTGGATGATAATTTAGGCCCTACAAAGTTGTTGCAAAGATTACTGAAATAATGTTGGGAAAGTGTTATGTGAAAACAAAGTATTAATTAGCATTATTAAGGGTAATTATAAAGCCCACAACTCAAGAATATACCCCAACCCATAAATACTATTTCTAAAAAATGCACACATCTAAATTGCTAGTAAAGAAAAAGAGAAAAGATTTTCCTTGGTATTATATGAAATATATATGATGTCATAAGCCTCTATGTATTGCTTCTGATGAAAACACTGTCATATCTCAAACACTGATGGAGAAAACATCTCCAAGGAGCAAGGGGCAATATATAGCTATCTTGGACAACAGCTCTTGGATATGGGAAGGCCATTCTAACCAATTCTTGCAAGAGAAAAGAACTACAAAAGAACACAAGTTTAACATTAAATAGGTTTCACTTTCTGCTGAATTTCCCAACAGCATTTAATTGTGAAAATAAGAAATACAAAGCAGTTTTAATTTGATTTATCAAGTCAAACTACATATATTAGCATTGTCCTATAGCTTAAACCTGTGCAATGGGACCATCCTTTTTTTTTAAAAAAAAAACACTCCATATTTAAATATGCAAAAATCCTTTATAAATCCTAGCTGCTTATTTGTATATATTTTTAAAAAATTATATATGGATGCTTTATGATGACCTATATTTGTCATGCCTAATAAAGGTTTGGCAAAGTAGAAGCATAAAGCCTAAAAGGATCCACTCAAATCCTGAAACAGAGGTTGATTAAAAATAACACTTATTTATTTATTCAGCTATTTGTTTTTCATAGTGAATATATATTCTGGAAAATCTCATGTAAAAACTCTGCAGTTTATTCACAGTGGCAAATAAAAGATCTATAATGGTCATACAACCAGGTTAGTAAACAAATTACAGTTCACATACTTATCAAACTGGGATGAGTACCTGCAAATGCATATTGAAATGTGAGATTTTTCACCCTCAAAAAAGGGCAAGATGAAAGTGGGCATGCATATACATGAATAACTATGTCACATATCTCCTCATAAGCACAGAGGAAGCAGTTCGGCCCACTGCACATACAGGAGTCCTTTATCACTGGGTATGTGATCTACACCTGTGAAGAAATCAGTTTTTTCTACACAAACACCTTTCTGACATAAAACAGCATGAAATCTGTAGATAATCATGAATGATGATTGTATATACCCAGATTTTGCTTCCGTGCCTTCCGTGTAGCAACAACTGAAATGTGGGAAGCTGCCCCAAATAAGGAATTTGGAAGCCAGAGAAGTACAGCGGTACCTCGGTTTTTGAACGTTTTGGAAGTCGAATATTTTGGTTTTTGAGAACCCGGAAGTAACTGCTTTGGTTTTCGAATGCTTTTCGGAAGTTGAACATGCCATGCAGCTTCCATATTGAGTTTTCCATAAGTAAATGTTTCCATTTTCGAACGTTTCGGAAGTCGAACAGTCTTCCGGAACGGATTACGTTTGAAAACTGAGGTACCACTGTACTAAAATAAATAATGGCTAACCACTAGTGTCAATTAAAGCCCCATGGATCAACTTTCTGTTGACAAAAAATATTTTTGACAAGCTACAATTTATTCATTCAATTCCAATAAAAACTAGGAGATGGTCCATATATATGGTACTAGCACTAATGATGGAAGGTCTTCGGTCCATAAGCAGACGCGAACAGTGTTCCTCTTGCAGGTGTTCTCTCTGTGATATTTGATTCCAATGCTCATGGTGAACTGTGAACAGAGAAATGTATCCAATGTCCAACCCTCATATTTGTTCTGGGGTGAAAAACTTTTATGCAACCACCACCTTTGCCTTGCTTACAATTAATGGACTAGGCAGGTTTATGTGCTATCCAGCTGCTCTACAGGTATTATTTCCTCAAGTCATTTTTTAAAAAAACAACAACAAATGTTTGACTTTTTAAAAACCTAATAGTTGAATGAATAACATTCTCAGGTGGCCCAATTATAATTCCTGCCTGTAGCTGCAACACAATGAAAGGTTTGTGGAGTCATTTTGTGTGATGTGCTATGCACTTGATCTGTTAAGGCCGATATGTTCCAGAGAGTTTCAATGATTACCTCAGTGCTTAGGGGCTTAGGACTAGTTGAACAACAACACACACACACACACACACACACACACACAGCACAACATCTGCATTCTGGATTTCCTGAATGTTAAGGCAAACAATGTGCTTCGATTTAAATTATGGATCGAAAGCAACAGCAGTGGCCTGGTAATGAATGCACCTGGTAAAAGCCAGTGTTCACCAGAATACTGATGCAACACTTTGTCAAAATGAATTACAGAAAGGGCAGGATTAAGACCTTTAGAGGCCCTAAGAACTGAAAGGATTATGGTGTCCTCCATATGTAACACAAAATAAAAGCAACACTAAACCATCAAATAAAGTATTACTATTTTTAAATGACACAGATATTATGCAAATCTAGTCTGTCCTGAAACTCAATTGAGAAGAGAGTTTTCTGCGGATCAATTAGTAATTATCAATGTTAGAAAAATATGCAGTGCAATCCCTACATTTGGAAATACTCTTTGTATTCCCTCTTTCACTCTTGTGTCATGAAGTGACTGAATTTCACTTCTTCTGTTTCATTAAACTTTGTGCACATATAACAGTGGAACTGCTGCAGTTCTCCATATGTTCAAGTCATTAGTGGTCATTAATGGTCTGCTAATGATTGTCAGAGGTTTAGACTATTAAGAAATGCAGTTAATGAGTTAATTTTCTATGAGTCAGAAGAGATGACTCATTCCCCACAATGCACCTGCAGACATCTTGTGACTCTCTTATCTGTGTTACTGGGCGGTGTTGGCAAGTAACTGTGCATATAAAAGGGATCAATTTACAGCATACTGTTAGGCCCATGGTAGGAGACTGCAAGAAGTGTTGAAGGCATTGTTGAAGGTTATCTGTTAGGACTGTGAATTGGAGTGAAGACTAATTGAAGTGATCTTCAGAGGAAGAAGTTCAGTACTTAGATAACAATTGAGGAACTTTGCAAGGACTTGGTTCTCTCTCTCTCTCTCTAATTTTTATACATTTCAAATCCAATGACTTCCCTTCTTCTCCTTCCATAGTTCATATTACAAATCATACTTTCCTGCATATTTTACTATAACCATTCAAATCAATTTTACACTTTTACATCAATCAAATATTGTTAACTCTGTTGAATTTATATTAATTCTGCCAGTGCTTTCAGCTGTGTACAATTATTTTCCATATATTCAATAAATATTTTCCACTCTTCTTTTCTGGCACCTGGGAATTTCTGTCTGGGCTCTGGTTTTTTTGGGGAAGGTAAATATAAACTTTTTTTCAACTCATTATTAATCATTTTCCAATATTCTTTCACCTTTCTACATGTCCACCACATATGAAAAAAGGTTCCTCCCACTTCTTTACATTTCCAACACGTATCTGATTCTGCTTTATACATCTTAGCCATTCTGTTTGGAATTAAGTACCATCTATGAATCATTTTTGTTAGGGTAAAATCTGGGTGCGTGAGGGCACAGCCACCCAGCTCGTCGGACAAAGTCCGCAGGTCCTAGCGGAGAAGAAAGGAGCTCAGCCGGACACAGGAGCAAAATACGAAGATCCGAGTTTATTGCGCAACAGGTTCAAAATGGCATTGAACCCCGAGTATGGGGTGACATGGACTTTTAAAAGTTCCCTCCATAACCCAGAATACAGTGCAGGAAACGTCATGAATACATTATGGGAAGGTCATGTTTCGTGAATTACATCATGAATACATTAGAAACGTCATGAGTACATTATGGAAGGGGTGGGATTACGTTCATTACCATTTCGGATGAGGGAGGGGGAATATGCGGAGGAAGAAATATACATAGATAAGCATTTATTGAGTACCGGTGGTGGCAAGACAATGGGTCAGAGATATGCATCGTCTGCCACCTAATATTGCCCAGAGGAAGGGTTTGGCGAAACGATCAGACAGGATTAGGAAGTTCCTGCGTACGTGATCCGCCGCTTCGGGGATTATGGAAGTAGGGGCAGCATCATGGAGTCCAGGGGGAACTGAGTTGAATGACACCGAGAGCAAGAAAATCGGAACTACGGCTGATTTTATATCAATTTCCAAAGATTTCTATTATTTCTAACCCCTTCCGTACCGTAGGGACAAAGTAGAGGCAGGGTGGATACATTGTAACAAGGTTTTGACAAGCGGATACAGAATGGATACATTGAACTGGATTTTGACAGTTTTACGAGGTTCTTGGTTTCGGATCCATTGTTCTCGCGGTGGGGGGCCGTCAGCAGCTTGTCAGGAATGAAATGAGGCGTGCAAAAGCTCCCTGAGCTAGCTCCTGCAGGACGAATGCATGGATGTGATTGGCTAAAGCGCGGCCATAGGAATAAGCGGAGAAGAGAAACACTCGGTCTACTCGTTCTAAGTATGGAGCGCAGATAGGCATAGGAAAAGATAGGGAATATGTATATTCGAGCTTATTTCGCTCGGAAAAGGGTCTGGGAAAAGTGTGGTGCTTGTGCAACGGTGAAGGGGGTTTGAGGGTGGGTGTGCGGTGGCACCCTCGAGGTCATCGCCTCGGACAGTTAAGAAGAAGGGGGAAATAGGCACCCCCCCTCGGTCCGTATCAATTTTCAAGCAGTTCTCTTTCAGAGAATACACACAGTAAATTTCAAATCACTTTTCCAAAGTTTCTTCCAAAGGTTTAGGTCTATACTGTGTCCTATATCTATTGCCCAGTATCTATTGCCCAGTGTGTCATAGATGCTTTAACTAGCTCGTCCTTTGTTTCCCATTCTAATAAGAAATTATACATTTTATACAGAAGTTTATCCTTATTTTGTAACAGTTCTTTTTCAAATTGTGAGCTTTGGTCCAACCCCCAACCCCCCACTTTTTTTGGTCAACCTTAAACCTATAATTTATCAGGTGGTATTGTAACCAATCCGTAACTTGGCTTCTTAAGTTCTCCAAAGGTTTCAGTCTGGGTTCGCCCCTTGCAAAGTCCAGCAATTCCCTGTAAGTTGCCCATTGTCTGTCCATATTAACTCTCTTAACAGTAATTGCTTCAATGGTGTCAGGCGGCAGAGGATCTAACCCCCACAGCAGGTTACCAGGAATGGATAATACAAGGAAAACTTCTTACTCTTTATTCAATATACAGGTGCTGAAAAGTGCCCTCTGCCTTTGAGCTCTTTGCTCTCCTACTTCTAATGCTCGCCAGGTTCTGGGAGAGAGGGATCTGGAATGCTTTCTAAAGACACTGTGTCTGTCAGCTTTCACCCTTCTGGTGCTTCTTCTTCCTCCTCCTCCTTTCCCATTATTTCCCAGCTTTTCTGCTCATCTGCCTCTGAGCGGTGATCTCTCTCAAATCCCTGAACCGTCTTCTTCTCTGGAAGGGTCAGGCTGGGGAGGTGGTCTCCACCACTCCTCCTCTGCCCAGTCCCTGACAGCAACCAAGACTGACTCATATATTTCTTTTTAAGGGTTAAGAAAGATATGGGCTTAAACTGACCTTAATACAGGTTAGCCAATGCACTGATAATTTTGGATTAGTAAACCAGACTTCCTGTCTTGCTGCAAACAATTTAAATATGTAAATGTCACAATCATTATTTGTACCCCTGCAATCAGACATTGTAAACCACCCACGGATGTTTGAAACCCGATTTTGTAACGTATTAGCCTCTTTATGCTTTGTTAAGTTCAGCTAGATAGGCTCTGAAAAAATGGAGGCCATCTTATGAAGTTTCCTGTTCGTGTACAATATTGTTAAAAGCTCCAAATAATTATGCTACTAAGTAAAAGGGAAATGCTGGTGTCACCCACAGCAATTGCAATGTTTGTAGCTGTCATAAGAAAACCAAACTGATGTCTATAGACCAGCTTTCCCTGTATAATTTCTCTCTCTGAAGCACTGTGTATTTTTGTAGGTCTATAACTGTACTTTGAGGGTTTGTAGTTATTAAAGGTTAGTGGTTCTTTTACCACTTCACTTCTAATTTACAGTAGAAGCAAGACAAAAAGAAATGTAAGTCATCTATACTCACTTGTTTCCTGTTTATAGATAATTTATGAAAAGGGATTTATTAGAAATTATAAACAATGTGGGGATGAATTGGTTAAACTGGAGATGTGAAATAATCTGTCTAAAACTTTTCTTCCTGAGCAATTCAGTAAGCACTTTTTAGTCATAGACTTAATAGAAAGCTTCTCCATTTCCCTTCAAAAGCATATTTTGTTCTATCTTTTAAAAAGCTAATGTTGCAAATCTAAATTTAAAATAAGAACACGTTGGATAGGGTTGGAGTGGATGAAAGCATTGAAGTAAATTGTTTTCTAATAGGATTCTCTGAGTGAGAGGATCTGGTATACCCAATATTACACACAGTACTCCATATTACACAATATTGCACACAATTGCTTCATATTTGATTTGAACAAATTATAGCCATTTGTGGCTGGAAATAAACGCTGCGTACTTAGAAAAGATTAGGTTTTTTAATTCTCTACAAGAACCACAAGTTATTTCAAGTCTTTCTTTTTTGTTTAAACCCATTTTTTAAATACTGTTTTATTTTAATATTTACCAGCTTACTGAGATAATGTGAAGGAAACTTTTGTACTATCTACCAGAAATAGCCACACGACTGGATATTGACATCACCTATCTTTTTAACAGCTCTTTGTCCTTTGATATTAATATGGCAAAGTTACATTAATGATAAGATAAATATAATTCTCAGGCTTACAGTTAAAAGCACAGGGAAGCATTCCCCACTTGCAATGCATTGTAAGATTTACTTCAGATCCTAATCTGGCACTTGATTTGGGAACCCAATTTGATTTGGACCAATTCAGAAGCTGCCTAATTTGACTTGGGTCCAAACCAAAACCCCAATATGGAAATCATATTCATTAACTATTATGAAGAACATTTTGTAATGGCTGTAACAATTTTACTTTCGGAAATAACTGGATGAAATTTTTGTGGTTACGTTTCATTATTATTTATTTTGTCTCGCCAAATCCATTATAAAAGGTAAAATATATAAGACATACCGTATTTTTCGCCCTATAGGACGCTCCGGCCCATAGGATGCACCTATTTTTTGGGGGGGGGAAATCAAGGGGAAAAAATTGATTTCCCCCCAGGTTTGCGCAACCATCCCAAGCTAGAAGAGGGAGACGGAGCACTTTGTCTCCCTCTTCTGCCTTCAGGGACAGCTTGGCCCGCTATCCCCCGAGCTTGTGGGGCTGGAGGGGGGAGAAGCAGGCTTGCTCCTCCCCCCCAGCCTCCAGATCAGGTCAGGGAATAGCGGGATGGTGGCGCTCCGCCATCCCCCTATCCCCCGAGCTTGTGGGGCTGGCGGGGGGGGAGAAGCAGGCTTGCTCCCCCCCCCAGCCTCCAGATCGGGTCGGGAATAGCGGGATGGCGGCGCTCCGCCATCCCCCTATCCCCCGAGCTTGTGGGGCTGGCGGGGGGGGGGAGAAGCCGGCTTGCTTCCCCCCCAGCCTCCATATCAGATCGGGGAATAGCGGGATGGCGGCGCTTCACCATCCCGCTATTCCCCGAGCTTGTGGGGCTGGCGGGGGGGGAGAAGCAGGCTTGCTTCTCCCCCCCAGCCTCCAGATCGGGTCGGGGAATAGCGGGATGGCGGCGCTTCGCCATCCCCCTATCCCCCGAGCTTGTGGGGCTGGCGGGGGGGGGGAGAAGCAGGCTTGCTTCTCCCCCCCCAGCCTCCAGATCAGGTCGGGGAATAGCGGGATGGCGGCGCTTCGCCATCCCCCTATCCCCCGAGCTTGTGGGGCTGGCGGGGGGGGAGAAGCAGGCTTGCTTCTCCCCCCCCAGCCTCCAGATCGGGTCGGGGAATAGCGGGATGGCGGCGCTTCGCCATCCCCCTATCCCCCGAGCTTGTGGGGCTGGCGGGGGGGGGAGAAGCAGGCTTGCTTCTCCCCCCCCCCCAGCCTCCAGATCAGGTCGGGGAATAGCAGGATGGCAGCGCTTCGCCATCCCCCTATCCCCCGAGCTTGTGGGGCTGGCGGGGGGGGGGAGAAGCAGCCTTGCTTCTCCCCCCGCCAGCCTCCCGATCAGGTCGGGGAATAGCGGGGTGGCGGCGCTGCGCCTCCCTGCTGTCCCCAGCTTTTGGGTGCAGGCTGCTGCCCGCAAGCCTTGCGAGCCCACGGGACATCCCGCCAGGCTTGCAAGACTTGGGATAGCTTCCTGAAGCCTGGAGAGCGAGAGGGGTCCGTGCGCACTGACCCCTCTCGCTCTCCAGGCTTCAGCGAAAGCCTGCATTCGCCCCATAGGACGCACCCAGATTTCCCCTTCATTTTTGGAGGGGAAAAAGTGCGTCCTATAGGGCGAAAAATACGGTAATAAAAACAGAATAAAATACATTGCAAAGATAAAATAATTACTTTTATAAAAGAAAAAAAGAAAGTGTGGTGAATACTGCAAATTTTCAGAAAGATACCTGCTGTGCTTTCCTGTAAGGACAGTAGTTAAAAAGGTAACGACTTAACACCCCCTATTGTTCCATATAAAAATTTGTATGAAAATAGCATACGGTACAGTGGTACCTTTAGGTAAGAAACTTGCTGAAATTCAGAAGAATGGATAAGGCATTTTGTACTAGGTGCCTTGAAAATTGATTTGGAGGGGGGTAATAAAAGGGATTCACTCCCCCCCCCTGTGGTTTTGTGGAGAAGAATGTTAGTATGAAAACAGTATGCATCATAAGAAAAGTAACCTGAAAGTAACCTGAGAAAGTAACCTGAAAAAAGTAACCTGAAAGTAACCTAAGAAAGTAACCTGAAAAATTTCAGAATCCTGAATGGAAGGCATAAAGAGCTATGATGAATTGCAGGCAGGGGAGAAACAGCTCATCATTTCTGATGTCTGGCTTAAACACTGAACAACAAAACGAAAGACAAAGTTGCTTCTTTGCACAACCTGAGGGATATAATTACCAAAACATTGTGCCATCATACGGCAATGTTACAACTAATGAACAATTAGTGTCATTCAAAGAAAGATCTACAATGGTCATGGTACAGTGCCAAAACATTATGCGTTGTATTGAACTATTGAAATTAATGGACCTATGTTAGTCATGACAATTAATTTCAATGGGTCTACTGTGAGTAGGCATAATACTGGATACAACTAAGTACTTATGTGGATAGAATAAGGACTTCATCCCCTCTGCTCCAACATGTCCACCCAGAACAGCTCTGGAGAGTTGAAGGGACCCCCATAATAGGTTTAGGAGTGTGTGGAGGGCGAGGAGGGGAGCCTCATTGCATAAGGGGACCATGCTCCATGCATAAATATTCCACTTGCTGCCGCATTGAATTCTTTCCCGTAAGTTTATGATGCAGACATGTATGTGGGAAAGGAAGAAGATGGCCCAAGCAGCTTGAAACTGAGGCCAGACAGTGACTGAAAATGCCGCATTTACAGGGTTCGAGAAGGAATATAACAACGGATTACTTCTTCACCAGTGTGGCACTATCCAGCAAATTTGCGATGAAAACTGTACATTGGAAAATGTGCAGTGTTTCTCTCCAAATGTCTTTGGTCTGTGCGTTTTAACCCACAGTGCTTTGGAAACTCTGAATGGCTATCATGTGCCAGAAGATACAGGATGGCCCTAACTTGGATGGCTTTAAGATTAATGGAAGATAAACTAAACAACAGAACCATGTTTTACTTCCACTGTCGGAGGCGGTACACCTCTGGATTCGGAATTGCAAGTGAGGGGACTGCTATGGTGCTCAGTCCTGCTTGTGGACTTCCCACAGCCATCTGGCTGATCACCATGCCCAACTAGGTGGGGTTTTGGTCAGATGCAGCAGGGTTTTTCTTGTGTTCTTAATGGCTTTGGTTGAATATGAATTGTAATGGAAACTTAACCATTAGAGCAGCTTAAGAACAAGAACAATTTATTGCTTATACGCTGCCCATCTGGCTGGGCCTCCCCAGCCACTCTGGGTGGCTACCAACAGATAGTTGTTTATTTCCTTGACATCTGATGTGAGGGCATTCCACAAGGTGGGCACCGCTACCGAGAAGGCTCTCTGCCTGGTTAGTCTACTTTTACTTTGGTTAAATGATTGCTTATTTAAAATATGTATATCTCACCTTTCTGCCTGAAAACAATCCTCTAAGCGAGCTGACAATAAGAGAAAACCAATATGCAATCAACAGAACAAATGTTTAAAAAGGAAGGAAGAAAGACAGTGATGATTGATGAAGGCTCTAGGGCAGGAATGGCCAAACTTGGCCCTCCAGATGTTTTGGGACTACAATTCCCATAATCCCTGACCACTGGTCCTGTTAGCTAGGGATGATGGGAGTTGTAGTCCCAAAACATCTGGAGGCTCAAGTTTGGGTTCAAAATGTCCTTAGCTGCTTACTTAGCAACTATGCAGCAGCAGGTGACATGGTGGGGGATACCAGTGTTGTTGCATCTTACTGGGGCAGTGTGGGGATGGGGCAGGGGTGAGGTTGGGGCTGTATAGGTGCACAGACAGAGCAAATTCTTGCACTGTCCCAGTTGTGGGGCACCTCCTCATCTGGGCAGCTGCACAGTGTGGCTTCTGGCTCTTTCAAGGAGTAGTGATTGATGTTCCTGTCTTACCCTCGAGGAACAATGACACTAGATGTCATGTCCTTAGTCATCAGGTGCTACTGCTCTTATGCAAAGACCTCCAACTAGGTCTTATATCATGTTCCTTGAAACTGAGCCTCCATTAACTGGGCAAAACAATGAAAGTCATTTTAAGAATACTTGGTTTAAACTGATAAAACAACACTTAAGACTTCATGGAGACATAAAATTGTTATTTCTCATGGCCTAAGATTATGAAGCCAGTTCCTGCCCCCTTATAGCAGTGAATGTGTTGCTTCCACACTGTACTTGGAAATCAAAAAGACCACAGTAAATGGCAACTTAATGAGAAATGAATTAATCTGATTATTTTCATGGTGTGGATCAATAGAATAGCCACTAGTGACATCTATAGCCTAGAGGCAGTTATATAATCGATGGAATCAAACAGAGCCTGCCTTTACTCAGGCCTGCAGTTTCTCTGATCTTTTTTGGCAAGGCCCTTGACGCCTTTGTAATTCTAAATTTATTTCAAGTGCGTTTCAAAGAAATTCTGAAGAGATGATGTCATGAAGAGTATTTTGGTATTGATTGCTGAAATCTATTGCTGTATGCCCCATCTATTTCTTTTTGTTTCTGAGCTCCTTACTTGCATGTCAGGCAATGCCACATAAGAAGGGAATGGCTATCAGGTATAGCGATATTAAATAACATTTGGGAAAAGGCTAAGAAGCACCCCGGGGAGGGGCAGACTGGACCAATGTGTGGCCCCCACTCAACTTTATGAAAGAACATTTTTCTGCCACAGTGGCATTTGAAAACCCTTGTCATTAACGTTCTGGGTACTGGCATTTGGAAGAAGAAATTAGTTCTGCATGAAGTTAGAAAAGCGAAGGAAGTGGTTTTGTATGATAACTTCTCTATTCTCTGGATGTGGAAGAGGCATGCAGCTCTTAGAGCTGCCAACACGGCATTTTAAACATTTTAAATTCAGGATAGCGCTTCCGAAAATTTGTTCTTTTTATGGCTACTTTCCTCATTCTCCTGCACATAAGAGGTTTAACAAGCAAGTTAAATGACCCCCAATGGTCCCCCTAATGCCACACTTTACAGCATTCTCATCAAGATACCCAATATACGTTTCCCATTAATCAGAAGCAGTTTTCCCCATTTGTGCTGCAGCCGTCTCGCAGATTTTTATTCCTGCTAGCTCAGTTGTCTCCCTACACAGCATGCAGTCCCTTTGTAGCAAGCCAGGAAAGCATAAGCCAGCAATTAAAGGAATAAAGAATATACAGTATGCGTAGTTTAACTGATGTTGTATTAAAAACTGTTTGCAACATCAAGGTCATTGATTGTCTTTAGCAGCTCAAGACAGGATAAATATATTGCTTTTATTAAGTCTTTCCTGATTGTACAAGCTGTTTTAACTAAACCCACAAAAGATATGTATGTAACATTGATCAGGTGACTTAGGGTCAAATCTAAATCCCAGGGTCAAGTAACCCTTTGAACAGTCTAAGTAGATAATCTTAGCCCAATTCATCAAAGGAGACTCTCACACACTTTTCTTCTCTTGGCTTTTACAAAACATTCAAGTTTAAGGTATTATGTTCCATCAATTCACAAAATAGTGGTTCTTCGGCTCAGAAGCTAGACTTTTTATAGCTTCATATTCACAATTTGCTTTTGTAAACAGAGAATACAGGAAGCAGGAGCTTCTTAGCATGTTTCTAAATGGGAAAGAAAAAATATATATGGAAAATTTAAGAATCAAGGCCATTGAGTTGAAACATTTCTCCTCTGAGTGAGCTACACAAAGCTCTTTGGTTCATCTGTTTTTACAATGAGGATTTGTGATCAAGGTTACTGAGCTGAAAATTATTTCTTTTGAAAGTCAGACGGCAGTATTTTTTTTTTTTTTGCTATTACTGTATTCTGTGTTTTAAGACAAGACAGACTGCTATATTAATGTCATAACCCACTAAAGACAGAAATTATAAAACTCAGAAAGCAGCAAAAAATGTACTAACATGACTGACTCAGTATCAGAGACGCTTATCATATGTCCAATATGCATTTGCTGCGCTGCTTTTTTTGTTAATAACTGCTAATGTGAATGCAATTGTGTGGAGTAAATGGACATGCCACTCTTGCCTATGTAACATAGTCTTTTATGCAAAAAACCCCAAATTCTTACCTTATCACATCGCATTAGTCCCAAGTATCTGAGCGACTTACTACTTTGAGCAATTTGGGTGGCTCCCTGATCTGTGATTTCTTTGCACCATCCCACATCCACAGTCTCTATTGTCATACTGTATCGGCCAATGGCTATCAGTGCTACAAAACATAAAAAACACAAGAGAAACAAAACACAGGGGTGAAATGTTAGGCAGCGAAATATTTTAAATATTATATATTTCAAAAAAACAAGTTTATATCGTCAAACCATATATATACATGCATGTATATAAAGAACAGTCTATACCAAGTTCCATTTTGCCCCTAACACACTGAAAGGCGCATATTGCTATAAAAATGATCAAGCTGCCTTTTAAAATCACACAAGAATCCCTTTCATAGCTAAGCTGCATTGTCCAAAACAACACAGAGTCTAAATTTCAAGGATTGGAAAACGGCATATGATTTATTTTTATAAAATAAATTAATATTTGGGTTTGGATGAAATATTAAGACAATATTAATAATCATTTGTTCCAAAATGTCTTAAGAATTCTTTGTGAAGAAAAGCATAGGAGCCATGTGTGCATTCCCAAAGAGGTTTCCTGAATCCCTACTGGCTAAAACTTGCCAGGTGATTTTTAAAAGGAGAGCATCAAGATAAATTTTAACATATAATGAAGAAGGTACACAAATTATTTACTTAGCATTAGCCCACTCTTTTGCACTCTGTAGTAGCAACTTTGCCTTTATTAGCAAGGCGGGATTTGTGCTTCTGACTATCAGCTGGTCTCAAACGATCTCCTCTTCCTTTTACTTTACTTTGGCCAACCCAACTTGGATGTTCTTATTTGTGATGGAATAAAAACTGCTCTATTAACTACCAACTCCCTTCAACTAGGTACTTGGTTTTCTTTAAATATTATCAATGGAAGTTCAAAGGTTATGTACATTACAGTGTCTACAGACATGGTTCAATGAATTACATTGTATATTAAATCTCTTGTCATTTTCCGATGAGTAAGAAAAATTACTAAAGACTGTCTAAAAGCCAATTTAACAATTAGCTAGGATAAAACTCAGTTATTCTCTCAGGGCAAGAAATTTTTTTTTTTGCAGCACACACATGGAAAATATATGTTTATATTTGGTTTTGGACATACTGTCTCCAGGCTAACAGCTAATCTTGCAAAGCCAATTCTAAGCATCATGTTTTGCAATGTGGTGCCATGAATTGTAGCACTCTTAGTATTATTTGACAATTATATATTTCTAGCACATTCTTGACAAATATGCTACTTAAAACCACCTACACTTTTAAAAGATTTTTTTTAAAAAAATGACTGTGATTCTGACTGTGTGTTTGCATTGGTGAGCAAAATCGGCAAAATTTCCTAGCTAGAACAAAATGATATATTGGCGCAAATAGCCAAACTAGCAACACCTGTAAGATGGAAGTGCTTGCTAAGAAAATGTTCACATGTTACCATGGGGCTGAAAGCCGGATTGAAGGCCAGGTTCAGAACTGTTCCATACTCCATGGAACCCTTTGACTTTGAATGCTCTCCCGATTCTTCCTTTTGAACTTGGTGCCACACATTATGATGTCATATGATGTTGTCGTCATATGATGTCATATGATGTTGTCATCATATGATGTCATATGATGTCATAACGTCAGGTAATGGACAAGTGGCTGTGGTTTGGGGCTAACTGGGGCATTTTGTGAGTGTTGCTGCTGTCGGCAGTGAGTTGAATGCTCTGACACAGCCTCACCCAGTAGGCATTGGCACATTGTCTAGCAACTCGCCGAGCTTTTATTTTTAGTTGATCAAGAAGTGTTCAGTCAGTTAAGCTAATCCATCAATCCCCTAACTGGATCCCACTTTATTACTGTATATACACCAAATGATGGAAACCCTGTACTACAATACTCACACATTGTAAATACCAGCAGGTCTCCGTGTATTTGTGTTTTTTTCCTATTGAAGGACTACTATACCCATAAGCACCTTTCTAATTACCATAAAGCTAAAGCCTGGACCCTGTGGAGCTGTTCTTTCCCCGTCCCACTACATAAAATGTGAACAAGTTAAGAATAAGACACCTGAGCAACAATGACCAACAAAGCAAGAGCTTCTCACTTTCCATTCCCTACAATCCCTCCTCTCCATTTAAAGGCAACATGGTACCAGTAGAACTTGCCTTTTTGTTATAAAATAAATCTAATTTATATAAGTTATGTATCAACGAGAAACCAGTACTGAACAGCTACTGATAATGGCCTTCTTCTTATGGTGCTTTGTCCTTAAATTATATTTACTATAGTCATCAGTTGGCCAATGAACTATCAGGTGGCCTATGATAGCCACTTACAAGAAAGTGCAGGGCTTTAGTACAAGGAAAATTGGAAAATGGTTTAGGGAAGACCATTGGGAAATAGCTGGTGTAATAGAACGGAAATGAACAAAGAAAACCGTAGACCCATTATTAAGAACTTTTTATAATGGATCAACTGGACAGTGGAATATTCATCTCTAGGGAAGTAGCAAGTGTCTCACTGCTCAAGTCCTTTAAAATATGCTGACAAAACTCTTCAGATATTAAACTGTAAAAGGCCACAGTAGCAGTTTTTGAATAATATAAAAAGCTTACCAACTTTATTTCTATTAAAGGAGTAAATAAAAACCCTGTGTATAAGGTAGTTTCATATAAATGTCATATAAATTGATCCTTGATGCAGTGGTTAATGCCAAAAGGAAAATGGCTTTGTTTGTGGGATTCCTTGTACGACAAATTCCAAGCTGCTCTGTGATCTGCCTGATCAATGTGCTGCAACAGTTGAGGCCTGGAAATTTCTCAGCTCAACCAAGAGTTCAACAGCACACAAAGATTATGGAGATGGCTGTGGTGTTTAGTCCCAGTATTACATAATAGTTATGTCTATTCACAAAGTTATGCAACCAAAATGGCATCAGCTTTGCTTAAGAGGGAGGTAAAAGCACAATTTAGTCCAACAATGGTAGAAGTAGAAAATAAATTTAAAAATCTTTTGAACTCTAAAGAAGGAAAGCTCTGTGAAGCAGGAGAGGGGTAATGGAATTGGATGGTGAAGAGAGAGTAGCTGGCTGTCGCAACCCAGGAAACATCAAAATGTTTGTGATCAGCTGGCAGACAGGCAAGAGAGGCTCATAAGATAGTAAGGAAGATATTAGAAAGTGGGTAGATGTATCTCGTCTCTCCTACTCAACTGCCCTTTCCTCTCTCCCCTTTTCTTTCAACTAGCACAAGAAATATGTGATTTTAAAAAAGAAAAAGAATATTGGTTATTGAAAATGGGAGATGGGGGTGGGTTGGATTCGGTTTACTAGAGCCCCCAACAGCTCATAGGGTTTGGGAGGAGGGCATTGGTGGTTTAGGAGGTGAGGATAAACTACATTTTGTTTTAGATCCTATTTGTAATTTGGATTGCCAATCAATACACACATGTAAATTTGAATATATTCAAAGAGAAATACAATTGGGCAATAGTCACTTTCTTCCTGTCTAGGAGAGAAAGTAACTCCAGGTGTTAGCATAGCCTGTTAGTGTAAGGTTACCAGACGTCCCCGTTTCCCCGGGACAGTCCCCAGGTTTACAAATCAGTCCCCTGACAAAATCCATCTATTTAGGAGGAAGTTGAAAAGTGTCCCTGGATTCATTGAAAAAAATCTGGTAACCTTATGTTAGTACATGGCTGACTGACAAATAACAGATAATTTGTGAGGATACTGGGCAAAAGAGCTCTTGTTCACTTTTGTGGCTTTATAAAAGGATTGTGCTGTTTAGAATCCCCATATGAACAAATCCTGGTTATTAATGTTCTAGCCTGTGTGAACATTCCAGAGAATCTAATCCAGCACAAAGCCTCTGCGCTAATGGGCCACCTAGAGCTGTCCTCTTCGCAGGAGACCACTGACTTCAAATAATGGTCCTCTTCACACCTAATTGCAGCTGTGTGAGAGCTGCTTCCCCAAGGTGCTCTCTGATGCAGCTGCAGTATGAGAGAGATTGCCGCAGCCATGTGGGCGGAGCCAACTGTATGAGTCTTTTCTAACTGATGGCTCTCATGAGGCAGTCCAGACATGTAAAGGGGGCTGCTATGCCATTCTTGTTTTATGCCCCACACCATCTTTTAGAGGCATCAATTCACTATGACATGAACGTGCTTAGCTACCTTAGAGCACAAGCCCTATGCAATTTACCCAGAAGCAAATCACACTGGCAACAATGAGACTTACTCCCAGGCATAGGACGGGATGCTCAACTCACACAAAAGAGAGTCACCGTGGGCTTTCTGATTTGAAACGCTAAAACAAAGCTCATCTGTTATTTTGCACGGTGATAGAACTCACAAGTGTATAAACTGTCTTCCTTACAAGCTAAGCCGAACAGAAGATAAATATTTAAATGTTGCGTTTGTAATACATTGTTAGGAAACATGGAAATTCTATGAGAGAAGAAAACAGATGACCAAGATATTGTCTGCACACATTTTCATAGGAGACCTACCATCATTTTTTTTTAGATGGGAAGAATGCTGTAGTAAGAAAAGCTGTATGCGCCACCTGCCTCAGGCTGCTCGAGGTCTCCTGTGATAATTTTGTAGTTATACATTTGTGCACATGTGGACATACCACAGTTTGTAAAAATGACGTATGGGACCACAGTGAAATACAGAGGATACAGGGGCATGACTATGCTGGGAAGCCAATCTAATATGATGCCCTGAGGAAATGGAAGGAAGTGAGTCAGACTACATCCCTATAGCAGCCAGTCTAGTTTTTCTGAGAACTTTAGCAAGTCTAGTTAAATTCCCTCTTTCCGAATGCATATTTTGACCTTCACTGGAAAACGAGGCGACAAATTTCTCAACTAGTGGCCAAGGAGCAAGAGTGAATCAATAACTTTGCATGGACGGATAAAAATACTTCTACATCTTTATTATTCGAAAGATAATAAAGCAGTCAGAGATCTGTTGAAACTAATAATCTAAACTGTATTTTTTTTATTACATGAAATTCAAAATAAATCCAAGCCACACTGCACAGCTCACTGTAATGGGCTTTTCTTCTGCCTACATCTCAGGTCACTGAATAAAATGACATAATATGGGAATTCATCACAACATATCTGTAGATCCAAGGGAAATAGGAACAAAGCATGAGCCTTAATTTCAAATTTTCTTGCTTCTGACAGTTGGTATCACTCCAAGCCTCAACATGAATTAATCTTAACAAGGCTTTTGTATTTGTTCATAACCCAATGTTCAGTGACACACACACAGAGCTCTAAATTGAGGGGCACAGCCAGTGACCACGATATTGTATCTTGCCATTAAGTTAATTATGATTAACTAAACTTGAGTTGATCTCATTTGCTCATATAAATCAATATAAATGGATGCTTAGATTGTGTATTACTGAGACTCTGGGAAAATTGAACAAAATTAAAAAGGGCTTCACACTGTGAATCATCACAAGCAGACTTAAAAAGTAATGAAGGAACTGTTTCCAGACACCCCCTTCAGAGGTTCTCATTATTAAACCTTTCAATTTGTGTCCTACTGAACCCAGAAGAACTACTGAGGCTGTGTTGTCAATGACATGCATGAGAGAATTTACAGCAATGTATTTTCAGTGGACTCATCAAATTACTTCCAAATAATGACAGTTACAATACATATCCCAGGATAAGGTGTAACTGGATAGACCTTAATTGCATCTTCTGCAGATTAATAAAGCTTCTAACATTAATTAGCTGTCCTGTATAAAGAATGGGATAAAACTTCTTGAAAATAGTTGCGTGTAATCACCCCGGGAACTCTTTAAACAGTAATTAACATGATGGAAATGCAAATAAAAATGTTGAGTCCTAAGGGCTTGAAAAAGGCTACTTTCTCCTAAAGTATTTTTCAGCACACTTCAGATTTAGCAGCATAATTTCAGTCTTCAAAATATTCACTAATAAGAATCATATCTTGAGGGAACATGCAAAAAAAAAGAAGGGGGGGGGGAAGCAGCACTTTAACATGGAAAAATTCCTCTTCAAGAGGAGAGACAATAATACCATAGGTAGTGATAGTGATTTTATAATGCTTTTTGAATAGTTATTTGGTCAGATAATGGTGGAAAGATGCATACTGGCTATATGTGCCAATTTATCTGAGGTAATATAATGCCCCGATAGAAAAACAAAAGATAACTAGACTACAATTTCTTGTTTCAACCGTTAGTCACAATACTAAACAACTAAAGAAAGAAAGGAATGAATGGATAATTTAATAAAGGTGACAACAGCTATGGTGGTGGCAGTGATACTAAGGAATGCCATACTGTGGAAAAAAATCACTATTCTTACAATGGGAGGCAGAATTCAAACTCAAATTTTAAAGTATCAATCGGAATGAAATTTCTTACACAATGGATAAAGATGTTTAGCTCTGTAATTTCTGAATAGTTGGGGGATAATCATGTTCATAGCTCTTTTCATGCTCATAAACTTTTATACAAATACTGTACAGTGCTTACTTTAACTATAATAACTAAAACCAGTAGCAAGAAAATGTGGAAGTCTACCTTCATAAATTCTTAAGGCTACTCTTTATATGGGAGGAAAGCTGACCTGCAGTTTACCAACAGTTTCAGTCAGTTGAGTGGATAAAGAGATTCTTGTATTACCTTGAGTTGTATCCACCACTAGTCATGTTCATTAATTTCAATGTGTCTACTCTGAGGTGGGTTATCACTGGATACATGTAAAATTATTCATACACTTGAACACTTTGAATCTCATGTTAGTTCTACTCAAGAGTAGATCTACTAAAATTAATGGAGATGCATAACTTATATCCATAATTTTCAGTGAGTATACTCTGAGTAGGACTTTGTTTGACACAACTCTGTATATTATGTTCAGCAAGTAAGATTATGCTGGCAAAATGGAAGTGAGAATATGCCAGTGTTTGAATTATGCTAGTTGCTTCTTTAAAATCTTATAAGGCTTATATTGTAGTATTGTGCTTGTCACAGTTATTTCAATGGGCCCATGTAGGAAAACTTCATTGCGGATGCCCACAGTCATTAAATATAATTGCTCTGCATATATGATGGCCATGGAATTAATGGAGAGATGTTATTACATTTTTATGACAGCGAAATTAACTTACAGTTGAAAGTTTTGTTTATCTAAAGAAAGGCAGCGGGCCAATAGAGTTACTGCTTGAAACTTAAAACTTCAGTACCAGTTTACTTCAGTAGATTTTTTTCTTCCAGGGAGCTATAAAAATAATTATTTTTACTCTGTCTGCTAGTCTGGAGTTTCAGTGAACATTGCTCAACGACAGCAACTGTCCTGGTCCAGATAATTTTCAACACTGAGTGCACCTTTGTGCATGTAGTGTAAAAAATAATTTTGATCCTTGTGATGGATCAATACTTTGTTTTTCTCAGCTGTGAGCATTGCTCGTATTTTGGACATTTCTCCTATAGTACTATATTGAAGGAATTATATCCCCAAACTGAGATGAGCTTCCACGATGTTTTACTGTTATTGCAATGTGTCTTAGTTCATCACTCCCTTACTTCTCAATCATATTGACAAAAATAGTTTCTAAAAAGTTTAAACCTCTTTTTACTTTAAACTGTATTCATGTCACATCTATCTTTACTGGTTCCATTGTGTGCTGCAATTATTTCACTGCATTCTTTGCTCATTTAAAGTGCTTTGTTTTACTGTGGGAAATCCATTAACTAATCATCAGATGGAATGAATGTTCGCTAAAGGTGAACTCCAGATCTTTCTTCTTTCTTCATACAAGCAAGCAATTTCAGATAAGACCACGAGAACAATTCTAGTAGATCATACCAATCGTCCACTTAGCTCAATATCCTATCTTTCACAGAGGACAGCGCTGGATGTGAAACGAGTATACCAGCTTGCATTTCCTCTTCCTCCCACCTCTTTTCCTGGTATCATTTGCTCACATAACCTGCTAAAGGGATAACAATAACACACTAGAAACTCAAATTGATTAAACACTACTAAATGTGTTGATAAATAAAGGTTAGATTATCTGATTTCTAAGAACATTGCAACAAAAATGCTCTGCATATCTTTTTGGGGGGGAACTATGAATTTACATTGATATTCTGTCATCTGGCATATATTAGGAAGGTAATAAACTAGTTTCTGTTAAACTAGTAAGGTGCCCCCTTTTGATTTTATTTTTTAAAAATTTTGATTTACGGACAAAATAAATGAACAGGTGCAGAGGTTCATTCTGAAGGGAAGTTTAAGTTTTAAAAACCATGCATAAACCAAGATTCCCTTTGTGTGTGTGTGTGTGTGTGTGAGAGAGAGAGAGAGAGAGAGAGAGCGCAACCACACACACACACATATTCTCTCAGGCATATGGAGATCAAACATATGTCTACGCTAAGGACACACATTTGTATATGCCACTGAATAACACACCCATTCCATGTAAGTTATATGCAGCTTTTTGGCTATTTGAAAGCAAGGACAATGCTAATTCAGATATTGGTTTTTGGCTAAGTACACGTTCAGGAGGAAAAATCACAATGGAAGAAATGGGAAGGTCTATTCAGTTCTTTGTGGGCAGTGGAAAACTATTTTTTTAAAATGGATTTGATATTGCTAATGATTACCATTAATATAAATAAATATTTTCTGAGGATTATGATACGAATTAACAGGCTTTCCCCTCTCAATTTTGTTTTATGCTAGTATTACTAAGGATACATTCCCATCACATCAGGCATATTCCGCAGTATGATTGTCATCAGATGCAAGACACACATTAAGTCAAGGGCTTTTTTGCTTTTGTTTTAAACAATGCCTTACACATTGAGAACATGGACAGCAAGATGCAAAGTCATTTTGCTCGTGGGCAGTTTGATCTGCACTAATTACTTAGTATTAGCAGAGTACTCCTAGGACCTGCCGATTGGAAGGTCGGCGGTTCGAATCCCCACAAAGGGGTGAGCTCCCGTTGCTCAGTCCCAGCTCCTGCCAACCTAGCAGTTCAAAAGCATGTCAAAGTGCAAGTAGATAAATGGGTACCACTCCAGTGGGATGGTAAATGGTGTTTCAGTGCACTGCTCTGGTTTCGCCACATGCAGGCCACATGACCTGGAAAACTGTCTGCGGACAAACATCGGCTCCCTCGGCCAGTAAAGTGAGATGAGCGCCGCAATCCCAGAGTCGTTCTCAAATGGACTTAACTGTCAGGGGTCCTTTACCTTTACCTTTATAAGTACAAATGAACCAGAGTCCCTTAAAATACGAGCATGGGACCTCAATTCATTTTCAAAAAAATTATTCCAAGTCAGAGCTACTAGTCAATAATATCTATATATTCAGTGAAGAGCCAATACAGACATTCTCCCTATGTGAAAGCCAGTCACAATTATTCTCTAAAGATAAATCAAGTGCAAGAAAGTGACAAGTTAAGAATCTTGAAGCAAACAGACAGTTCTGAAGAAGTATTCACAACTGCTTCTCAATTTCTATCACAAAAAAACAACTCAGATAAATGAAACAAAATCTAAGGAATAAAATAAGAAGACCATACTCTGCAATTCCAAACACTTATGTCCAACTAGACCAGGCATAGGCAAACTCAGCCCTCCAGATGTTCTGGGACTACAACTCCCATGATCCCTAGCTAACAGGACCAGTGGTCAGGGATGTTGGGAATTGTAGTTCCAAAACATCTGGAGGACCGAGTTTGCCTATGCCTGAACTAGACAAAAAAAAAAAAGGAAGTCCCCAATAAATGCCTTGTTCCAGTACAGTTGTACCTTGGAAGTCGAATGGAATCCATTCTGGAAGTCTGTTCAACTTCCAAAGCATTCGGAAACCAAAGCGCGGCTTCTGATCAGCTGCAGGAAGCTCCTATAGCTAACTGGAAGCCGAGGAAGCCCTGTTGGATGTTTGGCTTCCAAAATAATGTTCATAAACCATAACATTCACTTCAGGTTTCAATCGTTTGGGAGCCAAAACGTTCAAGAACTGGGCTGCTTGAAAACCAAGGTACGACTGTATTACCAAGCTACCAAGAAGAAAAAGAAGTTACAAAAAGAGGTTAATATGAGTACAGATTTAAGTAAATAAATATTCCCATTTATGCATTGTTTCCTATGAAATATTTTGGAAGTGATTAACAACCATAACAATAACAAAACAATTTCGTATATAAAACAATTATGCAGTATTATAGAATCCAGAATCAAATAGCAGCAGGGGTGGGTGATTTTCATCTGGACCACAGTGTTGGTGGAAAGGGTTACACAACGCTCTCCAAATTATTCTGATTTCGCTTTCTGACACACACACACACACACACACACACACACACAATTTCCAAGTGTCACTATTGTGATAATTTTCACCCAAATAGTTACTTGATGTAGATGTTTTTTGGGACTGTGATGTAAAACGGTTAACCCTTCTCCGATCCTTATGATCCTGATACACTTGTACTGTGGCTGCTATTTGCAGTTGTAAAAAGATTCATGTATAGCGCTTGGCCCTTCTAGCAGACAACTCACCCTGGAGAAAGGAACACAGTTGAGTGTTATGTTAAGTTTAGCCTGAGATGTAATCATCTGATACGTTCTGGAAAATAGGCAGCAGCAGCAGCAGCAGCAGCACTGAAATCAGTGTAATCCCAGTCACCAGTGGCACTGTCAGAAACTCTTCTTCCTTCCCTGGGAACTATTCTCAGTCATGGTGGCAAGAAAGGAAGCTGTAGTCAAGACAAGAGTTTAGGGACAACTACTCCTCATGCCAGCACTGGATTCTCCTCAACCACATGGCCTCAGTTTAACATTGATTTCTGTGCAATAAATAGAATGCCACCCAGCACAGTGTTTTACAATAGCTATTATTTTCTATGGAATAAATCAATTTTAAAGAAATTGCTCCAGGAGCTGATTTTCCTAGTAGCATACTAGTCTCAGAGTGTTATCAAAGGTACATCACTAAGTCATGCTCTTCTTTTCCTCTAAGAATTAATAATACTTTTCAGTAGCTTCCTATTGTGTGTTGCCAAGCTTCTTTTCTCCTCTCCAGATGATGAACAAAACATAACCTTCTAAAAGTCAACAAGTCTCAAAGCAGAATCCTTCACACTGTTTATATGCTTCTTGAATAAAGTACTAGATCAAAGATGCTGCCTTCTGTGTAGGCAAAATATGTTGCTACTCAGCAAATACAATTTAAAGAAAAACGTTAATAGTGTTGAGTATGCACCATATATTGATTGAAAAGAGAAGGATTTGGTTTTGTAACTATTTTACACAGTAAAGACACCAAAATATGTTTTTTAAAAGGTTCTTTAGTGTGGAATTATACCTGATACAGTGATAAACCCTATTTGAAAGGTAAATTTAGCATTCACTAAGGATGAGACTTAAAAGGTCTCCACAGCTAAGCCTGTCAGGGCTACAATATTTTATTGTGATTTTAGACGCGGGTGGCGCTGTGGGACGCGGGTGGCGCTGTGGGGACGCGGGTGGCGCTGTGGGTAAAAGCCTCAGCGCCTAGGGCTTGCCGATCGAAAGGTCGGCGGTTCGAATCCCCGCGGCGGGGTGCGCTCCCGGCGCTCGGTCCCAGCGCCTGCCCACCTAGCAGTTCGAAAGCACCCCCGGGTGCAAGTAGATAAATAGGTACCGCTTACCAGCGGGAAGGTAAACGGCGTTCTGTGTGCTGCGCTGGCTCGCCAGATGCAGCTTGTCACGCTGGCCACGTGACCCGGAAGTGTCTTCGGACAGCGCTGGCCCCCGGCCTATAGATGTGAGATGGGCGCACAAACCCCAGAGTCTGTCAAGACTGGCCCGTTCGGGCAGGGGTACCTTTACCTTTACCTTTAAGGATGAGACTTAAAAGGTCTCCACAGCTAAGCCTGTCAGGGCTACAATATTTTATTGTGATTTTAGAGGCATGGACATTTTTGCAGCTCCAGAATCCCTGTTTCCACAAAATTCCAGCATGCATTTCACAAACCTAGACTCGCTTTCTCCTACATAAGTATATTATGCAGCCTGTAAATTTAAATAGGGAATTCACATGAATCATCAGCTTTATCTATTTTGCTGTCTGTAAAACATTTCTACCTGAGATAACAAACTACAGTACCCAGAGTAACAAATATCCTACAAGGCTGACCACTACAGAAGTCACATCCACTGAGACAACATGAACACCAACCTTTGACTGCATTTCTAGATATTCCATATTTGAGAACCATAAAGATAAAAAGGGGATTCAAAATGCTACATCTGGATGGCGTATTCTACAGAAATTTGGCAGACTGTGTGATGAAAACATGCAATGCTTTTAATATTGGAAAGTAATAGAAAAAGCAGCAATAGAAACATAAGAGAGATGGGTTGCAAGAATTGAAGTTACTTTGCCCCTTTGCTACAGAAAAAAATAAGTAAATCCCACATCAGCTGCAGAAGGGATATGGGGCAATGCTCTTAGAGACCAAACTGTCATAGGAACAAATTTCAGTGACTGCCCATTCAGCCATCCTCTACCTAATACATCTTCAGGGAACTCAGCAAGCATAATAAGAACCCATTCCATTAAGGTCTCTTCCAGTGTTGCTCACATCAAACAACTTCACAGACAAAAAGGTGAATGAGGGGTTGGGGGGTTTTTTTGGTCATGATTAAAGGGCTGAAAAGTTTTCAAAAAAGACAGTCCCTTCAGTCCTACAGAATGGCTAAAAGGGCCATCAAGCTGAACAGACTTTGAGACTTTAAAAGGCAACCTCAGTACTGTGCAAAGCCCCTAAGGATGTGTGGGATAAAAACAAAATATACCCAGCAGCTGAATATTATGTAAAATAGCTCAGCCTACACTTCGTTTCAATAAGCTAAAATTGACACTACTTTGTATTTCTGTCAACACGCACTTGTTATTGCAAAAACAAAAAACGTTTGATAATACTATAATGAAAATACTTCATCTTGTAAGAAATGTAAAGAAAAGTTTGACTAATGTCAAGCAAACTGGAAATGTTTTGAAGAGATTATACGGAAGGACCCTTATTCAGACTAAAACTTGTGTCAATTTTAATATAGAGCAAAAAGAAAAATCTGATACTGTTAAGGCTTTGTTGAAATAAGGAAAACACACAAAAGGGGTATTTGATTGTTTGCACAGTAGCAAGAAGTAACTGTACGATCTGCTGAAGCACGCTCATGGCTTTTGCAGATGGCAAAAAAACACCCCCTGATTTTAATTCAAAGAAAGGCAAGATATATAACTCAATGACTCTCTATCCCCATATGTACCAATTCAGACCCTGCAATCATCATCTGAGGCCCTTCTTTGGTCTAGACATCCAGAGGGTGGCAACATGAGAACGGGGTCTTTTCTGTAGTGGCTCCCCATTTGTGGAATGCTCTCCCTGTCTTTAGGTTCCAGGTGAAAATGTTTCTCTATAACCAGGCCTTTGGCTGATTAACATTATATACCCTTTTAAATGTGAGAGGGGGTTGTTGGTTTGTTTTTGTCTTATTATGTATTTTGTATTTCCAGTCGCAGTGGGGGGAAATGCTCTGCCAGAGTCTAGGGGCATGGGTAGGCAAATTAGGGCCTGGGGGCTGGATCCGGCCCAATCGCCTTCTAAATCTGGCCCACAGACGGTCCGGGAATCAGCGTGTTTTACATGAGTAGAATGTGTGCTTTTATTTAAAATGCATCCCTGGATTATTTGTGGGGCATAGGAATTCATTAATATTTTTTTCCAAAATATAGTCCGGCCCCCCACAAGGTCTGAGGGACAGCCCTGCTGAAAAAAATTCACTGACCCCTGGTCTAGGGAACATATGCTGCCTCCAATGCCTTCTGCTGTCCTGCCCCATGGCAAGTTTCTGGGAGGTTGGGGCATGGTTAAGAGGGAAGCAATGGAGCATGGACTGTGAGCATCCTCTCAATTTATTTATTTTTTAAGAATCTGCACTGAACAAGTCAAAAGCTTGAGCTTGCAAAGGGTGAGCCGTGGTGCTCTTATGACTTCTTAACTGAATATGTACAACATGTACTCTGCCATCTATTGCTTCAAAGCAGACTTAGGGAGCTTGGCCAGAGTTGTAGTGTTTTGTATGTTATGTAATATGTTTTAGTAATGGCTACAGGCTTGTCTATAGACTAATCAGTTAAATCTCATTTATGTATCTTGCTTCGTTATTCCTGATTATTTACAATGATCTGAAACATTGATGGCTGGGATTGTTGCAAACATCAGCAACAATGATGATGCACAGGCTATTGTTTATGCATGGAACAGGTACCATGAGTTGAAACTTGTAGGCCAGTACCCAAACCTTCATGGCATTGGTTCCGTATAGTTAGCTTTCCTCAGAGCCCTGAACTGGACTTACATGCTATTCTCCCTTAGTAAAACCTCTGCTACCAGTAGCATGCTTTGTCTGAATGCTCCACACACTACAACCATAAGCAAACCAAAGAAAACCCCACAATATAGAATGTCCTGGGAGATGCAGACGACATCCGGTTACTTTGACCCACAAAGGTGCACAGTGGCACACCTGACTTGTGCTTGCAGGGTATAGCATGGTTTTTGTATAGAACCAGATCCTTAAGGCTGGGTGGCTGTGCAGGCAGCATATATGTGGCTTCTTCACATGCAAAAGCCTCCATACCACCTTCTTTGTTCCTGCAAATATGGGACTCTGCTGCACTCACAGGCTTTAAGTCCGGCATAGGCAAACTCAGCCCTCCAGATGTTTTTTGCCTACAACTCCCATGATCCCTAGCTAACAGAACCAGTGGTCAGGGATGATGGGAATTGTTGTCCCAAAACATCTGGAGGGCTGAGTTTGCCTATGCCTGCTTTAAGTAGACTGACATGCAACTTCTGTTCCTAGTAGCAGTACTTTGTGATATGCACATTCCTAACCATTATGCTTAACAGTGAATGATATCTTGATAATAACTGCATCCTTCAGGACTGATCCAAGTGCCTAGTATTATCATTTAAACTATTAAAAAAACCTAAGGAACCAACCTGAAACTCATTTATTCTTAACATTTGTGAATGTAGGATCGTACTCCAAAAAATGCAGAAATTAAATTAACCGTTCAAAGTCAAAGTCATTGAAAGCAAAGTCATCCAGCAAAAACCTGAAAGGATTATGGATAAAGCATAGGTGTTCCCATTCATAGTTTTATGCAGGCTCTTAAAAATGCTATTTTTCTTAAATGTGATACATATATACCACATTTGGTTTCCAACACATTCCGTTCATATTGACATGCATTTCACAGCTTGAAATTCTTTGTAATTTAATATTGTATTGTTTTCTGCTGTGCTTTTACCATTAATTTTTCTCCCTTTAAAAGCTAATGAAGAGGAGCAAACTAATATACTGAAAACTATAACAATCTTTTTCTCTTTCAAATTAATTATAGCATTTTGTACATTTTATCATACTTTTAAGAGTTGCAATGTGGATAATATATTTTACCATATTATTACTTGAATCTAATAATATTGGTAATTAGGAGTGTACATATTAAGTACTTATAAATCCAGTTGCACCTTACATTCCAAGTGCTTTGCAGAAGCCCCTGGAGGAAATTTCAGTGTTGTCCTGGAAAATTAGCCTTTGTGGATATCTGCCTACCTATAACAAAGGAGATTCTAAATAAGATGAAGTGTGAGAAAATATTGTTTCTTTGACCACTGGTATAGGAAATTGTATTATAGCGAGTCTGGTGCAGAAGAAATGCCTGGAGAAGCAAATAATGGAAAAACAGGACACCTGTAGAGCACATTCAGATCTATGGAGCTGCCTTTCACTAAGGCTGAAAAGGGAAATGGAACAAAATCCTTTCACCAGCTTTGAAAAGAATTTATATACAGTAGCAATCTGTTCCACTCTTCATACTACTAAACCCTGCATACTTTGAAACTTGCATTCATGCAATGTAGCTGTGATACTAATGTAGAGAGCAGTTAGTTGATCCTTAGGGCTATGCCCCAGCCCCAGATATTTAATCATGGAACAGTTTGATGCAGAACTACTGCATCTATAACGTTGCTAATCTGTAACATTTTTCTGCTAATCTGTAATATCCATTGTCATATGGTGAAAGGCCCATCAGACTGAGGCTATTCATCCAGCATGTCTGCGTAAACCACTAACATTACTTTCACAGTCATCATCATATATGCCATTCCGGACATCCTTTACAAATATATGTGCAGCCACTTGGCCAAATCCATCATCACGAAGGCTTGGTACGACTGCAAGAAATTGTTTGTTCTGATTTGGAGATATACACACTAGCTGATGTGTGTATCTCCAAATCAAGCTCTTGGGAGGCAATTATGTACAAATCTGACTTAGATAAGGACTGAAGGTGTCTTGTATACAGACAACCAGCCCTCTGAGAATTAACATGCACACACTCCAAGAAAAACCATTTTCCATCTTTGATTTTTGATCTAAGGCTTATCCACACTTGCACTGCTGCTTTCCCCCAGGGAAAACCGCTCTTTAGCGCTCAGTCAGAGCAAACAACAATTTGGGTTTCCACGGATTGGCATTTGTTCCTATCTCTCGTTAAAGAGTGGATTTTCACTCAGAAGGAGTGGGGCAAGGGGGGAAACACTTGGACCTGCACCTAGAAAGCAGCGGCAAGTAGAAAACCACTCAGACCCACGCTTTCTAGGCACACCACATGTGAAAGTGTGGACGAGCCCCTACTTGTATTTTCTGAGTTGTATTCCATATATGAAACTGATTATATGGGCTCTCACATTAATCTTAGGTCTTTCTGAGGCTAACATTGGTGAATAGGCTGTGCTTACATCTGAAGGAATGTCAGAGATGCCTGTAATAATAATGCCTTCAGTGCTGAAATCTGTCTAACCTGAATGTTCAGCAAAGATGTGTTTGATGAATATTCCAATACTTCAGACAAGTACCTTGAAATACCGTGTTCCGAGCAAAGATATAAACAAGCAAGAGAATGTCAAGCAGTTGAGTCAAAAAAAATAATAAAACAAATATTTGATTTATCTATATAATTCTAGCATGCTGTGGTAGTTTATATATTGAGTTTCATTAGACACTACAATGTCTTTCTTGTTGTGAGCTGCTCTGTAGGCCTAAATTGGCCACAGGGCAAGATACAAATCCAATCAGTTGATTGAACAAGTTGTCATTTAAATAAAATGTTCTGGTTTAACATCTGTCAGTCACTGATTTCATGATCTTATTTGAATAGGAATTAGAAGATCATCTTGTGTATGAGGTTGTATCACGTGATCACTGTATAAATGCACATTCCATATTCCAAATGATTTTGTGTCCCAGTTTATCCCAGGCTTTGTCTTGCAAGATAGTTGATACTGACAAAACCACTGAAAAGACTGCAAGAAACATGGTATATCCTTGAATGACATTTGCAGGCTCATTTTTTTTGTCCCCTCTCATTTGGGCTCCCAATTCCCATCAGCATGGTCACTTGTCAGGGATGATGGAGGCTAGCAACATCTCTGGAAGGACAGAGGATCCTCACCTCCCTAGAGTCTACATTTTTCTCTTTGGGCATGGAGAAGCAGAGATAACCATCTAATAGTAAAAGCATGTAATTTACAGTGAGCACTACAAATTTGAAGAGAAAACCAATCAGCATTCTTGCATACAACTTCAGAGCTCCTACATGATGCCTATTTGCTGGTCACCAGCTTCACTTAATAAAGACATATTCCATACCAAAATAAAATAAAAACTTCAACAGTTGATTACCTAGGTTATGGGGAACAGTGGGTAGCATTTGACTATGTCATACTCTTATTAGGCGCATTGCAATCAATGGATTTTGGAAAGTCAAGTGTAATTTATGTTAGTTAATTATGTCTTAGTCAAATGCCATCCAATGATGTTCTTGTCCCATTTTATCTTTCTGCATCAGGCATCTATATGATTTTAATTGCTTCAATGTAATTAAATTATATTTCCTAATAGATATACTTGTATACTGCAATGCCTTGCTCCCTAGGACAGGGTTCCTTAAGTTGGGAGTTGTCCCAGGAAAATCTGTATTGTTACAGTTATGGTAAAGATTTTTCTAGTGTCACCTTGTGTGTGAAAGGCATTGCAAAACATAAGTGAAGAGCCTGCAGCTTAGTGCTATTATTGTGTAACAAGACAACAGGCTGCTTAAGAGATGAATGAGACTATCTTATTGATAAGGTCAGAATCGATCTGCAGTGGATTTTTTAAATTAGCAAAATGTTGCAGCACTTTAGTAAGTGTCACCAACAGCCCTCCTTTGTGAAAAATGTCCTGGCTTGTAAGAAAACTATAATCTGTAAATTTAAGAAAGAATTTCCTCATAATGGCAGTTTTGCAATTCACCTTGCAATTGTAGCTAGGTTTTACTTTTTTTATTTGCTAGCAGATATAAACTTGTGGGATCCACTCCCCTGACATCACATTTCTCCCTTTTTATTTTCTACTCTAATGAAGACTCTACAAAGTATGCAGGCTCCAAGAAAAGAAGAAATAAAAATCCTGTAGATGACTGGTGTACAAAGAAATTAAAATCAAAATGGGAATGAAGTACCCCCATAACATAGAGCAGGCATGTCCAACAGGCTGATCGCTATCTACTGGTCGATTGTCGGGTTACCCTGGTCAATCCTGGTCGATCTTTGGACTCTCAGTGGTTTATCCCCCCCAAAATAAAACAACAACTTTGGGTCTCTAAAAAAAAGCTCAACAACTCTTGTCAATCCTCCAATGACAATGGGTAGATCACTGCCACGTTTTTTATACTGTGAGTAGATCACAGTCTCCTGGGAGCTGGATGAGCCTGACATAGAGTATATATTGGTTGTTCATCTTTAAGATTTTCACACGAATATATGGGGGACGGTAGTAACTAAGGCGGCAATTTTCCTACTGACACTATTGCACTCAGTGCTGTTAGGATCTAATGTTATGACCAGTATGATAATGATGTTTACATAAAACGTGGCTTCAATATGAGGGAATAAGAAACAAAGGAAAAGGAAGAGTGCGTCTTTCAAGGCAAATGCAGTCTTTCATAGACTTTAAAAAGAAAGCCACTCTGAAATGCTTTTGCTTCAGATAAGATAGCGCCTCTTTAGTTTCCTTTAAAAATTGGTTTTGAATCTGAAATCCCAACTGCCAAGGTCATTTCTGACAATTTAACAAACTTTAAAGGGAGCAAAGGGCTTGCCAAAACTCCGAAAAAAGGTCTTTAAAAACATTGCTGTAAAACATATCAAAGTCACTTTAAACATTAAATCAATTTCTATCCTTCATAAACAATACTTGAAATACTCTCTTGTTGATTTTGAAATAACAGAACTTCAATCCTGATAAGGCAGAACTACAAGATAGGACATGCTGTTTCTGAGAGGTGTTCATCTCTACCTTAGAAACAGTTTGATCCTATGTATGCCCACTGAGTTAGATGGAAGGAATGCAGTCAAGTACCCCAAGATTAAAAGAAACTGCAGACAAAGGTTTAATATCATGTACTAAGAGATACAAACCTCCCCCCCCCTTTAAATAACATTTTTGAATACGCAGAAGAGTTCAGTGTATTTGAAAACCGCGCATACTGTATTGTCCGTCCTGGTAGTTGTATTTTACTGACCCTATAAAGTGCATGCTTATATTTTTATACCAAAGCTTTAGTATCTATTTCCTCTACTGACCTATATCACCAGGTACATCAGTGTAATTTATTTACTACACAGTTGAAACATTTTCTCAATATTCATTCTTCTACACAACTAACTCTGACCTTGCAAGACCTCATTTTGCATAAAAAGAAGGAGCCACTTTTCTCAGGTACACCAATCAAAACTAAGCAGAAAAAAGCTTTAAAAACACATAATCTCTTCTTATATGGATTTGGTCAGGGATGACTGGCTAATTGGGGGAACACATGAAAGCACATCACTATCCAATTAGCACTTCAGTGCAATTAAATGGAAGAGGCTTTGCTATTCTGTGGAGATACAGCTTTGATCTTGCAGTGAAAAATGTCCTTCTCTACAGCTGCTGTTTTGATTTTTTTCTCCATAATTAGTACTAATTGTGTGCCCAACTCTGACCTGCCACAAACAGAGTGTTTTGCTGCATTTGACACAATGACCTTAGATCAGTGTTCCATTTTGTCTATATTGTACTTGCTTATTATATATACCCTGAACTTACTATGCTAATTGTTAAATGCACAGTATAAAAGAAGGCACTGAAGTCGGATGAAGCCGTTTAACCATGCTTAATACTTTGGGTAGATGTTTTTGCTACCTTTGTATACATTTGGGATTTGAACAAATGTGGAGCTTAACTCAGGCATCAAACATTTGTGTTTTACTTGTCTTGTTTTCTTCTAGAAATGCAATGCAATTCACCAGCCAATCCTGGGATTCTATAGACCAAGTTCTGAAGCCTAGAAGCAGAGCAACATCAACATCTAACCGTGAGCCACATCACATGTAATCTCTAACTATCACAGTGGTTTCTCCAGTTCTCCCTACCCATTGCTTCATCCAACCACTCTCCAGTCCTTCTAGTGAAAGTGTTTTCCTATCTTGTAACCTCAGTGAATATTAACCACAATGATGTGCACTTTTGCAATACAGATATGACACCCAGCCGTTTCTCTCTGATTCATCTGAATCAGGAGACATGATTGAGGTGTTAGACCAATGTTTGGAGGCAGTGACGAGCTGGATGTGGGCCAATAAACTGAAGCCGAGTCCTAAGAAGGCACAGGCATTATGTGTCCCACGTTCTCACATCTGGGAGGTGACATGGACACGGTTGCACTCTCCTGGAAGTAGCAGGTTTGCAGCTTAGGGTTCCTCCTGGATTCAACATTGTCACTGGAGACACTGGGTAGATAAGAATGCCTTTCTCTAGCTATGGCTAATTCACCAGTTACAGCCCTTTTTGCATACTAATGACTTGGCCACTGTACTCCATGCTCTGGCCACTTCCAGATTAGATTAGTGCAACCTGCCCTTCTAGATAATTCAGAAAGATCAGTTGGTCCAAAATACAGTGGTCAGATTACTTCTGGGGTTCTGTTTAGACACCACAGAACCTATTTTAAAACAACGGGCTGTCAGTTCTTTTCCAGGCCCAACTCAAGGTGTTTAGTGTTTAAACAACTCAGGCCTTAAATACCTGAAAGCCCACCTGCTTTCCTACAGACACTTTTGGGTGTTTATATTGGCAGAGCAGGTCCCATGGACTGTTCCACTGTCCTCAGAGAGGTGCATCTGCCATCTTCATTTTAAAGCATTTGGCAAATGGTGAAGATACACCTTTTTACCCTGACTTTTGACACTCGAGATGTTTATATTTTTAGGACCCACCTTAATTCTGTGGCTGTAAGTTGTTTAAAACTGATTTTAGTATCGTGTTTTAATTGTTGTAACTTGCCCCGAAACCTTAAAGTGAAGGGCAGATTAATAATAACAGCAGCAATAAATAACATCTTATTTCTTAGTTGGGCAGATATTTGGTTACCAGACCTTTACACTGACAGATCTAGCGTTGATTGATAGTTCCTACTGACAGAAAGTTGGTGCAGCAAAATTTGTTTCCACAAACCAGCAAACTGATGCGATCTAAGCATAGAACATAAGTGCAATACTAAAAAATCTCAACTAACAGTATGCGGTGTGTAAACACAATTCGATATTGAAACTTAAGCTAATGCCTATTTGAAGTCTACTCTTTACGACATTAGTTCAGACTTTTCAGAAAATGTGCATTTACTAGTCACTGAATGGTTGGCTGAATGCTAGTTTTGCAGAGAGCTAGATCAGTTGATTTCTCCCAAAGGCAAACCAATTAAGGCCTAATCCTGCAGCAACTGACGTCAATGGGAGTTTTGCCATCAACTTCAGTGCAGAAAATAAAAGGCCATTAAAACGTAATTTTACTTACCATCAGTCTTTACACAAATTGATGGAATGACTCATTCAAATATCCGATTCATTACCTTTTAAGCACTTATATATTTGACATGGCTTTAAAATAATTAAGTTTTAAGAGTATCTTTTAAAACAACATTTACCCTGTTTGAATTGGAATTAATCCAGCACATCTCTTAGGTCTGAAGTCTTGGTGCATCACCGAGGGTGAAATACAAACATCATGGTTTGGTAAGAAATATATACTTTGATAAAGTAATAAATTAGATTCCTGAATTTCCCTCTGATGTAACTCAAAGAAGCTCCATTACATTTGTGTCCACTGCAGCTGACTTAATAAGGTGGGGGGTCAAGCAATACTGAGTCTGTGCTGGCTTAAATCTGGAGTGGTTATACATCAGACAAAACAAAAAGCTCATATTATGCTCTGTGCTTGGCTTTCTAGACTGCATTTCAAGCTGTCTGTCTTTGAATTTGCTTTGATATATCTGTGGGAAAGGAGTGTTGCATTGATTCCTGTTAGTCCTAAGGAGGGAGAACCTCAAGCAATCCTTAGTGTTTCAGTTTATGGGTACCATGGTGCTACCACTAGGTTCTATTGTGCTGTGCTGAGAGAAAAGAGGCTAGAAGTACTGTGCAGCAAATATATAAGTATGATCACATCAGATCAATGATACTCTGTATTAATAACTTCTTGCTGTTTGTAAGTTTTTGTTTTGTCTGTTTTTTGGTGGAGTCCAACGTCCATCAGTATGGTCTCAATGGTCTGGATGATGCATGTTATAGTTCAAAAATGTCTAGAAAGCACTATGTTCGCTATCCCTGGCTTAACATATATTTAGTTGCTGCAAACATACTTTATTCTGTTTATACCACTTCTACATGAACACTTAATTCTACATGTTATCCCCTCTGTGTTCAAGCTGTATTAGGAGTGCTTTTACATTTTGCTGGAAACCTTGTAGAATAACAAAACAAGAGAAACAAAAAGAAATGTGTTATGCATTAAACAGAGCTCATGCTAAAAGCATTAGATGGGAAGGCAAATCACACATGCTGCGTACAACGCAGAGGCATTGTTGAATACACATTTATGTATGTGAATGATAAAGGCACAGTAATACTTTCTATTTACTTTCTAGAAGTCAAAATCTGCATTCAGATAAATCAGACAGCACCTTTGCAATTTATATAAAACAACTTTTCAGACCCCTGCTTCACATTCAGGAAGAAAATCAATTTTCCAAGGCACAGTGGCCCTGCAGAATTGTGAAGATCCTCGTGGTTTAATGGTCTCAGCTTGATACCTACAGTTATTACGCAATGCAGTCAAACGATAAAAGTTATGAAAGTGAGGATGAAATTGCCACTGTGAAAAGTCACAACAATGAACAGAAACAGCAATAGTCCCTTGCAAATATCTCAACGACATCTTTTATTTTTGTACTATAAAAGTTAATGTTTACTCCTAACTAAAGTGTGTGTGGGGGGTAATGTTGAATATTGTACATTGATTTCAGGGTCTACTCTGAGTCTGACTTACTTGGCTATTACCCATTGTGTTTAAATATTCTCTTAATTGAAACTATTAAAAAGGTACAATCATCAGTCTATAGATTTTTATGGGGAAGGGACTAACTTCTAATTTATAAATTCACTTCCTTGGATGCTAAGAATCCTTTCAGGATCACATCACATGTCCCATTACACATCACATGTCCCATTAAAGGTGTTTTGATATAGATTAATTGTGAAAATGATTCCACATTGTGGTAAGCCCACCTGAAGCCTAATCCTGTATTTCTATGGACTTTCTGGTAGCCATGGGAAATATTCCCTCCAAAGCCTGGTCACTGGGTCCTTACTGACTTGTATTTTGACTTGTAATAAACATGCCTATTTGCCAGTGAAAGGCTGGGTATGAATTGGTTTGAATGTCAGCAATGAATCAGGTCACAAGGGTGAATGCATTGCAAGATTGATCTCTGCCAATTATATGCTGGCAATTGCATAAGGGAATTGCTAACAACAACAACAAAAACACAATTGTGTGAATTGCTGGTAAATTTTCTTCTTGCAGCAGGTAAACTCAACAATGTGATGATTCTGTTTAAAAAGGAAGTGGAAAAGAACATTAAAGAATCAGGTCCCCATTACATGCTGTTGTAGGGACAGCGATAGGAAACGATCGTTACTTAAATTTGGAAGACATAGGAGGTTTGTGACTCTAGAGTTTAATGCATGGACAAAAAAAGCCAATATTTGGATTAACGAGAATGTACACATTTCTGCATATTTATTATAATTCATTCCTGGATTTTATTTTTAAAAATTCAAATAAATAGACATACCAGGTAAAGAGGTTTATTCCTATACTTGATGAATTTTAACCCATATAAAGACAAATAATTTTAGAGATCACCATTTTCCCATCTTTAAATGGGAAATACAAAGGCACAAATGTCTCCATGAAAAAGCTAAATGGGAATTTGCTTTGTTTCTTTGATGGACAACAGCAATCAATCTTCAGCACTCACTACCCAGTTGGAAGGCAAAGATAAAAATATGTTAAGGATATGATCTTGGTTAAATAACAAGCTTAGTACACAAACTATTTTATACGACTCTGGCTTTGTGAAGCATCTGTCTAAGCTACATTTCTTATTTGAAACAAAATTAAAACTGAAACATTATAAGTATAAATGTGCAGAAACATACACATATAACTATATATATTTTTTAAAAATAATTCCACAAGTAAAATGATAAAATAGATATGCACTGAATGTAGTGCTACTTGGCTAATTGATGGACCTTGCGGACAACATTTCTATAAACTATTCTTAATGAGCACATGTACCAATTATAATGCCGTGCTAAAAAAATAGGCCACAATTTGTCTTCCTGTCATACGCAATAGATTATCAGCAAACAGCCTACAGGTACCACTTGAAACAGGCTATGAATAATAGTGATGCCCTGTAGCATCTTCACAATTAAGATTCTGTCAGCATTTCCATTAAATTCAGTGTATATCTAATGCAGATGTTAAATGTTCAGGTTACTGTTTTAAAGTCCTAATACCTAGGATTCAAAATCACTGGGACAGGTACAATGTGCCAATGAAAATCCTAACCTAATATATAGATTACAGAGTATGTATTTAATTAAACAAAACATAATATTTAAAATATTCACAAGGTAATAATGATTCTCAGCTGAGGCAAACTCATACATATAATATATTAATTTCACCCATGCTTTAGCTCACATACCAGCGTGAATGAAATGCTACCAAGAGGTGGAATTTTACCATTTTAAAAATGCATGTTTATATGCTGGGGCATTGCCGCTGAATTCTAGGACCAGGTCTAAAGGATCAGGAACTGGTAAAGGGTCTGACATGATTCCTCTAGTTCTATTGTCTATTGTGAATCCCCTACTTTCTCCACCAGATCTAAATAAGCGTCAGCTTTAACCACGTTTAACACTCAGACCCTTTTTTCAAATCTTGGATAACAGTACATTGCAGTTAACCATGGCTAATATTGGCATGGAAGTGCCACAGGAAGGGAGAAATACCAATTCCTGCAGGCTGCTCCTGATACCTAAAACAATGGCTTAAGTAAAGGTAAAGGTAAAGGGACCCCAGACCATTAGGTCCAGTCGTGGCCTACTCTGGGGTTGCAGTGCTCATCTCACTTTATTGGCCGAGGGAGCCGGAGTACAGCTTCCAGGTCATGTGGCCAGCATGACTAAGCCGCTTCTGGCGAACCAGAGCAGCGCACGGAAATACCGTTTACCTTCCCGCCGGAGTGGTACCTATTTATCTACTTGCACTTTGACGAGCTTTCAAACTGCTAGGTTGACAGGAGCAGGGGCTGAGCAACAGGAGCTCACCCCATCACGGGGATTCGAACCACCGACCTTCTGATCGGCAAGTCCTAGGCTCTGTGGTTTAACCCACAGCGCCACCCACGTCACTAAAAGAATCATTATTCTGTTTTCCATGGTAAATAGAAACTTTTCTCATGAAAGTAACATGATGTATGGTTACAAATAACTCTGAGGTTTTCTTTACAACCAAGCGGGGTGTGGGTGGCATCAGAATTGAAAAAAAACAGGTATTCTAATCAAATTCATGTTGTACCAGGAGAAAGCAGTTGTTCCTTAACCAGCAAAGGACCACAGTGTTTTATCTTGCAGCAAGGAAAGTTGTCTTTGTTTTGGCTCCAAACTGTGTCATGCTAGACCTATCACCTGTATTTTTATTGCACTATGTTCTGTTTTCATCTCTTGATGAAATTAATAGCAATAAGAAGCTCTTCTATGCTCACCAAGAAGTATCCAGAAGTTTATGCTTCTTATACTCCCAGGATATTCAAGATTAATAGAATTGAAGCCTCACATGAGAGTTGGGAGGGGTGTGAGTTGAACAGATGATCTTACAGACATACCTAGCTAAGGTGTAGGAAACCTCTGCTTGTCATGAACGACCTCTCCATATTAGAGGACTTCTGGTACAGCGCCAGCATCCTTGGAATACTGAGATTTCATCAGATAAGAATAGGGCTAAACTAGTGCTTTATGGGAACTGCTCTGCAGCCAACAAGTTAAATGATACCAATCAAAAAGTATATGTCCTTATAATGAAATACCTCTTTCTGAATTTATTAATTTATTAACTTAGAAACCCTTGTATATTGTGGAGAGATGGTTGTAAATCAATAAATTCAAGAAGCAAGTTTTACTGATGAGAGCTAAGAGTCCAACAATAATATTCCTAATCAAATTAGCTGATAGCCTACTAAGGGGATACATTTCAATGTGTGTCAGTTGTTGTACTTCAATAATGAATTATAGAAAGAGTTAAAATAAGTTAGGGAGTATATTGTCCAATAAAAAGAGAACTCGACTTTAGTCTTTAGATATCCAAAACTGCCATTACAGTGGATATTATATCACTGCACAGATGTGCCATGTGATGCTTTAGTACTGTGAATATATTTAAGGAAAACGAACAGTTATGTTAACTTTTTTATTTTGCCTTTTCACTCCATTAGAAACAGAACACTTGGATTCTGCTGATAGAATGTAACAATCAATTTTGGTTGTTGTTTGCCTGTACATTATTATTTCTATTTTCATTATAATAAGCAATAAGCAAAAACAAAATATGCTAGATGGGTAGGCCAGTTATCTAGTCAACTTCTTCATGTTTTTTAAATATATGGATATGGCTTTATACACATTTATCAAGAAATAAGTTCCACTGAACTCAGTGGCTGCTGTTCTTGCGTAGATATGTAAAGGATAGCGCTTTTAGAAATGCAAGAGACACTTGCCTCCCATCCCCAAGGCATGCACTTTAAATGTGCTTTGAATACTATAAGTGAAGCTGATCATCAGCCTGACTAAGAAGTACAGTCTTTTTGGAAGTAAGTATAACCATTTATATATTTTCACCCAGAAGCTAACTAAAAAGGTACAATACAATGAAGATTATAAAGAAAATGAGCGTTTATTGTAGAACTGATGAGCTTTTGTCTTAAAAAAACCCATGCTGCAGAAGTCCGTACATTATCAGCGAAATGAAGGCTTGATTTCAATGATGTCCTTCCACCGTGGAAGGTTCATTGCTCCAGCAGAGGTTTCAGTGAATGGAAGTAGAAGGGAGATGATTTTCAAGAATTTCTGCTTCTTCTGTACTCCCATGTGCTACTTCCTGTTCCAAAAGGTCTCCCAACCCCTTAGTGCAGGTTTGGAGGGGTGCAGCAGAGTGAATGGGTGAGTTTGTAAAAGCTTTTCCTCTCCTCTATTCACAGAAGGCTCAACTGAACCAAAAACCCTTCTTGTGAAAGGAGGGACATAACTGGATACAACTCAACCGTTTTCTAGGATGCTGTAACAACTTATTTATTTTAGGCTTCCATTAAACAGTAGCATAGGGAAGTGGAAGTTCACAAATAGCAGCAGCGGCAAGCAAAGTCTCAATATACATCTAACAGATCGCAGAAGTTTCTGCAATTAAAATTAGTTTACATGTTACTGTGCTCAGACAAGTAGCCCATTTGAGTGCCAGTAAAAAAAATGTGCGTGCAAAAAGCAGTGTGTGAAATAATTGGGCCAAGTAAACAAATAAGTTTAACTTTATTGCTTTCACATTGATCTTAATTCCATTATTCCAATGAAGTTCAAACTGATGATCTACTGCAGTGTTTCCCAAACTTGGGTCTCCAGCTGTTTTTGGACTACAATTCCCATCATCCCTGACCACTGATCCTGCTAGCTAGCAATGAAGGGAGTTGTAGTTCAGAAACAGCTGGAGAGTCAAGTTTGGGAAACACTGCTCTAGTGCAAAGGATACAAACAATTATGATCTTTTCAACATCACAGAAGTTTCTGCCTTTCAAACTCTAAGGTTGTTTCACTCATGAGGACACACTTTTTGGTAAAACGAACTTGGCTGCAGCTAATCCTAGAGGATTAACAGATTTAAGATGTGTATCATGTCTCATCAATATCTTTGGAAACAATTATAAATGACGGCCTCACATGCCAACACCAGTATGTAGGAATGTATTGCTCCAGATGTCTACCACACAGTTGCAGCTAAAATCTTTATGATCTTAAAAACAACACAGAGGAAAAATAGCTGTAAAGAAAAGCAGTCTCTTTTTCAGTTGCTCAATGAGGATTCCTTCAGTCATGAGGATTCTGCTCTTTGCTAAGAGCCAAACCTGTACAGCTATGGTAGACACTGTCTTTGGGAAGTAATAGTTTATTTGAATAATAAATGAAATTATCTAGCTCAAGCTCACAGATTCTCAAGCTATTATAACAGTATGCATGGCCAGTTATCTCAAGTACATGAAAAGAAGTTACAGAATTGGACGGGACTAAAAAGCCATCTACTCCAGCCAACTGCTGTGAAGCAGTATGACTCAATCGTATAAGGCATTGCAAGTTCACTTATGCAAAAGGCCAATAGAAGTACCTTAGTATAAAAATATCATTCTGCTGTTGAATATTTACAACATTAACATCCAGTTAGTAAAATGAAGCTTAGCTGATCAATACACTAACCTTGTAAAGATAAAACAGTGAGTGCATGATGGAGAAGGAACAAATTTCAGCATTTTTATTTTGAATTAATGAAATATTTGTTACTCTATGTTTCTAGGTAAATAACAATTATGAAAGAAAGTGAACAGGCAAACATTTGTAAGTGTCTATGTATTAAAATGTATTCTAAAATGTGCTGTTAAAAGTACTCCTAATAGGCACCAAACCATAAAGCTGAAAATACCGCTCAGAAACACATTGTGCAGTTCAGACTTCAAAAATACAGATATTTATTTAAACCTATTGAATCTTCATGTAAATTGAGCAAATTAATATTGTGTTGCTTCATGAAACAAAGTGAAAACAGTTGTAGAGCTGATAACACAAAAACAACAACATTAATGGAACTATCAAAAACCTTCAGGAATCTGGTAGGGCTGAAAAATCCAGATAAATAAAAGGCGCTGACACAATCATAACTTACACCCAGCATCTGTGAAACAGCTGATTGTATTTAGATTATTATTAATTTTAAAGTATCTCCCCCTCTCTTTCAAACAAATGGTCTGATTTTACAGGCATTATTTCATCCCTGAAGCACAACAGGTCTGGGAGTGGCCTGTTAGTACCTCAATTTAAGACTACAGAGGACGGAAACCAGATCTTCCATCCAGAGGAAATTCATTTATCTATAAGATGGCTTTGCACTGCCTTTTCTAAAGAGCACAAGGTGGCTAACAAATTCAAAATCAATAAAAGTATAAGCAAAAATTACAACTCAAAACAGAACAATAACAGTAGGAAATGTTCACTGATAACAAAACAATCTGCGGTAATGGCACTTTTACAAGTGCCACATAACTGTCCCACATTTGTAAGAAACAGCTTCTTTAAGCACAATAGCATCTGTACTTTCTGAGTCCCTGCCTATTGACATCAAGCAGTTGCCTTCACTGTACTCTTCCTGACACCTGCGATAAACTTTTTTTGTTTAGGCAAATCTACTTGGACGTGTAAAAGTTGGCAGGTGTTTTAATCTGTAATTTTAGATTAAATCTTTTTTGAATTTTTCAAAACTTGTTTTTAATTTTTATCAATACTTGTATATTTTATCTTCTGTCAACTTCTTGTAGGTTTTATTTATAGTTAAACAGTACTCAAATTGTTTTCATTTAAAATTTCATGAAAAATTATGAAAAATCTGCCGGGGAGAGAAGAGAGATTGAAACTTGTCCCCCTGCCCCACCCCAGCTTCAAAATTTCACATCTGGAGGGATCTCATTTTATCCCCCAAACCCTACAGCACAAGGTTAGTGTGTTCATGACTGAGAGGCATTTGATTTCTGGTGCAAGTCCTACACTTTTGTCATTACACTAAGACTGTCATAATGCCTGGAATTTCCCAGACATAGCTGGGATTCGTCCATGTGTCTGGATTTTCACTTTTTGAAATATGGCAACCCTACATTACACCTAACTTACCATTTGTCAGGGACATGGCTGAATTGAATGCCTGGGAAGAGTCTGACTCTGAAGAGGAAGGAATGCCAGTACAAAGGGAGACAGAGTCTGACTCTAGAGGCGAGGGATTGCAGCCACAGACAGAGCAGGAGTGGGTTAGTTCAGCCCCCCTTCATCAAGAGTTCCCAGACTCAGATAGAGCAGCAGACTTGGAAAGCTCACAGGCAGAGGGAGGGAAGGAGGTAGATGACATTGAGAGGGTTGCTATGCAACCAGGAGGTAGGCAGCGGTTATCGGGATCTTTGTTTGATCCACCTTCTCCCCAAACCAGAAGAGCTGAAAGGGTTAAAATACAATGGAAGTACAAGAGAGGAATGGATGGACTTTGGCACCCTTCGTGCTGCAAAAGGGACGGAGACTCAGAGTGACCAACTTGTAGCTAAGAGCGGCAGGCTTGGAACTGCGCTAAGGATGTAAATTGTAAATAAACATGCCATAAAACTGCCAGAGTCTCATTAGTTCTTATCAGGGCTTGCTTGCCTGCCTGAGATCATTACACCATTTACTCTTTGACAAACCACATATATAGTCAAATAGAAAAGACTACCCAGGTTAATTAGGTTAGGCACACAGGATTTTAGAAATGTTTAGTCTTACAAATATTTAGTTTTTCAAAAGAAATCTGTGCTCTTGTAATTTTACAGTTTTCAAGCCACTTTATTTTCTCAAAGACACTGTTGAATCTCAGGACCTATTTTCTTTATTATAGAAATTGGCCACATATCTTCTGCTTGAAATATTCTCTTTTTTGTGTACTAAGGCCCAAGTGGTTACATATTTATGGAAGCATTTCTTATGAGCTCTTGGCATTTTGTAATTAGATGCAATGTATTTCAGTATGTACAGTTAATAAATAAGCAAGAATAGGGCACTGGATGAAAGAGAATTGCAAATAAAGTATGCCATTAGCTTAGTTAGGTCAAAAAGATCCCTGACATTTCAAAAACTAGAATCATTCCACTTGACTTATGGAAGAACTAGAATACATACATTTAAATTAATTTGGATTTTTTTTTTAAAAAAAGGCACTAAGTTGAGTTCTGCAGCTTCAGTTCAGCAAGATGAAATGGCAATTCACTGATGCTGCTTAGTCCTGAAAGGCAAGGTTTCTGGATCACAATAACTGAGTCTACTAGACTCACAAGTGGCAATAGGCAGAAAAATAGAAATACAAATGCACTTGTGCTTAGACTTGCTGCCACAAGTCGTAATATACAAAGAGGCAATTTGCACTTCTCATTTGGAAAAGGATTTTTAATTGAAAAGCTGACATGATGATCAGTTAGTGAATGGGTATACAACATTTGCATACTGTAAAAGCAAGTTTAGTTTTTTATTTTGCATTATCTGTTTAATAATTATGATTTTCCTATATAAATAAAAATGTAAAGTTGTTGTGACGCTCTGCTATTTGCGTGGCCACACCAACTCCAGCATGCCGCCAGAACAGCAGGAAGGAGGGAGCGTGAACAAAGCAGGCAGACTCCCTACCGCTACAGCAGCATTTAACAGGCAGCGGCAGCAATGGAGGCAACGGCAGGTTAAGCTGCCACCAAGAGCTTACAAGCACCACCAGCACAACTGAACAAGGGCAGGTGGCCAGGGGGCAAGAACCTGAGAGCCACCGGAGCCCCTAGGATGGCACCCCCACCAAAGCCTGGAGCACCCTAGCTGGGGAAAGTGGCTGGCTGACTGGCGTGACAAGGAAGAGCCACAACGACATGACCCTCCATGACAGACTGCTACTGCTGGCAACTGCCTGAGGGACTCCTGGCTGAACGAGAGGAAACAGCACTCAGTGTGCTGGTCACAAACACACCAATCGGGAATGGGCCGGATGGGGAAGGAAGCAGGAAGGTGACAGGGACTGCCGACAGTCAAGTTGGAAGGTGTGGCACTTGCTCAGGTGCAAGGCATAAAAAAAGTGAGCCACTCTGTGACACACTAAAAATGGAGGGGACTAGCTCCTCTCTGAGCTCCTCCACCTTTAAACAGAGGTGGGGATTGGGGTGGAGATAGGCAAGGGATGGGTGAGGTGTAAAGTGAGGGGTTTTGGGGTCAGGTGTAAAGGGAAGAGGTGTGGGGGAAGGGGTGCAGGAAGGGGGTTAGTAAAGAGGTGGCTGTTCCTAGTACTATGATATTTATATTATTTTAACAAAATCAGTATATCTGTGAGGTTTCTCCATTCAGTGATATCTAAGACGAGTAAGTTGTTCAGACCTACTGTAATTCCATTCTTCAGATGAGGTGCCCTCTTCAGCTATCTACCAGTATTAAGTTTTTTGTTTGTGAGGACAGCTACCAACAGAATGGGGACTCTGCTGCCCAACAGTCACCCTAATTGAGCTAGCTGGGTAGTCTTGGGCATGGTATCTCCCAGATTGATGGTACTGAGTGATTTCCACTTCCAGGCAGATGCTTCATAGCCTTACTATATGTTGAGTTGAGAATTGCAGGAACTCCTAACTTCCACAGGAGAGAGGACCTACTAAAAAGAAGTAAGATGGATCCCAACAGTTTTCTGGATGCCTTGGGGAAGGTTCCTATTTTGTCACTTGATGATTCTGTCAAAGCACTTATCAGTCTCTAGGATGGGGAAACGACCAGGAAGTTTGACATAATTGCTCCTGAGCATCCTGTCCAGTTGTGGCAAACAAGTTACCTGGCTTTACAGAGATCTCATAGCAAACTAGGCAGGAGGAGTAAGTCCCTGATGGGTTTGCTGGACCTCTCAGCAGCTTCCAGTCTGTTGACCACCATAGTCTTCTGGACTGTTTGGCCAGGGATGGCTCTGGGGAGCACTGTTCCCAGTCTTTCCTTAGGGGTCAGTTCCTAAAGGTAATGTTAGGGAATCCAGTTTGACAATTGGTGTATGACATTCCTCAGGAATTAGGGAACATGTTTTAATGTGATCCAGGAGGCTTCTGCCAAGTACCTGAACTTTTATTTACAGGTTGTGATTTATCTGTGGTCTCTGACTACAGAGCAATTGGATAGGCAAGCAGAAGGAGTTGCTTTTGTGAGTTGTTATCTTCACTATCGACCAGCTCTAGAATTCATCTTCAACTCTTTCTACCCCTCCTCCTGCAGGGAGAAATCTGGATACTTGCCTGTAATTATGTCAAGTGCCAGGGACCAGCGGAAACAACCCCATATGGAACCCACACACCAACAGATGATATCATACCTTTGAATAGATTTGAAGCATTCTATATTTGGATGAATAGTTGGATACAAACCTAATAACTAAAATACAATAAAGTAAATAGAGGTCACTGCTTCCCCCCCCCCCCAAGATGAAGCAACTGCTTGGTTTTTGTAGTAAAAATATACTTTGATTTTTTTATATATGAAAGAGTTGTTAATAGATTCTAGGACCCTGGGGAACAACACTTTAGTTTTAAGAGGATGAAATGTTAAGTTAGCATTTAATGTTGCGTTTTCAAATATGTCGTTTCCCACAGTTTGCTATCCAGGAAGCAAAATAAAAGATCAGAGGAGAGCAAAAAATCACTTTAGAGGAATTTAAATGAAGGCAATAGATGCCTTTAAACAGGGAGGCATATACGGGACTTCTGCAATGGATTGTAAAATATAGGTAAGAGCATATGGTGCTCTAGTTTGGGGCATAGTGACAAGCCACATTCAAAGCACACTTTCTTCCAACCTGCTATTTCCCTGTATACTTACTTAGTGGGCGAAGAAGGTGCTGATAACGGGGGCAGTGCATCATTTTACATTTATCAAATAAATTAAAAGTTCGGCTTAACTGTCTTTCTCAAATTGAAAATCCTCCATAATGTACCACGAGACAAAAGATCTGCAATTCTTATAGTTGAGAAATATGCTATTGCTGTAATTTACCTCACTATATGGGGCTTTGAGATGCACAGTGGCATTCCAAACCAACTCTCAAAGAAAATTGCCTGGAATTTTCATGACATCAGGAGTATTCTTTGAAGTTATTTAAAGAAAATTGATTTCTGATAGTTATGAATTACATATAGCGCTGGCAGATGGTAGAAAATGTTCTTTTTGCATGAGTGATTGTTAAGAATATTGTCAACAAAGTTTTAATATAACTTTCTTTTTTAAAGGATGATTTATGTGATTTACAGGCTGACTTGGGTGACTACTCTTTATCTGTCATACTAGATATCCTAGGACTTACAAATAAAAGTTACATTATTTTCTGTCTTTTGCAGGACGGTCAACAGTATTATTTCTGAAAGTCAATATTTATATTATAGTTTTTAACATGCATATATCTGAATAAAGATACGGCTTGACTTCTTGACAGCCTGTCCCAAAATCAGAGCTTAGCTGGAAAGTGTGCAAGTCAATCCAACTAAACTTAAACCTAGTTGGTTGTGTGATCGAAAACCATATTTAATACTTTACACTCATATTTTAAGTACAGAAAATGTTAGCTTGGTTGTATCCCATACAGTTCTTTTATAAAAGCACTAAACTCTAAAGTCTCTAAATCCCCCCTCCCCATGCAAAAAAACTATCTATACAAACCATGGAAAATAAATTCAAACTCTTACACCACTTAGCTGCTTTTCCCATTTTTCTCCCCAAGTGTTACTTATCTGAGTCATATTAAATTTAAACATGAATACACACATAACATGACTGGATAGCAGCCCCACACCATGTTTCAAGCTTGCTATGTAATGCTTGAAGCTGCCTTAAATATGTCAAAGATGTGTTTAGTTGAACAATGAATTAATTGAGACATTACACCAAATCCTAGTTAAGAAAGCTTAGCTATGATTTAGCACAATGCTCTATTGAAAAGCCAGTTATTTTTATTGTTCGATCACTGGAAGCCACTGCAACTAGATATGGAAGTGCTTAGCGGTTCTCAACCCGTGGGTCCTTAGATGTTGTTGGACTACAACTCCTATCATCCCTGAGCTCTGGCCTTGCTAGCTGGGGGTGATGGGAGTTGTAGTTTAACAACACATGGGGACTCACAGATGAAAGCAAAGGCAGCCTTGTAGTTTAAAACCACCGGTTGCCTGGAAGCTCACAACAAATACAGTGGCAACTTACACATTGCCTGAAAGAGAAACTAAATCTCAAAAAAAGAGAAAAGAGGATACCAATTTGCATAAAATGTGTATGTATTATTATCATTAAGATAGTTGCAAATTTAGACATAATTACTATCATTTTAATAAAAATGCAATACATCGCACCATAGTGGGCAGTGACTGTGACCAATAGATTATGTTGCAATTGCTTACAAATAAGTTTTGAAGCTACATATTTATGATGAACATTTCTTCAAACTTTTCAGAATGGAGAAATCTAAAAATATCAACTACAATTAACTCTTCTTGATGGCATAAATGTGTTTTAAAAATGAATATTACATACCATAGTCTGTGATCTTACAGGACACCAAATAAAGTTCTTTCAAGTTCTGCCCTTCTTTAGCAATGACTTCTACACATCTGGAATACATAGAGATCTCAATTAATGAATGCTTACATACAGTAATGAGAGACCAATGACTACCATATTTTTAGAATGTAAATTACTAATTGAGAAATCAAACTTTTAATTTGTTGTGTGTGTATATGAGGCTATTTCCGAATACATCACAGCCTTACTTTTCAGTCCGAGAGATTCTGATCATTTCAGCAAGATAGAAAACAGAAATTTTGACAACATAAAGGACTTGCATCATTCAGTCCTGTGTTCTTAATTTTGAAATATACAAATATTTCAGACTGTTAACAAAATGTTGAATAGTAACACAATATTTGTAAGAGTTAGATTAAAAACAATAATCATAAAGTATTTTAACCTTCATCTAACTTTGAGATACTATTAAAATGCAGTTTACAATTTTAATGGAACTTCAGATACTACTCACAATAATTACAAATTAGGTACCTTGATTCATTGCTGTATGTCCAAAGTGATTATTACAGACGTCAGCAAACATCCAAGCATGAAATATCACCCACTACTTGAGCATAAATGTTTAGCTACAGAAACATGCATTAATTAGAATGGAGATTTGAGTTCCAAAGTGTTTGTTAGTTTGTAAAAGAATTATAGAATTGTGTTTATTATTATTACATTTTGTAGACTTTTCTTGAAACTTATAAAAACAAAAACATAGGAGTAAACACAATCAAAATTCCATTGTGTGAACCATTTCCTTTATGTTATACATTTTAGAAATGCCAATGTTTGCTTGTTTCAGAAGAAACACTATGAATTTATTAAAAAGGTGCTCAGCTTATAATTCAACAGCTGCAACATGTAACAATCACGTATTGCACCTATTCCAAATTCCCCATGTTTCTATCTTGAAAACCACACAAGTGAGAGTGGTTTGAACTTTTTTACAAGCCAACTGGCACATATAGAAGAGGAAATATTGCTCCCAAAGCTGTAAACCAAAAGATGTCCTCATATCAAAACATATACACATAGAGTTACTAAAATTTGTAACATTAAATGTAAGAACAAGAACCCTATTTCCAGTTCTGCACAACACTGCCTTTCACCCTGATCAGCACAGTTATCAAGTCTCAGAAATATAGTACCGTGCATACTTACAAGCTAACTATTACATTGCATGGGACTGCAACGCGCCTCAAATGCAAAGCATTGAATGTCACTATGTAGCAGAGCAATAAAGTATAGAAAGAATATCACACACGCTCATTCTTCTCCTGCCAAAATGTAGCGGTAAACATTTAAGAACACCACTTCCACTTTGATGCATTTGAACACTTTAGCAATTCGATTATATTCATGCCTTCCTGTTTTTTTATGCACTGAGCACAACAATTTAAATGCTAAAATAAATATTTTAAAATCAAAGGTTGATGCTGTCTATTGTGCATTACAATTTGTGCATTTCCCCCAAGATGTTTCTTCCTTATATTCAGACTTGAATCTGGGTGAACTAATTAAACTGTGTAAGCCACAAGCTATCAAATGGATTCAAAAGGATCTTGAATTACAGAAAATAATTGTCTGTTCTACATGCATATAGTTTTTATGGGTTTTTTTGGTCAACTTTGCAAAAGCCTGGGACATGGCATTAGTGACAATTGAAACGAGCTAATGAGGAAATATGACTACACAGCTTGTAAGGAAAGTGGTCCTCAGAGACCTTGTTACTGTTTGTGATGCACTTCAGTTAATAGGAGCTGCCAGACACTGGTTTAGGACATTTCACTTTAAAGAACTGCATTTCGATCACCTTGGTATGAAAGGAAATGACACCATCAGAGCCACAGCCTGATGAGATTTGGAATGAGTATCAGAATGCACACGCCACCTGAACGTTACATTTGAACAAGGTAAATATTTTTTCTAAACAGAAAAAAACTCATTTAAAATGCAAACAAGGAAGCATGAAAATTCACTGAGAACAACATCTAACTACAAAGATGAGCTAGTAAAATGTTCCCCCCTTATACAAACTTCATTCTATTAACCGTTAATCGAAAGAGCACTTCCGGAAATTCACCCATTTCTCATTTTTACTGAGGTTGTAAGCTTTACTTGGGGTGTCCCAGGGAAAGGCCCTAAAACGTACCCGTTCTAAATAGAAACCCAACATCTCTGAAAGTTGGCAGCCCACTAGTAAGATTACAGCTGTCACCTTCCTATGAGTCCGCGGTGAACAAGATAGGAGCTTCTGTACTGTAAAGGACAAAGCAGAAAAGTTTGTAACGTAATATGTGCACTAGTTTTTATAGTCCCGCAAGATTCTTCATTACAGTCATACCTCTTCTTGCGAACGCTTCATGTTGCATTTTTTCGGGTTAAGAATGTGGCAAACCCGGAAGTGTTTTGCCATGCGCGCAGAAGCGTTCTGCGCGGTTCGCGCATGCGCAGAAGTGCTCTATTGCGCCGCTCTGGTTACTGACTTTTCGGGGTGAGAATGGCACCCTGGAACGGATTGGGTCTGCAACCAGAGGTACCACTGTATTTATGAAACACACTTTCACCTGCCATAGATGGTGAAAGTTGCTGTAAGCAATATAAAAAGGAAAATTGAAATAAATAAATCCAGGCATAGGATTCTCTGCATAGCTGCCAGAATAAGCTAGTTAGATCAGTATTAAGGATCTTTACCATTTTGGCCCCTTTATCTCTTATTTTTCTATCCTCAGAAGACTGCAGAATAGGTAGACTTCTCATAGTAGACTATAATTCCAGGGATTAATGCTGTCTGTTTGAGCTTGATAAAAAGTAACAAAGTGCTATCCTTGGTTGGATAAATTTTGATTTCTCTCTCTCTCAAACTGTTGTATTATAAGTAATTTGCACTGGCAAAGGACTTAGCCTTGAACAGGCACCAGAGAGAATTCAGCAAGTGTGGAAATGCTTCTGTCTTCTCATCTAGATGCAAAAAACGACTCTCCTGGCTGGGAGTTAATAGAAAGCAGGCAAGATGCATAAACCAGGATTGCAGAAAAGAGATACACTAGCAGTAAATACTTTGAGGGCACACATTCACTACTAGCAAATAAATGTTTAAATAGAAACTGATATTGCTTCTTATATGAAGAAAGAAAATGTGAGAAACATCATATGAACAAATACCCTAAGTGTCAATCTCCATAGAAAGATATAAGGCACCTGAAATAAATTATTTAATTAGATATGCATGTAGAATTTCTGTGAGATGCAGTTATACAATGTAGACGAAGGAGCATATTTTAAAAATCAGCTTACTACTTTGATTCATATACAACTAAGAAACACAATGACAGCCAGAAGGGGACAGGTAAGTTGAGCTGTTTATCAGCTACAGCTGGAGGTGTCATAAAGATACAAAACACCTAATCTATTTGCCCCACTACAGTTAAAAAGGCCTTGAACAGAAAAAAAAATAATGGGATGGGGGGGGGGAGAGAACGAGTATCTGCAACAAAAGCCGCCATAGTGTTATAAAAATGTTCAACTATCTTCGTGAGCCACAAAATAAAGACATGGCTTGGATATATTTACTTTTGTTGGCTGAATAATATATAAGATGAAATGTGAAAAGTTGCTGTCTTGTGCCTAGGTTCTTCCCTCGGGAAGCCCAGAAGCAAGATTGCTGCACTGCATACCTTCAAGGCACAGTTTATGACTAATCATGAGTAATTTTAGCAGCTCCCAGGTAAATGCCCACTTTCTCCACAATTCCGGGCGCACAGCCACTAACTAGGAGGCTCTTTCAATAGCTTTAAGCCACCTAAGCAGTTTTCACAAAGGACAAATGTCTAACTGGGCCACATGGTGGGTCTGAACCCCAGTGTGCCTGGGATTTCTAGGGTTTGGCTGTCTGAAATTAAGGGGTGAAATGTACATATATAATCCATTTGTGGGCCAGTGTCCAGGTTCTTATCATATTGTGCCAATGCAGTGCTGAGCACAGAATTGGGTTCTTATTTGTGAACATAAAATGAATATTCTGACCCTATTAGCGAAGAAATGTAATTTATTGGCCTGGTTCGCAAACCACATTAAACTATATTTAAAAACAGACCATGGTTTTATGTGACCGAGCAGCAAGCAGGTGGCTGATGCTCAAAGGTTCTCACAGCACTCTTCCCCCACTCTTACTGTAGTAGAATAAACCTTGGTTGTCTGTACAAACACCGGAGACAAACCCAGGTTGTCACAACAAGAGGGTCTGGCTTGTTTTCTAGTGGTATAGATTTTGTTTTACACTAAGGTGACATGCAGATATCCCAATGCCTATGTTTATTGTTTTGTGTATTTCCTTTTATTTTTTGTATATTCTGGCATGGTGCTTTGGAATGTCAATGTTACCACCTCTTTACTATCATTAGACAAACTTAATTTCAAATCAGAGGCACCAACTGTTATCCAAAATAAACCATTCTAAACAATTTCTACTCCTAAACCAGTAGGGGTGAGTAGAATTTAACAAATGAGGTAAAGGTTAGACGTTGTAACTCCTTTCTTTCTTACAAATCGGGATTATTTTACTGATTCGTACTTTTACCTAAACCGTCCCAACCATACGCTTCATATGTTGTGCTTTATCAGACCTCTAAAACAGCCTTGGAAAAGCTGTATTTACCGTACTTTTCCGTGTATAAGATGAGGTTTTTCTACTCTAAAATAATGTTTTATTCTGTGAAGCATGCGATTGGCAGCGTTTGTCAGTCGGGTGAGTGATTTTCGGCATCCCCCTCCAAAAAACTCTGGGCCATCTCCCCCCATTTTCTTAAATTGGAGTCCCCAAAAGTAGAGGGCATCTTTTACATGGTGGAGTGTTATACACGAAAAAATACGGTACTTTGCCAGGTTCACTATAGTCCTGCAGTTATAGATATTTCTCAGTAAAATAGCTGAATGTATGTATAATAGATTACAGAAAGCTACATGATGATTACCAACTTTGTTCTAAAGCTGGATATATGTTCAGTGAAGCCAATCCAGTAAGGTCAAGGGGCACAACCCCACAGACCAGGCTATCCATCCTTCTGCCTGCCACCACTGGTCGAAGGATGCGGCTTTAGCTATCACCCTCCACCTTAGTCAGACTCAGACTTGTCCTTGAGGAACTCAGCAGGCAGTGTTACCCTACAAAGGTTCACAGGCACAGCATCTGGGCATGACTGAAGTACCAGCTACATGCTGAGATTTGAGGAGCAAAAGAAACAAAAACAGAGATTACATTTGGGAGGGAAATACTAGCAAGTTTTAAGGGATTTCTGGAAAGCTTTTGAGTGGAAACAATTCCCCACACCTTAAAGCATGGGTAGGCAAACTAAGGCCTGGGGGCTGGATCCGGCCCAATCGCCTTCTAAATCCGGCCCGCGGATGGTCTGGGAATCAGCGTGTTTTTACATGAGTAGAATGTGTCCTTTTATTTAAAATGCGTCTCTGGGTTATTTGTGGGGCATAGGAATTCGTTCATATTTTTTTTCCAAAATATAGTCCGGCCCCCCGTAAGGTCTGAGGTACAGTGGACCAGCTCCCTGCTGAAAATGTTTGCTGATCTCTGCCTTAAACCTACAAACAATCCTACCTACACACACAAATCCCTCCATAAATCCTACAATTTTTTTGTTCCACATGCATTCATTGCCTAAAATAGTCGTATTAATATTAATTGCATTTTTCTTGCTTTTATTTCTTATGAAATTTCATAATACTCCAAGTGTTTATACAATACAATAAAATAAAATATAAATAAAAGAAGCAATAAAAATACAATATCCAACACATCGCATTGCAATTGTTGCAATAAGCCGAGCAATTATTATCTGGGCCTCACAGACCCTCAGCAATTTTCAAATAGTACATGAGGGGAAAGGTTTAGGAATAAAGTGAAATAAAGATTACTTAGATACTTGGTAGATTGAGAGAGAACATTCCAAGAATAATTAAGACAGAAGGACCAGTGACTGGCCTACCCAGAAGTGCAATTAAAGAAAAGACCAAGGTGTTACCAATAACAAGACACAATGGTTATAATTTAAGTAATCCTTGGGGAGTAACAGTGAGCACATGTAGTCAATAGTTTATCACAGCAGAGAAAGCTTCTCTCTCTCTAGTGTAAATTTCTAGGAATATAAGTACGAATGGGTTTCTTTTACAATATTATTACAGTTTTTTGAAGCTCTGTGCTAATACTACAGAAGATAGATACTTCTCTTAGTAAATTGATTTGCAGCAATGTACACATGCCGTTCAGATGTCATAAAACCATACACAGAACAAGTTCATTGTTGTACAGAAATTACTGGGGGTATTATACTCTTTTAAATCTTTACAATGTTGATTGCCTTCAAATGCAAACATGAAGGTTTGCCAAAAAGAAGAAGAAGTCTGCATTTACAGCTGATGTAAAGAGCCGTTTGAAGTTTTTGAACCTGATCCTCAATGGCAATTTATTTTCTCTAAACAGCTGTATCTCCGTACAAACATTCACATTCAATGTTAGCCTTTTTTAAAATGAACAGCAAGGTGTAAGCCTAACTGGAGCATAACCACTCACATACTAAAGTTAAAACGAGAATTGTAGCAAATATGTAGCAAATAATAGGCCTTCTGATGCTTGCTTGTTCATTACTAGGGTCTGTATAATTAAAGCTATGGTTTTCCCAGTAGTGATGTATGGAAGTGAGAGCTGGACCATAAAGAAGGCTGATCGCCGAACAATTGATGCTTTTGAATTATGGTGCTGGAGGAGACTCTTGAGAGTCCCATGGACTGCAAGAAGATCAAACCTATCCATTCTTAGGGAAATCAGCCCTGAGTGCTCACTGGAAGGACAGATCCTGAAGCTGAGGCTCCAATACCTTGGCCACCTCATGAGAAGACTCCCTGGAAAATACCCTGGTGCTGGGAAAGACTGAGGGCACAGGGAGAAGGGGACGACAGAGGACAAGATGGTTGGACAGTGTTCTCGACGCTACTAAAATGAGTTTGACCATACTGTGGGAGGCAGTGGAAGATAGGAGTGCCTGGCATGCTCTGGTCCATGGGGTCACGAAGAGTCAGACACGACTAAACGACTAAACAACAAGAACAGGTGTGCAGATTAGTATCGTTGCATCGGGAGAAGTGGCCCATGCTGCAATACTGATCCAGATTAGTGCCACCCATGACTGCTAAAGGATCCATAAGGGGACATTAGAAGAGTCTGCTAGATCAGACCAACAACCCATCTAGACGAGCATCCTGTTTTCATAGCAGCCAACCAGATGTCTGTGGGAAACCTGCATACAGGAGCCCAGCACAAGAGCACTCTGCCCTACTGTGGTTTCCAGAAACAGGTATTTGAAAGCATTATTGCCTCTGACTGTGGAGCCACAGAATATTATCACAAGTTGTAGCCACTGATCAAATCAGGGTGCTGGACCTCAATACTGAGAAGTTTGCTATTAAGACATATCAGTCATTTCTCAGCAAGAGCTGCCATCTCGTTTCTTTGCTTATAAAAGAGTGGGTTAATTACTTAAATTAATGTAATTAAAAATAATCCACAATTCTATACATATCAAGCAGCGAGAGCCTAATTAGGGGCACAAAAATCTTATTATAAAAATCTGCCTGCAAAATTTAAATGTATAATTACAGACTCTCCGAGACTAAATGGCCACTGTAGCCAAGCAGCATCTACCGCTATTTTGTGTGTACAAGCACTGAGGTTTTACAGATTATTGCACTGGGGTTTGTGAATTATCAAATGCCTCCTTGTTTATTACAATGAGCCTAATTTGCACAACAACTGCTAAACAGAAACTATTTTGAAAAGTAGAGAGAGATTAATTGACTTGGCTCAAGGAATGCAATGTGCTACATATATATTGTTCACTTCAGCGTTAATGCCCCCTAGAGCATAAAGCCAATTAACAAAGCAAAATAGGGTTGCAGACATTTAGGAATGGCTTTTCTGCATTACACAGCATTTTCTCATGTTGTGTATAAGCAGCACAGTGTCAATCTCCTTTGTATATCTTTGGAATATTGGGATTGAGAATGTGTTCTCATTTTATACCACTGCATTTAAAGATTGTGTTCGCAAATAATTAGGAAGTAAACAGTTACCTTATAAAATTGCTGTTGTGTTCAGGTCCTTTGGTCGCCCAATCTGCCTGTGAATATCTCTAGAATATGACACATAGAAACATGCTAACCGGATACCTTGCAGACAGGTCTAAATGCAAGGGTTAATTAGAAAATGTAGAGGGGTCACAGTAAGCTGTTCTGTGGACAGCAATATACTTTGAGCTGAGGACTGAGAGCAATGCTGCCTTCAAAGCCCACATGAACCATCATTTTGACATCTGGGAAGATGTAGCAGCTGTAGTCAGGACCCCGGGACAGGAAATCTGCTACAATGGCCATTCAGTTGGTATCACAGCAAGTTAGTTGCTGGTTTATCCCAAAAAGATTAAAAGAGTTTCCTCATCGGTGCTATAGTTATACTTCATAAACATTTCTCGTTTTACTGCAAAGTTTCTCTACTGCTTTCCACCATTGCTGTCTGTAACTGCTTCATAGAAACATGAAGGGAGTTCGAAGGGACTTCAAAGTTCATCCAGTCCAGCCTTCAGTCTGTAAACTAGACTGCCTCCATTTTATTGTTTACTAAAATATTTGCACAATTCCCAACAGGTCACTTATTCTCAACATAATCCCAATCTGGCATATTACAAACTACAGCTAAGTATGTACTTCCCAATGTGAAATGCCTCACATTATAATTTTGAAAAGAACGAATTGCAAATGCTCTCAGGTGCACTGACCACAAAAAGGACATTTAAAGGGTTATCATGTCTTTGTACTTCACAATTCAAATTGCCAGTGCGCAGACAGCAGGAGGTTCTTGAAGTCGTTAATACAGCTCTCTTTAAGCAAAATGTGGCGCTGAGAGGTAAAGAAGTTGATAAACATACTCACTTTCCTGCTGATCTTCACTGAAAAAAAAATCCTGAAAATTCATTGTTTGTGTCTCTTATTGCAAAGCAGAAAATTTATCTTTTATGTTGTTTATAAAGTTGCTCTCCCCACCCCACTATCAGTAAAAACATTGACCTTCTTCCGAGAAGGTTAAACTTCCTGCTTTGTTTGAAACACCAGAATGCCTTTCCTCAGAAGAAATGCTACATGTTCATGCCGCAAGCAAAGAAGAAGAATACACTATCTTTCCAGCCCTTCATTAGTCAGAGGATCTTGGCAACAGCAACACTGCTTGTATACGATCCCTGCATGAAAAACTGTTTTCAAACATAACCTTGCCAGGAGCTATGTTCTATCTTGGCAAAAGGAAGCAAACTTTGCTTCTTTACCTATCGGCTCAGTCTGCATGAAAAACAGGTGTTGTGGTAGGAAATGTTGTTTGAAGAGGGAACAAAATAAAATTGTGGGGGGGGGGTTAAAGGGGGGGGATAGAGATAACATCGCAGGGCCCAAGCGTTTGGGGAAAATGCAAATCATGAAAACTGGTTAAAGGATTAAATGCTCTTTTGCAAAAAGTGACCACTGAGATTATAATCATTAATTAAAATCATGTAAATAATGTTCCAAAATAACTCTTTCTTTTTATCTCACAGGGTTCAAAAAGCTTGATGGTAAAAAGGTTTAGTCTCAGAAGAACGGCTCTAATTAAAACTAAAAATCTAGTACAATTAATAAGCTCACAAAGGCAAATTTTGAGCACTAAATTCATGCAGAACCCCCATTTTTCAAACTGTAGAATGATATATACATAATTTATTTATTTTCTATATGTTGATTTCTCTACCAAACATTTACCAGCAATCCTTAAGTTTAGTGCATTCTAATCTTCCCTTTGGAAAATCTGAAAGTATCTTCTCAACAACTTAGTCCCATTGATTTGCTGCAGAAAACAGTAATCAGTCATCCACACATATCATTTGTCCCTACACAGTTCCACACACCTAAGACTATTCACTAGTTTGATTTTGTTCCCAAAACCTCACATGGATATTTTTAGGGTTGCCATACGTTCAGAATTTCCTGGACATAGTTGGGATTTGGCTGTCAGAAGGTGTGCCCGGGCAGAAATCGCTGAAATGTCCAGGAAAATCCGGAAGTATGGCAACCCATCTCGGTAATGTCGATTTTGGCAAACTTCCTTAAAAGTACCTCAAAAACGTCTCTTTTTAAAAAGATTTTGTAAAAACAAAAAAACTCAAAAACTTTTTTGTCTGGATTTTCACCTTTTGAAATATGGCAACCCTAGATATTTTGCATATTAAGACTTAGTTGAAATATTTATTGTTATGTCTACATGGAATGGCTCATTAATTAGGCCAGAGGAGTATTTTTGGAGCATCTATATTTATTTAAATTTTCATACAGCTTGCTGAAATAGATGAAATTGTTAGCTTTTTTAAAAAAAAAAAGTTTTATTTTAAATTCTGTGAAGTGGATTAAAAGTCAAAAGAATGACATGTATGAGTGGACATCTGCTTCTGCAATGAGTCTTCTTCCTTCCCCAAACCCTGCTCAGCCCCATACCCTGTGAGTTTTCTCCATATGATCCCAGATTTTGGGGGCTACAGAGAAATAGGAGGAATCCATCCAAACACTGGGAGACACCACTGCAATTCATCCCCTACAAAATTACAGAATATATATTTAACTGTATGGCCTTTACTTCTATTTTAAAGTAAGTCCTACCTAAAAAAGAAAGTGTCAAATTTTAGGCAAAGCTTGTTTCTCTTTCCGAATGAGATATAATTTTTTTCCTGATCTCATCCAACCCCCAATCAGGAAAGGACTGGTGTACAGATAACATGATAATTATATAAGGGTTGTGTGTGTTTGTAGTTAACTGAAAGCAAAAATGTTTAAAAGTTTACAAGCAAAAATTTACAAAAGCAAACACAATTTCTATCCAACTTGAATCTAAAAGAAACTGGGGGGAAATAACTCACTTTTTAATATACAAAACAGGAACAAGAAGGCAATTTCAAAAAAAATGATGCAAGGTGCTCTTTCTCAGGATAAATTAATCTAAGGACTAATTTGCATCCAGGTGAATAAGTCAGCAACTAAAAGTAAAAAATGAGAGTTGTCCCTGAGCAAACAGCAAGGTGCTGCAGGTTTCTCGTCAATCTATACCACAAAATTACAGTTAAACCCAGGAGTAAAACAGGTCAGTAAAGAATATAAGATATAATATTGTCCAAAGGCAACTGCCAGAATTCAAGGTACACCAAAAATACACAAGGCGCAAAGCCAATCTGTGAAACAAAACTAACAACCTAGTATGCTTTTCTTTAAGTCATTATTTTCTATACAAATTAAGTGCTATGAGACTAAGTTAAACCACTGGGGTAGGAATCTGGTACACAAACAAGTTACAAAAGTCCCCAAGGTTTTTAACATACAAAATTAATTATATGATTGTTTATATGCTTAGCATATAAATGCTGCAAGTCTTTTAAAGAAATCTAGCATTTCATTAATTATATCTAGACAGAACTCTCCTAAAGTTCCCATGTATTAATGTAATTTAGAAATTATTTTACAAAGAAAGTGTTTTTTTTCTTGACATATTTTTAAAAATGTAACATGGCAAACGATTCATGAACTTAGCATGACGCAAATTGCCTCCTTGAATCAAAAGAATCTCCAACTTCGCATCCTTAGAAATACAGCTAAGACGTTCCGGGTGCCCAGTGAGGGCACTATGCAAATTGATCCGGCTGCAGAATCTCCTTGCCCCTGGGCTAATGCTGCTAATATTAGAGCTGCCCTCTCAAATTCTCAAATAATAATTTTCTACAAAAAAAAAAAAATCTAACGTCTGGAAATTCCTAGAGAGCCGACTGAATAGGAAACACCGAGTCACAGTTGAGCAAGTCTACCTGAGGCAGAAATAGAGCAATTGCGCTGTTGTTAACAGGAACCTGACATACAATTGTCCATGCATTGCTTTGACAGATGACAGCACCAGAGGAGGCTTGTTTCTATCTGCAACTGTAATTCTGACTGAAGAGGAGAAGAGTTTCTGGCCTCCTTTACGTGAGAGCTAACACCTTAATAATCTGATATTAGAGTCCAGAGTAAAGGCATTTTGACATTGGAATGATGATTGTCAGCCTCTATAGGCAAACCGGCGGCGGCGGGGGGGGGGATGCTGAGAAACAGGCCCCTTTAAGTAAATGAAAAAAGTGCCAGACACATGGAACTGTCAGCAGTTCACAGTTTAAAAAACACACACTTTCAGCCTTAACGTTCAGGATGCCTCTCATATCCTCTGAGCTGGCATACCCAAAAGAATTCCAGAACGAGCTTTCTTCCACTGCTTCTACACAACCATCTAGTTTGGACATAATGCTAAAATCATGGTTTAGCATTATGTGCACAAACTTCAGACTCATGCATTTCCCTTTTCCTGGTAAAGGGTTTTCTGCTTCGATTTTCAATTAACTGTGGTTTGTTGTTATGTCTGAACCCGGGACTGTGGTTAATCTTAACAGTGGTCTCGGGAAATAAGTCAATACTGAAGTTGGCTTGTTTCCCTGAACAATAGTTAAGACTAAACAAAAGTTGTTCAGGTCTGGATATAACAAATAACTGTGGTTAGTTGAAAATAAAACAAAAACTTCTGACTGTCTCTTCATGGCCATACCAGAGGAGGAGACAGGAGGGAACAGCCCATAAGCCTGAGATTCCTTGGTGTAACATTAAAGCACAGTTTCAAATTACATCCAAATACAGTCAAAGACTACATTCAGATGATCTTCCAACATGAGTTTGGAAGATACTTTCCCCCATACGCCTGTGACTTAAATACTTCCCAGTTTAATTGGACCATAATCTGCAACATTTTGATGCAACAGAGAAATATGATTTGATTAAACAAGGAAGTATACCCACACATTACACTCAATTTTGTTCATACAAAATGCCTTAGAGTGAAGGGGGCAGGAATGACTGGTTATGTGCCAAGTGAGTCAGTCCCTTCTGCCCTCTGCAGGCAAGTAATTCATTACTGCCACATGAAGGAGAGGCAGGGGGAACTTACGTACATAAAACTGATTTGTGGCCCTCCAAAAGATAGTTTGGAGGATCATTTGGATGCTGGGTAAGTGGTCTAGATGCATCTCAGAGAAACTAAAAATAAAATAAAATAATGCACATTGTGGAAAAAGAAACATAAAGCTGTGGTTGCTTTATGTTTTCACCATGGCTGTTAGAGGGCTAAGAGAACCCACAAGCCTAAGCCAATTTAACTGTTAATAAAACTAATCGGCAATGAAAAGTAAGAGATCAGGGGGTGAATAAGTGGTTTTCCAATATGTCAAATGCTCCTAGATAGACTACAGAGTACACAAGAGATGTGCCCCAGCTGGAACAAAGCTGCATGCAATGCATTTCTGTTACATGTCAACGATTCAGGATTGTAAAAAATGGAAAGATGTTCCAGAACATACATTTTCAAGCATTTTAATTTATTTAAATAGCAATCACTATTAGTAAATTAGGCTCAAAACCAAGTTTCTAATATATTCCTGGTCTAAGCAAATAGTCACAAAGAAGCGAGACAGCTTTTGAGTTTGTCAAAACTCTTTATCAAATTGGATGTTTAAGCATAAAAAGAGAAGATTGGGGGGGGGGATGTTACCAGACATTGTTAGTAGATTGTTACAGTCTTCAAAGGAAATGGGAAGGTGCTACATGAAACAGGTTGGACTGGTTTGCTGCCCCAAACCCACAAAACCCCTCAAATTGCACCAAAGGAAAATATAAAACTCCTCAGTTATTTAGTTCTCTCTCTAGTGCTAACTGGAACACCCAGCCCCTTAGCAGCACCAGCTACTTTCCTTTTGCCTAACAGGAGGCTCTAGCTTTTAGGAAAAATAAGAATACTGAGATGCTGATCATACATTAATCTGAGTAAATAACATATTTACTGTGCTTTCACAGACTCCACACTGCCTTCCAACAGGGGAGAGGATAAAGGGGATTGAAGGAAGATAAAGCAGTCCATAGAAGTGGCAACCAAAGCCAAAGCAATGCGAGCGACTAGGTACTGGGTTTATTTAAACACAAAAAAGCGTTTTGTCTTTGAAGAACCCATTCATACAATATTCAGAGGTTACCTCAGGGTACTACAACCCCTATTTATGCAAAACAAGGATTATACAGGTCCTGTGAAGATGTTATTCTGTCCAATCTCCTGGACAGGGTTTCAGGCACTGTTATATGTGTAGCTTCCACAGTATTTCTTCAGACCCCTTACTTAACTAGTGGTCCTTCACTGGCCACTTTGTTTCTTCATGGGATTATTAGACCCTTTTGCCTGCAAGAGACAACCCTGCTTTAAATGAACTTTTATTTCAGAATGAAGGAGAGGTGAAGCAAGCCTGTCATCTTCCCAAGGACTGCTGACTGGCTCTTAACTCTCCTAAAACACCCTTCCAACATGCAGAACAAGAGAACAAAGTTCTGGAATTCTTAAGCCGCAATAAGCGATTGTGCAAAACAGAGTGCACACCAAAGGCTCGACCAATATTTTCAGTCCGGTTTTGCAGCGGTGATTCACTAGCCATCGCCATTAATTTGCTTTGTTTTGCTTTTTGTTTCAAGGGAAAGCTTCGGTTTTCAAGGGCACTCCGTCCAAACAACAGATTGACTTCTGATTTATTCTGAAATAAGCAGAAGCACCACTGAAAACAGAGGAGGCACTGGAGACAGATGTGTCACAAAACATGAATACTATTGCAAAAATCCTTTTCACAGCCTTGATGCTAACTGCAAATAGCCATAAATTGCCTCGCTACTTTTCAGTTGTAACTATATCTAGCATAAGAATTTGTTCTTGGGCCTTTTGATGTGAACTGAGGAATGTTACCAAATAAAAGGGAGAGGGGCTATGTCATCCTTGCATCAAATGCTTGTTTCGGAGGCATATTTAAAGGCGGAGGAGGCATTCAAGGATCTCTTTAGAACTTTGCTTGAAATGTTTAATTATGAATGGATACCACAGCAAACAGACAAAGAAATTCAATGTGTGTACACAGACCTAATGTTAGCCAGCCAAGATTTAATTTCCAAAATGACACAGAGGCTGCTCACTGAACAATGCCTGTGTTTAGCTCATCATACTGAGACAGTACTTGTGCCAGCTCACTTAAGCCTTTTGCTCTTCCACTATTCATTACAACAGATATCAATATTCTTCAGTTCCTGCCAAGGTTGACACAGAGCTCATTCAGCATAAGCTGAATGTTAGGCTCAATCAAAGGAGTTCAAGGAAAACATGAAAAAGTGTTTTGTGTGCAGATTTCAGCCGCTGGCAGGGTGTGTTAATGTAGTACTATTTCCAGCTAATTCCACTCATTTAAAGAGCTCAGCTTTTCAACTAAATTGAGTTACCACTGTTCTTGAGATGTTGTTATCACTAAATATTAGGAGGAAAAAACCTCCTTAAAGCTTGGATTCAAAAGTCCGTACTTACTTAAGCCAAGCATTTTCTGCATACCAATCTACGCTAATACGTTACAGAAAAATTAACCCTTTTCTTAATAACAATATTAAAAGAAGAGCAAATGTGATGTGAAAAATAACGTTAAAAACATATTACATACCACCACAGTGCATTTTTTTTAAAAAAAACATTATTAGTAAGAACAAAAATTAAAAGGGAATCAGAACAGGTAGTTAGAAGAATTTTCGAAAAGTTATCATGATTATTAATTATTTTAACAAACTCCACCCAGAATACTGTAAGGTACCTAGGTCCAAAATGATAATTTAATCATGACTTATGCCCCATTGATTATAATATGACTGAAGTTTAACTAATTTATACTATCCATTATTTGGAAGAAGACGTTGAGTCTCGTGTGACCTGGATATTGCACTCAATCAATTGATGATTATTGATTTAAGTATAAAGCAACATAATAACAACTTATTTCTCTAGTTCTTCTATAGTGGCTTCTCCTAATAAACATCTGTCATCTGGCCTAAGTTTGTAGAATCTGAAAAGAGCTGAAATAAGAATAATAGGAAATGTTGAAGTGCCAAGCATAGGGCAGGTGCATATAGTGCAGCAGCCACAACACGTAAGCAGGCATGCTTGCTTTTCTGGCTTTGTGTTGGTGTTTATTGTTCTCTTCACCCCTTCTTTTTGTCTACGAATGCTATATTATATTTATACTCTGCCTTTTCTCCTAGGAGCTAAAGCTGGTTCAAGCTCCTTCCCTCTTTTGTTCTCACAACAACCCTCTAAGGTACGCTAGGCAGAGAGCTGGTGACTGGCCTAAAGCAGGGGGGAAATCAACAAGTTTAGTGAGTTTAAAAGGAGAAGCTGCATATGATCAGAAGTTTAATTATTATTGATAATGCCCCCCCCTTTTTTTGCTTGAAAACCACGAATGGGGTATTACAGTTAAAGCATGGAATGCAGGGGGAAGAATGCCTGCTTTCATGGTTTTATATATATATTTAATATATCTCTAAGCTGAGTCTTCCATTTCCTCTTTTGGGGAGAGAAATCAAGTAGGGGTCAGGGTGCTGCCTCTGCAATACTGGCCACATGACCCGGAAAGCTGTCTGTGGACAAGCGCCAGCTCCCTTGGCCTGAAAGTGAGATGAGTGCCACACCCCATAGTCGCCTTTGACTGGACTTAACTGTCCAGGCGTCCTTTACCTTTACCTTTTACAGTTACAGATAGGTAGCCGTGTTGGTCTGCCATAGTCAAAATAAAAAGATTCCTTCCAGTAGCACCTTAAAGACCAACTAAGTTAGTTCTTGGTATGAGCTTTCATGTGCATGCACACTTCTTCAGATACTTCTGTTTCAGTGTATCTGAAGAAGTGTGCATGCACACGAAAGCTCATACCAAGAACTAACTTAGTTGGTCTTTAAGGTGCTACTGGAAGGAATTTTTTTACTTTACCTTTTACTTTACTCTTAAATCTTTTCCGCATGTTAAAACTCTTTAAACACAAACTGATTTTTGCAATCAATTAATTACAACTAAATCTTTACTTTTTCCACTGGTTCAAGAAAATGAAGTTTACTTCACATGAAAAGAAATGCAGTCAGTAATAATGTCCACGATCTGGCTGTGCTCTGGCAGCTATGCGTTTGACAGTAAAGGAGCTACACACATTCAGAGAGCTGCTTTGTATGAAGTTGACTGAAACTTCCAACAAAGAGCTCTGAATAAGCACTCTGCCTGAAGGAACTTGTAGATTTTCAGAGGAACATAAAAATATGAGCTCTCGTCTCCTGAGTGAAGCATCACTGGAGGATGAAAGGGGAGGAAGATGTATAGAGCAGAAAGACAATAGGAAATACGGGCAATATTTGGAAAACACGCCTCACCTACTTTGTGTTTGTTTATTTTTAGTTACAGTATTTATAAGCAGCCCTATAGCAAAGTTCTCAGGGTGGCTCACAACAAGAAACAAAAAAAACCTAAAATATTATTTTATTTTAAAAAATAACTATAGTCTAAAAACTGTTGCAGAAATAATAATAAAAAAACCAGTTTAAGGCTAAATCAGGTTAAAAGACCTGGGAAAACAGAAAAGTTTTTTCCTAGTGCTGAAGACACCAAAATAGGCACCAGGCAGCAGTGGCGTAGCGTGGGTTGTCAGCACCCGGGGCAAGGCAAGTAATTTGCGCCCCCTAACCCGTGGATTTGCGTCCCCTAACCCTAACCCCCAGATGTTGCGCCCGGCCCCCCCTGCACCCCCCACGCTACGCCACTGCTAAGGGGACAAGGAACACGCGTGGGGTGGGTGGAGAAGGATGTGGCTAATAATGCAGGAGAGGGGTCTAAGGGGACAAGGAACACGCGTGGGGTGGGTGGAGAAGGATGTGGCTAATAAGGGGAAAAGGAGCTCGCATGGGGTGGGTGGAGAAGGAGCTTTTCGGAGAGCTGAGCGGGGAGGGGGGAGGGAAAGAGCACTGTTGCTTTAAAGGAGCCAACCGGACAGCAGCCACTTACAGCAGTGTAAGCAGCTCCTTTCCTCTCCCGCTTTGCTCCTTCTCTCCCTCTTTGCTGCTATACACAGCTAATGGCGAATCCCCTGCAACCCAAGTCCTGCTCAGCGGATCAGCTGAGACGCTGGGAGAATTGTAATTTCCCCCTCTCCCTCATCCCGTGCCCTCCTGTCCCCAGCAGCCTTTTAAAAAACTTTTTTACTGATTTTCACTGCGCTCGTGGCTCAGAGCCCTCCTGTGCCCTGCCGTCCCTCTGCAGCCTCATTGCTCCCGTTTAGAGAGCGCACGGACCTTTGCTAGCTGAGGCTGCAGCAGCTGTTGCTGGCTACGCAGCGCTTTTTCCGACTCGCTATGGCTCCAGTCTGTCCCTCCTCGCGTGTAAGCGGCTGCTGCCCGCTTTGCTGGCATGGCTCTCCTTCCCTCCCTCCTCCTCAGCTCCACCCCCTCCTCCTGGCTGTAAAGCAAGCATGAGTGCATTCGCTCTGTAACACGCACAGGCATTTTCCCTTCCTTTCTAGGAGCAAAAAAGTGTGTGTTTTGGAGCGAAAATTACGGTAATTCCCAGCAAGCAATTAGCAGGCTCGCTCCACCTCCTCCTCCTCCTGGCTTTGCTGCTGCTGCTGCTGCTGCGCGGCTCTTTTCCTCCACCGACGGCGCGCTGCGCCTTGGAGAGGTTCCCGCTTCCTCGAGGGGGGCCGGCCAAACGCGCCCCCCAAAATGTTGCGGCCGGCACCCCTGGCACCCCCCACGCTACGCCACTGCCAGGCAAGCCTTCCCGAGAGGGAATTTCGCAGCCAGGGTTCTAGAACTGAAAAGCCTAGAAGGGGCAGCACTTAAGAGACAGGCCTCCAAAGAAGGTATCACTGAATTGAACGAAGTGACCCCTCAGGCACTCATGTCAAGAAGGGCCTTAAGGGTCAAATACATCACCTTGAATGGGGCCCTAAAAGGATCTGGAAGCCGGTGAAGATGATGGAACACTGGCATGATGGGTTCAGTCCAAATTAGCAGCCTTGAACCTTTATTGTGAACTTAAGAGAAATTTATTGATTGTTTCAAAGGTTGTCCCAAGCAAAACACATTAGTGTATAGCAAATGAGAGGTTACCAGATTATGGATAACTGAAACAAAGCTGTATTTACAAGATGCAGCAACTGTAAAGACATTTACAAATAAGTCTTACATCCTATGAAGGTTAGCATTCCAAGATAGAAGTTGCTCATTCACAAATAATGTATCACACATATGGTTTCTTTGTACTTTTTGTTAACAGTGTGGGAAAGCTTTTCCTTATTCTAATTTCTTTACTACTACTGTAATTGGACCAACAAGCTAGTTCTGTGACATACTGAAATATGTGTTTTTTTTTGTAAATGTAAATAGTTTGATGGTATTTTTTACCATACTCGTGGGAAAATAGCTTTCCCAATCTCATTGATGTAGATGTGCCAATTTATAAGAGTATAAAATTCTGAGTCTCTTCCTAAGCATCAATTATAACTTACACAGCTCCCTGAACAGCATTTAAAACACAAAGAACGGAAAACAATATTCTGTTTGCTGACAGCACAGAAAACTAGCTAACAGCTTCAGAAGTTGGTTTGCTATTAAATACTGTAAATATCCGTCCCCCACAGGCCTGGTTGGTTCAGGAAACTGTCCCAGCTCTGTGCTTTTCAATCAAGTGGAAGTTGTTCTAATCTCATCCATGCAATTATTATACTAGGCCAGCACTTGTTAAATGCTAAACGTTGCAATAGAGTGGGTGGGTGAGATATAGGAAATGAAACTGTTCTTTCCGTTTTTTTAAAAAAAGCATAATCATTCATTCCCTTAATCATACATTCCCTCCTTGCAGGGGGTTTTTTCCTTAAATATTCCTATTGTGACATAACTGTCCATTAGAATTCATAGCACATTAAATAGGTATTTAAAATATTTATTTTAAAAGGGAGAGAACGATCTTAATTAATGAACATAACAATTGCTACACACGAACAGGCTGGCAACCGAAGGGTTCCACTTTTGTGCAGGCAGAGGAAAAGTAGGGTAAAATAGACCCGATGCCTGGTCACTGGATCACCAAGTAGCAACTGCACTGCATTTGGGCTGCCTTGGTTGGGTGTGATGGGGGAGCTGCGTCACTGGGTGCTGCAGTGGTAGCAGCAGAGAACTTTAGATTGCCATGTAATTATGCTTAGTATGGCTGCATACAGGCAAGCAGAGGGATAGTGTTGACTGATGCTATGAAATGTATTCTCACCATGCATTCAGCTGTAATACAAAAACAGTTATATGCACAGGAGTGTTCCGCTACACACACCTGTATTTGTAGAAGACCAGAAGACCAAGGAGGAAGTCTTCTGAACAGCAGACCCTAGAATATTTTTAATGCACGAATCATAAATGGTTATAATTCTTAGAGAAAGTGAAATACTTTCTCTGTGCAGAAGTTCTGGAGACAGCACCAGAGAAAAGGAAATGTGTTTAATTGTTTTATTTTGATATCTTAGTTACACCTTTGAAGAGACATGGTTGCTGTAACTAAATTTTAAAAGACTGACCATTTTTAAAGTGGTTCTATGTGAGTGATTTCCCCCCGAAAGGGAATCAGAGATATAATGCAAAGTTACTTTTTGGCAAATCTATATATTTATATAAATAATCTGAAGCTCTATATGATACAAGCTCAAAAGAATTTCATTTACTGCTATTTCCTAGGTAAAATTTAAAAAAACCAAAACCCACTCTAGTAATCCATTTAAAACCAGGCTGAAAGAAAAGGAAGGAATGTATCTGGTTAACAATATTAGGACACAAACTAATGGTCATTAAAACTCATGGATAGAAGAACATTTTCTCATAATTGAGAGATAAAAGGTTAATAATAGATTCTAGTGATATACAATCACCAGTTGTGCCCAAACCTAGTTTCAAAGTAAAATAAAACATAAACATAATGGGCATACAGTATAAATGCTCTTTTCCAGATAACAGAAGATAACAGCATATGACTTATATTTAACAACACAAGTCTGACAAGATTTTAGTTTTTAAAAATCACTTCAAAGGAAACTATTTTTAGCAAGGAAAAAAGGAATTGGGAAAGCAGAAATTCAAGCAGAAATTTGTTGCTTCTGAGAAAAAAAACCCTTTAGTTTTCAAGGGTCTTTATTTGAGATGTTTTGACTTTAATTTCATGAGGATTTAAAAATAAAGGCTAATATGATCAAACAACAGTTTATATTCGAGTCATCTGAAGCTATGAAAGCAGAAAGCTTTTGCAAATCAAGCTTTATTATGCCAAGGAAGGAAGTCACAAAAATATGTGCTTGAGCCTAACAGTAGTTAAACCTTTATGGTGACCTTCTCTAGATAGTACACTGATTGTGCAGCTGTAGCCACATCAATTGACCACCTTAATTTGCCTGGGTAGTTCACCCTATCACCCAGTTGCAAGCAGTTAGTATTACATTTCCCTTTTACTGCTTTCTAGCCTACCTCCCAACAATCCCAGAAACTGATTATGTGTGGGCTATATACAGAGTCTATAAAGATGGAGACGGAGGAGCATGTACTTCAGGCACCCCCAACCTTCGGCCCTCCAGATGTTTTGGACTACAATTCCCATCATCCCTGACCACTGGTCCTGTTAGCTAGGGATCATGGGAGTTGGAGGCCAAAACATCTGGAGGTCTGCAGGTTGGGGATGCCTGATGTACTTAATTGTAATGATCGAATGTCAGCTCTATTCTCTGTATGTGGGTGGGGTATGTTTGCAGCCCCATTCTTATTTATCACAAAGCTAAGTGATTTTGGGGGACACCAAGCAACTATGCAGATCTGATGCCATGCATCTACGGGAAGATTTCAAAAGTAGCACACACAGATGGTCTACCGTCTAATGAATATTAATTTAGAGGATAATTAAATCATGTGCTCTCTACTGTGGAAAGCAACTGCACCAAAAGAGGATGTGCATAATCTTAAAACGGACCTTGGTGGCTCTCTGATACTTTTGGATGATGTATCAAATGAAAGAGACTATATGTTGTTATCTAACACTGATACAGGCCACTATCCTAACTCCACTTAACTGGAAGTAGGCCCCACTTAATTCAATAGGACTTACTTCTGAGTAGACATGGTTAGGATTGTCACTGATAATCAAGTACTGATCAGGATTGTCTATCGACAGCTACTGCTCTGTTAAAAGGACTTCATTTCTGTAACAGACATTAATAAGCCACATACACAGTACTGTGCTCTTTCTCACAGTACCTTTTGCATCTTCATAATTTTGTTTCTTCTCTGCTGTATAAAATTAAATACTCTTTCTATTAATAACTATAAAACCAGTAGATGATGAAACTTCTGCGTGTCCTAACAAGTTCTAGTATCATATTAATTTTAATACTGGTGATGAAATATCAATACCGCCCTCATTGTCAATGCTTCTGAGGCCCTGAATCTAATAGTAAAAGTGGTTTGTGAACTAGACAACTTTTCCAATGTACTGTATTTTACATTCACCCAGAGAGATTTGCAGTTCATCAACACTATTTCACTGTTGAGAGCTCCCCCTGCTGATCAATGTGACTTCTTTCCAGTGTTGGCTAGTATTTTATGGGAAAACCACCCACCTATGTGACATCAGGCATATATAGCATTTCACATGCAGCATGTTCCCATGTTTCATTAAACAAGTGAAAAATAATTTCCTGCGGACCTACACAGAATGCATTAAGTGTTTCAGAGCCTGCCTAAAATAAATTAAGAACTCAATATTCCGACAAGCATGCACAGTTAACACAACTCTTTATGAAATGTCAGGCTTAGCATTTTTGTTCATTGATACATTTTTCTAAGTTTCAAATTTTGGAATAGAAAAATAACTCCTACAGCCAACGACAGCTTCACAGAATGGCTGGAGGTGAGAAAACCTACAATCAAAAGCTACAACGTGTGTCTTCATAGGCTCTGCATTAACATCACCAAACCTAAAAGTTTTGTAACATGATACATTCTTCCTGAAAATGTTTTAAATGAATCTTTGTAAGAAAACAGCCAGGTCTGATGTAAAATTATTTGGGTGCCAGGCAACATAAATATATGTGTGTTCATGTGTGTGTAAGATATGTTTTACATGTTTGTGCATAACCTGTACAAACCCACCCACAAACCCACTGCACGGGAATCCTAACCTAATCCAATAGTCTGTTTCCTGAACCAAATCCTACTTATGACAGAAGACCTGGAATACTTTATGAACAGAGACCTCAGTTCCCTCATGCCTGGTAGGATCTTATGCCCACACTAATAATCTAGCTCTATGGATTCTATGCAAAGCAAGAACCGAAATTTCTGACTGGCTTTTTCCATAAATTATAGCTATCTATGACAATTCTGCTGGTGCTGTTGGTATTCCGTCATAAGACAAGACCAAACCTTGCTGCCACTTTTTGAGGCACTCCCAGAACTGTTTGTATCCCCACCAAGAGGGGCTTCTAGGGGAGCTAATTCTTTTAAGAATCAGATTAAGGTAGTTTAAGTAAGCAGACTGTTTTACTCAACAGGAGAATGTAAAAGTCACCACTAGCATAGCCCCAAAGAAGGAACATTTCTCAGCCACATATGTGGAAGGTAATATGATTTGAACATACTAAAATTGCTTGAAGCATAACTCTTTGTGAAAGCCCCCTAGCCTAACATTGCCAAATACCACTCCACTTCAAATTCATTCATAGCCAAAAAGGTAAAACAAAACAAAACAGCAGCAGCAGCAAAGTTGATCTCCAATTCTTTTATGTTTTTTTCAGGTACATTCGAAGCACGTTCTCTCAAACATTTGGAATAATTCACGACATCCAGTTTGATCATTTCTTTCAATTCTAGGTTAGAATAATCTAACTTGTAATCACACTGCATAATTATTAACATGGGCAATCACATCTTATATAGACTGCAGAGGCCTGCAGTGAAAATTCAGGTGGCCTGTTGTGTACCCATATCTAAAAGTATGCATTGTGCCCTGTGAAGAAAGCGAGGCGGTAAATTATCATGTTAACTGTCTTTAAATGTTTGTATGTATTGATTGGAATAAAACATCCAAATTATATCTCTCATGGAAGTCTTATCATTTCTATAATCGGCACTCAAACTGTAAAAAGCCACATACTAGTTATAATTACTTTGCACACCATTTTTGCTTCCCTTGTAATCTTTTTGCAAACAGTAATTTTTCAAAGACTGTTTGGAGATTTTCCCCACTTGCAACTCCCAGCAGCAGGTGAATTTAAAAGGAATTTAATGAGCTAAACCTGTAGCCATGCCCAGAATGATAAGGTGAAACTGTGAAATAATTTGTGTCTAAAACTTACAGATGCTCCATTTTATGTTTTCTTTTTTTAAAAAAAGTCAGCTCAATCCACAGTCTTTCAACCCTCCAGAGATTAAATCCACAAATAGCAGGCTATTATAACTATCAAGTTTTTTTCTTTTTTTACAATTAGCTAATTACTTTTATCTACACAGTTTACATAAATAACACTAATTGCAGTCTTTTGGAAAGTAATTGCAAGTTTAGAAATATAAAAAAACTAAAAGAACATTTAATGAATGTTTTTCTTTTTTTCTCTCCAGTCATTTTGGTGTTTTTCAAATAAATAAAAGCAAAATTAAAAGTAGAAACAAATGCTCACAAATTCACATTACCTCCCGTTGTTTAAAAATAGATGTTGCAACTGGTCTGATACAGGACCAAGGTTCTGAAAGTTGTGTATATATCTCATGATGCTATTTGAGAAGATAACTGATATAATAAAGACTTAAAAGGTAAGTGATGGGCAACACATATGTGAAAGTAATGTAACAAATATTTCTCAAAAGATTGACCTAAAGCAACCTTAATTATAAGACTCGTAAATGTATGCTTTAGGCACTGATTAACCTCAAATTCAGGTTCATAACATATCTGTGTAATTATTATAAAAGCCTTAAGGACATTAATGGACCATTAAACTGATCGTGGTTTTTTACACATATTGTTTAATACGCCTCTAATGACTTATAAAAAGAAATTGGCAGTTAGATATGAATAACCTCATTTTTTAAGTGATTACAAGTTGGAGCCAACAAAATGAAATGCATTCTTAATATTTCATCCATTTTTTGTGTGAAATCTTGCATAAGTACCCCAAGGCTGTTGTGTACTTAAATGTGAGGTTTGGTTTTTCTTTAATCCCCACTCCCACTAGTTCAATGAGTTATGCAAGCCATAATTCAGTGTGCTTAAATTCTCTACTAATGGGCTCCCCTCCAGTCAACCTTTCCTTAAACCAGGGAAATAAGTAACCAGAGTGCAGGTGATCTTAGATGAATGTGTGCTGAGGATAGGACACATAATTAATCAGAGAAGAGCAGCCCCACTGCTCAGTTAGCAACATAAACATACCCCTGGGTTGAACAGCATCTGGGTAAATCTGTCACGAGCATTTCTGACCCTACATCAAGAGAAACATTCTGGTGGTCATAGGAATATATGATTCTAATGCATTTTCTTTGGGAAAAACATAATTTTATCACATGTGACAAGGGAATGGAGAACAAATTTAGCAGCACAACTTGTATTTCTACCCGAACAGCAGCATCCAATAGGTTCACACACACATTAAGCAAGTCAGCCAGTATTAAAGCAGTCTTAAAGAGACAAAGAAAAAGAGAGAGTCAAGACTGCAGAACATCTTTTTTCACACCGTGAAACACATAACAATAGGAGGGTCAAACAGCCATCTGGCACATCCATTTCTACTCATTATAGCTGCCAGGTTTTACAGTACATGAATCCTGAGAAGAGACACACAATGAAAGACGGTGCAATTAATAGATGTTGCTTAGGGTTATCTCTCTACTACAGCACCAACCGTCTGTAATGGAGCAAGTCTGAACTAATACCCAAGAAGATTAGATTTATATATCCTCGAAAATGTGTTATACGCTGATGCACAACATAAAATTGACATAATGACTCTTCGGGGCCACAATGCAGCTTTCCCCCAATTTAATTGGTGACGATTAGATTGACCTTTTCTTTATAATTGTAATGATAGTAGAGCAATTAGAGAAACTACCACCTCTACTGTTTCACACATATATTAAACCAAAAGAGCGGAAGGGATTACCAGTTTCAAGCTTTTAACTGCAGCTCAGTCCAGGGAACAAAATTTAATTTCCAGAGAAAATGGTATGTGGGTGTGTGAGCGCACTCACCAACCCTATATACATTTTATTGTATTGCATACTATAATGAAAAACTCCAAATGTTATGAGCACTCAAACACTTATCACTATATTTACCACAACATCTACCTCTTTATCCTGCTGCTAATGGTTGATAGTGTCTAGAATTGTGCTATCAGAAAATGCAGGAACAAGTGAAAGACTGTCAAGCCTAATAAAATAAAATAATAATAATAATAATAATAATAATAATAATAATAATAATAATAATAATAATAATAATAATTTATTATTTGTACCCAGCCCATCTGGCTGGCTTTCCCCAGCTACTCTGGGCGGCTTCCAACAGAGATTAAAAATACATTAAAACATCAATCATTAAAAACTTCCCTTAACAGCCTTCAGATGTCTTCTAAACGTCAGGTACAGTGGTGCCCCGCAAGACAAATGCCTCGCAAGACGAAAAACTCGCTAGACGAAAGGGTTTTGCGGTTTTTTAGCTGCTTCGCAAGACGAATTTCCCTATGGGCTTGCTTCACAAGACGAAAACGTCTTGCGTTTTTTGCAAGTTTGTTTCCTTTTTCTTAACACCGTTAATACAGTTGCGACTTGACTTTGAGGAGCAACTCATAGAACGTGGTGTGGTAGCCTTTTTTGAGGTTTTTGGTGATTTTTGAAGCTTTTCCAAAACTTTTCCGACACCGTGCTTCGCAAGACGAAAAATTTGCTAGACAAAAAAACTCGCGGAACGAATTAATTTCGTCTTGCGAGGCACCACTGTAGTTGTTTATTGCTTTGACACTTGATGGGAGGGCGTTCCACAGAAAGGGCGCCACTACCGAGAAGGCCCTCTGTCTGGTTCCCTGTAACTTGGTTTCTCGAAGTGAGGGGACCATCAGAAGGCCCTTGGCACTGGATCTCAGTGTCTGGGCAGAATGATGGGGGTGGAGACGCTCCTTCAGGTATACTGGGCCGGCTCCTGATGCTTGTTCCCCACCAGTGTGAGAAGTCCCATTCACCTGGAGCAGCCTTTGTGCACTGGGATGGTGGTAGAGCGATGAGCTGCTGGCATCCCAACCTCTGCATGTGCCTGGCGGGGCAATCACTGTCCCACACAGCAATGCCAACAGCTGGGGGAAACCTGCAAGACCCAGCAGCTAATCAAAACTCAGTATGGAATCCTGGGGGCAGTGCTCTGGTGCAGACCTAAGCAAATAATCACTTGGGATGCACACCTCACCACAACACTGCCTCCTCATCTACAGGGAGGCCCTCTGCTGAAGTGCCATAGCTTGTCTTAAAGGGATGGTATCATCATATAGTATAATTTCCCATTCTTCTTCAGTCCTAATCCCTTGTTGCTTTTTAAAAAGGACTTTGGAAATGTTCATTGCCCCAAAATATGGAGCTGTACTAACCATGAGATCAAGCCTAGCAGCTTCCTTGTATCATGGGCTATAACTGACTTGGTGTAATGAAAGAAATTACTATTATACAGACTTGAGTAAAATATCCCTGTAGCAAAATGAAGCCCCAACCACCGGTCTCCATCAGGATCTCTTCCCTATGAATACAACAGTGTATATTCCCTCTTGGTTCCACCCTGCCTGGCAATAACCCAAGAGGGAATCCTTTTCAGTTTACATTTCTTAGTCACTTCCATGGCTATCATGTGCACCTATGATCTGAGGAAGGATGCTAAATTGGTTGGTCACTTGCTCCTGCCTTTCATCTGCCATTGCCTCTGGAATACAGCATAAAAACAGCTATTTGTAAACACACTTTTGCCTTTGATGGCCTGGGGAAACCCTTAGGTGGAATTCATGCCATCGGCATGAGTTTGCATACTTTCATATGCAAGTCACTGAAACTAAATTCAGGCCCTATTATCTAGTGTAAGGACAAGTTTATACAATATTATTCAGCTCTCGTTTTCAGTGTAACTTGCCATTTCTCTATTCTCTATCTAATGTCTTTAACAGAAAAAAATAATACTTGAAATCAGAAGCCTGAAGTTGACAAACATTCTGTATAGCTATGGGGTCAGAATTTAGAAAAGCCACATAAAACCGGTGGCAAAGAAAAGCAAGACTTGCTCTAGTGTAGGTGGTATAGTGGTATCAATCTCGCTTGTGCTACAGGATTGTTTGGCATACAAGGAAATTGCTAGTCTTGGTCACATGGTTACTATAACTCTATATTTTGGGGCAAAAGTAATTTGTGTTATAAAGGGATTGGTTCTTAACGTATGTTGCCCAGGCTGGCTAAGTAGTGTATCAATTTATATTTCTGTAGAAAAGGGAAGATAAAAAGTTGTTTATTTATTTTGCACAGCACTTGGACTACAGAAGACTTTTAAGATGGAAGACTACATTGCCATTCCATCGACTCCAATATTTCTTTAAGCCCAAGGCTGTCCCCCGCTGCATAAGATGTTTCATAACTTTCACATATTTGATTTCTGATACCCTACAAAAAAAGCACCTAACAATAATATTGGTGTTCTCAAGCAACACCAACATCTGTAAGTACAATGTACGAAAGTCCACTCTAACAAACCAATTTGTTTTAAAGAAGAAAAGCAACAAGTAATACCACCTGTACATCTTTTATATGCACACATATTTGCCAGTGTGCTAGCTAGGTCTCCTTGTTGCTATGGGATGGATGAGAGAATAAAGGAAGTGTGAGGGAGAAGAAGTAGTTTCAGAGAAGAAATACATAAAAGGGATTTAAAGAATGGGGGAACCGGACAAAGTAGATATAGCAGGTAGAGCTGCCAAATGTTTTGCCCAAGGCACACGTAGAGGGTTTGCCAAATTTCAAAGAAGTCTTTGCATGCTTTATTAAATCTTGAACAATCGAGCTCTTCTTCTCCACTTGCCAATACATGATTTTTCACCCAATTAATTCCATGTTTAAAAAGAAGAAAGGATGGCCGGAAGCATTAGGACTATATGGAAAACAATGGTGGAACAATACAACCAATATTAAATAAATTCTATTACATTTCACCATCAGCATATACTAAACGGATAGCAACTTTTCACATTCTCTGACTTCGAACCAAGCATGTTTAATGTATCCGAATTTCATTTTGTCAGAAACCAAATAGCCATAAAAACTTAGCTATTGGCAAATCAATATGGGTAGATGGGTGGGGTATTATTTTGTTATATATTCACCATGCATAATTTGGGATATTTAGGAGCTAAATTCTCAGTATAAACAACTGATCCTTTTAATCAGATGACAGTAGATAAGGAATCAATATTTTAACATGGAAGGACCACTGACATGGGCAAGAACCTTTGCTGTAAACATTTTTGTTTAGGCAAGCCTACCCAGATATGTAGGGGACGCGGGTGGCGCTGTGGGCTAAAGCCTCAACGCCTGGGGCTTGCCGATCGAAAGGTCGGCGGTTCGAATCCCCGCGGCGGGGTGCGCTCCCGCTGCTCGGTCCCAGCGCCTGCCCACCTAGCAGTTCGAAAGCACCCCCGGGGGCAAGTAGATAAATAGGTACCGCTTACCAGCGGGAAGGTAAACGGCGTTCCGTGTGCGGCTCTGGCTCGCCAGAGCAGCGATGTCACGCTGGCCACGTGACCCGGAAGTGTCCCCGGACAGCGCTGGCCCCCGGCCAATAGATGTGAGATGGGCGCACAAACCCCACAGTCTGTCAAGACTGGCCCGTTCGGGCAGGGGTACCTTTACCTTTACCCAGATATGTATTTTAATACATAATTTTACTTTCTAATTTATACTGTACGACTGCTGATTTTATATATAAATAGGTTAACTTCTTTTTAACAATGGACTGTATTCATCTTTATTCACTGTAGACTCACTGATGTTAATGAACACAACTAAGTTGGAAGTATGAATTTCAATAGGTCAACTCTGAATAAAATCTAGTTGAATACCAACCTCTAACTTCTACTTGGTAATTTTAACATGTATTTTTCTTTTTGTAAACCACTTAAGAGCTATTAGGTGGCATACAAATTCTGCTAAATAAAAGAAATGTTATGTGAGTCTTTTCAGTCTGTAATGTTAATGGGGCACTGATTCTAAGGGCTGATAGTGGAATTATGCAGCAGTTATGCATAAACATTCCAGACATGGTTCATCATGTTCAAATGCACCTATCATGTGCTCTGCCCATTTGCATGTAACATCACCATGCCAGTAGCAAATCCACCTGAACCACTTTTGCTGCCATGCTAATGTTACGAAAGGTCAAGGGGCATCAGTGTACAGTGGTACCTCTGTTTACGAACTTAATTCGTTCCGGATGTCCATTCCTAACCTGAAACCGTTCTAAACCTGAGGCGAGCTTTCGCTAATGGGGCCTCCCACTGCTGGCACGCAACTTCCGCCTGCATCCTGGGGCAAAGTTCGCTACTACTTCCAGGTTAGCGGAGCTTGTAACCCAAAGTGTTTGTAAGGAGGATGGTACTTAACCCGAGGTTCCACTGTATTTGAAACATGTGACAGCAGATTTACACAGACATTGATTTTATCTATAGTCTGTGTCACATCAGCTTCAACCCTTGGTATCTGTCAGGGAACTGACATCGGAGGGAGAGGCGAAGAGGAGGCTCCCACATGATGCTGGCGAAGGACCCAGCAGCAGGGAGAGAAACAGCTCAGTAGAGGGGAAAGCCATTCAGCGCAACACCAGGGATGAAGGGGGGCAGACGGGGGAATTGGAAAGAGGGCTCCAGGACTCTTCACTGGACACTGGACATCAGTGAGGAGTGCCCAGGTCCTCCGCTACCCACGCCTTCCCTGCGCAGAAGACTCCCGCGCAGTGAGAGGAGGAGGAGACTGGGTGTCAAACAACTTTTATGTTGGAAGAGGTTCAAGAAACGCCCACTGACGGATTCTGCCAGTGACTGAGGCAGCCACGATGAGAAGGGGCTGTGCAGTCAGAAAGGTTTAACAAGGCAAATTAACCGAGAAAGGCACCAGCTTATGCATAAGTAACTCATACCTATTACAGTATCAATACCAAGTCCATGTTGCAAACTGAAACTGATATTACATTGACTACATATTTTACTTACTATATGTCCTAGTTCACAAGAAATATATACATTCAGTTCATTTCTTGCTTGCACTATTCCCCATCCCATTCTAAACCTGCCATGAATTCTGAACGTATGAGCATTCCAAGTGCGTAGCTGCCATATAAACACATAACTAAATTCGGCAGATGCAGACTTAGCGTGTGCTATCTGGAAGAGTCCCAAAACTGGTATCACAGATGTAATGTAAATCAGTACCAAAGTGATTCAGGACTCCTGTTATGTGGTACTTTGCGCAGCTTCTTCCCAGACTTTGTCAGCTTCCAACCAATACTAATCCTTCATTTTTATGGAGAAGCACATTTCACATGTGCACACATATACACAAATTACAAAATAATTTACATTTCAGCTGAAAACTCATGTGCCAAGAGAGAGCCCAAGGCAAATTTAAAAGATGAGTTATGCACCCTTCAGAAATGTTGTTTATAATGGAAATACTGACAGACCTTAAACAATATAGTCAGTGCAGTAAATCATCACGACAGCCATCACTTTTTTCCTTTCGTTTTTGAACTGAATGGCCAGGGTAGCTGTGCAGTTAATTATAGGAAGTAGTTTCAAAATATAAAATAATTACAAGAGATTAGATCTTGTTATCAATGCCTTTGTAAGGCACTTTATACTGTTTCATACTACTTTACGTTGTAAGATCATAAATATTTGGTCTACAGAAGAATGATATATAGAAAGCCATTTCGGTTTTAATTTTACACCGAAGACTTGGATTTATAATGCTGTGTCATGCCATCCAACTGCTGTCCTTTCTTAATTTCCGTGCAGAATTTCATATACAGAACAGACATCCTGACACAGGTTTCTCAGAAGTGCCATCTCATTCAATAAGATTTACTCCTGAATTAGTATGTATATAATTGGACGACACCCAAGTCAAATCTGCCATTTTTTTATTACCACCAATCTAAGCCCAAGTAATTTCTCCCTTAATTTAACATCTACATAGCTATCTTCCAAAAATATTTATGCCACAATCCATAAAGCAGTGAAGGCTGATGCTAAATCCTCTGAACTAAATAACTAATTCACAGGAGGTGTTTACCATCTCCAAAATCTTACATGAATATTGTCAGAATTAATCACTTTTCTCACATTTTCACTATGTGCAGCACCTTGTGTACCACACATTCTAGCAAGCAGAAAACAGTGAAAGTAGCTGTTTTCCACAATTTTCAAGTTTGGCCAAAAGAAAAAGGGGGAAAGGAGGCTTTCACCAGCACAGTGGTAAAAAGGGGTTGGGTGGGTAACCCTGTTCAGTACCATCAAGTTTCTAACCAAGCTTTTTGGGGTGATGTGCGGCTTATTCTTTCCTGGTCTAGGCAACTGGGAGTTTGTAAAATGTTTAGGCATTTTGGAGACTTGAAATGACTAGCTGATATAGACTCTGAAACCCTTGTCGTTACAGGTCGCAAACACACTTAAATGAGGAAAAAGACTACAAAATACATTCTCACCAACAGCCAACCTTGCTACCTCGTTTCCAAGCTTCCTCCTGGGAAAGCTTTTTTATATATAGTATTTTCTTGTGGTAAAGCCAGAGGTATATTTATAGGGCACATCCTCTTAGATCAGGGGTCAGCAAACTTTTTCAGCAGGGGGCCAGTCCACTGTCCCTCAGACCTTGTGGGAGGCTGGACTATATGGGGGGGGGGGCAGAACGAATTCCCATGCCCCACAAATAACCCAGAGATGCATTTTAAATAAAAGCACACATTCTACTCATGTAAAAACACCAGGCAGGCCCCACAAATAACCCAGAGATGCATTTTAAATAAAATGACACATTCTACTCATGTAAAAACATGGTGATTCCCGGACCATCCGCAGGCCAGATTTAGAAGGCGATTGGGCCGGCTCTGGCTTCTGGGCCTTAGTTTGCCTACCCATGTCTTCGATTGACATCAATCTGTTTTTGGAAGAAAGACTCCTTTTAGCTGCATAAAGGTGTTATCTGATTAAAACAACAACAACCAGGAGGGAGGTTTCTTTCAGATCTGCCATGTTCAAGGTCCCATTCCTGCCCTCCGCCCCCCACTTTTGGGGTCGATGCCCCTTGCCCTAAATCCAAGCATGTATTGAGAAAGTAACTTTGATCTTCTGCATCTCATGGGTACCCGGAAGGGAGGGTTGCCACTGCACACTGTACTTATTGGGAGGGAAAGCAGGGGTGATGAGGACCCACACAACACCAATTTCCTCTCGTCAGCTTCCTCCCTTCTTGGTAAGCACAGTGACATGCCTGACAGGAGGCAAGGTGTGCAACAGAATCCCTTCCCACTGACCTCCCCCTGATCAAAGTTCTGTATCTATTTGGACTGTTACCAAAGGTTTCAGGAAAAAACTGAACAGCTCAGTCTCTTCCATATCATTCGCATACACTTATATTTGCATATATTATTAGTTCCAACATTTTATTAGTCAGAGGATGAGGACAGTGCTGTCTCCCGAGACCCAAACAATTAACCTGCGATTGTTTTGCGAGAAGCTTAAGTGTCTCACTCTCTTTGCTATAATTCTAATAAATTAATTCTTCAAATCGCTGACCACTCTGAAGGCCAATGTCAAAGCAAGTATGATAGATACCAACATTTGGGAGCTCAATGCATCAGGCAGACTTTGATGAAAAGATTTGTGCCAAGAGACTGTCAATACAAGTGTTTGTAATAAATGTAGTTGTGTCTGCCGGTCCAAGTTCAAACAGATCTCATCAGAAGCCTCAAAAACTAAGGACTCAAGCTGAGAACAGCTGTGCACTCCTTTGCCATAACAACCAGGACAACAGGCAGACCACAGAATTGACCAAGTATCCCCCCCCCAGTGAAATATCCAGCTCCAATTGTAGTTAATTTCTGGACTCTTGCTCTTCGCCATATGAGCAAAATGCTTCTTTAAAATCTGCCAAGACAGAGCATATGATAATCATATTTATTCTGCCTTTTCAACCAATCCAGAAACAGAAATCTCAAACCTGATCCAGTGTATCCCATTCATGGCATTATGGACAACAGCTAATAAATGTAATCCTAAAATGGAAGCAGAAGCTAATTAATATTCTTCAGCTTTTTAAATGTGTTTGTGGCAGGGGAGGTTATTGTTTTGCTGTTTTTGTTTTAACTATTTATTTGTGCTTTTACCTTATATTTTTATTTTGTGAACCACCCTGAGATCTTGTGATGAAGGGCAGTATATAAATCTAATAAACAATAATAGTAAGTGTGGAGAGAATTCTTAGCAAAAGAACATCAAATTCAACACAACAGTTTGCACTGATCCTACATTCGTTATTTGTTTTATTTTATTAGATTTATATACCGCTTGATTGTAAAAAATAAAATAAATAAAATCTTCCATCAAAACTGTTTGCAAAACTCTTTGATTGGTAAAGATCTCACAGATAACTATGGGAGAGATTCAATTAAAATTAACTATGAAGTTTTACCCTGTTTCAGGCTGAAACCCACGGGAATATACTGGTCAAGCACAGGAAGAATTCAGCATTGTCTGTGTATCCTTGTGGGTTTGGGAAGGAAACTCACTATGTTAGGAAACCCAGCAACAGGTCTGTTCTAATACAAGGAGGCAACAGGAGTCAAGATAAGTTCAATACTTAGCAGCAAGAATACTTATCGTGAAGTATTGGAAGACACAAGATTTACCCACCAGGGAAGAATGGCAGATGAAGTTGATGGACTATATGGAACTGGCGGAAATGACTGGCAGAATCCGAGACCAGGGAGAAGAGTCAGTGGAAGAAGACTGGAAAAGGTTTAAAGATTATTTACAGAAATACTGTAAAATTAATGAATGTTAGAAAAATGTTGGAATGAAGTTATATGGCTTTAGTAGAAATGTTATAAGGAACTAAGTATAAATAGATTAATAGAGTATTAAAGGTTAGAAAAATAAGGTTAGAATGTGTCAAGATAATTATAGGATAGAAAACAGAGGAAGATGGAAAGGAATTGCTGAAACAACTAACAGAAGTGGAATACAAAAAGGGAGGTGTGAGGAGGTCGTTGAAATAAGTGAATGAAAGATAAGATATTGAAATTGTTTGATGTGTTTTAAACGGTTTTTGTTTTGTTTTGTTAGTTTAATGTGTTAGTGTTATGTAGTGTTTTTGTATTGTATTGTATTGTATTGTTCTTTTTCTTCTTCTCTGTAGTGTTTAAATTGTTGGAAAAGTAATAAATATTTTTTTAAAAAAAAGATAACATTTCTCTTAAAGAGGCAGACCACACACACTACAGCAGGGGTGAGAAAACAGGGTAAAACTTCATAATTAATTATAATTGAATCTTTGCCTTAGTTATCTTGGGAGTGTTGGTGTGGACTGCCTTCTTCTTTGACTAAATTTGTATTATTGATGAGATCCAGATCTGCTTAGCTTCGGCAAGGGTACCAAACCATATGCCTTAAGACTATAATCTGGAATCTGCCAAGTATTCTCTTGCATATTGGCAAAATAGTATGCTCACTGAAACAAGTTTAGAATGCACAAGAAACAGTTATGTTCTGCCGGATTAGCAAATCTCTCCCTACATTGACTAAATATCATGACTTCTAGAGATAAATGTATCAAAAATGACTAACTAAAACACAAGAACAATATTTGTAAACATTTGAGATTACTTTTCCAATAATGGTTCCCTACGAAATTTACAACCATTTTGCATTATCTCCAGATGTGAAGCAGTAAATTGTTTTTGCAATTTTATTTACCAAAATGGTGCATATGCTCTATGCATATTTAGAAGAGTTTAAACACCTGCTGAGACATTCAGCATAGTTTAGACTGCCCTAATAAGCCATTTAAAAATAAACTACATTAAGGATGCTTTTTATTACTCAACATCTGTGAAACATGTTTGCTCATCCTGATGAAAAAGTAGTTTTCTTCGCCCATTAAAAATAATTCAAAGCTATCTTGCATGAACATGCTTTAGCTCTAGGTAAAAATAAATTAATTTTCACTACCACACACTTGCCTTGAAGTCACAGATGTTTTAAAACAAAACAGCTTTTAATAAAACATGAAGTATCATCAATGGCTCTTTTATTAAAGAGAACTGCTTAGAGTCACAGCAGCAAAACACAAGCATGTGTGCCACAAGTCTGAGCCCAGCAAAGGTCGGCAGCTACTGAAAATAAGAAATTCAATGCAAATTGCACAAGGCGAAATAATGATGTGGTACAAAAATGCATAGGATATTTTATGGGTGGCTGTAATGTAGAAATAGCAAGGCAATGGTTTAATACGATGTCAAAAAATCAGATTCAGTTTTGTACGAGAACTCAAAGATGACATAATCTAGCATTAATTTTGGAGTTTTGGAGTGTGTGGTCAGCAACGGACTGATGATACACATGTTCTACTTCTATGCTCTGCAGGTGTGCAGTCAATGTGCTTGCTCTGTAGCGTACTGGACAAAAGCCAATAGCCTGAAGCTAAATCCAGGCAAGATTTAGGCACCGTTAGTGGGTGCTTTCCTAGACCAGATGAGTGGGATGTGCCCTACTCTGGAAGGGATTACACTCCCTCTGAAGGAAGAGGTTGTGGCTTGGGGGTAGTTGTGGATCTATTCTGGCCTCAGTAGCATGAACTGCCTTCCATCAGCTGAGGCTGACGGCCCTGCTGCTCCCATACCTGGACGTGGTCAGCCTGACTACTGTTGCCTATGCTCTGGTTACTTCTAGGTTAAAGTAGTGATTTTCTTGTTTAACAGAAACTTTAACCGAGAGAAGTTTGATTTCATATTTGGAGCCCAATTGAGGAAAGGACCAAAAGAACTTTGTTCCTTTACATCTCCGTTTTTTCCTTTGCATATTTCATTCCCACATTTTTCCTTCTATGTTTTACACTCCAGTAAAGATATCAAAAATAAATAAAAATACAGTGGACGATGGAAATTCTTAGCTACAAGAAAGGCTATTAAAATTAAGTGCAGTCAAGTTATATCAAGCATCTGTGTTACCAGGCTATCAACAACATTTTACAATTCAGTCCATCACACCGTCCTCAATTTATTTTCATTATCCACTTTTCAATATATGTTATAATATGTTGCATACTGAATAAATATTTCATATTTGAGCCTTAATAAAAACCCACCCACAAGAATCATAGAATCACAGAATTGTAGAGTTTGAAGGGACCCCAAGGGTCATTTAGTCCAACCCCCTGCAATCCAGGAATCCAGCCCATAGCTCGGACCACCAACTTTCTTGTTAGCAGCCAGATGCACTGACCCATTGTGCCACAGGAGATGGTTAGTTTTGGTTTTGTTTTTTAAAAAAGATAGTTTAGAGACAGTATTTTTTAAAAATGGGCTTGGACACTTTGATGTATAACAAGGTGTCACGGGAAGGGGAAAACATTTCCCACGGAATCTATAACATATGGAATTGATTTTAAAGAAAAGTGACCAAAGAAGAGTCTTGCAGTACCTTGAAGGCCAACAAATGAATTCTGGAATAACACAATACATTTGTTAATCTTACAGGTGCTATAACACCCTTCATTGTATCTGCTGCCATGGACCAACACAGCTACTACTAGAAGCAGGGACCAAGTAAGATTTACATCAGAATGTACTACTAAAATTACCAAGATTTAGCAAACATTCAGTCAACTTTTGCTCAGAGTAGACCCACTGAAATAAATGGCCATGACTAGCTTGGGTCCATTAATATATTGATATCAGTCTACTCCGAGGACAGGTTAGTGGAATACAAGCCATGATAAACTTCAAAAGAGAGGCTTAACTCTTCCACTGTGAAAGCAGGCGCAAGTACCCCTAGATAATGAATGCCACTACCCTGTCAATGAATCAGAGGCTGGGAGAGTTGTCTCACAATATTATAGCTAGGAGGTGCAGAAACACTGTAAGTTCAATGTGTTTTTTCATTATTACTACTATTATTATTAAAATCCATTTCTGAGTCACCTTTCTACTCAAAAGCTGAACAGTTGGTTTCCACAGGGTTCCTTGCATAACTGAATGGCATTATAGTTATGCAGCTCCCCCTGCACACACATAAAATAACAACCTTCTGTCAGGAAGCAGTGTATCTAAAAACTAACACTGTGTTTTCTGGAAGAATTTCAATTCTTGAGGACAGAAAGGTTTACGATTGAAGTCCACAGCATAACTTTAGAACAGGGTTTACCAACCTGGTGCCCTTCTGAAGGTTTGGACTGCAACTCCTATCGTCCCTGCCCATTGGTTATGCAGCCTGGGGCTATTCTAAAATTTGGTACAGCGTGAAACCAAATATGTGATAAGATAGCTTGTGGAATACATCTTGTCAATGCACCATGACCTGTGAGGCTGCTGTAAATGCAGATGTATATCTTCACTTGGCTCCTCCACAACAGGGAAGCTTATGAAACCAAGCCTTTTCTAAAACTATTTTTAAACTCTTCTATTTGAACGAGTCTATACTGCATAAACAAACCTGGCATGAGGGCAGCAGGGAGTTCACTGATTGGCACCTCAATTCTAAACATTTGCACTGGTGTATTTGTTTTGTGATGTTATTTTCTGGCATGCATCTTTGAATCAGCTAATTAATACAGCTGGAACAAACAGGCTAAATTATTTTAATTCCAACTAGTCGTCTATAAAGCTTATGCTTTGATAGGAGCCCTTATATGGGTTTCCAATTTATTTAGTGTGGGGTTTGTTTGTTTTTAAAAAATAAAGACATGAGAACATGTTTTCAAGATTATAGCCAAGGCTATCCTTTAGAAAGAGAGAACATTCTACCATTTCCATTTAATAACTTACATCTAATAATAAACACCTTTTTTATAGCAGCAGCACAGAATCAAGTAGAAAAAAGACTTGAGTAAATAATCCATTGAGACAAATTCCTTCCATAAGAAAAACCACACACAATTGACTAACCTCTTTTTGAGAAATATCCAAGAGCGGAGAAAGTTTTCCAATCTTCCATGGCTCATATTTAAAAGATTTTTCCCAACCTAAGATCTAATGTCACTTTAAACCTCTATTTCTTGTTTACTTTTAGTTGATCAAAGATAACACAAGTTCCTCTTCCTATTACTGGTATTAGCTTTTTGAAAGTCACCAGTATTTTCTCAGGTTAAACACAGCTTTCTTTCAGCCTTTCCACTCAAAACACAAATTCCCCAGCCACCTGCATGCACAATCCCATGTATGTTAACTTGGAAGCAAGTTCAATTACCGTATTTTTCGCTCTATAACACGCACCCATCCATAACACGCACATAGTTTTTAGAGGAGGAAAATCCATAGGCATGCCACCTGTAGGCATTTCCTCCATAACACGCACGGACATTTCCCCTTACTTTCTAGGAGGAAAAAAGTGAGTGTTATGGTGCAAAAAATACGGTATTCTGGGAAACCTACTGTCTGGAACGCTTTTTTAGGATTGCATCCTTAGAGGTGGTTTGTTACACAATCATGACTGTTACATAAATATCATGTGTGGCTAGTTTAAAATCATCTGAATCTGAGGTTGTAGTTTGTTTCCTTCCAACAAACCACAAGCTTCAAACCAGGAGCAAACCTTGCTTATCTGGAAACCCTGAGGTCATGTTTCAACGACAATGGCTTACTCACAGCAGTGCAGTAGGAGAACTAGAGGAGGTACAACATGATCACAATCTCTCTCCAGGAGCCCACAAGCTTGTGCATTCACACTCAGCCATGGTTTGGCTAACTGCCATGGGTGAACTGGCTCAGTATACATAAATCTACCTTTTTAGCAAGGGAGTTCAAAGCAGGAAGTCTGCATTCAAAATTCAGACCTACAATCAGATTTACTAATAGGCATACCTATTTTTAGGCAAGGATTCTCCTTCAAGATAGATAATGTTAAAATGCACACAGCGACATTATTCTAAAAAGATTGTGCTGACTTTTAAGATTCATTTCTTCCCAGCTTCATAAAATTATCAATTATTAATAATATTTAACACAATGGTTTTGACTTTGCTTTTCTATGATGAAGTTACCTGTCATTTATAATCCAGTTCAGACAGAGATTGAGGGAGGTAAGGTTTTTGCATCTCTTTACTATTTCCATCACTGTTTCATTATCCAGTTCTGTGATATGACGTAGATCCAAGCTGGAAAGGTTTCTTAGCTATTAAGATAAATACAATGGTAAGTTTTATAATTCATATATAAATATAAACTATTTATAGAATTAATTGTAGTTTTGATCTGCCTGAACCTGCTTTTGTCCTTTAATTAATGTTATTTTTTTCTACCTATGCAATAGAAAAGCTGCAAAAACAAACTATTGATTTCAATCAAAGAGAGGACTTGCTGTATATTTTTATTTAAAAGGAGTATCTCTGGCTCTGTTCTTCAGCAATGAATGAACTAATGGAATTAATGCAATATTTTTAATGTAATTTATTTATTTAAAAAATATGCTATTAAACTTTTGAAATGAAGTTACAAATGAAAGCCTATTGACAAAACTTTAAAAAAAAAACAGCCACAAAGCTACACAGGGTAGTATTCAATGGTATCCATCAGCAGAATCAAGGAGGGAGGCAATTTCCATCTATTTCCCCTCCTCTCTGTAACTTGTGCCTCACTTATTTGCTCCAGCAGGTTGGGTGATTTTCTGGAGAAGCAGCAAGAGCATGGGAGGCTGCAGAAACAAGGGGAATCACCAAAAACTGCCTCTGCCTTGTTCCGCTGAAAGGTTCCCTCCATCAGGACATAGATCCCCTAGGGTACCAACCACGATAATTAAAGAAAAACCCTGATAACACTTATCATACCCAATGTGAAAAGAGTAACTATGATATATTCTTGCAAAGTAACACTGGAAAATAAATAGTAATGTGCTAAAATTTAATATATCAAGTACAAAAGTCCCATTTGGGATCCTTACCAAGCTAAATAGCATCATCATCATCATACAATCTGAAGTTTCCTACTCATATGATTTGATACTGATGAAAAGCATTCACTTTAACTCAATAATTGTTAGTATGAATTATAATGAACATATTAGAAAATCCAGGAGCTCTAGAGTTGCAATCATAACTAGCTAACAGGTAAAAACTATATTCAATAATCACTTGTAAATAAGGCAGGTCCTTCTTACATAGACACAGTATCCAACTATAAGTAATGCAATATGTCCCTGTCGAAATGTGGCAAGGATGTCTCTAGAACCTCCATTAAGATTAATAACAAGCTAACACAGAAGTTGAGAGCTCATTCAAAGGAAACAGCTTTAAGTGTCAGTAAATATATACGTAAACTATACTGGGCAAGATAGGCATTTGATAGCGAAATTCATCAAGAAAGGGCTTTCTACTGGAACTATTTAAATTAAGAAGTAGAGAGAAAATATTTTCCAAGAATGGGAGGAGTCATCTCAGCAACACATGAGAGAGGTTTTGCAAAAAGAATGCAAAATCACGACATTTTCCTAGAAGTGAGCTAGAGTTGGGTTAGAGAGGACATATATTTCACAAATTAAAAGGGGTAGCAACTGAGGAAATAGAAGCTTAGTGAGAAGTGTTCGTTATTCAACTCCCAGAGGAACCAGCCTCAGTGGCCCCTCACATTCACCCAAACTTGAGAGGAAAAAACCCAAAGTGCAGCTTGGGAAGCGACATGATTAAGCAGCACAGAATGAAAATAATGTTTACCTCAGCTGGGAAGAGTATAAAAGTTAGCTACATACACCAAGCAATAACTTTGGGCCCTGTATTTTTGTTGCACATTGCTTCAGTACATTTTTTTTAACATGGAGAAAAATTCATAAATATAGTAAACCAATCAAATATCGAGGTTACTAGAGAAGCTCAACACAGCAATAGCAAATGACACCACCACCACCCCCCCCCCCCGCTCAAGCTAGAGGACAGTTGAAACTGGGCAATTTGACAATGAGCGGTACAAGCAGCCTTGCCCACTCACTGTCAGATTAAATCACAGCCTTTTCTTCTGGTTTTAGGGGGGACAGTTGGTGTTGGTTCTTTGGCCACCCACCACCAAAAATGAATCCCGACCCAAATTTCCTTCCCAAACCTCCATACCATACCTATACAAGCACTTGCTCACTGTTTTTTCCCCCTCCCTCCCTCTGAATAGAAATCTTAACAATGTATACTCAAAGTTAAAGCCCACTGATTTCAATGGTTTTTAAGTGGAATTAGGAATACACATGGTTTATTTGTTAACTCGATATGGCTGTTCCAGGAGGCTTTGAATTGAGTTGATCTTGTTCTTTTAATTAGGTTCATCTCCATTTAAAACTTGATGTTTGATTTTCTTGTAATTTTATATTGTATTTCTTATTTAGTGTGTGATGCACTTTTATAGAAGCTGCCTTGAATTCACATTATGAAAAGGGTGGGATATAAGTATTTAAAATAATAAATAAAAGATTAAGATTGTAAGCACAACAGTAAATTAAAACCCAAATTGCATATAAACCCAAGCAAGGTGCCAATTAATTTAGGGCATTGAAATACAAGTTCAATTTTTGAAGAAAACCCACATCACAGCCCCCATCTGCAACTTCTCCTGAATGAACTGCATTTTGTTTATATTGATGGTTGGTTGGCTTCTAAAGTGCCCCGTACACGTTAAAAAGCAATTCTGCTCATGCAAGGTAACCTTCCCAAACTCTGCCCATTTCTCCTTTACAGCGCCAGACCCCATCCCACCCCGTTTCAGATGGTGTGCAGGCCCTTTTGATATTTCTAGTGTGTGCAGGAAGCTACCGTGGGGAGGAGAGGGAGGAAACCCCACTTATAAGGGGGGAAACACCACTCACACTTCTCTAGGTCTATTGCAATGTGTCCTATTCTTTGTCACCTTCTTCCTGCTCTTCCTTTACTTGATACAACATCTATATCCTTCACATTAATGTGACATCCACTATTTCCAGTCAATTGATGAGCAATTTAGGAGACGATCCAGAAAAGGAATAAATAGATGTGAAAGAATAATAAGCAAAGCCATGTTTTTTTCTTTCACTTTTCCCTACGACCAATTGCCAATGATAAACAGAAAAGGCCCCCTGTGCACTTGATTTATCAAGTTTTTCTGGTTGTGGACCTGGATATTTTTTATTTGGTTCTTAGCTATCACCTATAGACATTCTTTTCGATAAAAGACCTTCCTCCCATCACAAAATTGATCCTATTTCTTAATATACACTTCTAATTGGTCTTGTATCAGTTTTGTGTCTCAGCTAGATGTGCAAAGTTAAAGCTAATGTTAATAATAAATGAATGCATCTACAAAACTGTTATCCGTGTTACAAAATGCATCCCTAATATTGCTTCTAGTATGTAAGATTACTATAACTGTATAATTTTGACTCTATGAAATACACCTCTCAGTTATGTCTATTGTGCAATATTATCCTAACTGGAACTGACAACAGGAAACCTTGTTGCTGTACTTACATTGGTAAGGTGTATGACTCCTTTAGATGTAACAGAACAGCCCATAAACCCAACATACTGCAACTCGGGACAATGTTCAGCAAATGCTTTAACCGACTGATCTGTCACCTGCATAAAGAAAGAAAAAAGCTAGTTGAAGGTGACACTGAATATTCAAGTACAATGAAGTTTGGGGGCATCACTGCAGAAGTGACAACCTGTGGGTTCAATAGTTTCTTTGCCTTAACGGCATGAAGGATAGAGTAAAGTGTGTCTAAAAGGACTCTGGGGAAGAAAGAACATGATGAAAAGGGTTCCTCTCCTCCAGCAAATGACAAAGGAAGTACCAGATGATAGAACAAAAATTTAAAATATAAGCATTGAATATATCTGCATGGGTAACTCCCTGCAAGTATTCTTTGCTTTTATAGAAGCTTGAAACTATAACCAGGAGCCAACAGCTCTCCTCTGTCCCCTAAATGGTTAGGCAGTACATGAAGTAGATTATATTTCAGCTAGTGGTTTAAAAAAAATATCAAGACAATGTATTTACAAAACTTATTACCCTACAGCCTTTTCCCATTATTCAGAGATGCTGCTAACCAAACCAGTCTAACATATTGATATGATGGGGCAAAAGTAATAAAAGTAATACTTAAAAAAAATTCATTAAACAAATTATCTTTCTATGGTCTGAAAACAGTAAAAAGGTGGATTTCAGTACCTAATAGACATTTAGGAATGTGAAGGATTCTGCCACCAACATACCACAACCAAATCCCATTCCAAACTTATCACCATTTGAAACGATGGAAAACACATGGAATAACAGCATGGGCGTAAAATCCTTTTGGCACTGCCAAGAGATAATTCACAAGACCCCATTGTGATACCATATTGCAATACCACTGAAATGCCATTTTGCCACTTTGGGTTTCTTTTGGGAAGAACTGTGGAATATAATCATAATAAAATTAACAAATTATTTTAAAAAGCAAATGCAGTACATTTCAGAGCGAAGAACAGAGCTAAGGGAAACTTGCTGTCTCTGACATCCCTTTTACCTCCAACGGCTGAAACCATTTCTGAACTTCACTTACTCAGTTTTCCCTCTGTTCTTTATGCTACCTTAAATGTTGAACAAAATAGTCAAAATATAGTTGCCTCTACTCTTTTCCGCAAACATTAAGAATACGTAAACCTTTCCATAGTTTTATTTAGTTATGTAAAAATGAAGTAAGCTTGTGTGTGTGTACAGACACATATATAGTATATACACACACCAGATATTATGTGTGTGTGTGTATACACATTTCTCACTCATGTCGCAATCTATTTATGCTTAATTAATTTCTTTGCCACCCTTCAGCTTAAAAATAATACATTAAAACCACCACATCCTAGTAATTGCAGAGTGTGTTGAACTGGAATAATTGCACTGGAACAAATAATTACTGTTTGATTCTTTTCATGGGTTCATCCTTGAGAGTCTTTGCATACTCTACTTTTCTGTAAGTCTGCTTGCATTTACATAGGAGACTAAGATAACCTCTTAAGTCAGTGCTTTTTTTCTATTAAAAAAATGTTTAGGGGTACTCTCATTTTCCTACTCATATTGAAATGCTTCCCCTCAATGAGGCCAAACTTAGATTCACAAAATGTTTGCGGGTATGCGTACTCCTGCGTCCCCCCCCCCAAAAAAAAGCACTGGTTAGAGCAGTTTATTCTTTGAAATGTACAAACAGCAGCAACTCCAAAAGTGACTATGTAAAAAAATTGAGACCTTGGGCTCAGTTATACAATCTTTTGCAGCCAGCCCACAGCAAAGCTACAAACTGCAAGATTAGTTGGATCTGTAAAGAAAAATAGTGAAAAGTCTCCGTCAGCGCCTGCAGTATCCTTGTCAGCATTTCTTACCACACTAATATAAAAAATTAATGTATTTTCACAGCTCCAATACAGCACATAGCAATGGATATTTTAACTCAGTAGTGTCTAGTAAAGTGCCAGGGGATTTCACTAGATATTCCAATCTATCATCATTCTATTCCCTGGCTGTAGTTTGAGAGAGCTTCCAACTAAATTGATTTATTTTTAAAACTCCAAATGGTGTTAATGAAGACAAAGACTGTTATGAAGGAAAGTTAGGTACTCTGTTATATGGATGTTATATTACAGGTTTCTGATGCAGGAGAACCAGGGTCATATTGGAGTAGTTCCTTTGAAATCTCACCATAACATTTCACTTTGGTATCATCATTCAAGACTTTGGTATCTGAAAAGATGTATTTATCGTCTTGTGATGGACAGCTGGGGACTTCATAGAAATCTGGTTTCAACCCTGTTTAAAAACAATGCATTTAAGGTAGCAATGTCTGATTTGCCTTTCTGCTCAAAGCAAGACTTCCTTCTGTCAGCCAACAACTAGATTTCATAACTCCCACAAGTCTTTAGAGGAGGAAAATTTAAAGGTACTGTAAGAAACAAAGATACACTCCAAGAAACAAAGCTACACTCAAATGTACAAATTAGGTTTTTTGATGAACTTTCAAGTGGAAATGCACAATGTGCGTGTATTCTTTGCATAAATTCCACACCCGCCCACACCCATTACTCAATTATCCAATTCATATGCACACATTAAACACACCTTACACACAGAGATCACTAACTCTCCCTCCCCCTTAGTCATACACATTTAATTTATTTATTTCATATAGGTTAGATATTGCTTTGCCTTGCTTTGCCCTATTTATTTAAAAAGGTGGAACTATAAACTGAAAATGTGAGACAGCTTAGCAGGACAATGCACTTACAGGATACATACTTAGGACCACAAATTAGGGTTGGGCAGGCAAGACAGTTACCCCCTCACTTCCACCCACTTAAGAAACCTGTTAACTTCTACATATTCTTTCCTTGACGAACTGGTACTGATTAGAAGCATCACCACAGTAGAGTGTCACGTTGCAGAGATAATTATTATTATTCATGAGCAACTTAATAGATAAGTTATTATTGTAACTGAAACTTTTAACATGGAAACCAGTCACCACACTCTGCCATGCACAACTTAGTCAAATCAATCCAAATTGAGCAAAGAATATACTATAATTTTACTAAAAACGAACCCTTGTGAATGAGGGCACAGATATTCACAACTAATCACATTATAAAGGTCCATTAGTGTTCACTGAGGAATCAGTAATAATTTGATTGCCTGTTCGACCTTCAGTGACTTTCTTTTATTCTGCCTTATATTATGTTAGCCTTGCTTTGAAAAAGTCATATAAGATGATGAAAAGAGATTTATAAGCTATGCACAAAAGCACTGAGAGTGGGAAAGACATCAGCCTGGAACTAATGGCGCAGATATTAGACACCCAATAAAAAAAAACCTATCATGAGTTTGGCCATTTTTCTTGAGCATATTTGACTAGTTTGATGCTGCAAATTTAGATTACGTTATTAAAGCTCAGTATTCTGGGAACGGTAAACTTTTTTCTTGGTGCTCAAGTTGCCCCAAAGAATTGTGATTAAGTAAATATAATGACATAATTCAAGCAATCTGATGACATAATCTCTAATTGATATAAAGTGAGCTGTAGAATTTTTCCAAGACACTTTTACGGTATTGTTCTACTACCAAGATAACCTCCCACCACAGCAAAATATCATGTCACAAGGTTTCAGAATGGATGCCTATCCCCAATAGGTTAAATACTGAAAAACCAAACCATTCCAGCCTTGATTCCAAATTACACATTAGAATCCCTCCTGCACTTGCACATATATATCCTCACAAAGTCATACCTATACGGTTCCCTAAACCTATCATAGAGATTATGTAATCAAACATTTCATTGCAGTTTACCATCACCCAAACTCCACAGAGTTTATGTAGCCTCTTAATACTGATGGTGTTAACAATCCCTTATCCTAGGGATTTGCAGGTGCCCTCAGGGTCTTTGCTGAAATTAGGTTTGAAAAAAGCATCCTATTGCAGGCAACAGAACAGGTTGTGTGGTACCCAAGACTGTTTCTTCAGTTTGTAAATGTGCCCATTGGCCCTAAAAGGATGGCAAACTCTCCTTTATCCCATTACTTCCATCAAATATGACATTAACATAGCAGGAAAACCACGAGCCAGCAAAGGTTTGAGTTTCCTTACAAAGCACAGCTGAACTAAAGGTCCAAGAGCAGCAGTACTTAAAATTAAGATGCAAATATATTCTTATTGGATTCTGATTTCATAGAATCATAGAGTTGGAAGAGACCACAAGGGCCATCGAGTCCAACCCCCTGCCAAGCAGGAAACACCATCAGAGCACTCTTGACATATGGTTGTCAAGCCTCTGCTTAAAGACCTCCAAAGAAGGAGACTCCACCACACTCCTTGGCAGCAAATTCCACTGTCGAACAGCTCTTACTGTCAGGAAGTTCTTCCTAATGTTTAGGTGGAATCTTCTTTCTTGTAGTTTGGATCCATTGCTCCGTGTCCGCTTCTCTGGAGCAACAGAAAACTTAAATTATTATGCTTAGGAATTCAACCATTTGTCTTCTTTTCAACTACTAACATATCAGCTTCTTTTCAAACAGCACCACAAATACCGCCAAACTTCATTTAAACCAATATTACTGGTCATTCTGACTCTGATGATTTTAAAGAAACCAAAAGGGTTACAGCTTTTAATGATAGTGCACTGAGATTATTAGAATCAAATAAGCAAATCAGCTCACGACCTCATTTTGGTGCATTTATATGGGCTCTACCACAATAAAATGAAAGGAATTTATTTTTTCATGTATACAATTTTAGCATGCCAGTTAGAAAAACACATTATATAGGAAGTCTGTCTAAATACTGCAGCCCATCAATTCAATAGTTTTCTAATTTTTCACATACATCGTTATTTACCTTAAATATCTTGTTTTAGATTAAATCCTTAACTAGAGATATTATGAAAAGATTAATTACAATTAATCACACTTTAGTATGATTAACATAGTCTGAGGGGAAAACAATGCATGACCAACCAGTAATTTTAAGAGGTCTCAAATAACCATTTTAATCAAAAGAATCACAAAATAATAACTAATCAATAAACCTATCATGTATTATCATGTATTTGAGTATTTTATACAGAAGACATAAAAGTTCTAAAACTAGTTTACATTATTTAAATATCATTTTTGTGCAAAATTATTCATTGTCAAAATATTATTTATTATGGATTGGGTTAAAAAAAAATCTGCTTACAAAGCACAATATTTAAAGTTCCCTTAGAGAACAATTATAAAGAAAGCTGCTAACTTTTGGAACTGTAGAAAAACTGTTTTAAAATTAAATTGCAGGTGGTTGGCAGCAGTGTGTTCAAAATGATCTGCAGAGATTTGCAAGCTAGGTATATGATTTATTCACTATGGACTTGGGGAATCTAATGTCTGCAAACTGAATGCCTTAGTTAACAAAAGTACTCTGTGCAGATATAAAATAGTACACACTTGCTTTGAGTTCTGGAAGTCACTGTTTTGCTTACGTAAACGAAACATACAAGAATGTCAAAAGATGAAATATTCTCTAATGGTTATTTTCCCAATTTAATTCATCTCTTGCTGGCAAGTGAATACCATGGTGCTATGCACTATGGGAACCCAATTGCTTTATGCAAGTAATTAAAACATGCCCTGGAACCACAGGAGTCATATACTCCTTTTCTCCGCCACTCCCAAATATCAATTCCTAACAGCAATGAAGAGAATTCTGCAAACAGTCGCTTTACTTAAACTTTACCTTCCACAATGAAATCATTGTAGCGAAATACAAATACAAAAGTATCATGCCTATATCCACAGGAACAGACAAAAAGTGGCTAGCATCTGTAGGCCAATTGTCCAAAACATAACAATAACAAATAGGGAGAGGTAAGGTATTATAGAAGCAGGGAACAGAAATACAGTACTGAGGTGTATGTAACTTATTAACTGAGAGACAAGAGAGATTTACGGCTAATATAAGGGTTCAGAGGAGGACAGAGACATACAAGGGAGAAGCTGGTTATTGGTTCCTAGCTGCTTATCCCTTATTCCCACGATAAAACAGCTCAAAACAGCTGAATTAGCAGCCTCAATACACAGCTGAAGTTCACTGACTCGTTGGCATGCATCTGTCTTGGGAGACAATGGAAGAGTGCTCCTTCGGGGGTAAAGTCAAACCACTGGAGAATTACAGGACCTGCTGCGGCTGTAGAAACCAATATGGGAGGAACATGTTTCATTGCATATGAGGCAGGTGAAGGTGTCCGGTTGGGCTGCTACAGGTGCACCGTGGCATTTCTTCTCTCTGTGCTGCTCCCAGTGGTCATTCCTCCTCTGGTCACAGCTGTGGATACACAGCCTGTCTCCTTGAAATCATCTGCAAGGGATATCCATACAGTGGGGTTAATGTTGCCAGCCTTCATGTTACATCTTTGTAATGAAAAGTTGGTCTGCCAACAGGCCCAGTGCCTGAAGCCAGTTCCCTGTAGGGCACGTCCTTGGGGATCCTGCCATCTTCCATTCTGTGGACATGATCAAGCTAGTGTAGATGCCATGTTGGGCTTGGTAATACACCAAAATCTTCCTGATGCGGTGCACACATCTCTCCTGACGGGTGTGATTTGCTCATTGCTCATTTCCATAAAGTAGTGCACTCAACACACAAGACTGGTAGACCATCATCTTGGTATTGGCTGTTAACATCATATTCTTCCATACCCTTTTGGACAGGCGAGATATTGCTGTAACTGCCTTGCCGATGAGCATGTACAGCTCAGTGTCGATGGAAAGGTTGCTGGTTATGATGGAGCCCAGGTAGACAAAATCATCTACCACTTGTTTTGTGTGGTCACCAGTGCTGATGCATGGAGTGCTGGCAACAACCTGAGCTTTATTTTGGCACAATAGCACACTGCCCCATGCCAGTAAGAACCAACATTCATATAAACAAGTAAGAAATTGTCCGCATGTACTTCACAATAAATTTAGGACAACCAGCATTAAAGAACATTGTGCAACAATAACCTTTTTCATCTGATAAAACTGTTGCCGATCTCAAAACTAGTTGCTCTGTAATGGATATACAGGATATGGAGTCGCTGACATTTATTTTGGACTGCAGGGGCATAATTACTTCTGTTCCTCATTTCAAGCTTATGAGGAAACAAACAACTGGAAATTAGTAACCAACTTCAGCTCAGAAGAACATGTAGAAAGTGTGTGCCGCATAAGGTTCATATGTGTACATGATATTAAGAAATTCTATTTGTTAAGCAGATCTATGTTTGCAAAGTCTGCTGTTTGATATGCAGACAATTAGTATTATCTTCAATAATACACTTCAAACAAAAATGAGCCACAACTTCAGCCCAAAATTAACTCTTTTGAAGTTTTAAAGTGCCTGGATACTCTTCTTTAGTATAGTAATATTGTGGCCCAAGGCAATTTCTTTTCAGTATTTCAAAGAGAACTTTCCTTACCTTTAAATCAGCATTACTGAAGCAGACATGCATAACTATAAGAACTACCTAATCAATTCTATGTTCTGTACAATGGCTTGGATATCTTGGGTGCTAAGTATCTGCTGAATAATAGTTTTAATAAGATCACTCTTTCAAATACTTTTCTTTTAATCTCACTAGCTCCGAACCCAGTTGTGGTTTCTGCCAACAAAGGGGGGGGGGCAATTTTCACTGACAGCCCTTCCCCCTGCAGCCCCCACAGCTACCTTCCACACTATTCTAAAGGGTTTGCCCAACTTCCTGAGGTTTGCGGTGGGGTGGTGTATATGGAGCTGCAAGATAATTGGTGATAATTGATTCTCTTCCCCTCCCTTCTCTTGCAGTAGCCTTCACTGGATTGGAGCCAACGTCTTACTGGTGTGTGTGTGTGTGAACATACAGCTTCTTAATACAAGCTTGTTTTTTAAAATTGAATTTTCCAGGCAACTGATCTTACTCTATATCAGGGTGGCCCAGCACATGCAGCGTTTGAAACCAACCAGGTGCTGGGCGCACTTTGCAATAGAGGTGGTCCAATTGCAAGCAATTTTAGAAGTTTCGTTGCTATGTATGGTTTCTGAGGCTCCAGATTAGAATTGCCACTGCTGGCACTGCTGCCCAATTGGTCTGCCACTGCAGGCATTCAGAGACAGAAACAGGGAGGGAGCACAAGAGGTGGATTAGCTGCTCAGTATTTGCCAGCGAGGTGGCGCTTTGAAAAGGAGACAGAGCCAGTGAGTAAGGGAAGGATCACAATGAATGGGTTAGCTGCTGACTCTTTGGCGGCTTGCAGAGAAGGAGGAGGAACAAAGCAGAATGGAACAAGAAAGCCAACCTTGGACCTTGAACTAAACTTGAACCTGAAGACAAAAAATAAAATAAGGAAAACATATAAAGGCAAAAGTAGTACAAGAATACTGAACACAATCATAAGGATTTGAAAAACAAACAAACAAGTTAAACAAAACAGCCAACATAGAATGACAAGACAGTTTCATCCAGTAGGGTGGGGAAAGAAAAAGCAGACAGTCTTCATCTGCCTCCATCCCCAGTTTGCTTTTTATGGAAAAGGTTCACCATTGTCCTTCTCCCTTCTTGCCCAATACTCAGCATCACTCCTTTCTTCCTTAACACTGGGAGCCCCCTAAGCAGCTCCTTTCATTCTGCCTATTTTTGTTATTCTGGCATCAGTGCCACAATATTTTGTGGGGGCCTTACTTCCAAGCAAATGCACCCTGTACTGGCCCATGGTACAATATTCACAATATGCTAATTGAATTCAGTGTGTGGTCCCTGGGTTGTGTGTCAAAGTACTCTTGTGGCTCACTTGATCTGAGAGGTTGAAAGTACAGGGCTTTTCAGCAATCTTTCTTCAAAACACTAGTGATGGTGCTGTTAGGCTCCAAATTTTCATGTTTTCCAGTGTATCCCAAGCTTTGAGGACTTAACACTGGAAACTAGGATGCCCTTGCTACTCATTCTCTTTCTGGGTTTGTTACAACAAACCCAAATGCCTCCTCTGCTCCAACAGCCACTAAACTATTAAAGGATCTGATAACATCAGCCATACCCAGTGCTTTTCTTCTAGGAAAAAAAGGCCTGATATTGAATACCCTTGATTATCCGCAGAGAAAAAGCACTGGCCATACCATTAGGGGTTTATTCATCTGCTCATCTTCAAGCTTGTGTGTGTGTGTGTGTGTGGTTTGTTTTTGTTTTTTTACATACCAACTATGCCCTCGTGTAGTCTATAAATGACAAACAAGTTTACTTTAAAACAAAAGAACAAACTGACCAAAAAAACCCCAGTGAAATTCAAAACTGAAATATTCAGAATCCAGCAGAAGAACATCTGTTGGGACTAGCCGCTGATCACCTGAAAATCACACTTATTCAACAAAACAACTGTAAAAGGAGACTGTGTAAATTACTGAACTAACATTTACCTGTTACTACCATTCTCTTAATTTGGAGCTCAGGCATGACCAAGGTAAAGACAAGTGTTAATGTAAAGGCAAGTCATAAAGACAAGTGTTGGTGTAATGTAGCAAAGGTAAGCATTTTTGTTTTCACCAATTACTGCAGTGGTGAAAGTGAATGATCACTTCACTTATTCATATAGGGTTTTCATAAAAAATGCCACAGGCCATACCTCTTGCATTTCATGACCTTTTAGTCCCTCTGTTTCTATTTTCTATACATACATTCTTTAGTAAGCACACTGTCATGTGTGAAGGAGAGTGAGTGTGCATAATCTTGACAACTATACACCTGATACACTACTACTGCACAATACAATATCCTTATGACTCAGTGGGATTTAGTGCAAAAATAGTTCATTCCACAAAGAACCCCAAACACTTAAAAAAAAATTTGCTGTAACATTCCCAGCTACATCAGTGACATTTACACTACTCTTTCTAGCTTCTAGGATTTTGCAAAATACTTTTGTCTTGAAATTAGTAATTGTTTTAAAACAATAGCTGAATATAAGCCAAACTGCTGCTTCACTAGTCCAAAAATGAATTAGGGCCATTATTTATTTTCTCCATCCCCCATTTAATTGAAGACACTCTTGCTTAAAATAGACCACTAAGATAGACAAGTTTTTCACTTGGGAGATACAACCTAAAAGAAAACTTTAGGTGGGGAAACTAACCTCTCAGAGACCCAGAGCAACTGATTTATTTACTATACATTACTAATGGATAAAGTTTAAGACTTTGATACACCCCTAGTACTCACTTTGATGTCAGCAGTGAAAAATAACGGCTCCTTTTGTGCTCACTTTTAAAGCACGGCATATATTTTTAATGCCTTTTTGACAGCATCAGTTCTGAGTTTTCATGATAAGACAATGCTAAGTAATACAATGCATGTAAAATTTTATTTCCTGACATTGTTTCAAGATTTTGAGGGGGAAAACATTGGGGAAAAGCACATACACCAAATTAATTCAAAGCTAGGCTACAAAGAAGGCAGAGCCAAACAATGTGAGGCGAAGTGTTTTTAAAAAAAGATGTAAATTAAAGATTGAGGGAACAAACTATACTACAAGCAGATATATGGGAATGTTTTCTTAAAAGTTCCTGCTCATCTGTACACTTGTTTTAGGCACGTCCAAATGATGCGTGATCACCAACACGCAGGTCCTTTTGGACCCAGAAGAGGGCAGAATGAGAGAGGAGCAGAAAGGAATGGGGTGGGGCGTAATAGGGCACCCCCACACAAAATGGTCGTGGTCTGTAGAAGCAACAGAGGTGCAGAGTTTTGTAATAGTATTTGTGGGCACTGTTATGCTACATTACACCTGAGGGAAACAAATTTCTGGGCATTCGCCATGACCTCCCTGCCAATTTGGATACAATAAAGGAACTGGAGGCCCCTCGACTGTCCTCGGGTCCAGTATTGGACCACTTTGACCGGATATCTCCAGCCGATGTGGACAGATTCCTCCAAGCTGGAAAGCCCACCACCTGTCCTCTTGACCCGTGCCCATCATGGCTGATTAGAGCGTGTCCAGACGAGGTGCGGGGGCCCCTGGGGGATATCATCAATTTGTCCCTTGGCACCGGGATATTCCCAGGGGAACTGAAGGAGGTGGTGGTGCATCCGCTCTTAAAGAAAACATCATTAGATCCCTTAGATCTATCCAATTACCGCCCGGTCTCGAATCTTCCATTCCTGGGTAAGGTGATTGAGAGAGCGGTTGCTGAACAGCTTGGTAGGTTTCTGGATGAACCATCTGCTTTGGATCCATTCCAGTCTGGCTTCCGCACTGGTCATGGGACCGAGACGGCTCCGCAGGCAGCTGGATCGAGGCGGGTCGGGCTGCTGATTCTTCTAGATCTGTCAGCAGCCTTTGACATGGTCGATCACGAACTCCTGGACCACCGCCTTGCCAACGTGGGGATCCAGGGCACAGTCCTTCAATGGCTGCGCTCGTTTCTCTCTGGTCGGGGACAGAGGGTGGTGCTTGGGGGGGAATTGTCATCGCGCCACTCCTTGGTGTGTGGAGTGCCTCAGGATGCGATTCTCTGCCCGATGCTTTTTAACATCTTTATGCGCCCCCTCCCCAACTTGTCCGGAGTTTTGGGCTGGGTTGCCATCAGTATGCTGATGACACCCAACTCTATCTGTTGATGGATGGCCATCCTGACTCGGCCCCAGACACACTGACCAGATGTCTGGAAGCTGTGACTGGATGGTTACGTGGGAGCCGGTTGAAGTTAAATCCTTCGAAGACAGAGGTCCTCTGGCTGGGACGGAGCGATATGGGATTGAGGGGGCAACTCCCGTCTCTTGCGGGGGTGCAGTTAGTGCCAGCACCGTCCGTTAAGAGTTTGGGTGTAATCTTCGATACCTCCCTCTCTATGGAGGCGCAGATTACAGCTATAACAAAGGCGGCATTTTTTCATCTCCGCCAAGCTAAGCAGTTGGCCCCTTATCTCTCTCGTCCTGACCTAGCCACTGTGATCCATGCGACGGTCACCTCCAGACTGGATTATTATAACTCGCTCTACGTGGGGCTGCCCTTGAGACTGACCCAGAAACTCCAGCGGGTGCAGAATGCCGCGGCGAGACTCCTTATGGGGTCTTCGCTGCAAGATCACATTCATCCGGTACTATACCAGCTGCACTGGCTCCCGGTGGAGTACAGGATCAGGTTTAAGGTGCTGGTTTTAACCTTTAAAGCCCTATACGGCCTAGGACCCTCGTACCTACGGGACCGCCTCTCCTGGTATGCCCCACAGAGAAACCTACGGTCTGCAAATAATAACATCCTCAAGGTCCCAGGCCTCAGAGAGGTTAGGCTGGCCTCAACTAGAGCCAGGGCCTTCTCGGCTGCGGCTCCAATCTGGTGGAATGCTCTGTCACAAGAGACTAGGGCCCTGCGGGACCTGACATCTTTCCGCAGGGCCTGCAAGACAGAGGTGTTCCGCCAGGCCTTTGGTCAGGGCGCAGCCTGACTCCCTCCTCTGGCAACCTGCACAGAATTTTGCTTAATTGGTTGCCATCAATTTGATTTTAACTAATTTTATAATGAAATATTTTTAGATTGTGTGATTATTTGACTGTTTGATTATTTGATTGTTGTTAGCCGCCCTGAGCCCGGCCTCGGCTGGGGAGGGCGGGATATAAATAAAATTTATTATTATTATTATTTATTATAAAAGGGGGGTGGGGTGGAGGAGAGGTTGCTCCCTCCAGGATTGAGAAAAAGAATTGTGATGGTTAGTTATAGATTGTAGGTCTATTATCCAAGAACATCAGGTATGTCAAACTTCAAAAACTTCTGGTTTTGAATGCAACTTCTGAACTTTTAATTTAAAATATCACTCATACCACTAATAGCTTTCACCAAACAAGCTTCCATCATCTTCACGTGTAGATAGAGGTTCTTCCCTTAAGGAGAATCTGGTCATTTCCTCCCCCCACCCCAAACCATGAGAACTTAGAAGGGGCAAGAGGCAGATACTTTAAAAAGGCAACCAAGGGAAAGTAATGCCTTGGCATTTGCGTTTCTAATAGTTGACTTGTTGGTAGCAACATGTATGGGTTCAGCACAAGAAGTGCTGTGGATTAGTAATTTCCTTTCCTTCTGACTTCACTGTTTACAATCCCTGTCCTCACCATATGTATATATTTCAGTATCTCAAGACTATACTTCATTAATCTGATGAAGTGGACTGTCCATGGAAACCTATGATAAACAGACTTCTGCTTGCACAACTGGATTTCTCCTGCTCCCAGGGGTCCCCCAATCCTGCAGAGTGTGGGAGATTAGCAGCCACATCTAACAATGCATATTATTGCTAGCTAGCATGAGAAGCATTTAAGACCACACAGCTGTACTGCTGATAGGCAGACCATAGAAATGTTGTTAGTCGGTTCTGTGTGACGTCATTTCCGCTTCTCCCCTGAGGGGGGAAGAGCATATCGTATTTTCCTGTCCCCCCCCCTCTTTTTCAACCAGCGATGGCAGCAAACATATATCTAACTGCTTCAGTCGCAGGAACACGCTCGAGGCTGTTTCTACTGTAAATATAAGTATTTTACCTGCATAGTTTTTACTGCTGCAGTTGCTGAGAGCCAATGCATGTCTATGAGTAAGTAAATCATATTTTAAACTCAATTTTCAGTCTGTTGTCTGATTCTTTGTTAAGTGAGGTAAGAAAAGGGGAAGTCAGCTTGCTTTGGAGCTGAACTTATTTAAAAGAAGGCTTCAAAGCCTATGCCTACATGCTTTCCATTTTTCTGCTATGGATAAGACTTTAAACTCTGCTCAGTGTATGCTCAACCCACACATGTGGGGACCTGGAAGAATAAATTGCAATTAATGTATCCTCTGCTACTCATTAAAACCCATCCCACAAAGAACAGATATTTGGGGGGCTGCAGGGAGGCTGGTATGTCTGCTCATGTGATGTTTGCTGTCATAGAGCTCTCTTGCTTTCCCAGAGTAACTAAATTCTTAAGAGCATCCATTCACAAGATGTTTTTTACATGCTTTCAATCTGAACCTATGAAGATCTCTTGTCATGTTAATAAGACTCCTACAGTATTCCCATAAACTCTCTATTCTTGAACCAAGATATGGATCAAACATGCCTGAGAGATCAAATACCACAATCTCCCTCTTTTAAAAGATACCAAGCTTTTTGTCAACTTCTAGTTATGTCCAAGAAGACTGCTACGGCCAAAGAAAAATACAACCTCGTTTCCCCAAAAAGTCCACATGCCACATGGCAAAGCACTTTTGAAACTTAAAAAGCAGTTTGTGGTATGGCAGGGTAACATCCCACTCAAAGGAGGGGAGAGTAAAATACAACCTCCACGGCAAACCCAAACAGCACTTTAGATCCCAGCCAATGCCTTGGGTACCATGTTTCCCCAAGTTAAAAATACACCAGTTAGTTTAGTAACCTTTCTTTCCAAAGAAATGTTGTGTTATGTTTGCAGCAACAAGAACAATATGCGCTATCTCCTTGGCTGGAGACTAAACTGGTTTGCTGTGACATAGAACATAAAGAACACCAGCAATGATCTCTTCTTCCCAAAGGAGCAGCCATAGCAGCTCAAACTAGAGAGGCTGGGTTTCATGCAGTCCTCTTATTGTTATATTCTGATACCTCAAAGAGGATTAATTGATCAATATTTACACAGTTCTTTCAAAATATAAAGTGCTAACAGCCCAGATTACATCACAGAGGTCACAGAGGGTCACAGAAACTGTGACCTTTCTTAACCATGAAATTGTCAATCCTTTCATTTTTCAGATCTGGGCATGCTCAAGACTTAAAAAAAAATGTATTTGGTCAGACCATTAGGAGCAGCTGTAATATAAGACGGTTGAGAAAAGAAATCTACCCTAATTCTCGATTCTTTACTACTATTACATTGTGCGATCTACACCCACTAAATGGACAGAGGGAAAATACACTTTTAATGAATGCCACGGGATGGAAGAAGTACTTGGAAGACCATATGAGAAGGAAGATGTGGGAAAGTTCTTTATTCCACTACTGATTTTAAAAGACCATTTTTACAGAATGCCACAAAACTGGTTTTCAACACCATTTTGCACCACAGTCACCAAAACATAGTATGAAAAAATATTGACCTATCAATCAAATAATCAAAGGTGTTCCTTCTTAGAAACCGAGCTTCCCCTCCACCTGTCACCACAGTGCTTTTGCAGAACCATCTTTCCCTGAGGGAAGTTAAAAGAAGCAGTAAAGCTGCTTATAAACAAACAAGTTGGCTTTTCCATTTTATTGCAACTTTTTTTAAAAAAAAATCCGTACTTATTACTGGGAAAAGTCTTATGTAATCCGCTTGCGAGATCCACCTGAAAAGCAGTTATGCAAATATTCTAAAATAATAAAGTTGGGCAATTTCTTGACCTGTCATACTGAAGCTCTTTTTTCGGAGTTACATAAACTTTGTCGCATTGTTTTATATTGGTTGAGCAGTTAAGCCTAAAATTGTGCATGTTGGCTTACAAGTATGAAATTTGGCACACAGATGCGTTGTTCCACACTAAATGTTTTTCTATGGATCCGCTAAGCAATGCCCTCTGGAGGATTACAGCAGTAACAGGAGTGGTTAAGACTAAAATTGCACAGTTCAGGTTACAACAATGAAACTTGGCACACTTATTCATCAGCCCATGCTGAAACTTATTTATACAGATCCCAATAACAACGTGCACTTTCTGTGATCACTGTATGGTTCAAGAAATTCTGTGATCACTGTATGGTTCAAGAAATCTCCAATGATCATACCAGCCGGCAGGAATATAGCTGCTATCCGCTCACTGCAGCCCCCAGCCTCATAAGGACCACTCCTCCCTTTTCTATCATTATTTGTTCTCCTCGGGATCACTTCCTGCCCTCCTCAGCAGTCCTTGTGCTATAGCAGAATACTAGTAGGGGCTGTGGTCAGTGCAGCTTTGAAACAGTTTAGTGTTATAGGATTAGGATTTCCTATTACATTGTGAACATGCACAGCCTATGTTTTATGTTTATTGTTTATGTACATCCATTTTACATTTGTCATCTAATTTTACTAAGAATTTACCACCACCACCGCTAGGAACATACTCTTGATACAGAGAACATTCGTTCACAAGTGAACTGTGTAAAGATTGAAACTTACTTATTTGAAAACGAGAATAGGGTGGGTCATTATCAGGGAATGTTTAGGCATTATCACTGCAAGTCCATGGCAAGGTTTGATGTTTCTAATTGAAAAAGCACAATTTGGTCAAATATGTTGGCTTAACTGCTCCACTACAGATTTTGTGAGGCAGACGGCTACGCTACTGCTCACATTTCAATTGCTGTTTCAACTTTTACTCATATTCTTATTCTTTTTTAAAAATAAGCATATAAACAATTGCTACAACAGTAAATAGCAAACAGCTTATACCAATAAAATCACGGACATCTGTCACGCTTTATTAGGTTATTCTAAAAGGTTGTGCCACATTTCCCTGGGATGTTAGGCGTTACTTGAGTGCAACCCTTAAGGTTTGCTTGAAAATGTTTATCAACATTTATGATTGAGCATTAATGTCTATATTGAGTTTTTTGTTTTCTCTTTTTATTTCAGGAACATATGTGTTCGTCTCAGGAAACCTTCAAAGCTGCTTATACTGAAAACCACAAAAATTAAGTAACAATAGCCTAAAACAGGTTTGATATTTAAATAAAAATTGGAAATCGGTACCAAAAACTAGAGGTGGCCTTTAAAAAGTACAAGAGGAAACTAATTTGCATATTCTGAATATTTTAAGCCATTGTGTATATTAAAAACAGTGGGAGGTAACCAAAAGCTGTGCACGTGCAAGATTGCTCATAGAATAATTCCTTGCCTCTGCTCACGATTCAGCCAACTGTGCCCTTGAAAGGCCTCTCCTGAGGCCTTGGAGACCATAAATAAAGGCCTTATGCAGAATAGAGAGCTGTACTAAGAAAGAAGGGTAGGAACATTCCTCTTCATTTAGCATCCTTAAGCTGTCAAAGATACAGCTTTTCTCTATCCCTGTGCTCTATCTTACGAGCACAACAACTCAACCGATATCCTGGGCCTTTTTTAAGGTTCACACACGCCCAAAAAAAATACATGCAATGTTGCTATATTATATACAGGCACAGCTACATAAGAATGCCATGTTTGAACAGCAATAGATTTGATGTGCTGAACTGGGGTAAATTGGTAAAAAAAAAAACCACCAACCTGCCTTTGAAAGCTATTTATTAGAACATTTTAAATGAGAAATAATACTTTATGGTTCCTGTCACCTCACCTCCCAAAGTATATTGTAGAGCTGGGAAAGGTTCTGAAAAGGGCACCCAAAATGGTAAATAGGATGGAGCAACTCTCCATTAAGGAAAAGCTAAAGCATTTGGGACATCTTTAGATAAAAGGCATGTAAGAGGTGACATGACTGAAATAAGTATGAAATGGAGAAAATGGATAGGGAAAGGTCTTTTTCCATTTCACATAACACTAGAATATACATGCAATGAAGCTGAATGTTGGAAGATTCAAGACAGGTGAATGGAAGAGCTTCCTTACCTAGCACATTGTTAAACTATGGAACTCACTTCTGCAGGAGGCAGTGATGGCCAGCAACTTGGATGGCTTTCAAAGAGGATTAGACAAATTCATGGAGGCCAAGGCTATCAACAGCAACTAGCCACGGTGGCTATATTCTACCTAGACTGTGAAAGGTAGCCTGCCTCTGAACACCAGTTAGTGGGTATTAAAGATGGGCAGGGTGTTCTCGCAATCAGGTCCTGCTTACAGGCTTCCCAGATGCATCTGGCTGGCCACTGTGAGAACAGAATGCCATTGACCTGATCTTCTTATGTCCCTATTCCAGACCATGCTCTAGGGTTCAAAGAGAGCACGGAGGAACTGCTTTAAGGCACCCTGTGGGTCTGGTAGGCAATGCAAAGGAACATGTGCTGTCAATCTACTTGGCATCTTTATATATCTGGGGCACAGCCCTCCAGGAAAGTGTGTGGAAGACCTGGTAAGCCAAGTTACATGCCCCTACAGCATGGCTCTGGGCTGAATCCATGCACAGTGCAAACAACAGAAGCCTGCCACAATCTGCTATGAAGATGTTTGACACAGTCACGATGCAGTTGTGTCTTGGGTCAACTTTGCATCCAGCCAACAGCAAGTCAACATATCAGCTGTAAGAAATCTGTATACCTTGTTGACCTCAGCTGTGAAAAACAAATATTGAAATGGTAATCCAATGACAATGCAGCATTCACCCAGGTGATCTTAATGGACATAAAAGTACTTGCTGAGTATAAGGTCATAATGATGCAACATGGATTAAAGCGTTTCCCTGAACTGTGCAATGCAAGCACCAATCTAGAAGCATACATGGAAGGGAAGTTGTTGGGTTTTTTTAATTCTTCCAAATGTCACAGTATCAAAAACTCACAACCAAGATTGCTTTTTTAGTAAGAATGCCCATCTTTGTATACTCTGAAAAACTTTTCTTTCTTTCTTTCTTTCTTTCTTTCTTTCTTTCTTTCTTTTTCTTTCTCCAAACCGTTATTAGGCATTACAGATATAGACCATCTTAAAGCATCCATATACGGCAGGCTTCCTCAACCTCGGCCCTCCAGATGTTTTGAAACTACAATTCCCATCAGCCCTGACCACTGGTCCTGCTAGCTAGGGATCATGGGAGTTGTAGGCCAAAAACATCTGGAGGGTTGAGGAAACCTGATATATAGTGGTACCTCAGTCTACGAACAGCCCTGTTTACGAACTATTCAGTTTATGAACTCTGCAAAACCGGCAGTAGTGTCCTGGTTTGCAAACTTTACCTCGATCTAAGAACGGAATCCAAACAGTGGAAGGGCACCGGCAGCCCTCATTAGGGAAAGCATGCCTCGGTTTAAGAACGGTTTCGGTTTAAGAATGGACTTCCGGAACAGATTTAAGTTCGTAAACCGAGGGACCACTGTACAAAATTTTTAAAATATATACAAAGAAGCAGCTATATAAGATATATAGTAACAGAAATTTTCATTGGAGTGTCTTCCTGCTAAATCGTGCTATTCACCACTCTAAGAGATACTATTGTCAGAAACTCAGTCACCCTTGCAGTTACCTCTGGGTTAATATCAGACAGGTAGAATCTGGTATTTGCATTATGCCATTATGTTAAACTACCCAAAAAGGGGGATAACACACGTTTACGTAGATGGTTGTACAGTGGACAGTAGAAACGGGGCAAGAATACACCCTTGTTTTATACCTTTCATGTTAGGAATATCAGAGGAGAGGTGACCTTTGATTTTGAGTTTGATTTGGGAGATGTTAAAAGAATATATATTCTGTATTCAGATCAACAAATGTTGATCAATTCCTAACTCTGCAAGCTTCATCCACAATATCACACGATCGACTGAATCAAAGGCACCATGGAAATCTACGAAAAACCACATTTTGTAGAAGCAGCTCAATTCAAAGACATGAACTTTTAAAAGATGCTTGTATAGATTTTGAATTTTGAATAAAACTGTCAAGAACGAACCATACATCATTATGTACAACATGACAAGTTTTCCCAACGATCAATTCAAAATGATAGCAATATTAATCACTTGCTTATGTCTTTTCTTTTTTTAAAAAAGGTCATTAAAATTATGTGCAAGAATAAAATAGGAAAAGGTTGACGTAAACTCTAAAGTACAGCATTCTTATTGACTTAAGACAAACTCTTCATTAGCAGAGAAGATTCTGTGCTTACTTCTTTTTAAATAAGCTATATGCTTGTTAGGCTATGCTATTATTTAGATGCTATCAAAAATTGATTGTTAGAACTACACAGAGGGTGCTATTCTTTCTTTAAGTCCCTTATTCATAAAATCCATTTTAAAAATCCACAGAAAGATAAATGCCATCAAAAATGAGAATCACAACAAAGTCTACCAGAGTTACTTACTGAATGGACTGGGTAGCGAACATATGCACAGGAACATGAAATAAATTTTTAAAAGTGAAACAAACTTGAACAAAAATATTTATCAGTACTGTACCTAAAACTTCAAAACTTGGAAAGGGCAATTTAAATGGGTGGGCAGAAAAATGGACCACAGAGCTACTACTCAGGAAAAAAGACAAAATAATTTCAGCTCAGAACTTAGTTTAAAAATGTATTCCTTACAAAACACAATGATGAGAATTTCCACCACAGAAAATAAGATTAAGCACTGAAATTTATAACACAGTTGATGATCAGAATGGTGGCTGCCTAGGAGGTAGCTTGCTGAGTTTTTCCATTCATATAACTGAACTATCACAACCATACTATATGTGAGGTTTCTTGCATCACTTTAAGTGTAATGGATTCTAAGTATTTATTTTTTTGTCAAATTGTACAGACAAGGGTTCCCCCCCTTTCCTTCCTAAATAATAATAAACTGGAAGGTTACTATTATATTTTGTTTATTTTTATATTTCATGGAGGTGCAAACATTTTATGTAATTTACATTGTGTGATTTGCTTGAAACGGTAATAATTCAAGACTTGCTGACAATAAAGATGTGGACTCTGATACCTCACTATAGTAACAGAAGAATGCATAAAGATTATCATCATGGTAACAAAAAAATCTGGCACTAACTAAAATGTAACAAACATTTGATGGTTTAAATAGGGTACATTCTGCAATATTTCATTATAAAGATGGGCATCTCTCAGTTTAGAAACATTTACTCATTTGTACTGAATATATTTATAAAATATAACATAATTCCAGTGTCAAACAATAATTGGATGATGTCATTCATCTGAGCAAATTAGAATAAGTTTTTAAAAGAAGGCATGGCTTTCAGGCACAATGTGTTTATTTAAGTCTACTTCTCATTAACAAGAAAAGAGCTTATTAATAACATTAAAAGGCAATTTTATCGACTTCTACATGTAATTTATTTCAGCAGAATCCAATACTTGAATTTCAGTAGCAGATGCTCCAAATCTTTGATGTTCAAATGAAAATTTCAATTTATAGTAATCACATAATTAGAAATATGACTAGTAGAATTATAAACACCTAACCCCCAGTTTAATTAGAAATAGTCCAATTAGAAATAGTAACAGTTTAAAAGACCTTCATTTCCTTGTGCTAAGAATTGATGCTTCACATTTACCATTCTTTAAATTTCTCTGTACAAAAGGCGCAAAATTGAAACTATTTTAAGGATAGTTATATGTTGAAATATAATATAGCTATAACAGAGCCTGTGCTTATTTTCATTTGAGGAATCAGGCTATTATGCATTTATTCATTTGATAACACAAATCTGTACAGTCAATTATTAAAATCTATGCCCTGAAACCATATGCCATTATGAAAAGATATTCAGGTGTATACAATATGAATGTCTTTACTATTAATTTCTATTGAAGAATATTCAAACAAAATATCTTAGAAAATATTTAGTATTACGGAGAAAATATTTAGTATTATATTAATTAGGTATATTCACTGACCAGCCACAATTATCCACTTTTTCATATTTCAAATTTTCATCAGGTTTAGTTATAACACAGTTTGAGATGGTTGAGCAATAATTAACAAAGCAATTAATCATACATAGTAATTCTTTACACCTTTAAAACGTCTATATTACACTCCAAGCCTTACACAAAATAAATTGTGTATTTAGGATTTTTTCAATTAACTAATACAAAACAAGAAGTAGATTCAAAAATACTGTGGAAAAACCACAGCACAACAACCAACAAAGGTAGCAAAGAAAATGACATTTTATGTCATGCAGACCTAAAAAATTATTGTCCCAAACATTGTTGGACCCTGTCATTAAAAAAAACCAAAAAATGCATCATTAAGATAACTTTTTAAAAATGTCAGAATGGTCATATCTGTTTATCTTGACACGTATAATTTAGAAATGCCACTATGGAACCACATTTAAGTTCTGACAATACAACAGTAAAATAAAACGACATATTCTCAATCATTATCTTTTTGGAAACTGTACTCATCAGCACAATCCTAAATTGTTTTTAAAGACTATTCAACTACCAAGCTGGAACTGAAAGACAAAGACATAATTCTTGCTGGCCCTCTAATATAGGCATAATCTATGGGCACATGCAATGTTCCGGGAGTTTTAGAGGACAGGGCCTTTAGTTGTTTTTCGTCTGAAAGAGATTGCTTCATATTATTGCTTTGCTTATTTGTTTTGCTAACAGAAAACCATCAGAGCTGTAGAATTTGCATGGACAGACAAAGTGCAAACCAAAAAGATACCCTACTTTATCCTTATTGCTCTCAAATGCCTCTTAAATTATTCTGCAGAGCGTTCAAAGTTTGAGATTATGTAAAACTCTGCTGACCCATTTACATCAACAAAATTCACAATCTATCTGTTATCCATATTTTAAAACAACTGAAATAAAGATCAGAGTATTAGTTTGGGGTGGGTGGAAAATCTAATATGAAACAACAGCATCTCTGACATTATGGAATAAAGATGGATATTCAGAACTAAGTGTAAGAGATTGGACTACGCTTCTAAAAGCAAGGAAAAAGCCATAACATGAGGTAGGTGCGGAAACTTTAAAAAATAATAATGCAGCAATTGTTCTTAAACCCAATTGCACTATGTCCATCCTCCACTACCCTGGGAAAGTAACATTACTATTTGGAGAATGAAGGAACAGAATACTGTACATTGATTTCAGACTTCAAGAACTCAACTGCAACCTAATTGCTGCTTTACACATATAAGTTACTATCTATTCTTTCCATCTACTGACAGCTCTAATTTTAGAGAATCTGCCCTGCTCTTCACCATTCAATAGCTCTGAATTAACTTCAAATTGATTTCCTCCTCTTTCTGATGTATGCTCTGACACCATGTCTCCATGTTGCAAGGAGTGCTCCGATTCTACGGAGTAATAAATTTAAATCCATGGAAAGAGTTTACTTCTGGGCTGCAAAAATATGATTTTGGCAGCAAAGTGGTGACGAGACATTGAGTTTAACATAATCAATCAATTATTTAGATTTTGTACCTTGGTGAGGTTCAGATTCAACAAAAAATAAAGTATAAAACTCATGCCGAAAGTTTGTTAAAGCTAGGTTGCTTCCTACATGCTTACAGAGAGACAGAAATGAAACAACTGACTGATCGTATTTTGCGTTTAAGTGCATGTTTTGCATGCAACATTAAAAAAAATCCAAATTTATGTCTCAAAACTACCATTTAAGGAAGAGCAACAGAACTGGGGAAATAGACACATAAGCTTCCTTCAGATGGTTAAGCAGCACATATGATCAACAGAAAGCTGCAGACTTTCAAACCAAAGATTTCTGAGCAAATAATCCCTTGACAGATTTTTTATTAAACAATCAAAACTACTATTTACGGTTTAAGCATACAGGAAAAGAATGTTTTCCTTCTCTAGCACTTCCTTGCAGCACATCATAGTGACAAACTGCTGCTGCAAAGTTCTTGTGCCATTTTTATCTACATTTCAAATTTTAAATGTTCATACATCAAACTTGTGAAATTTTAAACTCACAAGTGAGATATGATTGTGGGGTAAAAATAAATATAACAACTATTTCAGATTTCGGGGATGCAAACATTCTGTATTTTATATATGCAACCAGCTGAATTATATAAATCTTGTACAATACAGAAAACATTTGAAAACAGGAAGAGACATAAACTTCCTAATTCACATCAACATGGCCAAATACGAGATAAAAGTACTGTATATATTATATATGACAAAATATACAAACCAACAAAAATAAAAAGAATTGTAATAAACAACATATAAAGTCAACATCTGAGCTTTCATATTAAACACAGCTAATTAACAGTGCACTAATTATTTTGACATATTACCATTTTTTATTACAAAGCACATTCTATTCTATAACACTACTAGAAGGCTACTTGATATTATACTTATTTATCATATAGTTTCAAGAAACATTCAGTATTTAGCGTAAAAATAACGTTTGGTTTTCAAAATCAAGTATTCTTCAGAGTTGTTCTAAAATATGTACCAGTATATTTTCCCACTGCTTGGCACAATCTCTACCCATATGTTTACTGCGCAGACAATATACATTTGTACACAACATACACAATACTATGAAATTATATACGACCATTAAAAACATAAACATACCAGAGACCATTGTTTACTCTCAATTTTCCTGTATGTTTTACCTTTCCCCTAAATGATGTAATTTGCTGCGTTCTCTCAGTTAAGAGTAAGCAAGTTCTACATTATGTGAAGGGCTTCTAACTCTGGTCAAATAATAGGTTCAGTGTGTAGGGGGTGCTACAACTCAATAGGGAAATGCTCCAGCTTATTACAACATTTCATAAACATACAGTCTTGAAATCTATCCCAAGCCACTTCTTTCCCACTTGTCCTCTGCAGTCTAGAGGAAAAGATAAGGAATTTAAACAGGATCAACAAATTGAGCTCATCTCAAGGGCTTCTGGAATGCAACCAGTTATAAATAGAGCCTTCAAGTAAGCTGAGCACACACAGGAGCTTTCTTGAACCTAATAAGGCTTTCAAGAATTGTTTTTCTTCCCTGATTTATTCATTTCTGAATAAGATCCATTTCTTCCATAACAGGCTGTTGTATATATTCTAGCAGATTTGCTTTCTGCTTCTCTCTTATTGTCCTATAAAATTGTTTGCCAATGCATAATTGCTGCCAGGGTGGCTTTAACTTTTTAAGTCCAGTATTTATTACCTACAGTTTAAAATGAAAATGAAAAGCTTACAGACAAAGTTAATATAAACTCCTGTATGCTGGAAATACTGGAAATTAAAAGGGAGGCGATTAGAACTCATATTAGGTGTATATATCCAGTGAAGATATAGAGACAACCAAAAGGCAGACATTTATACCCAACTTGCAATTTGCAGTTGGACATTTATACCCAACTTGCAATTGCTTGAATCACTAAGAGTATACTGTTATATTGGAATCTTATATTTGATATTGCCACAATAGTTACTCATTAACTTGAGTATAACAGAAAAATTTCTATTGTTAAAAAAGTAATAGTGCCATCTAACAGTGCAACAAGCTGACAGATCCCTTCCACACTGCAATTATTCCTTCTACATAAAGGATATGTCTCATATAATTCCAAAGACACAAATATTATGTGTAAATAATTCCTTTGGTTACATTCTTCTGAGTTTGCTCCTGTGCCAAAGACTATTCCAGGGTTTGTAGTTCATCCAGATGCTTAGCTTTCTTTTCTGCTTATCTTTATATTACCTAATGATTATCTCCAGCTCCCCAAACACTTCCATCCTCATCAAGTTTCCTTATTTTTTAGGCATTTCCAATAGTTGCCCCTCCCTTTCCAAGGGATAGTCAAGTGCCCCTAACTTTAACATTATTCTAGTGGTGCTGGATAATCAACAACGGCGTTTCTTCCCAGATCATTAAGTAATGCTGCCATGTGGGAACACTTTTAAGCAGTGAAAACTCAGTAAGTGATTGTTTGTTTTCATCTCCCTTTGTCTGAGAAAGTAATGAAAAGGCACATGCATCTCCTGCAAAATGTTAAGGACAATAAAATTTTGTACCTCAGTGCTGTCCTTGGAAAGACCTGGGAGGAAGTATTGTAGACAAGGTAGACAAAGAATGGTGGCGTTAACCATTGTTTCTTAAGAATCCCCTGACAGGACCATGAATATCCATTCCAGCACCACCACCCCAAGATTTTTGTTCCTACTTTTACAATCTCCAGGTTTGGACTGAATTTTTATTTACACCTTGCCTTTTAACACAGATTGCTTTACAATATAATGCATACACATTCTGGTCACTAGCAGTTGATGTCATAGTTCACAGTCCAGGATCTTTCCTGAACTCGAGGGTCAGCTGATGGTAAGAACGTTAGCCCACACTGATTTCAAGTTGTCTAAAGACAGAAGCTCTAAAGTCTACTCTGGATAAAGAACGTGGAAAGTGCGCTGGCATGAGAAAATCCTTAAAATAAACTTCTAATGAAAAGAATTCTTCACTGTAACTCAGGTTGTACAGTGGTACTTCGGGTTACAGATGCTTCAGGTTACAGACACTTCAGGTTACAGACTCTGCTAACCCAGAAATAGTACCTCGGGTTAATAACTTTGCTTCAGGATGAGAACAGAATTCGCATGGCAGCGGGAGGTCCCATTAGCTAAAGTAGTACTTCAGGTTAAGAACAGTTTCAGGTTAAGAACAGACCTACAGAACAAATTAAGTTCTTAACCCAAGGTACCACTGTAAGTGATAACCATAAAAGCATCCTAAAACAGCTAAACAAACCAATGTCAGTCATACTTCAAGCAATTTTGCATATCAGCATCTTGCAAAGAACAACCAAACAAGAGTAAGAATTCAGAAAACTCTCACAAATGGGTAATAAACACTTCATGGAAACTGTAAGAAGACCATAAGTTCTCCAAAGCTACATGATGGCTGTGTTCACATGCCACAATAACCCACTGTGAAGGAACAGAACTTTCAGCAATTTTGTGTCTCAGTTTTTGTTATAAAATTTTGGTTGTAAAATGACTACTTGTGCTTTAGACACCAGTTTGCACAGGAGGGTTGAAGTTCATATAATGTTTGAAAGTACAAGGGACTGTTTTCTTCATGAAGTTTTGCACAGGTCAGAGGTTCATCCCAGGAACAAGGCAATCAATTGGGGAATAAAATCTAAACCAGGAGTCTACTTTGCTTCTTAATGGCTAAGAGGTTAGGAGACAGTGCTATGGGATGGAGGGAAGGTCTGAAACACTTTAAGAGAGCTGAAACATTGGGAAGTGTTAAGAGCACTGTAGCTGCAAGGAGCCAGGAGAAGACCTCAAAGCCACTCAGAAACTTGAAGGATGTGAGTTAATAAAGATTGGCATGGTTAGGGAAACAATGTAGAATAGGCATTTCTCGTTAGGTCACATGGTCACACACACACAGAGAGAGAGAGAGAGAGAGAGAGAGAGAGAGAGAGAGAGACAGCTTTATGGAAACTCCTTAAACTGTAAAAATAGTGTAGGGGGATTTATTTATTTATTTATTTATTTATTTATTTATGAATGAACAAACAAACAAACTAACTCTCTGGGAACTTTTTAACCAAAAGTGTTTTTTCATTTTTGAAAAAAAATAGGTCCAAGGGCTTGTTATTCACCTCATGCCTAAGTATAATACCAGTTTACCCAGTAAAAGGAGAATTTTTTGCCAGTAAAGTAGAGAAGGTTAAAGGGATGTTTAGAGAAATAAACCAGATAAAAGATAAAGATATCCATTTGGTGGCAACTCTAGCAATAATCTGCAACACAGTCTCCCTTCAAACAATGCAATGATGATTCAGTGACACTGTTTATTTATATGAAAAAAGGGGGGAAAGGAAAGTGTTAGTTGCTAATTAAGAAAAATCAAGCGTCAGTGTGTGCGTGCATGCGCAAAACAGCACAAAAAGGAAAACAATGTATTATACTGAACTAGCTTTTAGTTTACAGCATATTTAAATACTGAACATAAGCCAATACTGATGTCTAACAACTTACATAGGCACACATCTTAATATGGAACTGATTAGGTGCTCTGTTGTTTTCCACATACCGGTACATATATATTATAGACTTCTATTTCAAATACAGGGTGTTCGCTTGAGTGACTATTTTCTCCTTAGTTATTTTAATCCAGGTTTGAGTATGTTTTACAGAACAATCCTAAACGCACTTACTCTTAGGAGAAAGTCAAATGCACTCACATGGATCTGTGTTTGCAAGAAAATGATACAAGAGCATTGCCTTTCCCTCCTAATATAGTTAAACATTATTTCTCACAAGAAGAAACAAGAACACTACCTCCAAGGAAACATCATTAATGTGTTCAGTAATAATAACTATTAATAATAGTGCACATCTGCTACTTTATTTAACAGTTCTCCTTCGCTTTGCATATGCTTCCCAAGTCTGAACATTTCACACTTTGAGGGGACACGGACAAACCTTACAACAGGAGCAGAGCCAATATTAGTGTCATGTAACAAAAGCACATTTAATTGCGCCAAGAGAAAAAGGAAATCAAAATCTTCCTCTCTCCAGTTCAGCCTCCATCTTTTCCCATTCACTGTACATCAAAATGAATTAGCTCCACCTGACACACAAGGCACATTTCCCCCACGGATCAGGCAGGTGTCAAGGCCAAAAAGCAAGCCTATTTTCCACAGCCCCTTTACCTTGTTTGATCACTGGTTACTTTTGATCTGACATTGCCCTCACTCGAGTAATGACTTCCACCTCATAGAACCTACCTCACATCTGTCAGAAAGAATAAAGGACCTCAAACTGAGTCCTGACAAGGCCTATGGGCCATGAGTTGCGCTGCCAATGGAACATTCCCCAGCTCCCACAATTTCCAATTCAGTTTCTTTTGTTCTGGTGGGTACAGGGGTTAGGGTACCATTGAGAGCATGAAGGATTATACACACACTGTGAAGCCAAGTCTTCATGAATTACTATCTTTTCATGTCAGCTTCTTCGTCCCCTTAAATGCTGTGAACGTCATGGTAGTTACTATGAAACAGACTCTACAAATACTGTTATGGGAAGTTTGTTTAAATCTTCTTTGAGATACTGAATGTCCTGTCGCTGATCTATAGGGCTTTCCTCCCCCAAAGTTTTCAAACAGGTGTAATATTAGGTCGCTTGAAACCAGCTGGCCACTACTATTGTATGGGCCGTTTTTAAGAACGCCATTAAATAAAAACTGAGCTTTAAAGCATTTCAGCGTATAAAATGAGTAAGTTTCATGATAAAGCAGACAGACTAAGCCTATTATTTTGACTTCATACCCTCTGCATTTCAAGTATTTCAGTTCCATGAAAGATCATAAAAAGGTAAGTAATAAAACAAGATTTTTAATTAAAATAAATTAACTCTCTCATGGTTAATTCCTTATACTTCAACTATTTAAAACCATAAAAGTGAGAATATTTTGTCTGTACTGTGGACACTGCATCAGAAATCTAATTGAAATTATAATGCACTGGATGAAACACCAAAGCCTCTTGAATCCCATGCTTCAAAATACTCTCATTTTTTAAAAGTCAAACATTTTTGCATGCTATGTTTTACATGGCATAACAGCGTGTCTGTTGGACTGTGGGAAGGAACTTTATAAATAAAACTACAAGCAACCATGTCACTGCAAAAGCATCTTTTCTAAGCATGCATTTCCCTGCTGAGGGCTGTGTTATAATCATATTGCTGGTTCATTAAGGCCTATGTTAGAAGCTGATGTCTAAACACTCTCCTTAAGGTTACCATCTTAAGCACTATTGCTAAGGAATCCGTCACAAGCAACACACACAAGATTATGCTGTAATACAGTTGGCCAGCATAAGGCACAAGTTTTATCTAGTGCAGATTCTTGGATCTTTTAATATTTTCTTTATACATTTAAATAAATCTTTATTCAAAACACTATTTCAGTCAAGACTTTTTACAAGTTTAGTTCAAGAGATAAACCCATTAAATATTGCTAGCATAAAATATTATTTTAAGATTCCAAATCTAAAGAACATAGAAGCTGCCTGTGAGCCATATTAAGATGGGTAATGAAATGTTAGAATACTTTATCATCATAAAACATGCTGTTACCACTGCTGCTTTTATTTATCTTATGACTGTTTAATTCAAAAGATGCTAAATAAATAGTAGCCAAGATAATAACATTTCTAGAAAGCAAATTATAAAGAATTAATCATCAAAATATTAGCTAAAAAAAACAAAACCCAATCAGTGATTCAGTCATTGATATCCACCAGTAGTTACCTAGGACCCACTGATTTTAATGGGGTCAACTCTTGAGTTGGATATCACCCAGTATAGTTAGCATAAGGTTAGAAGAAAATTTGTTTTTTTCTTTTTCTTTTAAGAATATTTTTATTGGGTTTTACAAGAACAAATTTAAAATAATGAAAATAAAAAAACTTTTAACATATCCATATATGAGATTCTCTGAATCTTGTGACTTCCCCCCATCCCCTGCAAGGGTCCTTAAAATAATTTTTCTAAGACTACATATTATGTTCTCCAGTTTCCATCTCTCTAAATTATCTTTTGTTTCTTTTTTAAAGTCCAGCTAATGTTTTTATTTTTTTACAATGGTCTCCTAAGTAAGTTATGAATTTTCCCCATTCTTTTTTTAAAGTCATTATCTTCTTGATTCTTGAGTGTCCCAGTCAGTATTGCCATTTCAGCATAATCCAGAAGTTTGGTTTGCCATTCTTCCCTAATTGGGACTCTTGGTCCCTTCCATCTTTGGGCTAGTATATATATTTTTTTCCTTTAGCCTCAAAATCAACATGCAAAGCTATGTAAATATAAGACAGAACTATGAACACTGGTGAAGATAAAAATACGCCTGTATTGCAGGGGTTTGGACTAGATGATCCTCAGGGTCCCTTCCAAGTCTACAATTCTACTATTCTACAATAAATACGTATGTACGCCAAAAGTAATCATACATCAGATGCACATAATATGAACACAACTCATGGAGATGTGAACATGTACACAACACGTGAAATTCTAATACTCAATACTCTTTTCCAGTAGAAAAAAATACACAAACAAGTAACAAGTTTTTGTCCCCAAAGCCTCTCTTACACTGTTACAGCAACAGAGAGAAACTGTCTCTAGATACGGAGTTAGCCCCCAGCCCTGTCTTTCTGCTACCATGCGCATTACCAAGTTACAGATGGAAAGTCACAGAGTTTGCAACAGAATTATACAAAGTAATTGCATATGAAGATGTTTAATGTACATAATTTACTCCAACTACAGATTTTCTCTGGTTTTGCTTGTTTCGATGAATACTAGAGGTATCCATGTGAAAGGTACACCAATAGTAGTGCACAACGTTCAGTGTCTCTTTTTCAAAGAGTATTCAATCATTAATATTATGCAGATGTATGCTAAACCATGACTGAAGGCCAACAATGGAAAGGAATTCACACTACAAGGAAGGAGGGAATGTATGTCCCCAAGGCATTGTGTATGTATGTCCCCTGATGCATTATGACTGCAGTAGGCTAGTTTGAAAAGCATAAATAAATGCTGTTTATGTTCCAAGCCCAAACATAGGATTAATTCATTACAAATAGCATCTCCAAGGCAGATATACCTGTGTCAGGTGGCACCCTGCCCAAAGTAATGTCTTTCCTTTTGGTCCATCCACTCTTACCAGTTTAACAGAGTGCAGGTATGTAACTGCAGTCACACAGCAAAAAGCAGAAAATAATGTGCTACTTAATTATGCATCATATAAAATTATTCTTTCTGTGCATGCATTTCAGAGTTGAAATATCTGGATAAAAGCTCTTATTAAAAATGCATTTTACAATAATTAGAACACACCTAAAACATAAGCAAAGGCTAAGGCATTAAACTTGATTTTTATACAGCAATGATACTTTTGAATGACACTGGCTATAAAAATGTACCTAACATCAAAACAGGTATGAAAATCGGCTACAAAAAGTATCTTTGATCAAGGATTTGTTTAATTTAAGGAATTTCCCATGCTTATCCATCAGCAGTGATTACAAAGAGAGATTTCATGGAGCTTTAAGAAGGCATTTAATCAAAGAGTTTACCCAGTAAATAAGCTTGGATCAAAATTTAACTGAAGACCCACTTCCTTTATCTTCCGGAGGAGCAGACAAACTGACAACACAAACAATCCAAACATCCTGTTAGCATATCTTATTATTCAGTTACTGCTTACATGTGAAGTGCATGTGTCAGCATTACACTTTGTTCTGGAATATTTGCATAATCAGAAAAACCAAGGGTTTTTTTCTACATTATGAGGGAAATTTAATTAAAATGCTTAACTGTTTTGAGAAGATGCTGGAAATTCAGTATTCTAACCAGCACCATTTCAAAGCTCCAGACAAACATAACTTACTACAAAAACAGAAAGATTCAGCAAGAGATCTCACTACACCAGTGATTTACAAACTTTATGCTTCCAGGGTGTTCTTTTTAGGCACTATCAACGAACCTCTAAATATCTGCCATGGAGTCCCAGCATCTTTCAGGAAGAGTCTGAGCCACGATGCATGCTCAGTTCATGTGGAGTATTGGCAAAGTCACTTTGACGCCCCCATTTGAACCAAGGGTGTGACCTAAAACAAAGATCCACCACTCTAATTGTTGTAATAAGCAAGCTGTCTTTCAGAGACACTTGTTTTCCCTTATTGATTTTTACACTGAGGACTTTAGGAGGACCTAGGAGCAAATGTTGAAACCCACAATGTTTTATAGAATACGTATTTTATAGATTGTGCATTTTAAAAGCTTATTACATATGTAGGCATTCTTTTTATGCTGTTTTTCACAGAATTGTAGAGTTGGAAGGGACCCCCCGAGGATCATCTAGTCCAACCCCCTGAAAGGCAGGAACATGCAGCTGTTCTATATGGAGATCGAACCTGGAGCCCTGGCATTCTCAGCACCATGCTCTAAGTAACTGAGCTATCCACCTGAATCATGTTTTAATTGCCACTTGTTTTCATTTTGTATTTTTTTTTGGGGGGGAGGGGATTACTGTTTATTCATTCAGTTCAATAAATAGGTCCATCTACATAGCGACTGTTGCTCACTGAGTCTATGAATGGTGTAGCATTTTAAATAGGTTTAAATCATTTCTAATTAGGTGTATTTTGTTTTAATGTATTGTTTTTAATTTTATTCTGTATATTATCCTGGCATCCTACAGGATAGAACATTCAGAAATGTACTGTGTATCTTGTAAGGAACCACATCTTCAGAAGAAACAGCTTCGGAATATAATTTGAAACATTTTTTCATAAATTACAAGTTTCACTAATAAACCTAACTATTCCAACCTAACTTTTGAAGCTTGTGTTTAACACAAAAATTAATAACAGAGCAGCGGTATCAAAGTGTTAAATGGAGGATTCCAGCAGTCCAAACTATAAAGAAGTTGGAGGTGGCCAATGACAGACTGGAAAGAAGTAAAAATCTGATGTCAGGCTTGGATGCGCTGAGGAAGTATGGCTTTGACAGAACACGGGAAGGAGTAAAATTAGGCATAAAGAGAGAGAGTGAGTGAATGCATACACAGGTGTGAAAAGCCTAGTTTTTAAGCTTTGGAATGTATGGCACATCAGGAGAAACACTACCTATGGCACATCAGGAGAAACAGGCCTTTTCATCAAGCATGCATTTTGCAAGTCAATGGCCTAAAGGTCACTTCAATTTTTTAAAAAATAACAATTTCTCCCCGCATCATTAGCATCTCTCAGTTCTAGGCTACTTCCCCTAAACAGGTCACAGCTGTAGTACCATTTTCATTCTTAGGACAAACCCTTTATTCTAATTTCCTGTTGACAGCCACCAGATGCCAGCCACTGCTCTATCATGAAGGCACTGAAACGTGTCACACCCACATTTGAAATAAAAAGCCAGAAAGATCTTACACAAATAAATTCAATCCTGATGTACATTAGTATTTGTTTCACTGTATATTGCACTCTGAAGTCAAACTAGACTTCAAGTCCTTAATACATTAAGCTTAAGAAGTATATCTAGGAATCAAGTTCTTTTTTTGAAGGAGACATTTAGAAAGTTACATATATGCATGTATATTCCATTATATTTAATGGAGGAAATATTATCTTCGTACCCCCTTTACATTAGGTACAGCCATTTTAAACTTTCAGGACCTAAAATAAAACAGTATTTATATGCTGTCATAGGATACAATGCATTAATCAGTTTGAGTGCTGTTAAGTGTTGGATTTGAGACTCAGGATAACTGAAAGTTCACAACCTTCAACCTGTATTTTAGCAGTTCAAGCCTGGCCTAACTCCACAGAGAAGGAAGCTTTGACAAGTGTTCAGAATAAGATGAGCTGGTGATTATGGCCCACTCTGTGAGGTTTGGGAAGGACACATCTATCCACTATCGAAAGGTTCCACTCCAGGACAAGGGTTGCAGCATTGTAAATGGGGTAGGAATAGCAAAGTATAGAGTAGCTTGCAGTGCAGATGCTCATGCTGTACCTGATTAGTGAACAAAAGGGGACTTTAGTTTCCACTGCACTCCATCTGGAATATTTTGCAAGGAATATCAAACTTTATACCAGACAAACCATATCCAATTTGCTTTTCAGGATGGGGCCAACCAGCAAATTAAGAGCTGCAAAAAAAGGCAACAGTATTTCTAATGTGCAGAAAGTGAACTCAGGCTGTATTTCATACTGATTTATGGCACTATATATGGCCACTGGTCCCACCACATCCTGGCAAATAAAAGGGGAAGAAATGGTGGCAATGACAGATTTTACCTTCTTGGGCTCCATGATCACTGCAGATGGTGACAGCAGTCACAAAATTAAAAGACGCCTGCTTCTTGGGAGAAAAGCAATGACAAACCTAGACAGCATCTTAAAAAGCAGAGACATCACCTTGCCAACAAAGGTCTTGTATAGTTAAAGCTTTGGTTTTCCCAGTAGTGATGTAGTAAGAGCTGGACCATAAAGGCAGCTAATTGCCAAATAATTGATGCTTTTGAATTATGGCGCTGAAGGAGACTCTTGAGAGTCCCATGAACTGCAAGAAGATCAAACCTCTCCATTCTGAAGGAAATCAGCCCTGAGTGCTCACTGGAACAACAGATCCTGTAGCTGAGGCTCCAATATTTTGCCCACATCATGAGAAGAGAAGACTCCCTGGAAAAGACCCTGATGTTGGGAAAAATTGAGGGCACAAGGAGAAGGGGACAACAGAGGACGAGATGGTTGGATAATGTTTTCGAAACTACCAACATGAATTTGACGAAACTGCAGGAGGCAGTAGAAAACAAGGGTGCTTGGTGTGCTCTGATCCATGGGGTCACGAAGAGTCAGACACAACTAAACGACTAAACAACAACAACAACAACATAATATTTAGAAATACTGATATCCAACTCATTTGGAAATTGTTGTTAAAAAGGTATTAATCAATAATTGCACTTACGCATGATTAGATAGGTCATTACCCTGAAAAAATATTATTCAAGTGCAGCAAAGCATATAGCTTTATGCTTTAGAGCATTAAAATCAGTAGTACAAGTGCAGAGAACAAGAAAATACACACACTGGCCATTGTAAATAAGAAAATTATGGCTGCATGGTATCATTTTTTCCTGTATTTGTAATCTACTGTTTCCAGGCATTTTATTGTTGTACCAAGGACACAAAGATATTTTAGTAGCATCTCTAACGTCAACACTGCCACCTAAAGGTCATAAGAAACAAATACATTTTTCCAGCAACATCTGCAAATCACAACACTTAGCATTTAAAAAACTAGTATGTTATATTGTACCTGTTAGGGACTGTTGCCCACACAGATGGGAAGAGTCACATTTTGTGAGAATAAAAAGAAATTACAGACCAGATTGTTATCAATTGTACTGGTTCAATTATTAGTTTAAGTAAGCTATGTTGGTTTAGGAGCATTTCAAGCATATCTTAAGAGTATTTGCTTAACTGTTCTTGTAACATTTTAAAGGCTGGTTAACTTGTTGTTTTAATTAAACTAGGCTTCTGGGAAGACTGTTTCCATTTCAATTTGGAGCAGTAGGATAATTGCTAATACAGCTAGCAAGTCTCCACAGATTTTGAGCAGAACAACTGGTAACCCAAACACCCAAAGTTTTCATTAAACTTATTTTCATAATATTTAAAAAGGGAACACGTTCTCATGTTTCTGACTCTTGTTTTGCAGAAGCAGACTGCTGAAGCCCAGGAATTTCAAGAGTTTGGGAGGGATGTGTGAGACAGTGGGGGACGGGGACCCAGCCAGTGCAGATATTTTCTTATGAAATCTAAATACAATGTACTGGATAATATATTAAATAGTGTCTATAGTAACCCATAATGTTCCACCCAAAAAAAGAGGAAGAAGTTCACTCTGAACAACAGCGGAACTACTCAGGCTGATCATGCCTCAGGGTAGCTAAAATGGTGATCAGCTTGTTTTTTATGTTGTAAGCTGCCTTGAGCATGGTTTTAACTATGTATGGAAAGGGGGGATACAAATAAAATGATGTATGCAGGTATATACTTTTTACCTTGTGTTTACCTGATGTACTGCCCAATAGCATAACTGCTTAAGTAATGTAAAACCACTTAACTTTAAGTGAAGAAGAATGAGTAACAAAATGGCTAAAATTTTTGGCTGTTAACACTGTCACAGCTGCAGGTTTGACAAGCTTCAGCTGAAGTGTCAGACCTGAACTAGCAAGGTATAGGAGAGAGTGGTGTCAAGGGCAGAAGAGACTCATTCAAATCCTCGCTTGGGCATAAAACTCACTAGGTGGCCTTGGGCCAGTTACAACCTCCCAGCCTAACTTACAACACCGGGTTACTGTGGGGATAAAAAATAAGAGGTAAAACTATAAACATCACACACACAGAGCTTTATTGCGGTCCATAGACCCAAAGTACACAATACAATAGTAAAAAAGCAACAGTTACCGCTCTCAGAAAGAAGGCCAGGATATAGAGCAAATACAACATTGCATGAGCAGACTTCCACTCACAATAGACTTTACTTTCTTCTCCTCCTTGGGAGTCCCATCCCAAGATCTTCTCATGATGGTCCCCAACCCTCCAGAGTAGATTTTGAGAATGTGAAGTAAAAAAAGAAAGTGAAACTGTGTTGTACAAGCAAAAGTCCATTCTACTCACACATGGACAGTATTTGATACCAACCATAAAGGTAAAGGTAAAGGGACCCCTGACAATTAAGTCCAGTCATGAACGACTCTGGAGTTGCGGCGCTCATCTCGCTTTACAGGCCGAGGGAGCCGGCGTTTGTCCGCTTCCGCAGACAGCTTTTCCAGGTCATGTGGCCAGCATGACTACGCTGCTTCTGGCGAAACCAGAGCTGCACACGGAAACACCGTTTACCTTCCCGCCAACCTATTTATCTACTTGCACTGTGTGCTTTCAAACTGCTAGGCTGCCAGGAGCTGGGACTGGACAATGGGAGCTCACCCCGTCGCGGGGATTCGAACCGCCACCCAAATGACACAGTGGTTTAACCCACAGTGATACCAACCATAAAATAGAATAAATAAAAGAAGCAAGGAACGAAATACAAGAGTAAGCTAAATTTTAAGATTTCAAATTTCTTCTTACATGCTAAGATTCTAGGCACATGTGTTTTATGGTGCATTTCTGAATGTTTCCCCCTTAACAGAGGTATAAAGATATAGAACTGCATTCTAGATATTCATTGCACTCTTTATTAATCAAAACTGCCTAGCTACTCTGCTAACATGCCTCTAACAGCCTCTGATGCACGTTGACTTGGCTGTAGGATGCTGCTGAAGTAGAGTGCCCTTAGGCCTGAAACGAACTGATAAATCATTGTGTGTAAAGAGTATTCTGAGGAACTGGGTACAAAGAATTGTTTTGTGGCAATGAGACTATGGCATGCTCCAGGCTGAAAAACCTGAGAGCCTTCATGACATGTCAGCATGAAGCTATTGCATTTTTATTACATACGCACACATTTCTATACTGCAAGCACAGTTCAGGAAAAAAATATTCTATCACTGAACACAGCGGTGCCAGGGAGAAGCAGAAAGCCAGTACAGTGAATGACCAAAGGCAAAAAAGGGTCACTATGTGCACAGTAGAATACAAGAATGGCAATGAGTTCTCTCTAATCTTTACATCAATCATCAAAGCTAGGCTGATATATTTCCATACTGCATAAGGGAAGAGGTGGTGAACCTACAAGAGAAGCTTACTTTCTAAAGCAAGGATAAGAACCTGTGGCCCTCCAGATCCTCTTGATTGCAACTCCCCTCATCCTTGGTCACTGGAGCTGATGGGATTTGGACAACAACAGCCAAAGGACCACAGATTCCCAATCCCCATTCTACAGGCTGGTGAAATTGCGGGTGACGAAAGATCTGAACCAGGCACGTACTTGATCCCTACGCTCACTCTCAAAACAAGGATATATATTTGTATAGAAGCAGCAATTTAACTAAATTTACTCAGTGGTGGTCTTCATATGCAGTAAATTATGATTTGCTGTTATGTCTTGGGTGCTTTCTCATGCACATACACACCGGAAGAGATTGAAAACTTCCCTTTTAAATAAACTGCAGTTTCTTTATTATGCTCCAAACTGGGGGGGAAATTTCAGTGATATCCAATGATATCCAGTCCAGGCTCTGGAACAGATTTTTGGGGCATGCATGGGGGCTGCAATGGGAAGGAGGGAGAAACCACACTGAGGAAGCAGGCTGACAGTGTTGGATGTCAACCTCTGGTTTATCCTGTGGATTAGCAAAACCAGAACATCAAATCATGTTTTGTTAACTAAACTACAATTTCCTACTGGCAATATATTCAAAAGTGAAAGCTCACTGTAACAAAGGAAGCTTACAGAGCTCATTCTCATAACTAACCATGGTTTGTTGTTATGCATATAGAATTTGACTGCAGAATTATTATTTGGGGGGGGGACGTGCCACAAAACGTGCAGGGTCTTTACCACACTACACCAAACACAAACAAAACATGGTTTGTGTCCAATAAGTCTTTGTTGCTGACCTACTAGCAGAAAAATGCTAAACGTCTGCTTTCAGTCACCAGGTGTGGTGCCTTTACAGGTTGTTATGCTGCTCATAGAGAAGCAGCATATTTTCTGGTGGCTTCCAAGTCCAGCTTTGCAATTACAACTGAGTTCTTGTCACATAAATATAAATTAAATAGAAAACAAAATGTAACTGTTCAATCAGAAGCCCATTAACTGGTACTATATTTCTATTTTTATCTCAAAATTATCACAGTCGTATATTTTTGTGCCCCAAGACACCACTTTTTGGCCCTCCTTTATTTGGAGAAAGTTGGATACAGTGCTCAATATTTCAAAATCACAGATACAAACAGGACTGCTCTGAATGCCGCACAGCTCTAAAAACTTTAGCTACCACTTCTTTAGGTTATGTATACTCTCAACTGGGACCCTCCAAGTTCTTGAGCATGAAGAGGCATTTTTTGTGCTTGAATTTTTATTATCTGTATCCTTTAGAATGGCCAAGTCTCCTTTATTCTTCCCTTCATTGTGTGGGGAAACAAACCAGTAAGTCACAGTAAATCATAGCTTCTCGTTATATGAAAAATAAGAACTACGGTTCGTGACTTCCAACAAGCTATCTAGCTTAGTGTTGTTACATTAATTGACAGTGGCTGTTCAGAGTTTACAAAAGGGATATTTCCCAGAACCACCTGGAGATGCCAGTTACTGATGAAGTCACTGTTTAAAGCTCTGCTTTTGAGTTGGTATCTGAACATACTGAATTTTTCTTAGAAAGTTTAGTTCTTTCTTTGAAAACGAAATGAGTCACAATGTTTCCTATTCCTGATACACCAGTGAAAGAAACTTTAATGTACTTATCTAGTGCCTTGACAACTATACAGTGATCTTTATGAGACTTTTCAAAAGGTCAGAAAAAACAAATCACTTAGCAGAACATGGAATCAGCAGCCTATCCAGCACAGAAAACATGAAACCGATTGACCATTCAAATTCCTATGACTTCCGTAATAGACATTTGATTGACTTGCAATGAAGATCTAATACACAGGAGATCTAATACAATTATTTTGAGTTTTGGAAACTGTTCTAGTATTTCAGCAATGGTTTGTTTTTCCAAAAACATCTTCAGAAGTTTTAGTTTCACTCACAGTAAATTATTTGAACACAAAATGTGTTTTTGCTTGCCAGCTTCCAATTCTTTCTTTACAGTACACTGTAAAGAGTGCGTGATCCAAAAGCTTCCACTGAAATGCTGTTGAGGGACTTCCTTGGAAAACTACATCAGAATGAAATCTAAGTGTTTTCTAGTGCAGCCTATTTTTCCACTTTTTTAAGGTGAATGCTGGGATGTAATAGTCATATCCTAGGCTTGGCTGCCCTGAAAGGAGTTGCAGCAAAATTAATATATTAGGAACAATGAAACATCAGATTTAAGTAAAAAAAGCTTAGGATGGCCATAAGGAAGCGTTGGTTCTCCAGTTTCAACTGTTGTATAAGAAGTATCTAATTGAAGAGAGCCAAGTTTCACACCTAAGACTGATTAATGTCAATATTTTCAAAATTATCACAATAAAATTACTCCGAGTAGGCCCACTGAAATTAATGGGCCCAAGTTAATCATATCCACTAACTTGAATGGGTCTACTCTTAAGTAGGATTAAAATTGCTCTGAGTCAGGGAAGTACAGCACTATGGATTGTATCCACCTAGTCCATCGCAGTTTTGAACTGAAATCTTAGGTGCAGTACTGTGCCCAGAGTTCAGAAACTGCTTGCGCCAATGAAATTCCCTGTCGCAAAATGCGCCTAGAACAATGGGAGTTTTGAACACGGCTACTGTTAGAAGGATACACACACACACATATATATATACACACTGATATAAGTTAGAAGGAAGTTCATTAACAGGGTACAGTTGTGACAGCCATCTGTTTGTACCCAGCATGTTGTATCCGCAGAAATATTGCCATTCTACGCAGAAGTTTCATTTTGCTGTTAATGTAGATTCCACCATGAATCAGATTATTTATTTTAACTCATCAAATCTGGTAGCCAACATGACACCTTGTAGTCATATAAAGCAGGTTCTTCACATGCAAACATACATGTTTATAAGCTAAGCCCGTGTAAAGTTTAAACATGGCACTGCAAAAGTATACAAAGATCTTCAGAGAATATTTTGTATCCAACAGAATAGAAACGCTTAGCTAGCATTATTACTTTTCTATCAACTACTGAATCACACAAGGCAAAACCAATTCCACAATTAAGTGTAACATGTTTGCCCAAAGAAAAGTATTAACCAATGTGAACTGTATTCTAAGAATTAGCTTTTAATCACTATGTGTATTGTAGGTTAACACTCTCAGAATATGGACATAGGTTTCTAACCCTTCAAAAATCAGTTAAGATACACATATAAAATGTTGGATGTGGGCAAGTATAAAAGAGGGTGTAGGCATTTTTAATTTAAATACACGAGACAAAATACTTACTAATTTGTTTTCCTGCATGTATATTCTCTGTAACTTCAGGCATCCTTTAGCTATGATTATCATTCCTTCATCTGAGATCTTGTAACACTGCCCAAAATGAATATCTTTCAGTTCTCTGCACTCTGATCCGAGCTGCAAATGAAATTAACACACACATAAATATATATCACTAACATTGCCTTCAAACGATGGTGTATATACAAGCATTACATTGCTAAACAATTAGTTCAGATTTTAATTAATGCATTAGCCAAGAGGCCACATTGCTCTCAAAATAGGAAATTGAATGACAGTATAGATTTCAGCAGTCCAAGTAAGAGAACAGGTCTATTATATTTAGCCATATCCAACATGCATCAATAACCAGAAATAAATTGTCTTGTGCACACCAGAAGCTCAGAATTCCAGTTATCACCACCCAAATCAATAAAACAGTCTTGCCTGTAGAAGCTGAAAAGTTGTAAAGATGTCTCTAACTTAAAAAGTTACTGTAGTCGTCAAGAAGAAAAAAAGGCTTACAGTTAGATTTCAAGGATACTATTACTAGCAAATGCAACTTTGTTTTTAACAGTAGTGACAGTTTGACAAAGAAGGCTAAATACAGTCGAACCTTGGTTCCCGAACTCCTCAGTTTTGGAACGTTTCGGCTCCTGAATGCTGAAAACCCAGAAGTAACTGCTTTAGTTTTCGAACGATATTCGGAAACCGAACGGCTTCTGAGTCGCATTTGTCATTTTCCCCCATTGACTTTGCAGCCACCCCATTGATCCTCCGTTTCCAAACTTTTCAAAAGCTGAAAGTCTTGCAGAACGGATTAAGTTCGAAAACCAAGGTTCCACCATAGTATAGTTCTTTCTAATATACTCTGGTTCACCAGAACAGAATCTGTGACTATTGGCAAAGTACATGGAAAATTTTCAGCCATCACTTAAGAATGTATCTTCTTCTTCTTCTAATTGGTAGGTTTAAAAAAATAGTAGGTGGGCAGGATAAAACTTTTCACTTGGATCCAAACTTCACCCTCCATGCATGGAATAGATCCTTCTGTCCATGGAACACTTTTGATCTACCTGAGTGATTTAACCAGCACCACCTCCTACACTCTTCTGGATGCTCCCTCAACTTTCTAAAGCAGTTGTTCAGATGGCACAAGGGGGCTGCAGGAGGGAGGGGAAACTGGCTAAAGTAATCTGTTCCTCAAGAACGCTGCTCAGGAAATGTTCCTGCCCATTGGGAACAAAATACCCTAAAGTACCCACTAAGATGCTATGTTATGCCAAGTTCAGACATGTTAAGCGCAGTAATTCTTATGAGATGGGGAAATTTGTTTAGGTAAAAGCTTCACAGGGGGGTACAAAGAAGCAATGACTAAAAGGCAGGGTATAATATTGTAGGACACCCCACCCCCCCAAAAAAGACCATAATCCACTGAAAATAGCTCAAAACAGTGTGGTAGGGCTACGAATTTCACATTTAGATTCAAAATGGCCTGCAAAATTTGCAGGTCTCTAATAAACGTATAATGTCACTAGCAGTCTGTAAATTTAATAGTGGCTGCAGCAGCAGAAGTTTGAGTGGCTCAGAAAACACCCAAAATGGAGCTTGCATGCACTATTCTAGACAAAAAGCCCCCAAAACCTGTTTTCTGGGTTCTAAAACTGGGGTTTGCACATAGCACAATTAGAGCTAGTTATGGCTCATTGGTTGTACAGTGGTGCCCCGCAAGACGAATGCCTCGCAAGACGGAAAACTCGCTAGACGAAAGAGTTTTCCGTTTTGGAGGTGCTTCGCAAAACGAATTTCCTATGGGCTTGCTTCGCAAGACGACAATGTCTTGCAAGTTCCTGCTGGTTTTTTTCCCTCCCCCCCCTTTTTTCTAAGCCGATAAGCCGCTTATCAGCTGATCCGATCAGCAGATAAGCCGCTAAAAGCCGCTAATAGCGCTAATCCGTCAATGGGCTTGCTTCGCAAGACGAAAAAAACCGCTAGACAAAGAGAATCACAGAACAGATTCTTTTCGTCTTGCGAGGCACCATTGTATTCAGTAAGAGCTATGGATACACAGCTAAAGAACTGTGGGTACAGACAATTTTTAAAAATGTTCTTCCATGTGCTGAGATTGTAGGGGGTTGGATTAGATGACTCTCATGGTACCTTCCATGATTCCCAGAACAGAAAATTCAACTTCTTTTAGCCCTTGATTTGTCCTTTTATTTTACTATCATATACCATCTAATGTATACCTTTGAGGTCAATGTAAACTGGAAATATAAACATTTTGTTCTGACAACAACAGCATACTCCTAGACATGTTCCCGAATTTGGGTAGGGGCTACTCCCAAATGGACATAAAAGTGCAGCTTAAAATATTCAAAAACAATGTAATTTTATATATATAAAAAATACTTTCACCAATATTTAAAGTTCACCTGCTTGAGTCCTTCATCAGTGAGTCGATCCTGGTTTCCCACATGTACTTTCTGCAGTTGAGGACACTGTGAAGCCACTGCAATTATAGACGTATCAGACAGCTGTTTACATCTATATGCGGTATATCTTAGAAGTCCAGGACATTTAGATGCTAATATACATACTCCTGTATCCGATACGTTACGGCAATCTGAAATATTGATTTCAGTTATATTCTGGCTTCTTGATGCAATTCTTTCCAGTAACTCATCGGTGACCTGTCAAAAACAATTTGAATGGGTAACATTCATATTCTCAGTTTTATCTGTATTTTTAAAGAAAACAACAAGCCTATACATTCACAACAGCATCTGTGCCAAACCAAGTTAGTACTTTCACTACAAGTTTGGCCCATGCATTCCTGCTCAACTTAAATTTTAGGAGCCTTTTGCTGCAAATAATGATATTTTTTTTCAGCACTATGTCTGACCAATGGATACCACCTCAATTGCCCCTCCTGATTCCCCCCCCCCAAAAAAAAACACCTGCTCATCAGATTTGCCCAAGGCTGCCACAACAGCTACAACAAAGGTACTGTTGTTCCCTTGCACTGGGAACAGATACGTAATCCTTTTTCAGATAATCAGGCTCTAAGCTTCTTTAGATTATGAAAAATGTAATTCAGGTCATGTCATTATATAATTCACCATCATACTAAATATGCATCTATTCAGTCAATGAAAGCAACTTAATATATTCATGTGTGTGGTTCAACACAGGCTTTTAAGACAGCCAATCACTGTGAATGAAGGAATTCACAAAACTCGTTATGTTTTCTATAAGAAATATGGGCTGAAAAGTGAAACAGGTATCACTTTTATCAGAGGAAGACAAAGGAATTGTTTTAATTTGATTAAAATAATTCAGATTTCAACGTAGCTTCCTTCATACCTGCTGACGACTACTGAGATCCAATTGCTTCCAAAACTGGAAATCTAAACAGAGGTCACGCCAATATTTACAAACCAACGATGCTGAAAGACATCGCTCATTCAAAGATAAGTTGGAAAATATCTATGAAAGAAAAAAAGGAAGAGTTAAGAGAAAGTGAAACGCCTTTCTTTCCAAAGTTCTTTCCAAAGACATGCCCTTTCTATCATTTCTATCACTTTCTTTCCAAAGTTCTTTCCAAAGACATGCCCTTTCTATCATTCTTCCAAGGCTTTCATTCTTCTAAGCTTTGGACAAATATATTTGTTTAAAACAAAGAAAATGGATATCCCTCCAGCTATTCATCCCTCATTATTCCACCAATTTTCTACTTTCCATGATGACAATTTTACATGTGTTCAATTGATGCATAACCAACCTGCGGGTCCTTTTGGACCCAGAAGAGAGCAGAATGTGAGTTGGGTGGCAAAGAACGGAGCGGGCTTATGCATGCTCCGTCAACATGCACAGAAACCAAGAATGCAACACCTGTGCAAATGGGATGGGGGTTGCTTGTGTCTACAGTGATAAGCATTCAACTTGATACTATGAACAATCTATATATTAGGTAATTTGACAGTCCCATGCAGATGAGCAGTGCCATCTTGAGTGAAAACCTTAAGGCCCTGGTCAGCAACTAACTGTCCTAGAAAGCTGATGGGGAAGCAACTCCACCCACACCTCATAAAATGGCTTGCCAACAAATACTGTTACCACAGACAACATTTTTCTCATTTCATGCTTTGTAACTGAAAAGTTGGGCAGCATTTTTTTTTGGCAGGGGATTCCATCTACCTAATTCATTTCTGGAGTGTGTGTGCGAGTGATGGTTGCAGTTTCTCTCTCTCTCTCTGTGTGTGTGTGTGTGTGTGTGTGTGTGTGTGTGTGAGTGAGAGAGAGAATAAGTCATTCTCCCCAATGTTATGGGTGTCCATTAGTGAACTTCATCCTGAGGCATAGGGAAGGCTTGGACAGGGCCCTTGAAACACTCACAGGCTCCTCAGCATTTATACATACATCACCTTGTCAGGCAACAGTCTTCCACAACATCCCCAACCCCTTTACACAATATATTCTGTGCTGTTGTCAGCCAGTGCAGGGAAAGCAGAGAGGAGCAGACTGAAAGCAGCTCCAAGACATAACTGACAGGGGCTTTCCACCTTTAGCTCCCATTTACCATTCTTGGGGATATATCTCGTAGAAAACTACCACAAACCAGGATTTTAACTTCGGTAAGCCATATACAGTGATTGCTCTAAAGCTCCAAGCTATCTATTCTCACGAAGCCTTTCCAAAGGCTTTTTCAAGAGCTTAATGCACTGATGTGAGATTCAGCTATCCTGAGAATGTGCCCTGGAAGCACTCTTTGCTTCTTTACTTTTTTAACCCTGCAGGTCAGAAATCACCCTTTCTCAACTTTTCAGACTTCCTCATTCCAACAGCTCCAGTCCAGTGTAGCAGGCTCATCTAGAACTCACACCAGTTGTTGAACCTTAACTACTCAGGTGTTCCCATAATACTGTTTTGTTTTGTTTCATAAAGGCAGGATTACTACAAATTGTGCCTCTTTGTGCTATTAAGCTATCAACAATGCTATTAAGCACTGTTTCCATGTGAACCAATTCTAATTATATCATTATGTGCAAATAACTTGGGGAAGTGACTATTCTGAATTAAATGATGTGACCAAGACCAAGCTCTGTCAAGAAAAGGACTCTGTTTCAATCAAGAACCATTACTATTTCACCTTCAGCTGGATTAGCGTCTAGTGTTTTAAGTAAAAACTTATGAACTTAGCAGAAACGCTTGTGCATGCAACCAATTTCCAGGATCCCCATCCATTGCCAGCCAAAACTGAAAACAAGAAAAGGAAAATTATAATTGGGTTCAGGTCTTCTCATATCGCCACCTCTATAACGTGGTCCTGGGCACCTTTGCAGAGTAAACTCCAGGAGGCCAGGACTTTAAAAATGGGGCACTTGAGCTCTACATGGAAAAACACACAACCAAGAAACTCAGGAGGAGGCGGAAGGCAAGGGATGCAGCGACAGGTGTCCAAAAAAAAAGGCAGGCAGCCCCCAGCCTACCTTGGCAACCTTCTACATCCCGGACACCTGCCAGCTCACCAAACCCACCTTGAGGAGGATGGAGGGCGGCAGCTGGTTGATGTCGGGCGAGGGGGGCTGCGGCTCCCGGCAGCAGTCCCCGGGGTTCTCGGGGGGCTCCTCGCAGTCCGGCTCGCGGGCCTCGCCCTTCTCCCTCCCGTCCAGCTCGGGCAGCTGAGACGGGGAGCCCGCAGCCGCCGCCGCCGCCAGCCCTTCCCCATCGTCCCCGTTCTCGCCGACGGCGGGGTCCTTCGGCGGCGAGCCTCCCCGGCCGCGGTCCGAGGCGCAGGGCAGCGGGCAGAGGTGCTGCTCGGGCAGCGAAGGAGAAGCAGCGGCGGCGGCGGCGGCAGAAACCTCGGGCGGCGGCGGCGTGGAAGCGGGGCTCCCGGCCCCTGTGGCTGGGATGGCGGCGGCGGCGCAGCGGGGCTGCTTTCGGGGCGGGCAGGGGAGCAGCCGGACGCCCTTGCGCTTGCACACCATCTCCGGGGGGGCCTCGCTGCTCTCCAGCGCAGGCCCCGCTCTCCGCGCGGAAGGCGGAGGAGAGGAGAAGAGGAGGCCGGAGAGCAGCAGGCGGCGGCAGGAGAAGCGCAGCAGGCGGCGGGCGGCGCGGTCCTCGGGCGCCTTCAGAGCCGCGTAGAGAAGCGGAGGAGCAGCAGGCGGCGGCGGCGGTTCCTCGGTGGCGGCGGGCGGGCTGGCGCTGTGCACCAGGAAGCAGAGCATGCAGGGACCGCGCAGGAAGCAGCTCCGGTCCCGAGGCGGCGGCGGCGGCACTGGCACTTTCCCCCTCAGAGGTCGGCGGCGGCAGCGGCGGCGGCGGCTCCTATCCGCGGTCTGGCTGGTTCCCTTCCGCGAGAGAAAGTGGCCCATATAGGAGGCGCCGCCGCCGCCGCCCCCAGCAAGACCTTCCTCCCTCGGCGGCTTCAGCTGCGCTGCCTGGGCTTCATCGCTCGCCTCCGCCCGCCCGAGCGCGGCAACGGCGGCGGCGGCGTCTGAGGAGGAGACCGGCAAAACTCTGAGGCCGGCAGTCACAACAAGGCAGGTTCCGGGACGTTGGAGGAAGAGGAACCGCCGGAACTTCCGGTTCCCTGACCCCGCGCGCGCGCGCACTCGCCTCAAGAGCTGCTGCTCGGCCGCGCAACCCTCACTTCCGGGTTCCCCATAGACACTTCCATGTGCGGGACGAGGGTGGTGTGGAGGATTGCGAGGGTATTATTAATTATTATTATTATTATTATTATTATTATTATTATTATTATTATTATTATTATTATTATTATTATTATTATTATTATTATTATTACTACTCCGTCCATCTGGCTGGGTTTCCCCAGCCACTCTGAGTGGCTTCCAACAAAACACTAAAATACAATAACCTATTAACCATTAAAAGCTTCCCTAAACAGGGAAAGCAGCTGTTTCGTCATGGCCGTGTTCTGACAGGATTTGGCTCTTTTTGTGGCCCCCCGCTCCGACCAAGGAAGGGGATTGAGACTTAAAAGGTGGTATAGGGGCTGTGCTGGCAGGCGTTTAAATGTAAATGAGAGATAATTGTTACTTGTCTCTCGCTTTTTTTGTGGGTGGAAGGCATGATCATTTCAAAATGGGGGGGATTTGGGGGGGTACTGTAGTTGCAGTTGCAGGGGGTTGGACTAGATGACCCTTGGGATCCTTCCCAACTCTACAAATCTATGATTTCATGGAAACATTGCAACAAATGGCTTGCCTGCTGTATCTGTGGATTTTGCACCAAAGGCTATGTATTCCCACCACTCCTGCCCCACATGCGGAAGATTCTGCTTACTACAAAATGGGAACCAGATGTACTTTTGGGGAACCGTTAAGACTGCATCTCTTGGACTCTCACAAACAGCTGTCAGTGCAAAGAGCAAAGCTGTCAGCTTTCAGCAAGAGGACTGAGCCTATCTCTGCAGCAGCTCTGCCCCACTGTGGCATGGCGGAAGGACTGTGCCTATTCGGCTTTATCCTTCACCAACGCAAAGAGAAATTGGCCAGAAGGACCCTGCACCTCACAGAAAGGCTCAGTCATTGTGCAAATTTTTTTTAACAAATGAATATCTGCCACAGTCATAGGTAGTTTGGCCCTGGAATTCTGTAATGCTTTTTGACTTTTTCTGCTGCAGTCCAACACGAAAGCGCTTTCTGATCGTCAATCTTCTAAACTTAGCCAATTTAAAATACCTCTTCAGCAGAGTCAGAACCGTCTTGGAAAGCAATTCTTTAAAAACCTAGGAGACGTAAAAGTGTTTTGAATACTGTGTAGACTGAGTGTATTTTATGCCTTTAGTTTACAGAAAAGATTATTTGTCACCTGAGCCTTACCCATAAATGCTAAGAAGTAAGTGCCATTGATTTCATGGACGCTTACTTTCAAATATAAGCATGCTTAGGCTTGCTGCCTATGTGGAATGGTTGCAGCTTAGTGGCACAGCATCATCTTTGCATGTAAAGGTCTCGGGTTCAACCCTGGCACCCCCAGCAGGTTTCTCTTCCCAGCATTCCAGGGATGGGAATGTTCTCTGTCTGAAACCCTGGAGAGCCTATGCTAATCAGGGTAAATGCCCCCTTTAAAACAACCACCACCAGCGTATGCTATAATAGCCTGCCTCTGGATAGCCATCTCCTTTCATTGTAAATCTCTGCCATTCTTCCCTTATCGTTTGTAAATTTAAAGTCAGTGAAAGAACATCAATTTTCTTCTAGAAGTGTTACCTCAAGATTTGTTGTTGTTGTTTAGTCGTTTAGTCGTGTCCGACTCTTTGTCACCCCATGGACCAGAGCACGCCAGGCACTCCTGTCTTCCACTGCCTCCCGCAGTTTGGTCAAACTCATGCTGGTAGCTTCGAGAACACTATCCAACCATCTCGTCCTCTGTTGTCCTCAAGATACGTACCTCAAAGTAAGATCACCTAAATATCACTCTTTCCTTCCTTGCTCTTCCGCAATCACTAACAATTTCAGTGACCTGAAGTTCCTTCCAGAGGAGCCCAAAGGAAACCTTAAACTCCTTCCCCCATCTCACTTACATAGTAGAAGAAGATGCATTTTAGACAAACTGGCCAACCCCATTTGAAACCCTTTAAACCCAGTCATCACCAGGAAGACAAGTTTTGCAGTATTTGTTTTTATGTTGATTTTCAAACCCATCTTGAGCATACGAAGCAATGCTTTTCACCTTGCCAAATAGGAATCTTTGGATACCTATGAGACCTCATCTCTCTCTGCCCAGGAACTTTCCCGAGAACGCCAGCACCCTCCTCCTTGCTTTTCTCTGTATCCAACAGGTGCCCTCAACTCCAACACATCAGTCAGCCTCCTTGCAGAGATAAGGAACATGTATTAAATGTTTCTTCTCTTTGTTCCTTGGCAAGCCCATCAGCTGGCAAAAACCTTACTCTCTCCCCCTTCTTCTGCTTTCAGCCCAATCACCTCCCAATTTCTTTTCTTCCCCTGCCCCTCTTTTTATTATTATTCTAGTTGATTCTAATAAAGGTATTACCCAACTGCTATTTTTGAACCTATCTATCTATATTTTCTAAAAGGCAAAAATGAGTACAGTGGTACCTCGGTTTAAGAACAGCCCTGTTTACGAACTATTTGGTATACGAACTCCGCAAAACTGGAAGTACTGTCCCAGTTAGCAAACTTTACCTCAATCTACGAAGGAAAGCCGAACGGTGGAAGGGCAACGGCAGCAGGAGGCCTCATTAGGGAAAGTGCACCTCGGTTTAAGAACAGTTTTGGTTTAAGAACGTACTTCCGGAATGCAGAACGGATTAAGTTCTTAAACCGAGGTACCACCGTACTTTACAAAAAATAACGGGAAAATTAAAGACTATGGCTTGTAACTTATCTACTTTGTCACTAGATGGCAGCATAGTTTAAGGTGAAATAAAGGCTTGCGGGTGGAGCAGGAGTGACTGGCCTCCCTAGTGAGGAGTTCTTGTTATTTTAATGTCAGCAGCAAATTATTACTAACTATCCATTTCTATATAATTACTGAACATGTAGGATGGAACTGAAGACCATTCTCTAAATTCAAATGCTGAATCTGAGTCAGCAACATACATTTTGATGATGGCATTTAAAACAATTTGGTCTGCTCTGCCTATATTCAAGAAGGAAATTATCTACTGATTATGGTGTAATGCAAAATGTTCTGAAGCCCTTCACATTTATGTCAAAGGATTGCCTGGATTTTGGCAATGAATTTTGCATGTGTTCACGCATATGTCTGTTCCATCCATTTGCACATTAATCTGAACCCTTAAAATCTATACCCCAAAATCATATTTAAATAGGTTTTATCACAAAATACATATTTAAACACATATTTTATCTTGTGTATGCATTTCTAAGTATTTCTTTGTCCTGAAATATGCATTTTGTATTCATTTTGGTACTTTTTTAAAAAAAGTTGATAGCTGTGTTGCAAAATTTGGAGAGTAATCTGCAGAATAATTATATTGCAATTCAGGTAGCAGTCTGAGAGGTGCATATGAGCTCAGTTCACTTTAAAATGGGGACAGAGGAAATGTATCTATCCCTGCACCTGCTGGGGTGAATTCCGCACTTGGTAGGAAATGTAAGTGTAAGGGAATGAGACTATGGCAGATTCTTTTTTTCAAGCATGATTCTGGAGCCATTGCTGGCATGGCTGTGAGACTGCTAGTTAAAAACCTTTACACTAAACTAGGGAAATGTAGCAAAAAAATAAAATTGAAACAATAGTGTGGGGGAATATTGGAGAAACAGGACATTAACTGGTGCATGGAATTTGCTTCTCAGCTTTCAAATCTCAGTGGTATGCCTGGCACCTGTTAGCTATGGGTTGCGCTCATAAACTAAAAATGAAAGCTTTATGAAGCAGCAAACCATTGTTGCAGGAGAGATAGTGTCTGTCTGCTTAGCCAAGAGTTTGAACAGTTGGTGCACTAACATAACCTAACAGAACTTGCTCCAGCAAAAGAGAGAATCCCTTCCTGCCATTCAATTTATTTTCATCCTTTAATGGTGGCCTCAATAGGGCAGCAATATATATCTAAGGGGGAAAACAGTTAACATAATCACAGCTGAACACAGGCACCAGCAAACACCATGTAACATGTAAATAGGACTATATGCAGTCTTGGTAGCAACAGCCCCTATAAACCCACATGTACACTCTTTTGTTCCTGTTCCCAGCTTCTTCCAGTACGTACTTCATCTCTACACAGAAAGTCTTCTGTCCTCTTTTCCCTTTCTATGCATGGTTACAAATGTAGAAACCTCTTTAGGACTGGTGTCCAGAATTGATAATTAGATTACTCTTTTAACTGGGTTTCAAAACGCTAACTTTTAAAAAAGAACCATTTAAGCCACATACACTGTTATTGGGATTAATAAAATGTTCTCATGGCTTTGTTGTGCCAAGTATGTTTTCATCTTTGAAGATGGAAAGAAGCACTTAGCAAATGATAGAGCTTTACTTTGAGTCCTTAGGCAATTGTCTTTTATGTCCTGCCATATCATTTATGAATCATCACCTAGAAAAGTTGCTGAACTATGAGGAAGTAGAGTTCTAATTAAGATACAGAAGGGAAAGACTAAAATCCATAATTTCTTATCTGTTCTGTATTGGATTTGGCATTATTTCAGTGATCATTGCAAAGGAGATCATTCTTCCAAGCTTTGAAGGATGTCTAACCTTAAGAAACCTTCACCACTGCTTCAATTGGTGCACAAATGATAGAAGAAATATTTCCTGTGAATTGCATGGACCTGTCTCCACCCTATCCAAGGTGCTTTTCGTGCTCTCAATTCATGCTCTTTTATCGAAAAGAGAAAGTGTCCCAGGGTTCTTAGCACAGAAGTGTCTAAAACTGACGCAGCTAATTTTTATAAACAACAAATTTCCACCTTCTAAACATTGCCAGCAAAAGATTACACTGAGCAGATGTGCAGTTCAACGTATAGATATAAACTATAGCTCTGTTATGCATGCTTTAAGTCCAGCGAATATATACATTTTGGGGGTAGGCTGTCTAGTCGCAGAGAAGGCTAACAAACTGAAGGCTGCAATCCTTACAGACACTTCTCTTTAGTAAGTCCCATTGAAGTCAATGGGACTTAGATCTGAGAATTGCACTACCAACTAGAAGGAAATGAAATCACTCTCCTGGGATGTTGTTGTTTAATCATTTAGCTGTGTCTGACTCTTCGTAACCCCATGGACCAGAGCACGCCAGGCACTCCTGTCTTCTACTGCCCCCCGCAGATTGGTCAAATTCATGTTGGTAGCTTCGAGAACACTGTCCAACCATCTCGTCCTCTATCGTTCCCTTCTCCTTGTGCCCTCAATCTTTCCTAACATCAGGGTCTTTTCCAGGGAGTCTTCTCATGAGGTGGCCAAGGTATTGGAGCCTCAGCTTCACGATCTGTCCTTCCAGTGAGCACTCAGGGCTGATTTCCTTCAGAATGGATAGGTTTGATCTTCTTGCAGTCCATGGGACTCTCAAGAGTCTCCTCCAGCACCACAATTCAAAAGCATCAATTCTTTGGCAATCAGCCTTCTTTATGGTCCAGCTCTCGCTTCCATACACCACTACTAGGAAAACCATAGTTTTAACTATACGGACCTTTGTTGGCAAAGTGATGTCTCTGCTTTTTAAGATGCTGTCTAGGTTTGTCATTGCTTTTCTCCCAAGAAGCAGCCGCCTTTTAATTTAATGACTGCTGTCACCATTTGCAGTGATCATGGAGCCCAAGAAGGTAAAATCTGTAACTGCCTCCATTTCTTCCCCTTCTATTTGCCAGGATGTGATGGGATCAGTGGCCATGATCTTAGTTTTTTTTATGTTGAGCTTCAGACCATATTTTGCACTCTCCTCTTTCACCCTCAATAAAAAGTTCTCTAATTCCTCCTCACTTTTTGCTATCAAAGTTGTGTCATCTGCATATCTGAGGTTGTTGATATTTATTCCGGCAATCTTAATTCCGGCTTGGGATTCATCCAGCCCAGCCTTTCACATGATGTATTCTGCATATAAATTAAATAAGCAGGGAGACAATATACAGCCTTGTCATACTCCATTCCCAATTTTGAACCAATCTGTTGTTCCATATCCAGTTCTAACTGTTGCTTCTTGTCCCACATAGAGATTTCTCAGGAGTCAGATAAGGTGGTCAGGCACTCCCATTTCTTTAAGAACCCCCTGTAGTTTGCTATGATCCACACAGTCAAAGGCTGTTGTGTAGTCAATGAAGCAGAAGTAGATGTTATTCTGGAACTCTCTGGATGTTGTTGTTGGTATTTAAGCCAAAACTCATAAAGAGAGCCTTGGTATGGCTGGAATCAGGGGATCAAAAAGGGGGAGCACAGACAGAGGAAGCGGGCTACAGTCATCCCACGCTTTTCGTTGATCCCAAACCTGCCGCCACCACCATTATCGCTGAGAAACAGTAGTGTAACATCAAGATAAATTCATGAGGCTAGTGGAGTAGAGTGATCCTATCCTATTTAGGAATGACCGAGTGCATGTAACTCAATGATCACACAGTTAGATAAGCTATATACTAGATGCTGTCAGAATACACGTTTAGTAGTGTCCATTCAGAATTTTCATTCATTCATTTTAAGAACTTCATCCTTCCAAAGCCAGCTGGCCAGCAGACTCTCAGATCAGCAAGAATAAAGCGTCAGGCCTGTACACACACTTACCTTAGAGTAAGTCCCATTGAACTCAGTGGGCCTCACTTCGAAGTAGGCATGTATAGGATTGCGGTGTAAGAATGTGAATATTGCAAAACTATAATCCATCATAAACAACATTATTTTCTTGTGACACATGTTACTTGGCTGATAAAGTTGCGAATTAAAGTAAAAGTCTGTGAAGATAGTTATATCTCAAATGAAATGATAATTCCATAACTTGTAGAGATGTTTGGAATTAAATATTTGACAGTGGCACAAGTGAAAATTGCATACCATTGTTAATACTCTTTAGTTCTTGATGATGAAAGCATGAATTTTAGTCATTGAAGCATAAACTGTGATTCTCCAAAAGATTTAAAATTGGGATGCTATAGAAACCTAGCCGGGGTAGATTAGAGTTTGTTATATATTTGTCTTTTTAAAGGGCAATGTTTTTATTTGGACCTTTAAAAATATTATACTTTGGAAACGAGTGTTTTCCCTTTCATTTAGATTCAGATTTTATTGCTGCTATGATTTGGTTTTTCTAAAGATTAAAAGGACTAATGAGGTTGTCTTGTCCCATTAAGTAAGCATCGTGAACTTGGAAAGGAGATGGTTGTGTGCTGACCTCTTTCCCCTCGTGTCAACATTACTAATGGATTTTGTCTCCAAGTGAAAAAGCTGCTGGGCTACAGCAAATTATGTGGCACCTTTGGCTGAATGGCTAGTTGTTACCTTGTCAATTTCAGTGTTCCTAGCCATTAGGCAGAAAGACCAAGTAATGTACTGTTTACAGCCTGCACTTGCCTCTCCCCCCCAAGCATTTTTACTTAAAGAAAAGGGAGGGAGAGTTCTGTCTCATTGATGTAATCTTATACTTGGAATTTATTCCCAGACTGTTTTGGGGAAGAAACAAAATAAATAACGTTGTTAGGCTTGGAACCTTACCAAATGGCTTTAAAACATTTTAATTTACCTAAGTACTGATATTTCTTGGGATGCGGGTGGCGCTGTGGATTAAACCACAGAGCCTAGGGCTTGCCAATCAGAAGGTCAGCGGTTCAAATCCGTGCAACGGGGTGAGCTCCCGTTGTTCGGTCCCTGCTCCTGCCAACCTAGCAGTTCAAAAGCATGTCAAAGGGCAAGTAGATAAATAGGTACCACTCCGGTGGGAAGGTAAACGGTGTTTCCGTACACTGCTCTGGTTCGCCAGAAGCGGCTTAGTCATGCTGGCCACATGACTTGGAAGCTGTACGCCGGCTCCCTCGGCCAATAAAGCAAGATGAGCGCCGCAGCCCCAGAGTCGGCCACAACTGGACCTAATGGTCAGGGGTCCCTTTACCTTTACCTTTACTGATATTTATAAAGCCCAGCATTCCAGCATAAGCAAACCAGATGCTGTTGAGAGAAGCTAACAAGCAGAATATAATGGTAGTGGCCATCCTGTCTTCCTTTTCCCAGCTTCTGATATTTAGAGAGTGACTGATTTAAAAGCTTGCAGATCATGGAGTTTGGACGGCACATAGCTCAATGGTACAGCATGCAATAAGTCCCATATCCAATCTCTGGCATCTCCAAGTAGAGTTAGGAAGACTGCCACCTGAAACACTGTCTACTTTGGTGTAGGGCAGCTTCCAATGAGATTATATATATTTTCTGCAGTCATTGGTATTTGCCATTGAATATTCATCCTCCATGATTTTGTTGGTCTCTTCACTAAATCCTGTGGCAATAGGTTAATTATGTGTTGAATTAAATTATAACATTAACTTCTATTTTTTTGTTTATTTTGAACCTAGTGCAAATTAATTCACACTGAATCACATCACCTGTTCTCTTATCATGCAGTTTAACTATATCCTCTTGTTTCTATGTGTGCAGTTTTAAATGATGGCATCTACAACAATTGGCTACCTCGCTGCCCAGCCCTGACTCCAGATAATTCATAAGCACAATTAGTAAGTAGCGTTAATCCTGTACAGATATTTGGGGTGACGAGGGTGGAGTATGCTCAGTTCCATGAGAATGCCTATTCTCTTATTTCATGACTGCTAGGTTTCCTTATCTAGAGGGTCTTAAATGCCCAGTTTCCCAATCCAGCTAAAGGCTATTCACACTTGGAAGCAGGCTTCTTCTTGTGTGTCTCTAGATGTCCACATTTTTCTGCTTGCACAAAACTTCTGCAGTCTTGTGTGAAAACATGAGAACTACACAAACATACCCAGCTCAGCTCTCCTCTCTCCCTCTCCTCCCCATCACTACTTCCTTGTTTTTCCACTATTGTCGGGTATGGTCAGAGTAAGTACTGAGGGCTCTGGGATGTAGATAAAACTGCAAGTTGGGTTGTTTGTTTCCCATGTGCTAGGCTTGTGATTCTGGGGTGCATTCAGAGAATTGTCCAGTCCTAGCAGTGTTCGCAGATTGTGAAGGTAAGGCTCCAATAACTTGGCCACCTCATGAGAAGAGAAGACTCCCTGGAAAGGACCCTGATGTTGGGAAAGATGGAGGGCACAAGGAGAAGGGGACGACAGAGGACGAGATGGTTGGACAGTGTTCTCGAAGCTACCAGCATGAGTCTGACCAAACTGCAGGAGGCAGTGGAAGTCAGAAGTGCCTGGCGTGCTCTGGTCCATGGGGACATGAAGAGTCAGACACGACTAAATGACTAAACAACAACAACAAAAGTAGTGTTAGATTCACAAGGGAGTTGGGTTGGGCTAATTTACCAGGTCATCTGAGGATACCAGCAGGAGTGGTGTACTCAGAAAATTATGGCTAAACTTCAGGATACATTGGTCACATTTTTAATATCCTTTGGGGGGAAGGAGCACTGGGAGGATTTTAAGCAGGAAAGCGATGCAGGCCCCCAATCCAGAATAGCAGCACATTACCAGTTTGGAGCCCCATAGCTGCTTTCCCTGCAAAACAAAGTTTGCAGTATTACAGCATTTAAGAAGAGTATTTTATGTAATGTGTAGTTTGGCCTTCAGTCAGGAGCCAAAGAAGGCCCATAGACCAGAAACTCAGAACAGTCAGAGAAAGACCCTGCAGAACCCTGGAGAGCTCCAAGAGAGCAGACCACTTGCTCCGATATGGTACTTAGTCAATTTCTGAGCTCTTACATTTTGTTTTATTTATTACAAAATATCTATGCTGCCTTTCCACTTCAGAATGGTGTGTTCAATGCACACAACACTGAGAAACTCAATAAATGCCATTTATTTAGTAACCCTTTCAAAGTAACCCATTCAAAGCACATCAAAAATCAAATGACAAATGAAATCCAGGAAACATTCCAGAGGGAGAACAGCCAAATCAAACAGAAGACAGGCCAAATGACAGCTGTTTGGGGGAGACATCCAACAGGTGACTCCCCTAGCCCCAAAATGAAGAGAGGACTAGATGAATCTGCCGGGGCAGCGAATTCCCAGTAGCTGCCGTCCTGCCACTGCAGGGGTCACTGCAGCTCACCTGGATGGGAGAAGGTTGGCAAGGTGGTGGTGCATAGATGCGCAAGTAAAGCTCAGCCTGTTTATCAATGAAGCCCTGAGAGCGTTTAGATCAATGTGTGGCTGCCCCGTGTGGCAAACCACCAAATTGCAGGTTGCAACAGTGAGTTACCATCAGGTATTGAATTGATTCTGCCCACCCAGACTAACTATTGTCTCCTCCTCGAAAGGAAAGAATATAAGATAGCTTCCTCTTCTAGCTAGGCCTTTAAAGGAAAAACGACGTCTTACACATCCTGTCCTGCCTCCTGATTTGCCTTTTTGTTCTGGCTTTGTCCTCTGGCTCCGAGTCTCTCCTGTCTCTTTGCTTGACTCATCACACAAAAGGAAGCAGGTATGGGAGAAGGTTCTCTGGCCAGGTATCCAGGGCCCAGACTGCAAGGGGCTTTGACGTGAATCACCAACACGTGAATTTAATCTGGCAACCTGTGGCACTCATACAGCTGTTAATGTGCCTGGACATGGGCACAGGAGAATTTAGAAGCTGCATTTTCAGTTGCTTGCCACCCGTGTTTCCAGATTGTTGCGCCACAAATGGAAAGTTATGAGGTGGCAGTTGGAAAAAGATCAAGGCAATTCTTAGGTTTGGCATGAATATACTATAAAGAATGTTTCACTCAACCATTTGTGCTTTTTAAACATTTTTTTAAAAAGAATGTTATTGCCATATATCATTCTGGAACTGTTGGGGTAGCTTCTAATTTATTCAATCAAAGTAAGCTGTAGTGAATAATTACACACCCTGGAGTGCCTTCAGTCCCAGGAAGGATGAATCAAGCTCCGTCAGAGATTTGCTGAAGGGAAATTCTCGAGAAATATGACATTAGTAAACTTTTATGATTCCTTGCATTGCATTTCATCTTGATGGCGCAGACTGCGGGTGAATTCAGTCTGGAAAACAAGAAGCTGTTTTTTCTTGTGACTCCGGTGACAGAGTGAAAAGAGTCCAGCAGTAATGCCCTCTCTTTTTCTTCTCAAACCATTTCCAGTCTGTTCCCAAGACCTGAGAAGCCTAGCGAAAAACTTGAATTAAATTCCCTGAGGACAACAGGCTGCATATCACAAGTTAATGATTCCTCCATGTTAAATCAGAGAGTTGTTTGTGGAAATGATCCCCACAACTCACTTCTTTAATCAACAGCTTGCTTATTTATTTATTTATTTATTTATTTATTTATTTATTGGGGGGAGGGCGGAATCCCTGTGGATGAAGCCTTTGCGCACACGTAAAATATTAATGCAGCTGACAGAAACTGCCTGCTCCTGTCACTTAAATAAACAAGTGGGAAACTAAAACTGTAGGATGCACAGAATACAGTCAGTGTTGATTTTATTATATTTATTCCTTTTTTATAAAAACAAAGCTGGCTGCATAATACTGAAATTCATATGCACCACCACCACATTGTGATTAGAGGCACCCCATTGGAGATCCAGTGTGAGGAAAGAGATGGGGCATTAAGAGGCCTAGACTGAGGAGTTCTGGGTTCAAGTCCTGACTCAGCCAAGGAACTCACGGGGTGATATTGGACCAGTTCCTCCTACTCAGTTTAACCGGACTCAGCTTTGTTGTGTGCAGCGCAATTCATGATTACTAGAAGTCATTCCATATGAATTCACTGAGGTTTAGTCCCCAGTAAGTGTACATTACAATCCAACACTATGCATGTTTACCTGAAAATATGTCCCTCTGTGTTTGGTGGGACTTACTTCCTGATAAAAAAATACACAGGACTACAATTTTAGAGAGACCAAACCAGGATAACTGGCTGGGTTGTTTAAAATGGATTTATTTCAGTTTCTGGGAAGAAACTATTTAAAGGTTATAATAAAGTTGGCTCACTCATGTTTACAAAGAGATCATTTGGAGTATGACCAAAACCTTAATGAAATCTCTTGTTGCAACAGCACAAATTTGAGCGCAGCCAATAATTAAATCATAATTTTCAGGTTTATGTGTTGGTCATGTGCTAGATCATCAGCAGGTTGCACCTAACTAGATACATGATTTCTTTGAGGTAGTCCTTTGGTGGTCAGTATGAATACGCCAGAGTAAGTGGTCCAAGACAAGTGAAGCCAGACTTGTTAAACCCGCTTGTCATAATTACAGGAACTAAGTTACCATGTAAATATTTTTGGAAAGTGATGAAAGTCTCCCTAGGCATGGGAATGCTTACAAATTAATCAGGACTGCAATACAATGCATATTTACCTGGGTGAAAATCCTGTGAAACTCAGTGAGACTTCCCTTTGATGTAAACATTGTGGTGTTATGATAAGGTATAATTCATACTTGATGATATCTGGGCCTTTTTAAAAAAAGAAAAAATTTAATGAGTAAATGACTAAATCTTGCTATGATTGTGTTAGCTTTCATGATAATTGGCCCACAATCCAGAATAACTAATCCCACCCATGTCTAATGTGTTTCCCCCGCAACCATTTGGGTTTGGTGGTATTCCTTCCTGACATTTTAGGTTTAGCAGGAGGTTAATTAGACTCAGTTTCAGCACTACTGAGATGCTTTAGGGCAAAGCACAACAGACCAGTTTTTAAATGTCTGTATTTTAGAAACCCCAGGAGATACCGGCACGAAACCTGTAGCACATTGGAACTACAGCTTCTTCTGCACAAATATATTGAGTAGAATAGAATTTAGTTCCCAAGTATAAACTCTAATTGGACAAAGTTGTGTTAATGATGTGCTCCTGAAGGGCATAATGAAATATCTGACTTTGTAAGTGTGGCTTTCTTTTTAAATGTTATAGCTTTAAGGCACAATGCAAATGTTAATATCCAGATGTTCATATCCAGCAGGGATCAAAGATTTTCATGCTGAATACAGAATGTTGGCCATCCTGGTTCTTACAACTTAGTTTGTATGCTTACATTTGGACACTTAAAAAATATCGAGTAGAGATCAAAGAGTAGTGTTGCTTTGACATGCTAATTTCTGGTTATCGCATGAATGTTTCTTAGTATTTTACCTCAAAGGCAGAAAGATCATAAATCAAACCACTATCTTGGAATAACAACCATATCTACTGCTAAAGAGTAATGAAGGACGGTGCACTAGATTGCTCTTTTCTCTTGCAGACGGGAGACAGTATTGAAGATATTGATGAACTGATTCCATATTTATAGGTGTAGTGCCTGCGAAAAGGTGAATCAATAACAACCTACCATAGCTAGAAAGTAAATCAGATGAAGATATTTGAGCTAGGGTGCCTGGATGCAAAATGACAGTGTACTTGTGCCTTGAATAGCTGCAGAGAAGCCATGATTCATGCTCTTGCTAGTTCTCATATGGAGGTGGAGAAGCCAGCTTGGCTTGCCCCATGAAAATAAATCAAGCATGATCCATGCAGACCTGGCTTCTGTGGTTCTTCTCCCTCCATATAGACAAAGAATCATATGAAGTGGGCTTTTGCAGAATTGGGCATTAACCCTTGTGTTTCTGGACACCCTTGGCTCACACCTCCAGCAACTCTTGCCTTCAGTGCCTCTCCCTGTCAGTTAGTCTTGCTCCTCAGGAGAGAGTCCTGCTGACAACTCAGTTGCCAAGCCAGCACTGACTGCCCCTCTGTCTCCTGGGTCACAGAGATGCCAGCGCAAACTGCTCAGATTCCACCCACAGAAGTACCTGTTTGCATGTCCATTCCTAGGACTTGCTGTGCTAAACGCTGTGCCTGCCCCACTCTTCAAAAGGAAGAGGGTGTGTTGCTTGTTGCATCAACATCTTTGCTTATGCTTAGCCATGCAGTTCATCTTCTTTCCCTTTTAAACCTTGTGTGCATATCATACTGACTGAAACATTAAGGATTTGGGCAGAAGCAAAAATGAGTTCAGTATCTTGCTTGAGTAGCAAGGGCCAGGAGTGCCTGGGCCACATATGATTTTGTTGTGCTCTGTGCTCAGGCAAGGCAAAACTCATGTGGAATACAGAGTAAGGTTGAGGCTGGGTACCAGCAGACTGAAGCAAGGCTGGATGTAGGGGGGTTCCTGCTGAATGCTGTGGCTCACGCTGTGCTCTTCAACCACAAATCTCTTGTGCTGCTTCAGCAGAGAACAAACCGAGCCTCAGCCCTCTATAGCAGCGGCACAGTTACCTCCTAATTGTGAGCCCTGCCCATGCTGTTTTACTTACAGGAACCAGCCCTTTCGATTAGTCTCTTGCTGTGACAGAGCTGAGGAGTCTCTGTCTGCATTGGATCTTCACTGAGTCTTTTGACAGAGCCACATCCTCTGACCAGGGCCACAACGGCCCTGCAGAGTCCTCTGGTAGCAACACTCCGGGGTGTGCCCTGAATGCCCTTCCCCTTCTGTTTCAAAACCCTCTGCTTCATCACCTGAAGTGGAGTCTGATTCCTGGTCCCCCAACATCCTTGAAACAAGTGTTCTACTTGGAACTATCCAAGGTCCTGAAGCTCCAGCCTGAAACTATCTGACTGATGTATTAATCTATTCCCAGGTATCTCTTGTGCCCCATGGACCCTCATTTGTGGTGAAGTCTGTACAAGTCATCTTCTGTGTGAGCTCTCAAAGTCCCTACTGCTGTTTCACAGGCTTGCCCACACCTGGCCCCAGTGTGCCTTCTTCTGTCTTTTTCTGGCCTCTCTCCTTTCTAAGGAAGGTCGGTGTGCTGGTCCCATAGGTTATCTGAGAGGCGAGGTCCAAGTCTGGTTCGTGGTCAAAGGTGCAACATGGAGGCAGTCCATAGTGGCTGAAGCTGGGTGCAGGGCAGGGAGTCAGGTGAAGTCAGGAACAGGCATGCAAGCAGGGAGCCAGGGCGGGTCAGGAGCTCTAGCAAAAAAGCAGGACAGGGTTCAGGCAGGAACTAGCAACCAACCATGTTGCTCCCACAACTTGGGACTTGGGGCTGGCCGGCTTTTATCTGCTCCGAGGCATAGGGCGGCCCTGGTCCACAGGTGACTCGCCTCTCCTGGCCTGGAGGTGAGCACTCCTCCTGCGGGAACTTAGTTCCCTCTGCCTCTCTGCCCTGAGCCTCTGCAGCTCAGGAGAGGCTGGAGGGTTACCGGACCCAGAGGCAACCTCAGCTTCCCCTGACGGGGCTGAGAGTGGAGCACCTGCAGGCAATGGGTCCTCCATCACCTCAGAAGCCAGAGCAGACTCAGCTGGTGCCTGCACCTGAGGACCCAGCACAGGTGAGGACCCTTCAGGCTCAAGTCCCAGCCCCGGCTCAGCTGGTTCTGGAGGCGGGGACTCCTGTGCAGGCTGGGATCCCTCAGGTTCAGCATCTGAGTCCGAATCGCCGGCCATCACAGTCGGTGTGTTTTTCCAGGGTCGGTGTCACAGGTCCTAACACGGGAAATGTACTTTCAAGATTAAACTGTCCTGTTACTATGAACCAGGATTAGCCATGCTGTCTGGCACTGATAAGAGTTGGAGTTCTACAGCATTTGGAGGCCACTTGTTTCCAACCCCTGCCTTATGGGAAGCCAAGAAATCGGACAAATCTTCCACTGTAGTTCCACCAGAACTGGTATACAGAAGTATGTTGCCTCTGGTTCTGGAGGTATTACACAATCCTCATAAATGAGCCCTACTTTCATTATGTGTACATTTCCCTCTGATGCTGAGAATTTGTCTAATATCTTTGCTGATTGATTACTGGGGTTTTTCATGCTGGTACCAAATCAAATAGCTTGGTTAATTTATATTCGCTTCAGAATATTTGAATACTGATAGATCTCTGTGACACTTGAAATATATAGTTCTGTGAACTGAATCTGAAAACATCATTGCCAAGCAAGTCAGTGATAAATAGCGTTTGTAGAATTTTCAGATAAAATACCTACCTAATTCGCAATCCTCACAGACAGGAGACCCCTGTCGAGGTATAATAGCTGTTGATTATTCTTTATAAGAAACGGGAGCCGCAGAACTAATTCAAGATAATGTGCTCCATGGGTACCACACATCTGTAAAAAGGTAAGCATACAGACAGAGGCAACTTCGGAGCAGAAAGCATCATTCTGCTTTCTCTGCAAAAGAACAGCTGAAGGCCAGCTAATTCAAAGTTAACTTTAAATGAAAAGGCTGCTATGAAACTGCTGTTATTTCATGTATATTTAAATTGCATATCCTTTCAAATGATGCAGTGAAGTAACACACATAAAACCAGGAGAGAGAGAAAATTGCAAGGGCCATATCATCTGCAGTGGCTAATAAATAATGCACCATAGCTGTAGGCTCTATATTTATGTCTAAAATCAAGGCATACTATCAACATTTTAGTATGCAGATGTTGGTGCCTCTCAACAGTGGGGGGCCTACTAGTGTACCAATCTTGTCAAACCATTCAGCAAAGGGTGTGGCAGGTTTCATTTGAGAGATGAAGTTGATAAGCCAAGAGGCAGAACCTGGTGTCTTAAGAGGTGGAGTCTGATGGAACCTTGACAGGTCAGCTGGTAGACCCTGGGAAGTTAGGAGGTCATTTGTAGAAAACACCTGATTCATGCAGTTATTACATATACTTCCAAATGTTTTTGTGCAAGCCAGGTGTGGGGAACCTTTGGCCCTTCAGATGTTACTGAACTACAATTCCCATCGGCTCTAGAGAGCATAGCCAACTGCAGTGTCAACAGGCTTTCCAGTTCTGGTTTGGAGGTAAGTTGTAGCTGTTTCCACACATTATCCACTTGAATAAGATATGCTGTAGCTAAATGGGGAGAGGGGCTGTGCCACTGGTCACAGTACCTGACACCATGCATACCACTGGCCCAGTCTGGAAGGGTTAGCTGAGAACATGGAGGCACTCCCTGCAGTCGGTGCCCCAAGTGTGTAGAGTGTGTATGAACATTCAGCTGAATTCACCTTGTGGTATCTCAAGGAGACAAGGGGCAGGGGCAGCTGTGAGGCCCCATTCCAGTTTGTTTTATTTATTAGGCATATTTAAAACCCACCTTTCATCATAGGGGGGCAGGCTACAGCATTTATGTTATTTATTTCATGAAATGTATATACTCCTTGATTGTTTAAGGAAAAGAAAACCCTCAAAGCAGGACGCAAATGGAAAACGTCATTATTGCAAAGTTAGCTAGAAACAAAAATAAACGTCTGATTACTGATGAGAGCAACAAATTTACAAGGGATGCTAAGAGTAATAATCCAACAACATCTGGAGGGGACGAGATTGGGGAAAGCTGGTGCGGTGTCTGCTATTTTGAGGGATGGGGGCGGAAAAGGCAGATTCTCACTAAAATTTCCACCAACCATTTGTATCTCTTCCCTGAAGTTAAGCGTTCATGGTATTTCCTTTGAGGCAGAGAGGAAGACGGTTATTAGACAAACACACTGGATTGTCCATCTGTCCATTGCTCCTGTGATGAACCACTGGACTGGCAGGAACCTACCGTATTTTTTGCACCATAACACTCACTTTTTTCCTCCTAGAAAATAAGGGGAAATGTCTGTGCGTGTTATGGAGCGAATGCCTGCGGGTGGCGGGGGGATCTGCTGCAGTTGTGAGCAGAGGATCCATGGTTCCCCTTCCTCCTCCGTGGTTACAAAGCATGGATCCACATGGATCCTCAGGATTTTTGCATTGGGCTACTCCAAACTCACTGTCAGATTACATGTCTGTGGCCACAGCATGAACCACAAAAATCATATATCCACTATTTCGTTTAGAATATTTTTTTCCTTGTTTTCCTCCTCTAAAAACTACGTGCGTGTTATGGTCTGGTGCGTGTTATAGAGCGAAAAATACGGTATATTGTTTGGATGTGGGCACTCTTCAGACTCTCCTTTTTGTGGCTGTTCTGCCATAAAAACAATGAATAAGCCTTTCACAATGCCACTGTGATTTCTGTGATGGGACTTTCAGGCAGGAAGCACCTCTGATTCAGCCATTGGAGTGGGGAAACTCAATACCCTTGCTCCATTTCAAAACTTGTATAATATTAATACTAATCATTGTTTATTAAGATTCCGACATGTTCACAACTGTTCTAACAGCTGAGTGCCTGTAAGCTAAATTGATTTTAGCCCTCAGACACCCATTAACAACTCTGCTTCCCATTTAGATAATGGAGTACAGTTGTTTCGGGCTGGTTTGTGAAATGACATCCATTTGATTTATAACTGACCTTGGCTGAATAAGGCTGGTTGCATGCTAGCATTCAAATGAACAGAAGCCTCATTTGATTACTAAGTGGGGAATGTGACTCTTGAGAGAGGACAGGAATCCAAAAACACCTTAAACATCAATTTCTCATTCAGTCCCCTCATAGAGTGGCTGGAATGTTTCTAAGACCCTGTCCTGTACAATAGAGGTGGGGGGGGGCTGTGGCCCTCAGGATAGTGTTGGACTTCAACTCCTACCAGCCTCGGCCAGCAGGACCAATGGTTAGGGTTGATGGGAGCTGTAGGCCAACAATATCTGTAGAGCCAGTTTCCTCACCCCTGCTGCACACAATTATCTGGAATTAAGGCACATAGAATTCATTGGTGCTTAGTACTGAGTAGACAGGCATAGGATTACAGTGGTACCTCAGGTTACATATGCTTCAGGTTACAGACTCCGCTAACCCAGAAATAGTACCTTGGGTTAAGAACTTTGCTTCAGGATGAGAACAGAAATTGTGCTCCAGTGGCGCGGCGGCAGCAGGAGGCCCCATTAGCTAAAGTGGTGCTTCAGGTTAAGAACAGTTTCGGGTTAAGAACGGACCTCCGGAACGAATTCAGTACTTAACCCGAGGTACCACTGTATACTGAAAGATACTAAGGGCCAGTTTCATATTGTACTTAGGTGTTGGAATAGGACGCACGGGATTCGGGTTCAAATCCCCACTCAGCTACGAAGCTTACTCTGTGACTTTAAGCTACTACTCACTGTCTCACCCTCATTTACCTCATAAGTTTGTTGTAAGGACTAAAGGGAAGGACAGACAGCAAGACTACACTATTATTATTTTATTATTTAATGAATTTATATACCGCCCTATACCCGGAGGTCTCAGGGCAGTTCACAGAAGAAAATCAAAATATAAAACCACAATATATATAATCAAAATAAAAACAACAACCCAATAACACCCCCCCAAATAACCACATTTTAAAAGGGCATAGAATGTCAATCAAATCAACCAAAGCCCTGGTTAAAAAGGAACATTTTTGCCTGGCCCCTAAAGGTGTACAGTGGACGCTCGGGTTGCGAACGTGATCCGTGCGGGATGCACGTTCACAACCTGCAGCTTTCGCAACCCGCAGCGGCGCGTCTGCGCATGCGCTGGTTGCAATTTGGCACTTCTGCACATGCGCAAAGCGTGATTTAGCGCTTCTGTGCATGTGTGACTGTCAAAACGAAGAAGTAACCTGTTCCGGTACTTCCGGGTTTCGGTGCATCCATAACCCGAAAAAAATGTAACCTGAAGCGTCTGTAACCTGAGGTATGACTGTATAATGAAGGTGCCAGGCAAATTTCCCTGGGGAGAGCATTCCACAGACGGGGAGCCACTGCAGAGAAGGCCCCGTTTTCGTGTTGCCGCCCTCCAAACCTCTAGAGGAGGGGGGCTTAGAAGATGATATCGGGGTCTGGGTAGGTTCATAGGGAAAGAGGCAGCCCTTGAGGTAATGCAGTCTTGAGCAGTTTAAGGCTTTATAGGTCAAAACCATCACTTTGAACTGGGCTCAGAAACTAATTGGTAGCCAGCGCAGTTGGACCAGGATCAGTGTAACATGCTCAAACCATCTTGTTCCGGTGAGCAACCTGGCTGCCGAATTCTGCACTAGCTGAAGTTTCCAAACTGTCTTCAGAGGCAGCCCTACGTTTAACACATTGCAGTAATCTAACCTTGGTAGTAATCTAACTACACAACACCACTTACGCTGCTCATCTGACTGGGTTACCCCAGCTGAGGTGACTTCCAATAAATTAAAACACAGTAAGACATCAAACATTTAAAAGCTCCCTATTCAGGGTTGCATAGCCTAAATACACGCCAGCCCAAGATTGTAGTCCAAACCCCATTTGTCTTGTAATAAGCCCCACTGAATTCAGTCAGACTTCCTTCTGAGAAAAAATGGTTAGGATTGCAATGTAAGCTTCTAGGAAAAATGAATTTCTAGTGTTCTGAAAACCTCACGCAGATCAAACTTCAAAGAAGCATTCATTTTAGGAGTTGATTATATACCAAAACGTGAGGTGTTACTCATTGTGAGGGGCTGTGTATCTTTAAGTATAACTACTTAGGAAAAACCACTGACATATTTTTACAGAGGGATCTCAGCTTGTTGCAACAATAATGCCTCTCAGCATTGTGTTAGTTTTTAAATAATAAATGAAGCCAGAAACTAAATAATTAACAACATGATTGTTTAAAATAAAATCATTTTCCCTGGATATTTTTGTCGCATACTAGCAAGAGCAGAATATTCTCCCTTGAAGTGGGTATTGAGGGAATTCTCTGCATACAGACATTTTGGCGCAAAGGTGGTGGAGCAGCTCGTGAAGAAAGGTCTCAAAAGCTTTATGCGTGAATCTTCGCAAATATTTAAGTTTTTGGGAGATACTCCCAAGGCCAGCCTAAGATATTTTGGTACCTGAGGCAAACCACAGAATGGTGCTGCCTCTGCCCCCTGCCAGGGAAGAAGGGCTGAGCGAAGCTCTGCATCAGAAACAAGGAGGGAATAAAGATCTAGACTAGGAACAAGGTGGGGGGACAAATAGACCTCACTCGACGGTTGAAGAGGGAATCAAAGGAAGCTGTGGAGTGGTGGGGAAGGGGCCACTCTGAGTCACTCTGGACAGCTGCAGAGCCCATAGGGCAGTCCCACCAATTTCTCCCTGTGGGTGGGAGGAGACAGCAGCACCTCCTATTCGTTGAGAAGATACTGTAGCAGTGCCATTGGATGGGGACAGGGCTGCCAAGATGGCGGCAGAGCTGGCTTCCAATGAGCAGCAGAAGCAGCAGCAGGAGGCCAGGTCTGTTGCCCTTGTGGATCCTGCTGCCTGAGGTAGTTGCCTCAGCTTGTCTCATTGGTGGGCCAGCTCTGCTCACCCCACTGGGCTACTGCTGGCTGGCTGAGCGAGCATAGCCCTAGTTCAGCTGGAATGTTCCATAGCCCTGGCCAAGATCTGCCTATCCCAAACTCAGCCTGGCAGATCTGGGCTTCGATTGCGCTCTTAGGCATCGACGGAAAGCATGCTTATTTTGAAATGAACACCACTGAAATTGAGGTGATATTCTTCCAAGTAAATGAGGTCCAAGCGATCTCAGGGCCTTGGCTCTTATCCAAAGCGTTTGTAGTTCTCAACTGCATGTCAAAACCATAGAGATCAATGCTATCCCCTCAGGTTACAAGCCAATGGGTTAATGGGCATGTTAGGAACTAACTGGTTCCTCCAGGTGACCTGTTTATTGAGCATTCATCCTGATTTGCCAGCACAAAACCTACACAAGAGCAAGGCTGTGCTTGGTCTTAACTGAGCATTCATTCTGATCTGTTCGCAAGGTGACTAGAAGACAATGAGCATCTATCCTGATTTGCTTGCAGGGTTTTTGTACATCCTTCCATTAATCATTCATCTCATACTTTTCAGTGCATATCCCATGACTTCCCTAACTGCAAAAAGTGTGTGTGTGTGTGTGTGTGTGTGTGTGTGTGTGTGTATTAGATTTGTACCCCCTCAAGTATGCCTGAATAAGCACAACTCTTGAATTTGCAAGGTAAGAACTATATACAGTATAAGAAGTGAGGCGTAACTGCACGTGGCCATTACTTTTCCTGGGAAAAATATATCTTTAAAGAAGATGAGACAAAAGTATTATATGTAATTTTCAGATGCAGTTACCAGAGAGAGCAGGGCAACTTTTGAGTTCTGGTGCCTGACACCTGTATCCAGTCCAACCGCAAATGGCAATGACCTTAAACTCTAATCAGCACCAAGTGTCACTTAATTCAGGCTCATCATCCACCCCCATCATTCTGCCCAGACGCTGAGGTCCAGCGCCGAGGGCCTTCTGGCGGTTCCCTCATTGCCAGAAGCAGCTACAGGGAACCAGGCAGAGGGCCTTCTCGGTAGTGGCACCTGCCCTGTGGAACGCCCTTCCAGCAGATGTCAAAGCGATAAACAACTACCTGACATTCAGAAGACATCTTAAGGCAGCCCTGTTCAGGGAAGTTTTTAATGTATGATATTTTACTGTATTTTTGGTTTTTATGGAAGCCGCCCAGAGTGGCTGGGGAGGCCCAGCCAGATGGGCGGGGTATAAATAATAAATTATTATTATTATTATTATTATTATTATTATTATTATTATTATTATTATTATCATCATCACCACCTTTCAAGTAGTATTTTGGTGGGAAAGTGATGGAGCAATAAGCCAGTTTTGAATGGCTGAGTTGTGAATGTTGCATTGTTAGCTGCAAAGCAGAGGTGTGTGTGGAATAAACACAACAGAATTAAGACACACCGGATTTTCTGTGTAGAGTCGCCCAGAACCTGGAACAAATGTTTCTGTCATAGTTCTATCTACATACACACAGCCCTGCAAACATTACCAGTTTCAAAGCAACCTCTGCAGAGCTCCCAAGTGACCAGAGGTCAGGCAGCGAAGCAGCGTTCAAGATCTTCTGCTTGATATGAAGCAAACTCATCATGTAAATATTGTTGCGAGTATGGCTGGCTCAGTCACTGGGTATGGGTGCTTGGGGACTTGGCAAAAGAAAGTTAACGTTTTTTAATGACTGTGGGTGGTTCCCTGAATGGTGATTCACCTGGATGGGTGGAGGGGGGTCTAAGACAAATGCTCGGCAGGTGTGTTTCTGTGTGTGGAAACAAAAGCAGGGAATGGGCCATTAAAGGCAAGAGGGTTTCACATATATGCTGATGAGGTCTGAGCTAGCAGTGACTGATCAGGAAAGAGATTTGGGGGATGTGAGAAATTAACTCAAGGAAAACAGCCTTGATCCAACATGAGGATGCTGTGAAAAAAAGGCAACTTGTGTGTTAAGCTTAACTGGGAGAGGGAGTTCTGCTTTTTGCACCCCAAAATATATTGTAGTTTATATAAATAATTTTTTATATAAAATTTTATATACTGGGTTTTCCCAGTAGTGATGTATGGAAGTGAGAGCTGGACCATAAAGGCAGCTGATTGCTAAAGAATTGATGCTTTTGAATTATGGTGCTGGAGGAGACTCTTCAGAGTCCCATGGACTGCAAGAAGATCAAACCTATCCATTCTTAAGGAAATCAGCCCTGAGTGCTCACTGGAACAACAGATCCTGTAGCTGAGGCTCCAATATTTTGGCCACATCATGAGAAGAGAAGACTCCCTGGAAAAGACCCTGATGTTGGGAAAGATGGAGGGCACAAGGAGAAGGGGATGACAGAGGACGAGATGGTTGGACAGTGTTCTCGAAGCTACCAGCATGAGTTTGACCAAACTGTGGGAGGCAGTGGAAAACAGGAGTGCCTGGCGTGCTCTGGTCCATGGGGTCACGAAGAGTTGGACACGACTAAACAACAAGAAGTCTTCTAAAACTGATTTCCACAAGGTTCATCCAAACCTAAATTCATATGCTAAATAGCTGGATCATGTCATAAGTTTCTAGAAGATTTTGTATATCAGAATCCATAAATTAATTCAACATCATACAACTGAAATATTATTCCCGAGGGTATTTTTCATCCATCAGTCTTCAGCTGCTCAGGAATAATAGAAAATGCAAGCTCACTTGATTCTTATGAATTGTCTGTCTGTCAAGGCTACGTTGTTTGCCAATCTCTATGTGGGCTTTAAAAAAAAATTTCTCTGTACAATGTACTTTTTGTGTCTTTGAGAATGAGTGTGAACTTCACTATCGGGGCCAAAGATTAGGAAGCTGCTGTTTATTTCCGAAGCTGCTGTTTATTTCCTTATCTGTGTTTGACAGAGTGATCTACACTTACTGGGCAGGAAGGAGAGGATCTGTTCCAATGGCAGCCCATTAAGATATTTAATTTAGAACATGATTCCTGGATATCTGTTGGAATTTGTGGCTCCTCCTTAAATTTCGTCCCACACACTTTTCTTATATTAGTGTGCGAGATATGGTAGTTTTTGTAATGTATCAGACAGCACAATCCTAGGCATGTCTTCTCAGAAGCAAGTCCTACTGAATTCAATGGGACTTGCTTCTAGGTACATATGTATAGGATTGTTAGATTACCATTTCCAGGCTTTCCTTCCTTCCTTCCTTCCTTCCTTCCTTCCTTCCTTCCTTCCTTCCTTCCTTTCTTTTGTATAACAGCCTATATTTCAACAGAAATCTGTATGCAGTTTACATATGCCAACAAAAATGAATATATATTTTTTTGGCACTTCCGGTAGAGCGCGGACCCGAGGCAGGCGAGGGTTTTTTCGGGAGAGAAAGCCCTAGCTATTTTTGGCCGTAAAAAGGGGGTTTGAGGGCGGAAAACCCCCCGTTGACCTTCCGGAGGGGGTCTGGAGGTCCAAGTTCCCGGCGGAGCCAAAAGCTGATCGTTCGGTCGCCAGGTAGCCCTAGGTGAAGAGTGTGACGGAACGCGCAGCGGGCAATCGGGCAGCCATTGCAGCGGCCAAATAGCGAAGCCCCGAGCCTGCAGGGAATAGCGCTCTGCTCTCAACACAAAGAAATTCGGATTCCAATAATAAGTTTGTAAGACCTGAGGCTTTAAAACAGCAAGGAAGTCTCCGAAAACAAAGAGAAGAATTCGAGCTCAGCGGCTGTCTGGTATCACAAAAGAAAGACGCAGCGTTACCAGCAGAGCTGAAAGCGAAAGTAAGTTGCCGCTAGCGGTTACAGTTGCCGTCTCCCCTGTAATTTTTGACATTAAGTTTCCTTCTAAAGGAGTGAGAAGGGGAGTAGCGAAACTTTGGGACAGAATTGAAATCTCAGTGAACACTGAGTTATTGTAAATTGAATATAGAGGGACCACCTGTTGCTGTATCTGTAATTAACTATTTCACAAGGAGGAAGCTCCGGCGCCATATTAACCCGGGGCTAAGAAGAATCTCCGACTCTGACGCTAGACTAAGAGACTTAAAAGACAGTGTGGCTGAGAAGATAAGAGTACTTAGATGTTTCTTTTGGCCGTCTTTTGAGGGTTCACTTCTCCCCTTTGAATAAGACTATCAAAATTAAGGGACAGAGCTGGAAGAACAGGGGAAATAACCATATAAAACTTTCCCTCTAAACTTGGCTCTCTGGCCCCATCTTGTGGCTTGAACTAATTATTACACTCCAATGCTGAAACCTCTAATGGAAACCGTATAAAGTTTGTGAACTCAGCTGATTAGAAACTGCTTTAGAGAAACTCCTTCTCCTAACAGCTCACACGTTATGAACTGCTCAGTATAAAGTATATTGACTAGATTTTGGAGCTTATAAATTAGAACCTGGTTTGACTTCTTTCTCTACTTCGACGCCCTCCTCTGGATTATAACTGAACTACACCTGAATCTTACCTGACTTTAGAAATTAGACTTTGGTCTGACAAATCAGTGTATTGATCAACCAATGCCACGGATGGATTAGCCCAACTAGGGGCAAGAAGAAAACAGAAAGATACAGACAGAGGCGATAAATTAACAAATTTTTTTTTTAACTTCTTTTTTGCTCTATCTCCCCTTCCCCGGGGGGGGGGGGGTAGAAATACTTAATGGAAAGTTTCTGGGTGTGATAAGTTAAAGAAGCAGAAATTGTATCTGTTATATTGATTTTTCTTCTTCTTCTTTAGGCTGAATCTGTTTTACTGTTGGCTTCTGGTTGGTATCTCATTAATAATTAATTAGAATTGGGTGGCAAAGGTATAGTAAGCAAGTGGTGTGAATACCTGATATCTCAATATCTAAGAAAATGTCACATATACAAAAAAAAGGAGGCGAGGGGGGGACTCCAACAGAAAGGAGACCCTCAAAGCAAGAAACAGAATTTAGAACAGAAATATTGAAGATGTTTGCAGAAATAAAACAAAGCGAGAAAAATTTAGAGACGAAATTAGAACAGGTAGATAATAAAATCGGGAAGATGGACAAAAAGATTGAGGAGACAGTTAGTGAACTGAAGGGACAGATCAAAGAGGTTTCAAAGAGAGTGGATGAAGGATTTAAGAAATCAAAGCAGGAAATGAAAGAGTTGAAACGGGAAGAAGAGAAGATGAAAAATGAGATTGCAGACTTAATTAAAACACAGGAAGAAATGAAAGACTCTATTGCAATGAATGAACTAAAACAGAGAGAAGTGAATTTAAGATTGAGACACATACCGGAAATACAAAACGAAAATATAAAAGAAAGATTGACAAAGGAAATTGCGCAGTGGATGGACTTACCGGAGGAAGAAGTTGCAAAGAGAATACAAAATGCATTTAGAATGAAAATCAAAACAAATAAGTTAAAGAAATTCCCGGGTGATTGTTTAATAATCTTTAAAGATAGAGAAATGAGAAATTTGGTACTCCAAAGGAATAGAGAGAGAAGATTATACATAGACGGGAATTACATAATTTTATTCAAAGACATACCGATAAGACTGTTGAAACGAAGAGAAGCTTACAAACCGCTGGTGCAATTACTTAAGAAAAACAAGATCGACTTGAAGGAATTTCGTTCTTCTATAAAGGTGTAAAAAGAAGACTAGTAAGTCCGGAGGAAATAGGAAAATTTACAAGAAGATATAAAGAACTACAACAAGGAGAAGAAGAGGTAAAAGGAGCAGAAGGAGGAGCAAGAAGGAAGGAAGACTCTACATCAGAAGGAGAAGAAGAATTGACCGGGAGAGAATCAGAAGAAGAGGAGGAAGAGGAAGAAGGAGAAAGGACAGAAAAACTTTAAAGTAAACTCAAATCCAAACAGCTAAAAGAATGACGCTAAAACTATGGAACTGGAACATCAATGGAATGAACGATAAGAAGAAACGGAACGGAATTGAACATATCTTGAAAAAGAAAAAGTTGGACATCATATGCTTGCAAGAAACGCACGTGGCAAGAAAGCATAGGAAAATTCTGATCAATAAAAGATTAGGGAACGAATTTATATCCTCGGATAAAGAGAAAAAAAGAGGCGTTGTTCTATATATTCAAAACAAAATCGAATCACACCAATTATTTAAAGATGAAGAAGGGAGAATCATTGCGGTCCAAATTAATTGGCAAGGGGAAAAATTAATAATTGTTGGGATCTACGCACCAAATGGGAACAAGACAGAATTTTTTAGATCGCTCGAAGAGAAGTTATTTGAGTATATGGACCAAAAAATTATACTAATGGGAGATATGAACGGGGTGACTTCAATAGAAATGGACAGATTAAGAAAAACGATGAATAAAGAAGGGAAACTACCCAAAACTTTCTTTACGATGACGAAGAACTGTAACCTGGTAGATATGTGGAGGCTCAGACACCCATTGGAGAAGCAGTTTACCCATCACTCAGAACCAAATCAATCTTTCTCAAGAATAGATCAAATATGGGTCTCGAGCGAGTTAACCCCAAGAATACAAAGAATTGAAATACAAGCGAGGGTGATCTCCGATCACAATCCAATAGTAATGGAGTTAAAAAGTTTGGAAGAACGATCTTTTAGGTGGAGACTAAACGACAATTTATGGAATGACCAAAAGTTTGTTGAAAAAGCACAAAGAAATCTAATTGAATTCTTCATGAATAATATGGATAAAGGGACAAAAATGAGTGTGGTGTGGGACGCGAGTAAGGCAGTGATGAGGGGCCTCTGCATCCAACAGAATGTATGGAAAAGGAATAACAAAGAAAGAGCGACAAAAGAGATTCTGAGACAGATTATGAACAATGAACAAAAGTTGATTAAAAAACCCAACAACGTGAAGATAAAACAGGAAATAAAGATTCTCCAAACCCAATTTGCAATGTTAGTTAATAAAGAGGTTGAATGGAACGTGAAAAGACTAAGACAGATAAACTTCGAGTTCGCCAATAAATCAGGAAAATGGCTCGCCTGGCAGGTTAAGAAAAAAAAAGAACAAAACACAATTCATAAAATTGAGTTGAATGGAGAAGAAACATCAGAACCGAAGGAAATTAGGAGAGCGTTTACGGACTTTTACAAGCAACTATACAGAAATAAAGATAGAAATAACAAAAGAAAAATAGAAAGATACTTGAAAGAAAAAATGGTAAGGAAGATCCCGGTAGATCAAAAAGAACAGCTGAATGCACCAATATGCAAGGAAGAGGTAGAAGAAGTTATAAAAGAGTTAAAAAGAGGGAAAGCACCAGGACCGGACGGATTCACTTGCAGCTACTACAAAGAAATGAAAGACATATTAATGGTTCCGTTGATTAAAGTAATGAACAACATCTTAAAAGAAAAAGATATCCCTGGAACATGGAAAGACGCATTTATTACAATAATACCAAAACAAGATTCGGACCTCACACAAGTCAAGAACTATAGACCCATCTCGTTATTAAATATAGACTATAAGACTTTCGCAGGAATTTTAGCTAAGAGATTAAAAAAGATACTAGTAAAAATTATACATAAAGATCAAGAAGGCTTTCTACCCGGCAGACAAATAAGAAATAATATAAGAAGCATAGTGAACGTTATTGAATATCTATCTGATAGATGCGACAAACCAGCAAGCCTAATATTCGTAGATGCGGAGAAAGCCTTCGATAATGTGGTTTGGGAATTTATGTTGAAGAACTTGGAGCTTATGGAGGTGGGTCAAGACTTTTTTAACGGCATTGAAGCAATATATACGGACCAGAAAGCAAGATTGATAGTAAATAACTCTATCACAGAAGAAATAAAGATATGTAAAGGTACAAGGCAGGGCTGCCCACTTTCGCCTCTACTATTCATTGTAGTTTTGGAAGTCCTTCTAAATGCAATTAGACAAAATAGCCAAATTAAAGGGGTGACATTAGGAGTAAATGAATACAAAATCAAGGCCTTCGCGGATGACGTGGTTTTGACGGTGGAAGAACCTATAGAAAGTATAAAAGAGATATTAGAGGAGATGGAACAATTCGGAAAAATGGCAGGATTTAGGCTGAATAAGAAAAAGACTAAAATGATAGTAAAAAATATGGACGGCGATAAGATCAAATTATTACAACAAAGAACGGAAATTGAGGTTGTGAAAAAGATTAAATACTTAGGAATATGGCTTTCCGATAGGAACATAGATTTATATCAACTTAACTATATCCCAGTATGGAAAGGCATAAAAAGAGATTTAGAGAGTTGGGCCAGAATGAAATTATCATTCTGGGGAAGAATATCGATGGTAAAAATGATGGTTCTTCCTAAGTTGCTATTCCTATTCCAAACTATACCCATAATTAAAGACACAAAAATATTTAAAGAGTGGCAAAAGGCGATTTCAAGATATGTATGGGAAGGGAAGAAGCCCAGGATTAAATTTAAATTACTAACAGACACAAAAGAAAGAGGTGGCTTCGCCCTACCAGACATGAAACTTTACTATGAGGCAGCATGTCTGTGCTGGATTAAAGAATGGGTAAAGTTGGAGAATAAGGAATTATTAGATCTTGAAGGGTTCAACAACAAAGCCGGGTGGCATATGTATTTGTGGAGTGACAAAAAGAAGGCAGATAAAGGATTTATGAATCATATTTTTAGAGGTGCTCTAATAGAGGTATGGAACAGATACAAAAACATATTGGAACCAAAAATCCCGCACTGGTTATCCCCATTAGAAATGATGTCTGTAAAAAAAGTTAATATGAGAGGGAAATGGGGAAACTATGGAGAAATGGTTACTAAGGAAGGAGGGAAGTGGAAATTAAAACCCTATGATCAAGTTAAGGAGTTAACATACGATTGGCTGCATTACTTTCAGATAAACGAAATGTTTAAAAAGGAGTTGAAGGAAAGAAATTACGTAGAAAAAGAGTCAACTTACCAAAAAGAGATAATAGATAACGAACATAAAATCCTGTCAAAAATGTATAAAATACTACTGGAGTGGCATATGAAGGATGAGGAAGTGAAAGCGGTGATGGTACAATGGGCAAGGGACCTAGGCTATAACATCCAACTAGAGGATTGGGAAAGGTTGTGGAAAGAGAACATTAAATTTACGGCTTGCATTTCACTGAGGGAAAATATGATGAAAATGTTCTACAGATGGTACCTGTCACCTGCCAAATTGGCAAAGATCTATAAGGTGGACAACAAGTGCTGGAAATGTAGACACAAAGAAGGGACTTTCTTCCATCAGTGGTGGGAGTGTAAGAAAGTTAAAAGCTTTTGGGAAGAGATATATAACGAGATGAAAAAGATGCTAAAATATACTTTCGTGAAAAAACCAGAAGCATTTCTATTAGGTATCGTAGGGAAGGATGTCAAAAGAAAGGACTGTAGACTTTTCCAGTACGCGGTGACAGCTGCCAGAATTGTGTTAGCCCAGAAGTGGAAGCAGGAAGGAGTTCCAACGGTGGAAGAGTGGAGAACAAAACTGATAGAATATGCTGAATTGGATAAATTGACAGGGAAAATCAGATATACTAAGGACCAGAAATTTATAAAGGACTGGGAGAAATTTGTGTGTTATTTGGAAAATAATTATGGGGCAAAAATAACGCTAGTGGGATTTAAAGAGGCTTTGTAAAATATCAATAAATATTGTTTAGTAGAGATTATGAGGAAGGATGGATTAACTGGCAATAGGAACAAAAAAGATGGAATGTGTATTAAAAGGTTAACAATGAATGATGTCAGCAACGCTGATGGAAGTCCAAAAGGAAAATGATTTGTTGTACATATGGTTTTATTTTTATTGTTATTTTCTCTTTTTTTTTCCTGTATATGATATTTTCTTTTTTTCGAAACTCTAATAAAAATTATAAAAAAAAAGAATATATATATTTAAAATGCAGTACAAATTCCACATTCAACACTAGTCAAAATGAGCATGGCTGCTGGTGATAGTAATAATTCCACATTTTAAGTAACGCAATTAAGCAACAATAAATATATAAAAACAAACCACATGAGTACATAAATAATATAAACAAAAACCACAAAAAAAATCAAACATGAAGCGTCAAAACGCAACCAAATTACAGGCTATGATTATATAACTTCAAGCTGATTCCAAAAGCAGGTGTGTGTGTGTGTGTGTGTGTGTGTGTGTGTGTGCTGTCTTTGCTCCCAAACTGTTGGAAGATGTTCTCTCTGAATGAGCAATGCTGCCTTTTAGTTCCCTCAGTTAAGGGGACTGTTCATGGAGCTGAATCATGGGAGGGAGGTTCATTGCAGTGACATTAATTAGGCACTCCCTGTTTATCGCAAGTAACTTCTTAATCGTATTCCTAAAGAGACATGGAAGCTCAAGTGTTGTAGCCAGAATTGTCTTCTGCTTCAAAAATGACTGCTAGCCTGTGATGGCCTGGGATTCGGACTCGGATGCTGAACCTGAGGAATCTCAGCCTGCACAGGATTCCCCGCCTCCAGAACCAGCTGAGCCGGGGCTGGGACTTGAGCCTGAAGGGTCCTCACCTGTGCTGGATCCTCAGGTGCGGGCACCAGCTGAGTCTGCTCTGGCTCCTGAGGTGATGGAGGACCCATTGCCTGCAGGTGCTCCACTCTCAGCCCCGTCAGGGGAAGCTGAGGTTGCCTCTGGGTCCGGTCACCCTCCAGCCTCTCCTGAGCTGCAGAGGCTCAGGGCAGAGAGGCGGAGGGAACTATGTTCCCGCAGGAGGAGTGCTCACCTCCAGGCCAGGAGAGGCGAGTCACCTGTGGACCAGGGCCGCCCTATGCCTCAGGGCAGATAAAAGCCAGCCAGCCCCAGTCCCAAGTTGCGGGAGCAACGTTGTAGGTTGCCAGTTCCTCCCTGAACCCTGTCCTGCTTTCCGGGCTGCGCTCCTGACCTCTCCTGACTCCCTGTCCTGCACCCAGCTTCAGCTTTTACGGACTGCCTTCATATTGCATCTTCGACCTCGGACTGGACTCGGACCTCGCCTCTTGGTTAACCCATGGGACCAGCACATAGCCTTCTGTAACAAAATTAGTGGCCCTGATCAGATGATCATATATTGGTCTAATAAGCTGATATATGCACAGGCCTTATAACAGTGTATGCAGCTATTTCCTCCTTTCAGGGCACTTTGTAAGTAAACCCACAATTAGCCATAGTTCCCCGAGTCATCTGAACCGGGAACCTACAGTTATCAGATTCTTAAATCATGGTTTTAATTTGGCTTAAGACTCTGGTTTCTTCTGATGCTGCTAATTATAGGGTGGGATTCAGCTGACAAGAAGTGCTAGTGGAAGCCCACGCAAGGACTTTTGCTTGCACAGTGGGGCTTTTCTGCTCTCCTTCGCATGCACAACATGAAATTGGTTGGGGGGGGATGGCAGAACATCCAGAATGGTGTACGAAGAAGGAGAAGAGGGGTCATTCTGTCCAGCAAGCGGAAATACTTGCATAGACAAACCGATTAAAAAGAACGCAACATTTAATTCCGCCCATAGTTTCCTGGTTTAGACAGAATGGGAAACTATGGCTTGCTTTCACATTTGATTAAGATGCAAAAGGAGGAGAGGTGGAACTGTCCCATGGGCAAAGAGCCAATGTACACTGCAGCTTACTATGCTGAGATAAGGTGATCTGAACATGTTGGTGGCAGAGGGGTTGAGGGTTTCAAAAAAGTGCTGGTTGCAGCCATTTTTTCCTTGAACTTTTCTGCTAGAGTCAGGAGCATTGCTATATGTGCATGTATCAAGAGAGGTGTGGGGGAGCAATGAGTCACATAAGCAGAGTACAATATTGTGGAATATAGACTATGTGCGCCTAATGTGTTGAAATGTTTCATTTTATTTCTGTACGTGCCTTAGCCATGTCAAGCCATTTCCCAGAAAGGGGTGTTACTTTAAAACAAAAAACGAAGACAACCGATGATGTTTATTTTTAGCTCTGCCTTGATGGAATCAGGATGACAGTTGGCTGAACTAAATCTATAGGGATCATAGCTCTGTTTGGATATGATATGAACATCTGGAGAGGGGGCAGCTGGATTGCAGATGCCAAACCTCCACAAACATTTATCAAGTCCGAAAGAGGGCCCCCCCACCTTGTCAAATTGTATGCATGGTGACATCTAGGCAGTATTTCACATTCTTCCTATGATGTTTGACCCTGCAAAAAAGGAGAAAGGTAAGGAGAAAGTTGACAACTGATTTATTTTCTTATTGGCTTGTAAATAAAATGTGCAGCCTGGGTGGAACTGGTGTGTTTGTTTGTCTGTTACCCTTTCGTCCATAGAGAAAAACCCAGTTTCAATGTTATAAGAACACATGGAGAGGGTGAATGGCTTCACTTGTGCCCAATTATGCATTCCCAAGGGGAAGAAATGGAGGCAGTGAGAGATTTTACTTTCCTGGGTTCCATGATCACTGCAGATGGTGACAGCAGTCACGAAATTAAAAGATGCCTGCTTCTTGGGAGAAAAGCAATGACAAACCTAGACAGCATCTTAAAAAGCAGAGACATCACCTTGCCGACAAAGGTACATATGGTTAAAGCTATGGTTTTCCCAGTAGTGATGTATGGAAGTGAGAGCCGGACCATAAAGAAGCCTAAGAATGGATGCTTTTGAATTGTGGTGCTGGAGGAGACTCTTGAGAGTCCCATGGACTGCAAGAAGATCAAACCTATCCATTCTGAAGGAAATCAGCCCTGAGTGCTCACTGGAAGGACAGATCCTGAAGCTGAGGCTCCAATACCTCATGAGAAGAGAAGACTCCCTGGAAAAGACCCTGATGTTGGGAAAGATGGAGGGCACAAGGAGAAGGGGACTAGAGAGGACGAGATGGTTGGACAGTGTTCTCGAAGCTACCAGCATGAATCTGACCAAACTGTGGGAGGCAGTGGAAGTCAGAAGTGCCTGGCGTGCTCTGGTCCATGGGGACATGAAGAGTCAGACACGACTAAACAAAAACAAAAAAAATAAGATCTCAAAGAGTCCCCACACGTACACTGCTGCATTCAGAAGACTCTATGCATGTACGTTGGACTTCCAGCGAGGCAGCATGGCAGCAGCAGCAGAAGAAAAGAGCTCCTGAAGCCAGCCAGAGTAAAAGGCTCTGGTGACCGATTCCCGGACCCCCCAGGACTGCTGCTGCCAGCACTGCCAACGGAGAGGAATTGGGGGTGCCCGGGCATCTATCAAAGGAGCCAAAACACACACCCCCACGACTGAGATTGAGCCGGAAAGGCACCCGACCCCCCCCCAACAGCCGAGAGGAGCTCCAAAACCAGGAGGACAGTGGAGCTAACGCAAAGAGGGAGAAAGAAAGGGAGAGAGAGGAAGAAAAAGAAAGAAAGAAAAAGGAGCCCCAAATTTACCGTTGCTGCCCCCATCTCTGCCGACGGGAAAGCAGAGGAGAGGTAGGTGAGCACGGTGAAGGCTTTGGGGAAGAAAAGGGGGAAAAAACAAAAAAACGCAAGCGGCTGAGCCCTACCAGGAGCTCCAGCGGCAAGGAAAACACAGAGAAGCTGCATAACAAAGGAGATCACAGAAAAGAAAAAACAACCTTCCCCCCCTTTTTTTTAACTCCCCCTTTTTTTTAACCCCTTTCTCCCCCTCCCTCCCTCCCTTTAAAGAATATATATATATACATCTTTCTTATCCCTCCCCCCCATATACCTACTTTTACCATTTTTCTTTTTAAAAGAGGGGCCACTGCTGCTGCAGCCACCCTTTATTTGAATCTTTACTTTTATTTCTATCTTTTCTACTCACTATTTAAAGACACACTTTTCCACACACACATCCTCAATTTAAACCTCATTTTATTTCCACCTCAAACTCCCCTCTTAAGATTTAAAATGGCAGTACCCAGAAAACAGCCCTGAACCATCACAGGCCATTTCCTGGGACTGCCACTTCGCCCCAGACTTTCCACTCTCTTTTACCTACCCTCTTTTACCTATACTTTACTCTTTTTTTAAAAAAAAATAAAATAAAAAGCTCTACCTAAAGACACCCCCCCCTTTTTTTTTTACCTTTAATTCTCATTTTTATCTTTTACCCATACATTTTTGGTTGCTTTTTTGCAGACGGAGAGTGGTGGCGGTGGTCGGGGGGAAGTAGTATTATTATTTTTTAAAAGACAGAGCAGAGCCATACAATTATTCTTCTTTTCTTTCTCTTTTTAAAGCTCTTGTTGGCTTGTTCTTGAGGGGGGAATCTTTCGCCCCCAGCTACGACCACCACTCTCTTTTAAAACAAAAATTTCCTCCATATACCCATTTGGAGAATAAAAAATAATTGTATGGTTTTGTTTGATTTGTTTTTCTTAAGAATAATATTTTCCCCTGGTTATTGTTGTTATTTTTTGTTTGTGGGAAAGTAACTAAAAATGGAGGAAAATTAAACATATACCCTCTAATCTCTTGCATCTCTACCTGCTAACCCCCTTCCCTTTATATGAACTGTCTGTCCATTAGTCTACCCATCTCTGCCTACCTGTCCCCCCCCCCGCCTCGGCGGCACCGCTGAGGCATCTACAGAAGCCCTAGAGAAGTTCTTAAAACACAGGCTAGAAGTGACACAAATGACCACCTAATCCAAACACTCTGAAAAAGCCACCAGCCAACAAAGCCTGATCAGCTCAGCAACCCAACAATACCCAGGAATCACCACTGCCACAACTCCTAACCATCACACGCCCAACCCCAAGAGGATGCCAAGCCAACCTCAAACCAAAACCATCAGGGAGACCGAGATGACACCAACCAGGGAGATGGCAAACAATGCTAAGATGGTAACTCCCCTTCAAGATGATGACCACCCAATAACGAAACGAGATCTGAGGGAAATGGAAGCACGATTAGAAGAAACACTGAAGGCCACAATGGCTCCCATGCAGGTACTAATCAACAATCTAACCTCCAAAGTGGAAGCTCTAGAGAACAAGAACCAAATGCAAGAAAGAATAATAGAACAATACCGGGAGGAGAATGCACGTGTGAACAAGAAACTGGACAAACTGGTAAACCAAATGGAAGCAGAACACAACGAGATGAAAATTAAGCAAGCCGACCTTGAAGACCGCAATAGACGTTGTAACATCCGCTTCCGCAACTTTCCTGAAAAAACAGAGGAGGAAAGCCCAGCAGACCTAATTATACGCTGGCTGAAAAACACAATCCCAAGCCTGAAACTTGAGGCAGATGACTTGGAGAGGGCTCACAGAGCCCTAAAACCTATGCCAAAACCCAGCGCCCCCCCAAGAGACATCATTGTATGCTTCACACGCTACCAAAAGAAGGAAGAGATATGGCACCAACTCAGAAACTCAAGCAACCTTCGATATGGAGAAACCCCCATTCTGGCCCTACAGGACCTATCTCAGGACACCCTAAACCGGAGGAAAAGCCTGCGCCCATGCACCCAGCGTCTCCAACAAGCAGGGATCAAATACCGATGGGGCTTCCCCTTCCGCCTCATTGTAACAACGAACACAACACAACACATGGCTACCAACATACCCGAGGCCCTGCAACTACTAAAGAACCTTGAACTCGACCTCCCGCCAGAATGGAAACCGACAAACCCACCAAGTGACAGCCCCAACCACGAGGAAACAACAGCAAACAACTGGACAACGGTACAGAAGAAAAAGATACAACAGAAGCGGCGCAACAACGCAAACCAATACAGGCAAGCATCATGCTCAGAACCGTCCCGCCGGCCATACGACACAAGAAACCAGACCAAGATCAACCAAACCAACTCATCGCAGATGGACAACCCTACAACAACAACAACCCCAGCCGAAAGAAGCAACCAGGAAAAAACCACAAACTGAAGGACTGGTGATTTCCCCCCCCTTCCCCGCCCAAAACATAGATTTAGTTAACACCATCAACATCCCCCCCAGCCCCGCACCCCCACAGAAATCCCCACCCCAACACCAGTCCAGACGACCTCAACCACATTCCCCATCACCCACACCTTCAACATCCTCATACTCCATACTAAGGAAAAACAACTCCAACCTTAATAACACAATCCACAATCAGGCTAAAATCTGATACCCAACCAGCACTATGGTGGCACCAGAGCGTACCAACACCCACATCCCCACCCCAACACACCAACAATGTTGCTTATAACACTGGCAACATTGCTTATGAACCTTATACCTGACAGCAACACTACAAAGTCACTTCACACTGTCTCGCTGATCACCCCCTATCGCAAACAACAGGGGGGATGGCCTGTCCTTGAACACGGCCTTCCACACCAGCTGAGACCTAGGACCAACTGGCTAAATGCCAGATGGCCTAAAATACCCCAAACAAACACCTATATGACTACATATAGGAAACTCCCTACAACTTACCCCCTACTCTTTAACCCAAATCTCACTCTAATCCTACTAGCCCCCCACCCACCACACCCTAGGTCAGTGCAACCCCACTGGCTCTTTAAACAACACAAAGAGAGAGACACAAGACAACCCGAACGGGTTGGCAGGGAATCGCCCCACATAACAGACAAACAAAATGGCTAACCTAAAAGCAATTACATTAAACGTGAGGGGGCTGGGAAACCCCATCAAAAGAAAACGCATCACCTCATACATAAACACCATGAAACCACACATCACCTTCCTACAAGAAATACACAATCCACCCAAAGGCAGCAAACTCCTGAGCGACCCCCGCTTTAGTCAACAGTGGGTCGCACGAGGCTCAGGGAAAGCCCGTGGTGTAGCCATAATACTCAGTAGGGACCTGAACTTCACTGCCACAACAGTCCTCAAGGACAAAAAAGGCAGATTCATTTTCGCTAAAGGGACACTAGATGGCAAAATCAAACTGACAATCGGCTCCATATATGCCCCAAACACGAAACAACTAGAATTCTTCCAGAAAACACTAAACAAATTCCTCTCCTTCTCTGAAGGGGAAGCAATCCTAGGAGGGGACCTCAATCTAAATATGAAAGGTATATCCCTGAAAGATATCCACCCCACAACCCCATGGGCAACCTTCCTCCGAAGGAAACCCCCAACAACCAGGAACTCTTACAAGTTACTAAAAATGCTAAAAAACAGGGGTCTCTACGACATTTGGGGTGAGCAAAACCCGGGAGACATCAGCCATACATTCCAATCGGGACGCCATGATACAGTGTCCAGACTGGACAGCATTCTACTCACACAGGGTCTGATTCCCTCAGTAGAATCAACAAACATAGGTAACATTAAAATCACAGATCACGCCCCAGTAGAAGTCACTGTTAAAATAGGAGAAGGAACACAAACCACCCCATCATGGTCCTTCAGTCCCATCCTAACTACAAACAAACAAATTAGAGAGAGTCTCACAAAAACCCTCCAAAACTACTTCAAAGAAAACGATGTAAACAATACAACAACCCCCCTCCTATGGGACGCAATGAAAGCGGTCACCAGAGGAGCTTGCATAAAAGAGAAAACATTCCTTAAAAAACAAACCTCCTCAAAAATTAGCAAAATAGAACAAGACATCACAGTCCTCTTATCACGCTACAAACAAACAGGATCTAAAAAACTCCTCAAACTTATAGAACAGAAAAGGAGAGAACTAGACTCCTTAGAAATCAACAAAACAATGATCAACATTCTATACTCTAAACAACGTTTCTATGAATATGGAGGGAAAAACTCCAGATTACTAGCAAATAGATGTAGGAAAAAAGCACTCAAAACAAGAATACACTGCATCACCAAAAAAGACGGCAACATAACATTCTCCCCCAAAGAAATAATTTCAGAATTTGCAGAATTTTACTCCAACCTATACACCTCCCATAACCCACCAGAGAGGGAAATCAAAAAATTTCTAGCAGGACTGACCATGCCTACCCTAACTGATGAGGAAGAGGAATTCATGGATAGCCCTATCACCCCAGAGGAAATAGATGCGGTCCTCAAAAACTTGAAACCACACAAAGCCCCAGGCCCAGACGGCTTCACAGCAGAATTCTATAAGAAATTCAAAGAACCCTTGATGCCCTACATGACCCGCCTATTCAACGACATCATAAAAGGGGGCCCCATCCCCAAAACCTGGACCCACTCCAAAATAGTCTGCATCCCCAAACCACTAAAAGACAGCCTCAAAGTAGAATCATACCGCCCAATCTCATTAATAAACCAAGACTACAAGATATTCATGGGACGCGGGTGGCGCTGTGGGCTAAAGCCTCAGCGCCTAGGGCTTGCCGATCGAAAGGTCGGCGGTTCGAATCCCCGCGGCGGGGTGCGCTCCCGCTGCTCGGTCCCAGCGCCTGCCCACCTAGCAGTTCGAAAGCACCCCCGGGGGCAAGTAGATAAATAGGTACCGCTTACCAGCGGGAAGGTAAACGGCGTTCCGTGTGCGGCTCTGGCTCGCCAGAGCAGCGTTGTCACGCTGGCCACGTGACCCGGAAGTGTCTTCGGACAGCGCTGGCCCCCGGCCAATAGATGTGAGATGGGCGCACAAACCCCAGAGTCTGTCAAGACTGGCCCGTTCGGGCAGGGGTACCTTTACCTTTTTACCTTTACAAGATATTCACATCAATCTTGGCCAACCGCCTAAAAATCTTCCTACACAAGTTAATAGCCCCAGACCAGACTGGCTTTGTCCCTGGCCGCAATATAACAGACCCCATCAGGAAACTACTGAACCTGATCGAACACAGCAAGGCAACCAAACTCCCATTGACAATTATGTCCCTAGACATCCTCAAAGCCTTTGATTGCTTGGAGTGGAAATACATACTAGCAGTACTAACTAACATGAAATTTGGCCCCAACTTCCTACAAATCCTCAAACAAATATACTCCCAAGCCTCAGCAAAATGCAGAACTAACAATATGGATTCTAACACTATAGCTATCCAAAGAGGCACGAAACAAGGATGCCCACTGTCTCCCTTCTTATTTATCCTGGCTCTGGAACCCCTAGCAATCCGCATCCGTGCAGCCACAGACATCAAGGGAGTGGAAATAAAAGGCAGAACCTATAAATTAGGGCTCTTTGCAGATGACCTAATGGTCACAACACCAGACCCCGTAAGCACAGCAACCTCCCTAATCAGAGAACTCAACGCATTTGCAATGGTGTCGGGCCTACAGGTAAATTTCACAAAGTCAGAAGCTATGTGCTTCAATACCCCTCCTCACACCCAAAAAGAACTCACGAAGGTCACCAAAATAAAACTTTGCCACACCAAGTTCAGATACCTAGGGGTACAAATAACCAGAAACCTCAATAAATTGTACCTCCACAACTACAAGCCCCTGTGGCGACAAATTAACAAAGACCTAAAGAGATGGAATAACATGAACCTCACTCTCTCAGACAAAATAGCCATGATCAAAATGATCACACTCCCAAAACTAACCTACCTATTCCAAACCCTCCCAATCTGGATCCCCTCAACCCAACTTCACAGTTGGCAGAGAAAACTACACTCTTTCATCTTCTCACATAAAAAACCAAGAATAAGCCCCAAATACCTGCACCTCCCCACCTCAGAAGGAGGATGGGGAATCCCCAACATAGAAGCATATTACAACGCCAACCAAATACGCCATATAATCCCATATATACTAGAAGATGAGACAAAACAATGGGTACACCTAGAGAAGGACACAATTGAAAACACCTGCACCACAACATACCCACTCCTCCCAAACAAACTAAAGAAAATTCCCACAACACTTAACAGGTACACACAGACCATGCTCAAAGCATGGAAAACACAAATAGGCAAACTATCCCCAACCCCATCCCCACTAATCCCCCTGGCATACCACCCATTATTCCACCATGCAGCACAAAACCTCAAGATAAAAACCTGGCGAACCAAAGGCTTGTATCGCCTAATAGACTTTTATAAAAATAACAAACCCTTGTCAACACAAGAAATACAAGACAAACTAGAAGACACCCAAATGCCCTGGTTAACACAACACCAACTACATGCCCTCTTAAACAACCCAACAGTAAAATCAGCAGCAACTAGGCCCCTGACAACCTTCGAAAACCTCCTTCTAACAACAAAGGGAAACGGTAAAGGGATGGTATCCGCAATATACAAAATACTACTCCAAAATCTCGCAAATCCCCTAGACGCAATCAAAAATCAATGGGAGAATGACATAGGCTATGAGATAAACCCCACTCAATGGACCAGAATGTGGTCTAAACCCCCCTTTAAATCCATATCAACGAAAAGAAAAGAACTCACACTGAAACTCACCTACAGGTGGTACCTAACACCAAGGAAACTAGCGCTAATACACCCAGGAACCTCACCAAAATGCTGGAGAGGGTGCACCTCCACAGGCACATACTTCCACATGTGGTGGGAGTGTCCCAAAATCCAACTGTTCTGGACAACAGCCATACAAGAAATTTGTAAAATAACTAAGCAAGTAATAGACACCACCCCAGAATTGGCCCTACTAAACATCTTCCAAGACAACAATGCCCATTTACACCACAAAGAACTCATAACCCACCTGCTCTCAGCAGCCAGAAACACCATAACCAGACACTGGAGAGACCTGTCAGGAGTAAGCATGGACCAATGGTATCAAATAGTATGGGAAACAGCCCTACTAGAAAAATTAACTAATAAACTGAAACTGACACGGGGACAAACGGAAGAAGATGCCTTCACCCCGGTATGGCTCCCCTTTATCACACACACAGCCCAACAGGACAATGACAATAATCCACCAACAGCATACAAATCAATATGGCTAACCTGATCCAAAACACCCACCCACCTCACTCACACACGAAAACAAAGATCACCACAGCCAATCACAAGCAAACAATCACACCCTAGGCCAATCCCAACCTCTCTCACCACCAAAGGAACACAAGTGAACAACAAAAGCACGCTGACACCAAACTCTACATACATTAAACATAATAGAAACACTGCCACCCAATCCCACCCTTATCCATCTTCCCTCTCTCCACCCCCCCTTTCTTTTTTCTCTCCTTTTTTATTTTTATTTTTATTTTCTTCTCCCCCTAATGCCTCAACAAATGAAACGGATTTGTAAAAATGTTACATGGGGAAAAAATATATATGAGGCACTACACTTCTGTAAAACAAGAAAATCCTTAATAAAATATTAAAAAAAAGAAGACTCTATGCATCAAATTAGGAGGAGCATAACATTTTCTCTCAAGATAGACAGATGCCAGCAACAACATGGAAATGAAAAAGCAAATTAAATAATTAAATCCTGAAGACTTTTTCAACACTGATTTTAAGAAGTGATGTTACCATTGGCCACAAGGTGGCATTGATACATATCTAAAGCCGCCCAAGGAATTGGACACCCTAGCCTGGGATGTGGGATACTCTAGTTTCAGATATTCTATGCCTCTACAACGTCCATGTTGAAGCCCAAAACGAAGGTGTTCTAGACTGTGTGACATGCTACATTCACAGTACGCATTGCCTGCCTGCATGTTCATACAGAGGCACCCCAAACACATCAGCTAGTTAATGAGCAGACCCAGGGAAACTCAAAATGAAGCAGATTTATGCTAATATTACCATCTTGATTATCTCTGTACTATTTATTTCCAGTGTAAAGTGTCGATTTCTGCCTTCTGTAGAGCAGAGAGTGAGAGAACACAGAGGTGCAGAGGGGATGAGGAGGAGACATAACAGATCAAGATGAACTTTGCTGTCACAAACTGACAGGATAACGGGTAGGAGGGCTGGGACTGGGGCACACCGGGGCCAGCAGGGGATAGGGAAGGAAGTATTCACAGGGTGACAGGGGGTGGGGATTAGTGAACAGGAGCCAGAGCAGCCGGACCCATCACCAGAGCCCGAGGGGCCCCTGTCGCCATGAACACGGCAGGCTCTGAAGCGTGGGAAGCAGCAAGAGGGAAGCAAGGACCCACAACCCAACTCTCCAGCTGGCCAGGTGGGGCTCGCTTGCAGTTTTAGGGGTTGGATATAATGGGTTGCATGACAATTACAGTTAGATCAGTGGGGGGAAATTGTCATGATCTAGTCAGTCTCATTGATTTTGAAGAGATTTGAAGGAGCTTATGTCCCATGGATTCCAAAGAGCAGCAAATTGAGAAGCAAGAAGACCAACATTAGCAGTAAACCCCATTATCAGTAAACCCCATTGAACCTAGTAGGACTCATTTTTCAGTAGAAATACATAAGATTGCCCTTTAAATCAACCAACAGCTTGCAAATACCCCAGGCCACCTTAATTTTGGAGACTTTCTTTTTCACGACCTCAAAAGTCTCACTACTCCTGAAAGAGTAGGAATAGTTATTTTCTGCTACAATGACTATTCATATTAGCTAAGGTCTCTGTAGATGCAACTTCCATCCCTCCCTTGTTCTATCAACTTCTATTTCACTAATAATAATAATAATAATTTTATTATTTATACGCATCTAGTGGGGTTTCCCCAGCCACTCTGGATGGCTTCCAGCACATATAAAAACATAATAAAACGACAAACTTTAAAGCGTTTGATACAAGACTGAAACTGCTGAGGCAGGTATAATGAGGATGGTAATGATTTTATCAGCAATGACCAGACGCATTCACACTCTACAAGAAAAGTAAATATGTCTTTGAGACGATGAGAAGATTCTGCACACAGGTGAAGATCACATTGTCTTTGTTTGGCCAGGTGACTGCAGAATGCCTGAGATGATGCACGCACGTGTTTTGATCATTTTACAAATATGAAAGAGGATGGCCACTTTGGCTAATGGCTTTGTATATGTAGGATATGAATCTAGAATACTGTCATTCAAATGACCTGCCATTATTTATACTTTCCTACTGTAGCTGATACGCTAGCCTTGCTCCACTAATTCTCAGCTGGCATATGGTTCCTTAGAGACCACAGTCAGGCCAGCTGGTGTAAGTTAGACTCCGAACTTGTGCCAATCCTAATGATGTGACCAAAAAACAGCTAATGGATCTGGTGTTTATAACAGGCTGGCTGCCCAAGTGCTCGCATTAGTGCACAAGAGAATCCTTTCCCAGGAGTGTATAAACAGAACAACTTTGCAGCAGAAATACATGATAGTTTAGTAGTTCCAGATTGAGTCTCATTTCTTCGTACTGTTTTCTAGTTTACTAAGACATAATGACCAATTGGAAAAGAATTTCCTGGCAGCTAACACTGGGATCAACATCCAAGACAAATGCAGCCATTTCAGATGGTCAATATCTGCCAGGAAATAGCTGACCCCGAGGTCATTATTTCTGGGAAATGTGTGTGTGTTGTTTCTAACAGTGCAATCCTATATGCCACAGCTCAGAAGTGAGTCTCATTGAGTTCAGTGGGGCGTATTCCCAGGTGACATAGGATTATAGTTCATTTATAAGTTAAATGTCGTCACAAATCAGCAGGGAGACTCACAGGATGGAAATGCTGTGAAATGCAGAAACTTAACTGAATGCAATGTTTACAAATCTTCTATTTGTCTATGTCCGTATGCCTCATTCACTGAAAGCAGAACAGCATCATACTGTGGCAATATAGCAAAGAGGTCTGTATTGTAACCAAAGGACCAAATTTCAGACACCTTCATTAAAAAAAAAAAGTAAAATTACAAAAGAAATTGGTGGAAAATCTGTACACGATGCATGCAGTGGTGGACTTTGGGCTCTCAAATTTCAGTGGCATCCTGTGTGGCACTAAAATTTGGTGGTTCCCCCAGCCTTTCGCACTCTGTTCTACAGCATGGTTCTGGCACCCTCTGCAGCACTGCACCCAGTGTGGCCAAACCGGTTCGCTGCCCTAAAACCACCTCTGATAAATGAAACATAATCCCCCATTGGTTATTTCCAGAAGAGTCAGTGCTTTCTTTCTTGTTTTTTAAGGAAAAAAGGTGCCAGTACTCACCATGAAGTTGTTACAGTCAGTCCCTAACTTTTTTGGGGGGAAGTTTCTATCAGTACTGCGTACCCTTGAGTACCCCAGAAAAAAAGCGCCGAGAAGAGCCATTCTCACTAATCACACTAAAAAACCTGTGCTAGATGCACGTTACTTCCTTGATCTTTAGTTGACATTTGAAGTAATTAATTGGCAAAGATGATTATGCAATGTGTGGCTTGAAACCTTCTAACTATGGAATGAATGAAATGAAACTGTATCAAAAGCACATTTGGGGTACACTTTGTGATCTATCTGTATGTCACTAAGCATATATTTAAGGTGTGTGTGTGTGTGTTAAGCCTGGTTGGCTTAACAACAATCAACTATTTGCACATTAGTGTTGTTAGTGTTCTCTGTCCCACATGCTCCTATTATTCAACAATTGCCAAAGAAGCATGCAGAGGGGAGAGAGATTCAGTTCTGCGTGTGACAAGAGCATAGAACGCATGCCACCAGTTTTTCAGTGTGGACAATTTGTGTGACCTGAGGGTGGGGATTATTGCAAGCTCACGGCTTGCTCCAGGGCCTCCTGCACCTAGAACAGTGTTGGGGAATCTGTGGCCCTCCATATGTTGTTGTACTCCAAGCCCCACCTTCCCTAGCTGGGGAGGATGGGAACTGGAGTACAACAATATCTGGAAGGCCATAGGTTTCATCTCTCTCTGAATCTCTAGAACTTGCAAGCCAGGCTTGTGTGTCAACTAAACCTTTGTTTTTTTAAAAAAAATCAATGGCTTAGTATGAGAATGCTTCTGACCTGCTGGTTTTCTGGAAATGTTTTCTTTCCAATATTCTTTATTTTTGCCTCTCTCACACACAACACAAAAGAGTGGAGGGCTGACTAGATGGTCAAAGAACAGCATGGCAGGAAGATCAATTTAATTAGCATTGCTTTAATTCACAAAAGTAGCAGATGTCCATCTCTGTTAAGACTATGTAATGAAGTAAACAATTCCCTCCTTGTTAAAAGGAAAAAGCGAGGGGCGGGGGAGAGAGCTCTAGAAGACAAAACAGCCTCAAGTGACTTTCTTTTATCGCAAAGGTACCTCACATGGTAACTTTACATGCAGATTTCTCTTCCTGTGGTGTCACCTTCAACCTGAACTTGCATTAGTTCTAGGGGCCAGGCTAAGCTATGACCTTTTGTTGTCTGAGGCAAAGCACAATATGGTGTCTCATTTCCATGCACAAAAGCCAACCAGGCAGGCAGTGGAATCATATTTCAACACTGGTCACAGGATGGCATCCCCCACCACACCTGAGGGCAGCAAGTTATTTTATGGAGGTGCAGGTCAGGCCATGTGGGGAAAAGTGCAGGACTTCTTAAGATGGGTCACCCCCAGAGGCTCACGGAAGCCAATGGATTCCTGAATCCAGGGAGGGGGGATTTTTTCCCCATTAGTCAGTACTGGACATTCTACTGAGGCCTTGTCTCACCTCATGAGGCATGGCAGGAAATTGATCCAATTTTGCACTCTCTGATTACTGTGGAGCTCAAGCAGACTACTAGTTTCCTGGAGAGCTCTGAACAGTGAAACATGTCAGGAGAAAGCAAATGGTGCAAGGTTCACTGTGTGTGTAAGATGTACATTCATGGGCGCATAATTGGGCCTCCTGTGTGGTGGCGAAAGTGGTGAACTTCCAATGTGTCCGAGAGCAGTTGTCTGACAGATTTTCTCCAAGTACAGTGGTACCTCGGTTTTTGAACGTAATCCTTTCCAGAAGACCGTTTGACTTCCAAAACGTTTGAAAACTGAAGCATTTACTTCCGGAAAACTCAATACGGAAGCCTAGTGGCACGTTTGACTTCTGAAAAGCGTTCAAAAACTGAAGCAGTTACTTCCGGGTTTTCAGAGTTCAGAAGTCGAAGACGTTCGAAAACTGAGGTCCCGCTGTAGTAGTAACTTGAGCTCAGATCAACCTTTCATGCACACAAGTGTGAGTCATTACAATTATGATTATGTTAATATCACCTTGGCAGTCCCTTAACTTTAGCTCGGGGTCATCTTGACACCTTGCTGTTTGGCTGTAATGGGCTTGTTGAGTTTAATGGCTTTAGGAGGGAGCTGAGCCAGACCCACACAGCCAAGGATGCCCCAGTCACATGACTCCTGCCTAGCATCCACATTCCCCCTTTGGGACTCCTGCCTAGTTCTCTCACGCTGCGTGGGATGGTGTAATCAGCAGCTTTCCTCCTGTCAAAAGCCAATGCTAAGCCAAGTGTGTGAACGAGGGGTTTGGGGGTGAGGAAATAAATGATAATGGCCTGTTTATGAGTCTCATCAATGCTTCCCACCTCTCCCTACTTCCTTTCAATTGCTCCCGCATTTCAGCTGCAATATCATATTTTTAGTGTCTGCTTTAACAGGCGGCTTATGCAGCAGCAGGTCAGAATTTTGCTTTTCCTCAAGCACAACCATTGCAAAATAAAATATGGGAAGATAAAGGAAAAGCAATCAGAGAAGTTAGGAGAAAGAACTCCTGTGTGAGTGGGGAGAAGAGAGAATCTGGACTTGCCTGGAAGTGTTTTCTGCAAATCACTGTGGCAGTTCACAGGGCTTCAATTGCTTTTATATACACTCTAAGCGATTTTAAAACAACTGCGAAAATGTAAGCAAAACCTGTATTTACCCAGGAGTAGATTATTTCAAGCAAGCAAGCCTCCCAGCAGCCTTCGATAATGTTTTTAAATCCCATTCTGTGGCAGCAGTTTTGACACTCTTGAGAGTTGTCATTTTGCATGTTATTACTTTAAAAAAACCCAAACCACCCATGGAGAACTGTGCAACTGCACAGAACTCTGAAAGCAATTGTACAGAAAAAGTAGAACTGTACAGAACAATACCCCGTTCCCCCAGTCACAGCAAACAAAGACGAGGGAAACTTGACTACCTTTTATGACAGATCTAGCGGACTGAGGCAGCAGAGGAATGAGAAAGAAACGAGAGAGAAACACATAGGAAAATAGGAAGCTGTCATATAATTAGTCAGACCATTGGCACATCTATCTCAGTACCGCCTACACTGGCTGTCAGTGGCTCTCCAGTCTTTCTGGCAGGGATCTCACCCATCTGTATCTGGAGATGTTAGGGCCCTCACCTCTGCCCACAGGATAACACCATAAACAAGATGGGTTTTGATGTTTTGGTGATGACCCCAGGTTCTGAGATGTGGCTGGGGACCGGAAGAAAACACCTGACCCACAATTCCAACCTGACTGCTTTCTGTCGCTGTGCCCAAGTGGACATACTGTTTGATGTTTGGAGTATGGCTGCCGAGAGCATATAACACCAGTCCTGAAAGACCTACATTGGCTCTCAGTATGTTTCCAAGCCCAATTCAAAGTGTTGGTGCTGATCTTTAAAGCCCTAAACGGCCTCGGTCTAGTATATCTGAAGGAGCGTCTCCACACCCATCGTTCAGCCCAAAAACTGAGGTCCAGTGCCGAGGGCCTTCTGGTGGTACCATCAGTGCGAGAAGTGAGGTTGCAGGGAACCAGGCAGAGGGCCTTCTCGTTGGTGGCGCCCACCCTGTGGAATACCTTCCCATCAGATGTCAAGGAAATAAACAACTATCTCACTTTTAGAAGACATCCAAAGGCAGCCCTGTTTAGGTAAGTTTATGTTTGATGTTTTACCGCGTTTTTAATATTTTGTTGGGAGAGTTCCAGAGTGGCTAGGGAAATGCAGCCAGATGTGTGGGGTAGAAATAAATTATTATTATTATTATTATTATTATTATTATTATTATTATTATTATTATTATGGTTTCAGTTCTGGGATGCCCCTCTCTTTCCCCTCTGCTACCGTTATTGTTTGACAGCCATGCATAAGTTGAATGAGGCTGGCTTTCCCATTTATATTTCCCAATCTCCTGCTTTGTTTGGTGAGCTACTGGAGGTTTCTGCTGCTGGTTGTATGTGCTTCTGGCTTCCTAGTTGTGAGTCCTTGTACAAATAGAACAGACTTCTGCCCATGCACCAGAGCTTTCCCTTCCTTTCCTTCCCCCATGGATGTCCATGCATAGTTCTAGGCATATTTACTCAGAAGTAAATTTCACTATGTTCAATAGGAAGTGTGTGTGCCTAGGATTGCAGCATTTCCAGGGGGTAAGCCTATCAGATACAGTAGGTCTTTCCCCCTAAGAAATCATCCATAGGACTGCATTGACCTTTTATTGTTATTATTAAGTCATCATTGCTAAGGCAACCGTAGTCTAATTCTCACTCTTAATTTAGGTAGTTCTGCAGTTTAGACTAAAAGAGCAAATTTGCCTTTTACAATGTACTTTTGACAAAATTTTAAATATTATGAACTTCTCTGTTATTAAAACAATGTAGAATACATAACTAGTGCTGCCTAACTTTGATTTGTCATCAAGTCCTTTATTTGCTATGAGTATGAAGATAAGTAAAGTTTTAATGCCAAACAGGGATATAGTATATTCGTTCTACAAGCATAAAGGACAGATTTAATTACGTTTTATCTTCTACCTTTTTCACCCCAGCAAAATCCTATTATGTACACTATTTATGTTTAAAAATAAAGCAATTATTACCTATTAAAGCAGAAGAGGAAACGCTCAAGAGGTGATTATTTCAATTTTTCAGTAATGTGGACTGCTGAGCACTGTAAACTTTTTACAGACTCACTGCCAATGAAACCTGTAGTATTTCTGAGGCTACAGTTGTACAATGCATCTGTTGTGCTAATTACTTCTCAATGCAAGATTTCATTTGGAGCTCTCTATGGCCACTAGTGCCTTTCAGCAGCTTCAAAGTAATTAAAAATACCAGTCTCAAAGAAATGTCGTAAAATCTAAGTTGTCTGGTAGGAATTACAGAGAGCTAGTTTGTGCCCATGACAGTACTTTGCCATTTGCCCACTGTAAGGCCCAACACCAATAATCTAAATGAAGAACCAAGCCCACGACAAGTTTCAAGATGAAAGAAATGAAGGCTTTCTTTCTGCATATGACGGCGCCTATTTCCCTCATAAGCCATCAAGTGAATTTGTAGATGAATGTGACTTTGCAGCCTCCACCAAAATTATGTTGGATTCCCTGTAGTGCCATTTTCAGACAGCTGGCTCTGGAAGTATGAGGCTGGGTAATAAACTAGATACATAAGAAATTCAAAATGAATGTGGAAGAAAAATGTTCAGTGCACCCTGTTGCATAAGGAAAGACAGTGCCACAGAGATGGCAAGAATAAACATCATAAATTTGGCACCACCCAGCGGTGTCCCGTGTTGAATCAGTCTCCTTCTGGGATGTTCCCTCTTCTATCCAATAGCCAGTGTAGAAGTGAAAAAGTTTATCAACTTTTAAAAAATAACTAATTTAATTCAACTTATGCATTTATTATGACGCTATTGAGTCACAGGTGCTGAATTATGCAGATGCTTGGGGCAGAGCTACAGATCTCTCTGTTTAAGAGGAAATTGTGGATGTTTCCATTAATTTCTTTGAAGCTCCTCCTGGAAATGTTGTAGCCTCACTTTGTAAGAAGGTCACAGGTCCCCAACCCTACAGCTATAAGCAATTAACATTTTGTCATGTTAGCATATTGTGGTCTGCCAGGTGTTGGGCATGCAACCTGAACAATGAGTTCTTTATTAAAGGTAAAGGTAAAGGACCCCTGACAGTTAAGTCCAGTCGTGACTGACTCTGGGGTTGCGGTGCTCATCTCGCTTTACTGGCCGAGGGAGCTGGCGTTTGCTCGCAGACAGTTTTTCCGGGTCATGTGGCCAGCATGACTAAGCCGCTTCTGGTGAAACCAGAGCAGCCCACGGAAATGCCATTTACCTTCCCACCGAAGCAGTACCTATTTATCTACTTGCACTTTGAAATGCTTTTGAACTGCTAGGTTGGCAGGAGCTGGGACCAAACAACGGGAGCTCACCCCGCCGCAGGGATATGAACTGCCAACCTTCCTATTGCCAAGTCCTGGGCTAAGTGGTTTAGACCACAGCGCCACCCACGTCCCGACTTCTTCATTACCTCTGTATTAATTTTCTCTAGGGAGCACATGGCTAAAGAGTCAAAATCTCACTGAAAAGGAGTCAGTTTAGAAAAGGTGAAAAAAACTATAAATATTCATTAAAAACAGTGAAGACACTGAATGAAATAAATAGTATAATGCATTAAAACATAATAAATCGGCATGCTTCTGAGCTCAATGAAAAGACCCATAAAGCTCTTTACATCTCAAGACCGCAATATTTTCTGGAACATTTCTCCTAATGTGAACCTCCCTGGACCGCTAGATCTTCATCTGACATCCTTTACCAGGCCCTTGGAGGCTTGGCAGATGATGTCACAAAAAAGGGCCTTTTCAGTTGTGGCCCACCATCTGCAGAATGCTTTCCCTGGTGTGGTCTCCCTGGTGCCTTCACTGACACCTTTTAGGCACCAACTAAAAGTGACAAGCTTACATTTCCCCCCAGGCTCTTATTAGCCTATGATGGTATTGATTTGCTGTTAGCATGCAGCCAAAACTTTCTGATACTATCATGGGGTGGCGGGGTGGGGGGATGCTTGGTGCATTTTTAAAAATGAACTGCCTGTGTTTTTGTGTTGATGCATATACAGTGATACCTCGGGTTAAGTACTTAATTCGTTCCGGAGGTCCATACTTAACCTGAAACTGTTCTTAACCTGAAGCACCACTTACTTCTGAGTCTCACTTTTTGTTTTTGTTAGTTAAACATTTAGCAGTTCTACCGCAAATCATCTTCTACTGCAAATCGTCTGCAATCAGGAGATCCCAATTTTACCTTTTGCCTGCTCCGCGTTAGACGATATCAAAATCTTATATGCAAGTGGCGGTGCTGTAACATTCATTTTTAAACTCATTACACTAGCCCAGAATATAGCACTAGACTTCCCAAGATTCAAAAGCAATAACAGATGTAGTGAATCTGTGTAATCAACAACTTTCTATGTAATGTTTCTCTCTGCCTGAGGCCCTTGATTATAATGATTTCTCATTTGTGACAGGTTTCCACGCTCCTATTGTCACATATATTTATTTGCAGTAGCTCAAGGGATATTAGAAACATTTATACTTATTATGAAAGTGGCACACAAAAGATTGGAGACATCAGATCAGTTTAGTTATCTTGGAAGATATTCCTTGGGTATTGAAATATACTCAGAGTCGCAAAGTGATTTCATGCTCTTTATTCAGCTCATAGTGGTGAGGAGGAATGAATAAATGTCCCCTCACAGTATCTGCTTTATATACATTATTTACACAATGGGCTGCACATGATTGGCTAATTCCGGAATTCTACTGTAAGCCAATCAGGTTGTGGATTCACTTCAATCTGGAGCAGGATTGGGTGGTTCCTGCCAACCAATCATACTGCTGCATTGTTCTAGGACCAATCAGACTGCTGCATTCTGAATCCTATTGTTCTAGGACTAATCAGACTGCTGCAATTTGGATCCTATTGTTCTCAGTACATAACAGGTATGCTACTAATCTCTGGAATTTTGTCATATAATCACCACAACCATGACATCCTCTGGTCTAGGTATGCAAAAACTCTACACCATTCTGCTACACTTGGTCCTAATCCTGAAAATGTGTCCCCCCCTTTAAAGTCATTATTAAGATAACTCTTATACAGCCATTATGTGAGATGAGGTGTAGTTCTTCACATGGTAGACTACCATTATGTGCCAAATGCAGGGTTTCTCTTCAAGACTATTTTGCAATAAAACAAAAATAAAATAAAAGGTGGGGAAGCCAGTAATTAAACCTTCCCATGGTGATCAGGAACACTTCATCACAAATGCCATATTGAGGAGAAATCAGAAGGAGAAAGCTTCTTATTAAAATTGTAGGGGACCTTTGCTGAAGATAAAGGTCCTGAGTAACACTGTAGAATAATCTTTATCATGGGGATGAGCACTGTCAGAGAATATATAGTATTATAATGTGCTGCTTAGAACCACGGTTTTAACAACACATTATGAAAAATTAATGCCTCCCTAAAAGACACGCGGGTGGAAGCAACCTGGGACAGAATGGTTTTGAGCGGGTAGATAAGATTTGGGGAGCACCAACTGCTAGTGTTAATAAAATGTTCACAGCTTGAAACAGGATAGCTAAAGCAATTATAAGGCTGGTCCTGTAAAGACATGTACAGTTATTTTAACTTGCACAACACGCTTTTTACATAGCGAACCATTTTTGGCAGCACTGTTAAAACCCATTGCCAAGCTCCACAGGATTTAGTACTATATAACAACTGTATTAAGAATTTATGGAACCAAGATGAATATCCTGGCCTGCTACTGGAAATTTGAAATATATATATAAAGGGACAATGGGAACTTCCACAGCCCAGTACTTCCAACACGCATATGCTTTGGCAGAAAGGCACTGTATAAATGCAATTAGTAGTAATAGTAGTAGAAGTAGTAGTAAAATCATTTTGCTTGCTCTTTGCTAGAGTGTTGCCCTAGCCCAGGGGTGCCCAAACTTTTCCCAAAGAGGGCCATATTTGATGAAGTGAACATGTGTGAGGGCCGACCAAAGTTGTTGAGTTTTTTGTAGCATTGAAGTTGATGAGCTTTTTTTAGTATTTTACCCCAAGACATATACTGCCATGGGGGCTGGATTAAATTGACCCGCTTTGGACCTGACCGTTGGTTATTAGCTGTAAAAAAACTCATTGTTTAGAATTACTCTCTATTTCACAAATTTTCTGCTTAACAATTACAAGCAGTTGCATGCATAAGAGCAACATGTAACCAACAACAATGAAACTGTCCCACGTATACAAAAGACAAGCTACTACATATCAAAGGGCATTAGATGCAGATTTTGGTAAAGGCTTTTGACTTGTCCTGACTGCTATTCTAGGAACAGACTAATGCTTAGGTAGGTCTGGCAGAAAGATTTGAAAGGATCTGGAGGACAAACCTTTTTGACCAGTAACATTTCATAGGAACGTTTGCTGTACAATATCAAATTGATCTATCTTAGTTTTACCCTAAAAGACACCATGATGCTGAGTTAGTTTTTCAGCCAAGGCAATACACCCTATTATTATCCACCAGCTTTGCTCTGTAAATGGAAAGGCATATTTCCAATGCTGAGCTAACTCCAAACTTGCAGCTTCAAGGAAAGAAGTAACTGCATGAGTCTATGCATGGAGTCGGAAAAGAGGCAAATGAAAGCAAAGCCCAGATCTGGGTAGGCAAGTTGATCAATAATTTTTGTCATCTTCTGAAAAATCCTGAGCCAAAAAGTTTGCACTACAGGACAAAGCACCACATAGTAAAGAATGTACTAATTTGTCCACACCATGTGGACAAGTTATCATTTATACACCCCAGCTCCGCTGGTGTAACATCCAGGGGGTGGCCCATCTCCTTTTGTTTCTCCTGGAGAGAAACCGGAAGGTGTTGCCCTGTGAGATCCTGGCTGGATCTAGACATGTCAAAGAAGTGATTCGGTTAAACGCATTGTAAATTCATACAGGGAAATCTGGTACGGAAAGACAGGACTCCACAGCGCCATCTGGTGTCAGTGTTATATTGCATACACAATGCATATACAACACTTTTTCTTTACCAATCTAGCTGAGTCCTCTGTGGGGGCTTTTATGACATTCTGTGGAGCTCTCACAAGATCTTGCCTGCGCCCGCTTCTCTGGTGGCACAAGGGCAGGGCCCCTTGGCTTCTGCTTCCAAGGCAGCTGTCTCAGTCAGCCTCATTGATGCCCGGCCGGTACCATCTAATACCATCTAAATGTCAACTTTGTTTCCCTCAACTGCGTTGATAAAAGATTTCAAAGGCATCTTTAACCATATGGTTGCCCATACCGATTCATCTGCTATGGTTCAAGTCCTATGCTATACAAAAACCATTAGGCACAACATGGGATATGGATAAGTGTGCTTTAAGGCTACATGTGTACCATATTTCAACTTAATGAGTTTATACTATTTTATGTTGCCAGGTATGAAGGGAAGTAAAATAAACAATATTCAGATCCACAAGTGGAAGGACATTTACAGTAACCAGTGTATTAAAATGATTGCAAGTATAATGTGGGAAGTGTTATACTTACCCTTTAAAAAACAGAGACATGTTCTACCCATTCCAGTTTGAGTGAAAAGGGCTGTCTCCTGTGGTTTTTTCTTCTCTCCCAAGATCAGGCACAGTTCTCTTAGCCACTTGGTAATGAGAGATCATCTAACAGTCTCATCTTTAGAAGGCCCTCTTTACTTAAGTTATTTTTTAAATTAAGCCCTTTCAAAAACTTTATTCTATGCTAATAGTTGGGGCATTTTACCTTAGTCGGAGGGATATGTTAAAATGCTCCTCGAATATTGTATAATAGTAATTTGGTTGTTCCAGCTTTGCCATGAAACTTTTTATTATAGTTCACTCATATCTGTAACTTGAACGCTAGCTTTGAAGCCCCTCGGATATCCGTTCAGAAGCAAGTCCCAATGAGTTCAGTGGAGCTTAATCCTGTATGTGTGTGCATATGCAGAATCAAGTATACCCTTAAGCAGGATGAGTGAACACCTTTTAAAGGAAGTGCAAGGATTTCTAGTCCACAGAAAACGCCTATGACACAACACAACCCACAACGTAAAGGTGTTGTTGTTTTATTGCTGATCACTGTTCAAACAATAGAGAATCCAGTGCTTGATTGATACCGGTTAGGCGACACAACTCTTTCTCAAGGGCAACCCCAAGCCAGCCTGTGCGCGCAGACCCGGGAGTGCCCGCGATGAACTGAGTGCAAACACGCTCGTCGGAACGGGCGGCACGTGAACACGGGAGGAGCCCCGCGATCGTTCCTGCGCTCGTGTACATGAGACCCGAGCGGGCTTACTCTGCACTTCGGCAGCCTTGTATAGTGTAGGGAGGCTTTTTATGTTTGACCATGTTTTTATACATGCTGGAAGCCGCCCAGAGTGGGTAGTAATAATAATAATAATAGTAATAATAATAATAATAATAATAATAATAATAATCTCAGTCTCCAGCTGGGATTCTTCCCAAGCAAGCAAGCCGCCCAAGCGAAACTAAGGGCGGACCCAGCTGCCGGCGGCGCGTATCGAGACCGGGCTCGGCCGCAGGAAAGCGACGGGCATCCCCGCCGGCTTCTTCCCAGCCAGGACTCGATCCCCGCTCCACTCCCTCCCTGAGAGGAAGTCGGCGCTTTCCCCTCCCCGACGCCTCACGTCTTCAGCCGTCACGGCGCAAAGGGCGGGGTTTGAGCAGCAGCTCTCTCCGATTGGCTGGCGCGGCTCTAGGCCCATTTCGGATCGCGCGCGAGAGCGTCGGGGTTGGCTGGCCGGCGGCGGCAGCTGGGTCACCGGCCTCCGATTGGCTGCCCGCGGGGTGGGCAAAGCGGGCGCGGGATTGGCCCGGGCGCGCCGTCACGTGAGCTGGGCGGGGCCGGCGACGGGCGTATTGTGGTGGAGGGGCTCCGCTTGTCAGGTAAGGTGGAAGATGCTGGGGATGAGGAGAAGGGGAATAAGAATAAGGGAATTAAGAATAGCAGCAGAGGCGGGTGCGCGCGCGCGCGCGGGGCCGGGGCCGCCTGTCCTTCGGGTGGGGCTGGTGCTCCGGCTGCGGCCGGCGGGTGGCAGGGGCCTGAGGCGAGGGGACTGGACCCGGGGTCGTGAGGGGGTGCCTAGGCCTGAGGTGTGTGTGGGGGGGCGCTTTCAAAAGGGCGACAGGGAGGAAGCAAGGAGGACGTTGCTCCTCCTCCTCGCTTTCCTTGGGCTCGTTTGTTTTGGGAGGCTGGGGGGGGCGGGTCCCTCGTAGGTGCCTCACCCGCCTCCTCCGCGCAGCTGCAGACAGTTCCGGGGGCGCGCGCGGGGCGGGTTTCTCTCAGGCACCCCACGTTCCTGCCGCGGGTGGGCTTCGTCCTCCCTTCGCCTGGCCTTCTGGTGGGGCGCCTGACCCCTGGGCGAAGGAAGTGCCGGGAACAATGAAGCTCCGGGGTTGGGTTTCCAGGCTGTCAGCGGCCGCAGGAGGAGGAGGGGCGGAGCCGGCGACAGGGGGGGGGGCAGCAGCCCTGTGGGGCAGACTGGCACCTCAGACTCGGGGGTGGAGGAGGCGCGACCCACCCACCCCCACCCGCCGGGCCTGACCAGTGCTCTCTGCTATGGGTCATGCAAAGGGCAGCACCCTCTCCTCCTGCGGCGGCTGCAGGAAAGAGCACCGGGAAGTGCCCGCCAGGCATTTGAGTGGGTCTTTTCTCTCTCTCGCCAGAGTGAACAAGTGAAGGCATAGTGGGAAGAAGTGGTGGGCTTGGATTGCAAGAAGGTAGAGCTGGGCCTTGCAAGAGCAGCAGCTTCTTCTGTTCATTTGCTTATGCTCTGTAATGTGGAGGCCTGAAAGATTCCTTTACCCGCTTGCTTTCTCTGATAGCCTTAGAGCAGTGTTTCCCAACCGGTGTTCCGCGGCACACTACTGTGCCGTGAGACATTGGCTGGTGTGCCGTGGGAGGGAGGCGGGCGAGTCGGGCGGTGGCGGCGAGGATCCGCGTCGAGCCGGGGGCGGCCCCGCGGTGGTGGTGCCGAGCGGCGGGGCAGCGCGTGCAAAAGGGAGGAGCGCGAGACAGCGGAGGAGGAGGAGGCCGGCATGTCCGGGCAGCAGCAGCAACAACAGCAGCAGCAACTCCCGGCGACGGCTCCTCAAGCCCCGCCGCCGCCCCCTCCTCCGCCCGCTATCGCCGCCACCACCACAACAGCCGCCGCCGCCTCAGTTGCCGCCGTCCCTCAGTCCCTCGCTCTGCTGCCTCCTCCCACCCCCAAAGCTTGGAGGTTCCCCGGCAAGGGGGAGGGAAAAAACTTTCACTTTTGTGCGTCCCTCCCGGCGTGACGCTGCGCGCTGACGCCGCGGTGGTGTGCCGCGAGATTTTTTTCCTTAAACAGGTGTGCCGTTGCCCAAAAAAGTTTGGGAAACACTGCCTTAGAGAGGAAAGCGGAGATGTGAAAGTGAGTGGTGTTTAGCCCATTAAAGGCAGTGCTGGTAGGCATCTGAGTAGAGGTGGTGGTCACTAGCTCTGGGTGGCCCTTCCTGTGCCCATTTGCCACTGCCCTGTCACCCAAACAGTAAGAACCATTGAGTGATCTGGAGCAGCAGTCCATTTTACCTGCTGTGCTACTAGTTGGGGATGGAAGCAATCGGGCAGGGGTAGTAATTTCTTCCCTTCTTTTGCTTGCTTGCTGTGCTTCTCCTGCACTCAGTCCTTTCTGCACTACCTGAAGGGAATGCACAGAAATGTGAGAGGAGCTGCTGCTACGTGCTTCTACCTGCTTTTTCCCTAGGGGTCATTCAGCCTGTCTGAGAGACATCTGAGTGAGCAGAACCCGCTGCTGTCCCTACTCAGTTTCCTTTTAGCATTACTCTAGGCCCTCTGCACAATCTCTGCTGTTGAATCACCAAGAACAAGGACACAGGTGACTAAAATGGTGAGGCAGTTGATTCTTGTGTTAGTCTCTGCCTACTTATGCTTTTCTGCTAGGGGCTGTGGTGGTATAGACTAACACAAATGCAAGTGGGTTGTGGTTGCCCTACTGTCTCTGGGCAGTTCTGTATAGGCCCTGTCCCCCCCCCCAAATGTTTCCCTTAGAGAATGCATGGCCAAACTTGACCCTCCAGCTGTTTTGGGACTACAGCTCCCATCATCCCTGACCACTGGTCCTGTTAGCTAGGGATGATGGGAGTTGTAGTCCCAAAACAGCTGGAGGGCCAAGTTTGTCCATGCCTGCCTTAGTGCATGTAACCTGTGCCTACTAGTTTGCTTTCTCTCTTGATGGCATAGCTTTGAAGATTGTGCTGGCTAGTGGGTGAGCAGGTGGGAGGGGGTCTCCAAAATGTGTGTTGCTTAAGGGCTACCCAGAACTTGGGATGGAACCTGAGAAGGGGTTAAGAGTAATTCCCTAAGTGGGGAAGTGGTTGGGACTGGCAGGTAGGACTCTAAGGCACTTTTGGGGTTACTTGGCCTTCCACCCAGCAGTGAACACTTACTCCTGTTTACCATATGGACTATGGGATTTCTAAGTGTGCTTACCTCCTTCCAGAGATGGTGACAGGGTTTCATCAATGTGAAAGATAAGGCTTCACTTCACTAGTCAAAATTTGGTGTCCTGATCAGAGGAACTCGGGGAGGCGGGCAGGGAGAGATGAAAAAACATTTTCTTGGTTCTATGATTCTTTTATTTTTTTAATTTTACTTATTTATTAACTTTGTATACCACCCTTCATCCATAGATCTCATGGTGGTTCACAACATAAAAATACAATATAAAAAACACAAAATCCATAATAAAAATAAGAACAAAAACAAACCAATGATTCCTCCCTTTCACAACATGTTTTAAAGGGTGTTGGATGTTAATCAGCCAAAGGGGAACGTTTTCATCTGAACTCTAAAGGCATATAATGAAGGCATCAGCCAAACCTCTCTGTGGAGAGCTTTCCACAAATGGGAACCACTGAAGAGAAGTCCCATTCTTGTGTTACCACCCTCCGGGCCTCTTGTGGAGGAGCACATGAAGAAGGGCCTCAGAAGATGATCTCAGGGTTTGGTTAGGTTTCTTATAGGGAGAGGTGGTCTGTGAGGTATTGCAGTCCTGAGCCAACTTTTGCTTGTACACAGTAGTGGAAGAGTGGAACTCTTACTTAGGCTTCTTAGAGCTATAGAAATAGGTTGTTGAAGGTAATGTACTATTACGCAAGGAGGTAGTAGAACACTTTATATATATATATTTTTTATTACTTACTCAATTTTAGCAGTGGTCCTGGCAGAAACAAGTTCCTTATTTTGTGCTTGAATTTTATAATTTGGAGGAATGGGACCCATCTCTGGTAGGACTTACCAGTTGGATCTATTGGCTTATAATGTAGTTTTCTTTTTTGGTAGTGTCACAGAAGACTAGTGGCACAAAGAAAATTAGTTAAGCAGGTAGAGTAGATTTTTCATCTAGTTGCAATTCGATTTGTGCTTCAGTGCCTTTCTGTTGTTGTCTTCAGAGTGTTGTATGGAAACAATTTGAAACACAAATGATTCAAATAAAATATCAAGTGGTTAACTGCTGTGAAGAACATGTTGCTGTCAAAGCAATAAAATGTTTCAACTTGTTAAATGTGTATTTTGCAGAGTGGGTTAAAATTAATGTTGGGTCACTGCTGTCTGAAACCCCTAAGAGCTGCTACCAGTCAAACAAAACTAACTTCTAGGGACTGATGATCCGACTTGTAAAGCTTCCTATGTTACCAATACTCCCTCCACATGGAACTCTCTCTGCACCTGGATATGTAAAAGAAAATTCCTTGATACATAAAAGTAAACCACAGAAAGCTTAGCGTCTGCTGACAAACTTGGGTTGGTCTGTCATTGCTTGTAACAGCAATTTCAGTTGGTTGACTGCTTATCAGCTTATAAAAGAAATGGAGCCACCCAAAAAACAAAGTAGTCATTTCTGAATACTTGGGTGACTCCCTAGAAACGCAAACATGGGCCTTTGAAAACTGAAGTGAAAATACCTTTTAAAACAGTGGTGGAAAATTCGTGGTCTTTCAGATGTTTGACTGCCGCTGCTGTCGTTCCAGACCATTGGCCATGCTTGCTGGGCCTGATGGGAGTTTGAATCCAGCATCACCTGGAGGGCCACAGGTTCTTTCCCCTGCTCTAAATCAATCTGACAGATGGTGTTGAGATGCAGAAGCCAATATCACCAGTTGATGTCAATATTCTGTAATATATTTGCCACCATAGTCTATTCCAAAAGTCTTTATAATCAATTTAAAACCAGAACGATAATGTTAAGATGGAGTAAAAATCAGAGTCTCTGATTACTGAGTCCAAAGCATTAACCCTGGTCCTTAACATAATTTCCTGTCCCCGTTTGCCATGAGGTGTGTTAGTTGTAAGTTTAGGTACATTTCAGCCACAGCTCTTTCCAAGGCTGTGGGGGTATGTGGGATATGAGGATGGGGGCACTATTGGATACCAAACCAAGAAACACCAGGACTTGTTTGATCAGAATGACAGTGAGATTGAACAGATTATTGACAAGAAAAGGAAGGCCTTTCAGATCAGGCAAAGAAATAGAAGCTGTGCCACTAAGAAAAAAACCCTATGCCAACACTAAGGGTAAGGTTTAAAGAAGAACCCTAGAGCTAAAGAACACCTGCTGGATAAAAAAACCCCTCAAGAGATCCAACACTTAGCTGACATTCAGTGTGCACAGAGTTTCTTTAAAGCCACAAAGACCATCTCTGGGCCAATAAATCATGGCATACCCCCCCCCTTTACGTTCAACAGACAGTACCACACTTCTAAAAGATAAAGAAGCTATTGCATTGTGCTGGAAAAAACATTACTAGCATTTTCTTACTGCAACTCCCTCATAGCTGCTGAGGTCCTCACAGATTCTGCAAAAACAAATTAGAGATGAGCTTGCAGTATCTCCAAATCTGGGAGAGTAGTGTACAGCTATTAACCAAATGAAAAACAACAGAGCCAGCAGACCTGATGGGATACCTGCCGAAGTCTTCAAAGTGCGTGGAATTGAACTTAACCAACAGCTTCACAAACTCATTGAAAAAAATCTGGGAGAGAGGGGCGATCCCAGCAGACTTTAGGGATACCAAAATTATCAATCTCTTTTAAAAAGGTGATAGAACGGATTGCGGAAACTATCGAGGCAGTTCTTTATTAGCTGTGACTTGCAAAATTCTTGCAAGGATCTTAGCAAACTGTCTCCTAACAATATCTGAGGCTACCCTTCCTGAATGGTTTTTGATGTTCTAGGGGGACAGTGGACATGATTTATACTGCTTGACAGCTTCAAGAAAAATGCAGAGAGCAAAACCAACCCCTGTATATAGCATTAATTGACCAGACTAAGGTCTTTGACACTGTAAATCATAATGCCCTGTGGACTAGCCTTCTGAAAATTGGCTGCCCAGATAAATCTGTAAGCATTGTTTGGCTTCTCCATGATAATATGGCAGCAACAATTACAGATAACAATGGATCTCAAAGTGAAACATTCACAGTGGGATCAGGTGTTAAATAGGGTTGTGTTATCGCCCCAACTCTTATTTATATCTCCTTTGATTAGGTGACAACCAGGGTTTCTTTTCAGCCAAAACTCACAGGAGTGGGTAGCATCTCTCAGGCGGGCGCTATTGCCATTATAAGAGAACAAGGGAGGTGTTCGTGGTGAGCTCCAGCACCTCTTTTTCTAGAAAAATAGCACTGGTTACAGTCAAACCTCGTTTGTCTAATGTAATCCGTTTCAGAAGAAAGTTCAACTTCTGAAACTTTTGACAACCGAGGCGCAGCTTCCGATTGGTTGCAAGAGCTTCTTGTACTCAAGCAGAAGCAGTGTCGAATGTCCAGGTTCTGAAAAACGTTTGAAAACCGGACCATTTACTTCTGGGTTTTTGGTGTTTAGGAGCCAAAACGTTTGAAAACAGAGCCATTTGAGAACCAAGGTTTGACTGTACAACCAAAGGAATTGTAATTTCATATTATTAAAATTGTTGCAAACTGCAGTCTGCAACTCCTCTTCCCTTTGTGTGGATTAAGCAGTGGGCTCTGTCTCCAATAGATCAAGGCCCTTCACATTATAGCTCACCAGTGGCTTATATCATATCTCTGTGCTTGTGTGGGGAGCACTGACCCTGCAAACTATGGCAGTAATGAGGGCCTTCAGTTGACTTCAATTAGCTGGAGTTTTTTTTGCCCTGGGTGAAGGCTCCTAGCCTGTGTGTGTGTACATAAATGTGCATACAGGATGCCAAACTGGGTCTTTGACCCAGGTGAAATAAAGCCTAGTTTCAACCCTGGTTTTAATGTCTCTAGTCTCTGTGTCTGTAAAGATATCAGGCACATGATAGAGCGGAAGATGACAAAGCTTACTGAGTGAAATTTCTCTTGTACTTTTGTGTAGATACCATTCATGGTTGCTTTATCCACTATTCTTCAACACCAGTTACATTATTTCCTTCAAAATGTGTAATGTTAAGCCTATGAGCTTGTTAGGACAGTTCAAGGTGCCCTTTGCTTCTCACATCATAGTTTGAAGCTGGTGTATGTTCCCAGCTTTAGCTGAAGCAGGTAACTAGTTTCCTGGTTTGAATGAAATGGGGAAATTTTGGTTTAATTAGAGACTTCCTGGTTTAATTGTGGCTTGTGAGAAGGGAGGAGCAAAGGAACTGCATGCACAGACAAAAGGTTATTTCATATCTCTGCTTCTAAGCTAAGGCTGTATCTGCACTATACATTTAAAGCAGTATCATATCATTTCAAACAGTTGTAGTGCCTGCCAAACACCTGGGAACTGTAGTTTGTTAAGGGTGCTGATTAATTTAGTATCATCAGCAAACTAGGACACCTAACTTGTCCTATTGTTTATGAGCAAGTTAAAAAGCACAGGTCCCAATACTGATGCTTGTGGGACTCCACATTCTACATCCCTCCATTTGGAGATCTGCCCATTTATTCCTATTCTGTTTCTTGCTGCTTAACCAATTCTTGATCCACAGAGGACCTCTTCTCTATTTTAAACCATATTTTATTGATTTTCAAATATAGCAGAACTAAATAAACAATAATATCATTACCAACCTAACCCCTCTCCCCGAAGTAGAGATAGCATTAAAGAATAGCACTTTGGAATCAACAGCTAAATTGATGCCATAAAACGAGAATAAATCAAACAAATGTATAATTCCACATTGCCTCTTATTTCATGGACCTCTCCTCTTATTTCATGACTTAGGTTTAGACAGGAATCTAGTGAGGTACCTCGTCAAATTTTTTTTGGAAGTTTCAAGTATCCATCCCTATCCATATACTTGTTGACACTTTCAAAGAACTCTGATAATGGGACTTTTATTTGATCACACAACCTTACAACATCTATATCCAGTACGTTGTTGATCTGTACAGTGCTGTGATAGTTCTTCATTATGCATCTGGATCATAAAAGGCACAGTGACTCCACAACAGCAGCATAGAGGCTTGAATTGAAATGGGGTCTTCTACTCAGGGAATGCTCCTACTGAAAGGAGCAAAGTCAGGATCCATTCCAAGTAGTCTATAAAAGCAATAGCAGGCAGTTTTTATAGACCATCATAGTTTGGCATTTCAAACTTCTGACTTAGTTGTTGAGGATGTAATAACGGTATTCTAGAGTACATTATGTATATTTATGGGTGCTTATGTTGACTGACTGCTACACCCAAATTGTGAACAAGAGAACAGTTACACCTATAGCATTTTTAATGTATAAGATGATGCTTTATTAGTTAGCAGTTTATTCATGCCACTTCATCTAGGAAAAATATGAGTGACTAGAAGAGATTATGACAAGAAACCCTACGTTAGAACTTTAAATATAGGGCAGTTTATATGCATAGTCAAATCTGAATTATTAGAAGCCATGTTGCATAAAACTGAGAATAGAAGAGTGTGTTCTTGAGTATTGGCAAAAAATGTGCCTTTGTCCTTATCTGTCACTATAGTAATTAAAAAAAATAAATTCATAATTTTGTAGAATTGTAGTAATCTACTGTTTTGGTCATATGTAATAGGGGTTAATTTCTCCAATAATACTTGAAGTCTAATTGTTCAGACACTATTTTGTTTTATTATTTATTGAAGCAAACCTTTTCATTTGTTGCTGCCATTTCTGTTTTGTGCAGTTACAAGTGGCAACTAAATCCATCTTTGTTGACATCAGGAAGAATGAAATGTTTTATTTGTTCTGGGTTAATAATCACAATACTGTGTTATACAAAGTATTCTAACCATAAGAGGAATCTGGTGATCACAAAGAAGTTCAAATACTGCTAACCATAAAAACAATGCAATATCATGAGACGTTAAAACACGCAATTCTATTGTCAGTACAGATAAATGGGGAGATAGCCAATGAAGTCCAGATCTGCCACTTGAGGCTCAGGTAGCCTCAGTGGCTAGAAGTGCCCTTTGCCAACTGCAACTTTTTGTTTTAATCATATTGGACAATTGGACATCATTAGCAAACTTGGCTATCTCACTCCTCAACCCAAGCTCTAAATCATTCAGGGGAAAAGCCAAAAAGGCACAGATCCTTGCCGGATTGTGCTTTTTATGTCCCTGCATTGAAAGAACCAGTTGTTTATTCCTACTCTCTCCATTCTGTTTCTAAACCAGTTACTGATTCATAAGATCTCTTCTCTTGCTTCATGCCTGCTAAATTTACATAGGAGTCTTTAGCAAAAGTACTTTTATCATGGGTTATACAGATGGGGCACTTCCAAACATTGAAGAACCTGCTTTATACTGTTTGTGTTTCATCCCTGGTCAACACTGAGTCTGCTGAGAAATGGGGGGTTTTTCCCCTGCAAGTTTCAGGAATGTACATTTTGGATTTATATTGTTTGCTCTTTTTGTCTACTACATATAGAATTCTGGCACAATGCTATTGACTTCAATATTTGACAGTCAGTTGTAAAGGATATGAACTATTATGGTCAGGGAGACAGAGCAACTGTGGTTTTTATGTACTTATATAGTTATATTGACAGAAACGGAAACAAGTGAATTTCATGGGCCTTTGTTAACAGTGTGCAGATCTTTGTGATCATGAGGTTTTGCAAGCCGGTGGGAGTGTTGCTCTTTTACATTTTGGTCCCTGCAAGTGATCAGGCCAAAGAATACGCAGGTGTGTTGAGCAAAAAGCAAAGCTCCCTGGAGGAGCCAGAGGTATGTCAGCGAGCAGCAGCAAGTCTGGTAGAACAGAGGGAGGGTTTGGTGGCCTCAGCAACAGGTTTCCCAATCTGACGAAAGTTGGCGAAGAACCTTATTGGAGTTGGTGTGAATGATCAGGCATAACTACTTGTATTTCTTTCTACTGACATGAAGCCTGATAGTGCAGTGTCTGCTTCTTCAGGATTCATGAAGTTTCCTTTAGTGTTGTAGGCAAACTGGATCATACAATATTTTTGTTTTGTATAGACGGGATAACCGGAACAGGGAATTGAAAGTGCTGGACGAAGGACCACGGCACAAGTGTTGAAGAATAAATTTGTGGGAAGAAAACTTTTTTTAAAGGTACGTATCTTAAATTTTGTTCTCTTTCTGTCTGTGTCATTTTCATTCTTTTCTGGTATGTCCTATCTAGGGCACTTACCAGCAGTTGTTAAAAATTAGAATTTCCCAGCAAATGCTTTGCGGTTATGTCCTAGCGGTTATGCCCTAAGTAGAACTCCTGTCTCATTTCACTTCAGCTTTTTCACTCATGCTGCTGATAGAGATATTTGTGCTTCCTTTTAAATGTATGCTTCCTCTTTTCAGTGAGCTTCAAACTTCTTATAAACTATATGTAATAAATTGGGGCTGATGTAATTGTGCACAAGTTTGTTGTTTTAAAAACAACAGCATGCAAATCCTAAATATTGGCAGGTAGCACATTGTGAGGAATATATTACTATGCAACTCTGAAATTATTCTGAAAAAATGTTATTTATTAAATACAGTGGTGCCTCGCAAGACGAAATTAATTCGTTCCGCGAGTTTGGTCGTCTTGCAATTTTTTCCGTCTTGCGAAGCACGGTGTCGGGAAAGTTTTGGAAAAGCTTCAAAAATCACCAAAGTCTTTAAAAACCTCAAAAAAGGCTACCACACTGCGTTCTATGAGTTGCTCCTCAAAGTCAAGTCGCAACTGTATTAACAGTGTTAAGAAAAAGGAAACAAACTTGCAAGACGTTTCCGTCTTGTGAAGCAAGCCCATAGGGAAAATCGTCTTGCGAAGCAGCTCAAAAAACAAAAAACCCTTTCGTCTAGCGAGTTTTTTGTCTTGCGAGGCATTCGTCTTGCGAGGTACCACTGTACTCTAATTTGAGAAGCAGTTTCTCATTAAGATTGAAATTATTCCAGCAATAGAAGTTGCAAAATTTTGTTGTCTGTTGTGATATGTTTTAAAGAAACATTTCTCAACATTTGATTTTTGCTAAGTTGTGAGAAAGCTTGACCAGCTGGCATTTTTGAATGCTACAAACTGTTTGGCTTCCCCATTCTTTGTGAATGGTCCATACTTTTAAGTCTGTAGTCTAAGAACATTATTGGTTCTGGCTGTCTTAACAGCCCAAAGACTTCTAAATGGCTCTGGAATAGTGTACTTGTGTTGTCCTCAAAGCCAACTGGACTCAGAGTATATTGCTGATGACAAGCTGCTTACACAAAGCAGTTTTGGGGCATTTGGTGACATTTTCCAGTCAGCCCATGTATGTTTGTAGAAGGAGCTGGCAGGGGTGGGTGATGGTTGTGGACTGGAGAAGACCTAATTTGATAATTTAAACATTTTCAAAGCCACAAACTGCCTCTCTTCTAGAGTGTAGTTGAGCTTACTTCTTGTTTTAAGTGTCTTAGTGAGACACAGAATCATTGCCATGGAAATAGAGCATTAATAGGTTCTGCTTTTGACATCTTTCTCATTAGTCTTGTTCTGTCTACAGATGTGTTGACCAGAAGAATCTCTCACTAGTGGCCCTTGAAAATCTAGTGCCTTATAAAAGATGGGGTTTGGAAGTGACCTGAAGTATTCTCATGAAGCATTGGTAAAACTGCAAGATTGGGAATTACGGCTGCTAGAAACGGTGAAGAAATTTATGGCCATGAGAATAAAAAGTGACAAGGAATATGCATCCACTTTACAGAATCTTTGCAATCAGGTTGATAAAGAGAGTACTTCACAACTGGATTATGTTAGTAATGTATCTAAGGTAAGGAAAATGAGGAATTTGAATTGATCACACTTTTGTGTATTTAATTTGCAAATAGTAAATTTTATGGCCAAGAGGTGTAATAATGTTTAAGGCTGCAGTCCTAATCATACTTATCTGGAGATAAGTACTATTGACTGGCTGGACTTATATAACTACCCTTAGGATTTCAATGTATGTTTGAGTGGTGTTAAACTAAAGGGTTTTTTTTTGGGGGGGGGACATTTTTGGGGTGAGACTGATCAGGTTGGCAATCTCAGAACTGAAGTCATATATATATTTCGGACTCTATGGATAGAAAGACGTTTATACTGCCTCTTCTAGCAGCCATCCTCACTTTAGCCCAGAGCAATGGGTTTGCATTCTCTTGCTGTCAGTTGTCTCTCAGTCTCTGCTTTCCATACCTTTGGAAAATCATTACAGTGACTACTAGCCACGAGGGCTATGCTATGCCTCCACTGTCAGTATATCTCTGAATATCAGTTGTTAGAAATCACAGGTGGGCAGTGTGTTGCTACATTCATGTCCTGCTTACAGGACTTCTACCGTCAGCTAGTTGGCCATTGTGAGAACAGGATGATGAATTAGATAGGATAGGCCATTGGCCTGATAAAGCAGACTATTCTTACTTTATGTTTTTATGGCGTAGTCGGACCACTCTGGTCTCTTCCATTTGCTGTGTCCTGTAGCTTTCCCCATCCTGTATCACATTTGCCTTTCTGCAAGGGTGGAGATTAATAAACTCCCCCCCCCCCCATCCCGACTTACAGGATAAATTCACCGTTACCTTTTACGTTACTGGATAAATGTTCTAAAAACAGTAGATATAACACGGTTTGCAGGTATGCTGTACCTATTGTGGCATTGATTGAATTATGTTGGTACCTGTGTACTTGAGCTACTAACAGAGTAGGCTGGTTTATCTTGACATCTGCTTGTGGTTTTTTCTAATTCAGATTCATCTTCTCAAGGCATTAATGAAATGCAGCTCACAAAAACGTAAAATGAAATAACATGTTAATAATATGCATTGGAATAAGAACTGCACATTGCTTTAGTTGGGTTTATTAGCAATATAAATCAGTTCAGTGGATAAATAGAAGTACTTTTAGTTACACTCAAAGTTGAGCATTAGTAGTGTGGCTTCTTTTCCCTGTAAGAATGATCGTTTCATTATAATATCTCCTTCGCCTTTTCTGTTCAGCTACCTTTGGGGGTCTATTTGGAACATTAATGGCACTCGCTGCAGGTTTTATTTATTATCACTTTTGCAATCTCTGTTCTTCAATTACAGTTTTATTAAATTAATAGATAAATCATTTTATGATCCAAAGATTCTTGGGAGGGGAAAAAAGTTCTTATTTTCTATTCAAAACATGTATCAGTCCAATTTCAATTCTGTTTCATAATAGTTTTATTCTGTAGTTTGAGGCTGCAGTCCTGCACCCATTTACCTTAGAGTAAGTCCTGTTGGACTCAGTAGGATATACATCTGAGTAAACATGCATAGAATTATGCTGTGAATGTAGCCTATTGTGCCCACTGTCTTTTTCTAAATCTAAACTGTACTTCAAACCTTCCAGTAATTCATTTATTGCTACATTTCTGGCCCTCTTGTCTCTAGGAAGCTCAAGATAGCTTATATGGTTTTCACCCTCCCCATCTTATCCTCACAACAACCCTGTGAGGTAGCTTAGGCTAAGAGACAGTGTCTGGCCCCACGATCTGCTGGAATTCAGAGTAGAATGATTTCCTTTCAATGTGTTTATTTCCTGAAACTGGTAAGTGTTTGCAATATGACACCAATTTTGTGTATAATTGTATTGTCAGGTGACAATTCTGTGTGTAGAATCCACAAATGCAGTCAGATGTTTGTATTCCTACTGTACAGTGATCTTTATTGCTATGTTCCTAGTACTACATACTACTGTAAAAAATAAATAAATCTAAACTCAGACAATTAATTTTGTTTTTAAGACAATAACAAATAAGCTCTCATCTCTTGTTTTCTCAAGTCCTGGCTGCTCATTGTGCAGCAAACGGAACAGCTTAGCAAGATCATGAAAACGCATGCAGAAGACTTGAATGCTGGGCCATTACATAGACTTACCATGATGATCAAAGATAAGCAGCAAATCAAGAAGAGTTACATAGGTGTTTACCAGCAAATTGAGGCAGAGATGTTCAAGGTATCTCATTCAATCATTATTCTGATTTTTTTAGTTTGTAGAACAAATTTAGCAACCGAAATCACCCATCACTGCTTTGTGATCAAAGGCATTGGTGGATTTCTGAGAGAATGTCACCTTATATTGAGCACTTTTACTGGAATACAATAATAATTTGAACTAAACAGTATTTAAATAGTATCCCTGTGCCTTATTCTCTCAAAAATATAATCCAAGGTTCAGCTCAAATGCTAGTCTATTGAAGCTGCCCAAATACTTCTGCTTGGTAGTGCTCCACTTAAGTAATAGTAACGTTTGAGTGTGAATTGCTGTGTCTGATTGTGTAGGACAGGCTGTGCATCCTTTCAGCATGTGGCTGAAACACCTTTTTTCTCCCCAAAGAGTGTCCTCACACATCTCTTGTTGGTTTGTTTGTTTTTTCTTGCTAGGTTACAAAAACAGAATTGGAAAAATTAAAATCTGCTTATAGACAATTAATTAAGGAAGTAAATTCTGCAAAAGAGAAGTATAAGGAAGCTCTGTCTAAAGGTAGGTTCTTAATGATAAATAGTACTACCTTTTGTATCTGCTGTGACTCTTTCATGAAACACTCAAAACAACATGTGTAATAAGACCTTAATAGAAACAGGAAAAATTAGTGACTAAGTAATTGGCTAGATACGTAGTTGGAATCATCGTGGAATACAGCTGTATCCCATCCCACAGGCAATCCTAGACAGCCTCTCTTGTCCGTAGCAACTGTTTGAGCTTTTTCTACAGTCTCTTATATTTCAAATGTTGATCTGCACAACTCCTTAGCTGCACCTAAAAAAGAAATACGGTCCTTCTAAATTATGTGTTTAGCTTAATATATCTTTGTAGAATTGCACTTACTATTGTTGTATAAGTATCTTTCTGGTAACTTTCTATGTTTTTATGTTGGAAAAAATTGGAAAATTAAAAAGAAGACATAAACAAATCCTGTGGGTATTTCAACTTCGCACATTGACTTGATGCTGACCTCCAACTTGTGAATGCATAGTAACGTAGAAAGTCTTACTCTGGAGTCATATATTTGTGGGTGCCTATCAATGAAATGCTACATTGATCACAGGTCATTTGCCAGAAAACCCCATTCCCACAGTTTCCAATAAAAATTACCATGTTTGACACTTGCTCATGATACTTTGTATATATGGCTTCAGATGGATTTTATTTTATTCATGCTTTTAGAGAATACACTCATCCAAGTAAAAAACATAATATTTTGTGTTTTAGCTAATATTATTTAAGGAAGCTGGCAAATGTTACATTGGTCTCCTAGAAATTACCCATTACTACTTTATTCAAAAACAGAAATACAGCATGTCAACAAATAATCACAAGTATGAGTGTATTTAGCAGAGTTATCTGAATCTCTTGATAAGGACACAGATCAGTGCATTTTAATGTTCAACTAATGTGGTTATCTTACTAGGGATGTTGTACTGAAGGAGTGACTTTGAAAAACGGGTTTTGAAGTAATGGTCTCAAGTAATTATATTAACTTCCCAGTGTGGTGCTGTAACCGGCATTTTAATAAAGGCCTCAGAAGTATAAACAAGTGAAGTATTTAAATGATTAGTTTAGAATAATGTAGCAGTTATGACAGCAATAAATTCATAAACATACTCTTCAAAGGAGTTATAGAAAGCTACTAAGTTGTAGGCAACATTTTTGTGGACACATTTTTGAAGTTGCAGCCTGTTTTGCCAAATATGTACACACATTCTTCAGTTGTTGTCTGTTGTTGTCTGCATTGAGCCAAAGCTAATATGTTGATCTGCTCACTTTCAGGAGCATACTTTGCTAATTTCATGTGATGCATGTGGTAGTAGGAGTGGTTTAACATGATCTGACAGCAAGTTTCAAGAGTTTCCCCATGAAGGTAGTAGCTTGTGAGGGGTGGCAGAGGCAGTGGCATTGGCATCCTCCTGGGATCCTTGTCACAACAGGGATGAGGTGAGGAGGTGCCAGTGAGGGTGGAATTGCTCAGGGACAGTGGTCCTGCAGGTGTGTGCACACCTGGGGAGCTGCCAGCATGAACATTCAGCTCCTATGACCCCATCAATTCTTATGTCTTCAGGATCTTCATGATGACAAGTTGGAGTCAAAATATAACAGATTGGATTATTGTAATAGGCAGCAAACTGAATTAACCCTTTAACCAGAAGTTGAATGAACTGCTATCTAGTTATTTGAGAAATAGTTTTTGTAATAAATGCGTACTCTCTTCTGTGTTCTGTCCCATCTTAGGCATGGATGGCAGGAATCATAGAGCTCTTTACCTTGGGAGATCCTCTTGGTCCTTGTTCTTATCTGATGGCATTCTGCCATTACATGAAAATATTTTTGTTTTGACGTGTTTCCCTCCCCATAGATATGGATTTATTTTTCAGACTGCTTTCCTTTTGTGTAGGGATGAGAGGCCTGTGTGTGTGGTTTTTTTTAATATACTTCAAGTTTAATGTTGCCCCCTTGAGGTTCAGGTTTTGAAGTAGAAAATCAGGATACAAGTTGTTAATAAATAGGCTTGGATGTTGAATGCTAGCTAAATGGCATTTGAGCATTTACCAACAGTAAAAATAGATTCTGTCTGTATCTGGTTTCCATTAGAACCTAACATCTTTTTGGGACAAGTGCAAAATTTAGAAGAATTAGGCTGCAACCCTACACCCACTTATCTGGGAACAAATCCCATTGAATTCAGTAGGGTGTATTGCTGAGTAGACATGTATAGGATTGCCCTTGTTAGGGAGGCAGAAATAGGAACTAGAATAAACAGTACTCCAGACTTGTAGTTCCTCTGATTACATTCTAATGTCACAGCAAGCCACAATGAATGGTTTAGCATGAATGTGCAGATTGCTCCCACTTCACTCCAAACCTCAACTCTTGGCTTCTGGTTGCATCTGAACCGGGATTGTGGTTTGTTTTACTCCAAACAAACCATGATCAGAAAGTTTGTTTTTGGTTTACCAATCCTAGTTTGCTTGAGTGAAACGAACCACGATAATCCAGTTTGGGTGCAATGCTAAGCCGAGGATTGTGGTTTGCTGCTCCAGTGCTCCAGTTCACTAGTGAGGCGGAGCAAAACAGGAGTCATCTGGTTTACTGTGGCTTGTGAACACACCCATTGTGTTTGTAACTTGGAAAGTTTAACATCGTGTTCTTTCTGTTTTTCTGTCTATGACGGGCTTTACTTGGTATTGGTTTAATGTGCAGGCTTCTTCAACAAATTAACTTGCCCTCATACTATTGTGGTATGAATCTGCAACTTGCACACATGGTTTAGTGTTTTAATGGGCAAAATCAGAACAAAACCCAAAAATTATCCATCAAAACAAACTGCCGAAAAAGAGACCACGTCTCAGGATGCTGATAAATATTTATTGGTAACCCAGCACAAATCATTCAAAAGGCCTTGACTAAGAGTGTTATGTACTATTGAAAATATTTTCAATAACTCAAAGCAGTATCTAAAATGATAATCTCCAGATATCTCTGCAGGTATATAAAGCCCCTGAAAAAGACCTTTTCTGCTGAACTGTGATGGGTTATCCGTAAATACCTATCAGCATCCTGAGACTTGGTCTCTCTTTTGGCAGTGGGGGGAAATACGCAAACGCAAAGCCCCTCAGATGGGAAATGAAATTGGCTTTCAGTAGGTGCATTGCACACTCTTTGTGTGGTTGCTCACAAGCTTGATAGCTAGAACAGTTTTACAAGCATTCTTTCTTGTACAAATTGAACTTGTGTAATGGAATTCTATAATGGTCTTTGTGGCCTGACATACTGCACACAACCTTGTACTATATTAAACATTAGCAACAGGTGATGGCAATAGTTATAATTAGAACGTTTTGTGAAACCATTTTACAGCAAAAGAGGAATCTCTTACTTTCTTCATCTTTTATTGAAAAATAGAACATGTGTGCACCTGTCTTTAGCTTTGTTACAAAAATAAAAAAGAAGTAAAACTGCAGCACTTAGAACACTGAAGCTGACAATAAACATGCTCTTCATTGTACTCCAGTCCAGTTCTAAGTCTGACATACAAAGGGAATACAAAGCCAGCCCTGTTTTAAAACATTTTATATCCTGCGTATTTTGGCACTTCAACTGGTTTTCAATAAAAAGTACAGCAGGTTGGACAAATAATGGTCTTAGTTTTTCTGCCAGGTTTTGTCCACAATGTGTGATATCGTTGCATGCCACCATGTGGACCTGGCATAGCACAGAGTGCGTGGAATTTTGGAAAAGAAGACAGAGTGCATGGTATTGGCAGAGCACACTGATGCTGCTATGGCATGAGCGACATTGAGTGTGGCTTGAGCCTTTTCCAGGCTTCTCAGGTTAAGGTGGAGCTAGGAAGGTTGCTTTATGATTCTTGAGGTTTATGTCAGCCTGGCTGTTTGACACTCAGTCTTGAGCATTATCTATTTCTTATTTTGCCTGCCTACAGTGCTGCTAATATCCTGTCCAAATTTAGATGTGACATTAAGCACCGGATTGTTTGCTTTCGCTTACCTTAGCATCTGGAGTGTGAGTGAGATATGAGTGGCGCAAGGAGGGAAGGAATTATGTTATTTGGGCTTGATCCAATCCTCATATGGTTTGTGTCCTCCTCTCCACCCTACATGAGTCCTCTTTTCACCATTCATCCAGGAAAACAGTAATAGAAATGGTATATACACATTCTGGAACTCGGAAGGTGGTTCAAGAAGATCAGTGAAATAACTGCAGGAAGGAGAGCAGAATAACTGCTGGATTTAGTTTTAAATTATCAATATGCATATAAAGTGGATATGTCTGAACTTAAACCGTAACAGACTGGAAATTTAATCCAATTTATTGACTTAAGGAAGATTTTAGTTATTTCCTCCCTGGTTTTAATTGAGGCCAAGGCATTCTTGTAATTTTTTAAAATGCTGAAGTTTAGGTGTCGAGAAAAGTGACAGAGATGTTCTCATGTAAGATAAAGATTAATTTTAATGTCCAATTAATGAGATTCTTTTTTAATATGGCACAGTCAAGACTAATTTGCAAGCTGACCAAAAATATTTTGCAAGCAGAATTTGTTCCTCTCTTTGATCCAGTTGAAATGTTACTTAAAAATAAATGTGGGCATTGGAAGTGCAACTGTACAAGACATTCAAAGGAATACTAAGTAGTATCTTCTAGGATATTCATATAAAATTGGTTGCTTAGTTCAATAAGGGTATTTTAAAGAAAAGTATTTCTTCTGAGAGATATATATCTGATTACCCCCCTTTCTATTTTATGAAGTGGAAATAATTTTGCCCAATTTAGATAAATATTTATGCTGCATAGATAAATTTTTGTGTGCGCGCGCACGTATTCTTGTTCCTTTTATGTTGGAGGATTTATACCAGTGCTGCAACTTATATGGGCATGGCTGCTTCTGTTTGCATAGTGGAAAATCAGCATATGCAGTTCCCAGAAATGAGTTGCAGTGCCAGAATTTAGTCCATTGCTTCTAAACTTTACAAAACTCTCCCCTTTGTAAAATCACTTTTGCTTGTGACTAGTCTTCATACTTAGTTGCCCTTGTAGTTAATCTTGGTTTATTTTGTAGCATTTGCCCCTCATCACTTTCCTTACTTTCTCAGTATTGCTCCTAAATTTTTGTGGGAGTATTGGCTCTTTTCCAAATGTGCCAGCTGTTTGAAGTACGCATACCTGAGCATATCTGTGCTACAAATCTAAACCAGTTTCTATCTTGTTCTTAAGTAACGACTTCTATCTGAAGGACTCAGGAAATTACTGTAATTCTTTGCAGAGGCTGGTGCTCCTTGACCCCTACACTCTCAGAAAGCCAGGACTATCAAACCACTTTTCGATCTAATTATGTAGTGTAGGTGTACCTGGGTGTATAATTAGTTTTAGACCTTTCCCTGCATCCACAAATGAGATGTTATCTCTCCAGGTACAACAATATGGTCAGATGATTGATTATTTTGTATTGAAAACTTGTTCGCAGCATAATTAAATAAACTATGCTAGAAACGTGGGTTTATGCTGATAATAGTCTATGCACATCCAATTCTGAAAATATATTTTGGAGGACCTCATTTATATGGCATTTAAATGCCTTTTAAGCCATTTAAAAAGCAGAAGGCAAAACTACTTTGAGGGCAAAATAAAGACAAATGTAAACCTTTCTGGGTTTTTTTTTAATACGTCTGAGATTGTACAAATACAGTGGTACCTCAGGTTACATACGCTTCAGGTTACAGACTCCGCTAACCCAGAAATAGTGCTTCAGGTTAATAACTTTGCTTCAGGATAAGAACAGAAATCGGGCTCCGGCGGCACGGCGGCAGCAGGAGGCCCCATTAGCTAAAGTGGTGCTTCAGGTTAAGAACAGTTTCAGGTTAAGAACAGACCTCCGGAACGAATTAAGTACTTAACCCGAGGTACTACTCCATCACCATTTGTGATGGTGTCATAACAGTTGCCTCACAAATGACAATACAGTTAGTGAAGCCATATCATTGCTGAGCATTGTGAGAAGGCATGTTCAAATGTTAAGGTGTATCTTCAAGGCTGTAGTTTTCAAACTATAGTGGTACCCTGCAAGACGAATGCCTCACAAGAAGGAAAACTCACTAGACGAAAGGGTTTTCTGGTTTTTGAGCTGCTTCGCAAGACGAATTTCCCTATGGGCTTGCTTCGCAAGACGAAAAACGAAAACGTCTTGCAAGTTTGTTTCCTTTACAGTTGCGACTTGACTTCGAGGAGCAACTCATAGAACTCATTGAGGTTTTTGAAGACTTTGGTGATTTTTGAAGCTTTTCCAAAACTTCTTTTAAACTTTTAAAACTTTTTTTTGGGGGGGTTTAGATTTTGGGTTGGGGTGTTTGGAATTCAAGGACTTGGTGTTGGGGAGGGGTTTGCAAGAATCTGGAAGCTTGTGTGGTTTTTTTTCTGCATTTTTATGATTTTCTGTGACCATTGGGCCACTCTGCTGTTTTTTTTAAAAAAATCTGGATTTGAATTTCTTTGTGGTGGGTGGCTGGGGGAACAGTTGAGGAGGGGTTTGCAAGAATCTGGAAGCTTGTGTGGTTTTTTCCTGCATTTTTATGATTTTCTGTGACCTTTGGGCCACTCTGCTGTTTTTAAAAACATTTCTGGATTTGAATTTCTGTGTGGTGGGTGGCTGGGGGAACAGTTGAGGAGGGGGTTCTTCAGCAAGAAGCAAAGAGTGGAAGAGTAACCTTCTTCGAGTTGTCCCCCAGAGTCTTAGAAAATGTACTGTAGACTTTGTTGATTTTTAAATGTTTTTCTGTCATGTTTAGAAACTTAATTTATTGTTCCTTCAATTTTTGAAATGCTCTTTACAGTATGTGTGACTTTAAAGAGCACTTAATAAACTCTTTTTGTACCAAATTTGGCTTTGTTTGGACTTTTTTTTACCATAGGAACGCATTAATTGAATTTCAATGCATTCCTATGGGATTTTGTGCTTCGCAAGACGAAAAATTCGCTAGATGAAAAAATTCGCAGAACAAATTAATTTCGTCTTGCGAGGCACCACTGTATGGGGTTATCTCTCTCTCTCTCTCTCTCTCTGTGTGTGTGTGTGCAGCGGACAGGACAAAAGACAACACTTATGGGTACATGGTTGCAAAATCCAAGTAGGGAATGGATCATGTACCATTATACTCAGATGTATTTTCTTCAGTATCAAAATTTCTGTGGTCATTGTAGAAGCCGCAGAGGCAGGAAGCATATGGGAGTTTCTAACCACAGCAGCTTCTCTCAGCTCCTGTCACCTTTTCAGTTCTCTGGTTTTAGGAAGTGTTCCGAGATGCCTACTGTTGTTCTCTTTTAACACTAGTATTAGATTAGTAGCCCAGTGTGCAGAGACTTGACCACAAAACAGTGTGCTGTGTAAATGCAGCTGTATGTGAGGATTTTGCACAGATTCTGCACACTCACCTGCCCCTAGATATGGCTACCAGCAGTTTGGGGTTTCCAGTAATTTTTGAACAGGGGTCTGGAGTTCAAAGCTCTTCTGAAGGAGCTATTCATTCCATATAGACCTGCCTGGTGCCAAGATCTACAGGGGAGGAGGGCCTGCTCTCAGTTTTGTGTGGTGTAAGGTTTGTGGGGCAGCAGGGCACAAGAAGAATTTGGTTGTGATGGTGGCAGATTGTGGAATGCTCTCCCCTCTTGAGATGTTATCTGGTTTTCTCACTGGATACGTTTTGACAACGGGTCATGAAACACATTTTGAATAGGCCCTTGGGGAGTGGATTTTATATTGTTGGAATCACATGGTGAAGGATGTGAGAAACATGGCTCTGGAATTCATGTCGTAAAATGCTCTGAGATGGGATTCCTCCAGTTTTACTCTACATTGTATCCTATAATAGAGAATCCCTGCTGTGTCCCAATAATCCATATTTAAGAAATATACATAAAAAAGCAGTTCTAGTTTTGTCATTTATCTGTCAGAAGCGAACCCTTCTGATCTAGCGATGACCATCTGTTCTGAGTGCTGGTCATTATATGTCACACTTTAATTGCTGTAATCTTATTTATTTTAGTTTATTCTGAGATTTTAAACTTGGTAATTGGTGATTTTATCCTGATATCAGTCATTGGCTGTAATAAAATGACTTACTTACTTAGATAGTTAAGAAGTATTTAGAATATATTATTGTATAAATCAATTACAATTGTTTATTCTGTAATCCTTTGTACACTAACATTTATTTCAGTGTGTTATACCTATGAGTAACAAATGGCTGCATTATTTTACTACTTGCAATTGCTATTTTGTATAGGATAGAGAATCATGATTTATGTCATGGTTAACTTTGACAAAAACAATTACAGTGGTACCTCGGGTTACATACGCTTCAGGTTACAGACTCCACTAACCCAGAAATAGTACCTCGGGTTAAGAACCTTGCTTCAGGATGAGAACAGAAATTGTGCTCCGGCGGTGCAGCGGCAGCAGGAGGCCCCATTAGCTAAAGTGGTGCTTCAGGTTAAGAACAGTTTCAGGTTAAGAACGGAGCTCCGGAACGAATTAAGTACTTAACCCGAGGTACCACTGTAATTGAATGATGCCTCAGAATAAAAACACTTTGAGATATGAATGTATATTATGAGAATAAATGTTCAGGTAACTGCATTATGAGATATTTTTAGCCTACTGCAAACTAAATGTAGTAACACCTTACCCTTCATGAATGTGTAATTCATATTGTTGACCATAGAGCTGAGAACAAAATATGCAGGCAGCTCTGCTGCTGTATGAGAGAAAAAAAATCAAAATAGGAACATAACATCCAATACAGTTGTTCCTCAAACTCGGTGTTAAAAAAGGGAAGAAAAGAAAGATAAAGAGTGCATATCTTTTTGCACTATATTAAACCTTTAAAAATGGTGATTCAGAAAGCTCTAATTAGGGTAGCTTGCGCCCAGTTCAACAAGTTACCGTATTTTTCGCTCTATAACACGCACCTGACCATAACACGCACATCGTTTTTAGAGGAGGAAAACAAGGGAAAAAATATTCTGAACGAAACAGTGGATGTATCATTTTTGTGCTTCATGCTGTGGCCACAGACATGTGATCTGATGGTGAATTTGGGCTGACCCAATGCAAAGATCCTGAGGATCCATGTGGATCCATGCTTTGTAACCACGTTTTTGCACCATTGCAGCCCCAGACAACAGTGGGTGCGTGATTTGGGGGGGGGGCAGGCTGTAGCCATGGACATGCTATGTTCTCTGGTGGTGAATTTGGGGGTGACCCAATGCAAAGATCCTGAGGATCCATGCTTTTTAACCACATTTTTGCACCGTTGCAGCCCCAGGCAACAGTGGGTGCATGATTTGGGGGGGCAGGCTGCAGCCATGGACATGCTATGTTCTCTGGTGGTGAATTTGGGGGTGACCCAATGCAAAGATCCATGTGGATCCATGCTTTTTAACCACATTTTTGCACCATTGCAGCCCCAGGCAACAGTGGGTGCATGATTTTTGGGGGGCAGGCTGTAGCCATGGACATGCTATGTGCTCTGATGGTGAATTTGGGGTGACCCAGTGCAAAAATCCTTAGGATCCATGTGGATCCATGCTTTTTAACCACATTTTAAGTGGGGAGGGAAGGAAAAACACAGAAGGGCTAAGAATGCAGGAGTGGGGTATAACGGGAGGGAGGAAAGGAAGGCAAAAGTTTCCCCCACGCACCCACCCAAGCCAGCCAGCTCTCTCTCTCTCTCTCTCTCTCTCTCTCTCTCTCCCACCTGCATGTTTTCAGCAGCACCGGAGCACAGAGAGGAAGGAGCGGAGCACAGAGAGGAAGGAGCGACAGTCTGCTTTTCCCCTCTGCTTGCCTGGAGGGGAGGGGCTTTCCCTGCTCTTTGTTCCGTTTGAGCAAACACAGTAACGAAACAGAGGAGGGTGGGCAGTAAGACCCTGAGGCAGAATGCAGGAAAGCAGCAACTTCCTGTCTCACGGAGCTCCCTTCTCCCTGAAGCGCGGTTTGATTTTTGCCTTATTTTTCGGCTCCAGGGACCACACATTCGCTGCATAACACGCACAGACATTTCCCCTTCCTTTTTAGGAGAAAAAATCTGCGTGTTATAGAGCGAAAAATACGGTATATATTGTACTTTGGCATTCTGAAGCAAAGAGGCAGAGCCTGCTTTCATTTTGAAAATTCAAAGGCTAGCAGTTATTTGAATCTGTTTCTAGCACTAATTAGAACTCATTGCACCCTGGTAAGGCAGAGAGCTAAAGTAAAGAAATTGAATTTAAAGCCTTTAGAAATTGACAGAAGAACTTAAGGGTCTCATTAGGTTAATAGCTTGTATTAGAGAGCAGATATGAAAACAGAAGTGGTGGCTTGGATCCAAAAACCCCCCAAGAAACTATCTCTCTAGGCTTGTGTTCTCAATTGCAGTCACCGTATGTTGCATGGCAAACTGCTTTTGAAGGGAGGTGACCTAGGGTGTTCTTAAGTATCTCTTTGGATCCCTGCCCATGTGTGTATTTAGCTAGAAATGAAATCATGAGCAAAGTTTAGGGTGCAGCCCTTCACAATTAATCATGTTAAAGCCCTGTTGAATTCAGTGGAACAGGGTTAGGTCATATGCATACCTGCACCATTGAAATCAATGGTAGTTAAAAGTGGTTGACTTTGACTCTTGCTATTTTTTTTATTTTATTGCAACCCTATATAATTATGGATTTTCCTTCCTATTGCTCTTCCTTCAGGAAAGGAGACTGAAAAAGCCAAAGAACGTTACGATAAAGCTACTATGAAACTCCACATGTTGCACAATCAGTATGTGTTGGCGCTGAAAGGAGCACAGTTACACCAGCACCAGTATTATGACGCTACACTTCCTCTGTTCCTTGACTCCTTGCAGAAGATGCAAGAAGAAATGGTTAAAGCACTGTAAGACACATTTTCTTTTACTGTAAAACCATGCATATTTCAGCTGCCTGGGCACATTGCATTGTTATTTGTAAGTAGCGGTAGCCTAAAATAGCATCCATTGCTGTTAGCTACTCCCAAAATTCTACAGTGGCAGCTGAGGATAGAAACATGAATTTAAGGTGCTGGTTTTATAAAGCATTGTATGGTTGGGAGTATCCAAGGGAACACTTTCTGCTAACCTGGGCCTGTATCAAAGACCCTGCACTCGGTGTCACTGCCCTCAGAGTTGAGTAGTCAACACAGAAATGGCCTTTCTAATGGTGGAGTCCTCATTGTGGAACATTCTCTCCAGGGACAGTAGTCAGCACCAACTGTGTGTGTGTGTGTGTGTGTGTGTGTGTGTGTGTGTGTGTCAAGTGAAGAAGATAATTTTATTCTCATGGGCTTTTAATGGATGATTGTTTTCCGCTGTTACTTGTCTGAATTGCTGATGAGGTGAAATCAGCAAATGCCCGCAAGAAGTAGTAGACATAAAATAGCTGGTGCAATCTGAAAGCTGGTTGTTGGGACTTTAAACAGTGCTACATTGGAAGCTTGATCTGAAAAGTGGCATTATAAAAGTATGTAAACAATATTTTCCTTTCCATGTCATCGTTGGCTGTTCAGTTTTTATTAATTGGGTTGGATAGCTGTAATTGCTCTTGGTCTTCCTTTTTTGACAGCATAATCTTACAAAAAGACTCTTAAGGTAAATGGAGTTGCATTTTATGGGTTATGGGTAGCCTTCCCCGCCCCCTTAGCTTAACAGCTTCTGTAGATATTCTAAAACCAGGTTACTCCCTCTTCAAACAGTTGCTAAAATATTAATGGGCCTTTTGAGACAAACAGGGTTGCATTTTTTAATTTACTTTGAAGTAAATTGTTAAATTGGAGCCCGTATTTGCCATTCCCAAAGCAACTGACCCTGTTCTTTAGTTTGTGACTTTTGCTCTTTTTCTTGTTTTGGCAGCTGTGAGTAGCATTGTTTCTCTAAGCATAGAAATTCTGTCTTCGTTCTCTTACCTGTTCAGTGCTTAGGATTTCATGGGGAACAATTTGTACCAGTGGATTAAATCCAATGGTGTCTATCCCACAGGTAGACTATTTTTCCTCTCTCATGATAGGGCTTCCTCTTCTGGGGATTCTTTAGCAGAAGTTTGCAGGGAGCACAGGAGGCTGCTGGGTGAGAAGAAAGGAAGGGAAAGTCCTGTTGTGTGAGAGGAAGTCTATTCTATTTGTGGATGCATACTATGGGATTTACCCACTGATGCAAATCTTTGCTTATTTGACTTGTGCAGATGGGCCTATTTAAAAGGACATAACCTTCTTATAGTTTAGTTCTGTAGCCTAAAATCAGTCTGATATTCATTTGGCTCTTCAGAAACCTTATTGCAGTTGCTAGGACTTCCAGATCACTCTTGATTGGTACCTACCCTTAGCCTGCTCAGTTTTATGGGTATGGTACTGAACCCAGTAGAGAAAGGTTTTATGTTTTGATTGATTGATCTCACTCTAAACAAAACCTTTGAAAAAGCTTCATGCAGCAGTGAATATATTGTAGCATGCGGAGTGCAATTCAGTTCTTCAGTGTTTATTTTTATTAAGTCATCCTGCTCAGCTGAACCTACAGCAAGTTTCTCATATTCTGGTGAGCAGGGTAGATTATGCTACATAAATGGCTACCATCAGGATGTGTGGTTCAAGGGAATCTTCATTTCCTTCTTCAGTTCAACAGAAATAGCAGACAGAGGAGAAGAGATAAGAAGGGCGGTATAGTGGTTTCCTTCACTTCTCTCTTTCCCTTCGTTGGTGGTTTGAAAATGAGAAGAGGAACATGGAGCAGCTGCTATGGCATGTTTCCTGCAATCTGCTTGTTCCCCATGTGTAGTTCTAAAGAAGGAAAGGGAGGAGCAGAAGGGAAATTGCTTATGCTTCAGGGTTGCTCTCACCTCCCTTTCCAGCTTTTGAAGTATCACACAGGTGAGGATAGGCTGCATACCAATGTACCTATCTTGAATGATGAGTGTGTGGTTGAAGCGTGATCACTGTTGCACAGTGTAGACACATGACTGTCTTTCCCAGACTGGGCTCTGAGGGAACTTGTTCATCTGGTTCCTGGCAGAAACTAGATTTGTCACATTGCTGAATGGATGGCTCCTGTGTCAATTATGGAATTCCCCTGTCCCTTTTCAGAAGCAAACTGTGCAAAGCCCTAATTGTCTGGCTGTTGTGTCCACTGTAAAATAACTTCCTCCCCTTTCAGAACTGTTTCTAAAACATTTAAAAACACTGTAAAAAATAAAACATTTTAAGAGCTGAACAAGTGTTTGATAGGATGAGCATGCCAGGAAGTAGACAGCCCATCTGAAGCACTGAGGTAGGGCGAGAGACTGTGATCTTCACAGAAGGGCAGGGAACCAGATTGCACACTGTAGCTCCCCCCCCCCCCACTTCTTGTTCATATGTCTATACCCTAAGAGAGAAAACTTTTGCTCTTCATAGCCTACTCATAAAAAGCATTTGGAGGCCTTGGGAAGGTTGCAATACCAAGACATTATATTATGACGCAGCATATGTCATATATAAATAAGATTTAATTACCCAAGGAGTTAATGAAGAGTTAAAAGAATTCCTTCATGTTTTTAGTTTATAAATTACTAAAAGGTTTTCTAGACATACTTACATAGTATTTTTATTTTCTCCAGAAAAGGTATCCTTGAAGAATACAGTCAGATCACCAGTCTTGTAACAGAAGAAATAGTGAATGTTCATAAAGAGATCCAAACATCTGTTGAACAGTTAGACCCTGGTTCTGAGTACAGTAGTTTCATAGAGGCTCACAGGTAAATGTATATTTATAACTGCTTTTGTTGTTTCACCATTGCAAACTATAATCTGTTCTAAATAAATTTATCCTCAACACTGTAGAACATCAGATAATATGGTGGTTGCTTCACATGCATGCGCCTCATGCAGCAGCATGCGAGATAGTGTCTCTTCTTCCACATGGTTGCCTGAAGTTCCAAAAGAACTGGTTGTAGGAATATGGAGAATATCTCCTGTTGGCTTTCTTGTCTGTCTTGCCAGTGAGCAGCATCTTGTGTTTGTCTCTGGATTCAACTAGAGAGTCATTCAGGGTTTCTTCTCCAAGAAATTTGCCACCCACATAGCAGGTGATGGAGAGCTTAACGCAGGACCGATTATCTGCCTCCCAGTGTGTAGATGCCACAGAGTGCATCTGGCCACCACACCAGCTACGAGGACATAGTATCCATTGTAGCATCTGCAATTAATGCAGCTGAACAGTGTAGCTTGAGTAAGGTTTGGCGGGTACGACTCATATCTTGATCAGGGTTGTCTAGAAGATCATCCACCTGCATTAAGGATGCATGTGCAGACACCACGTCTGTGCAAACTACTTTTCTGGCTAAGGCCCTGTGGATAGCGCAGTGTAGGTGGCATTCTTCAGCTGAGAGTCCCCTTCCTGCCGAAGCAGAGCTTTAGAACCTGAAATGGAAATAGGTAGAGCTACGCTGGGCAGTTTTAAGGAGTCCATGAAATCAGAATCTAAATAGTATATGTTTTTAGCAAGCACTACCGCTTTCTGATGCTGGAGGGTTCAGCCTTTGTAACCGTCAAGAAGAGAGCTGGAACCGGAACTCCAGACATAGGAGGTTGTGGTTCCTTTAGTACTGCCACTGTTTTAGTGGAAGCAGGAGATGACTCTGCGGGGGGGGGGGAGTTAAACTCCAAGGTAGCTAAAGTTTTGCATAATAAAGGAATGTAATGAGATTCCCGGAATAGCCAATGTGAGAATTGTTGGTGTTTGTATGTGTGGTGTGTCCCTCCATACATCCTCATATTAATCCATGTTAGTAAAAGTAGTCATTGGATTCTAATCCTCTCCCAGACCAAAGGAATGGAGACACTGAGGTCTGGTGGAAGCAAGCTCAGTGGTAGGTACATTAGGCTGCCTTGAGCTGAGAGAGAACCTTTTGGGCGCTGTCTTTGAGGTCATAAATCCCTTGCCAGCAGGTGTGGCTAGAGCAGGTGAAGAGGCTTGTAAAGCACGCAAGAGCTGAGAGTTGTTGCAGGAGAGCCTGCTTGATTTGATTGAGCATGTCCTCAGACAGCTGTAGGGTATGAGCAGGAGCTGGCTCTGAGGGGGGAATGGACCCCTGAAAAACCCTGGTCAGTGGTAGTTTTGGGGGGAAGGAGGGTTGGAACCTCCTGAATTCCTCTTTATCTGATGATTGAGAAGGACTAATGTGATTCAGAGCATTGCAAGGAAGCAGTTTTTAAAGTCCTACTTGCATCTTTTCCTTTTCTCAGTTGGTATCAGCCTCAGAGGAGGGAGGGTCGCTTCCCCCCTCCCCAAGTATCTAAGCCCACTAGCCTCCCTGGAACAGAAGAAACTGTACCTCTGGTGGGCTGGGTGCTGCAGGAGAGGTTTCAGCCATTGATGTCAATTGGCAGGTTCTACTTCCTTCTCCTTTCAGTTTTTTGTAAATGAATTGAGACTCTCTTTTGGAAAGGAATCCCCGATAAAGAGATTTCTCCTGCTTGCTGGAAGAGGAAAAATGGCTTTCTTGCAAAAGCAAGCAAGATGGGCTTGCACTTTCCCTAGGTTTCTCAGATCCCTTTCCCTTTGTCTTGCATATTAAACGGCTGTTGCTGTAGTGGAAAGGATTTCCTTTTCTCTCTTAGCTTAATGTATGGGGGGGGATATATAGAAGCTTTTGTTAAATTCCATCTATTCTGGGGTAGTGGTGGGGTGGGGGTTCTGTGAAAACTAAAGACACAAAGAAGCTAAAGTTAAATCTGAGGATTTAAAGTTAAATCCGAGAAGTACTGAGTAAAATGATTCAGTAAGCTATTTGGAAAGACAAGAGAAAGTGAATAAAAATGTAAGAACCTGAGAAATCAGTGGGAGCTAATGGCAACTGGCTGCACTTTGATCGAAAGCAGGAGCAGAACTGCATGATGGATGCCCCACCTCCCAAAAGGTTGCTGCCTGCCTTTGTTCAGTGGGCAGAGCCATTAACCCATCCTACTAACCTAGAGCTGGGAATGGGAAAACTGTCTTCAACACTGTGGAACAGCAGATAATTGGGTGGTGACCACACATGCATGGTCCTAGTGCATCAGCATTTGAGATAGTGTGGTTTAAATCACCCAACCTGTTTGAGGGACTGCTTCATACAGGTGAATAGTTGCACCAGAACTATGTGAGCCACCTGTGTGAGCTGTCAATTGTATGAACTTGTCCTCCTTTGATCGTGTGATTGGTGTAGATTGCAGCCATTTCATCTGCAGAGAAGGAGCTTTCAAGGATCAGACTAGAAATTCTTATGGACATAAGTCCCGTTCCTCAGGCAAGAGGTTAGTGGGATGGGGCATGGACAAAGGAAATCCACATACAACTACTTTGGCAAAGGTCATTGTCAGCTATGGAGGCATAGTTCATAAAAGTACTTACTTTCTCTATGCTTGTTTTAAATATAAAATATATTGTCTCCTATGGTCCTTCCACTAAATCTTAGTATAATTGTCAGAACGAACAGCCTGTAGCTGGCTAGCCTGGTATGGAAGAAGAATACAGTGTCATTCCCACTTCAGATGCTTGGTGTTAGTCTGTGTCCCACCTTTGGCAGTTCCTAGAACAAGCAGTCCTAGTAGCTCAGATGAAATCCCATTTGTGGGACCTGTATTCATATAGAGTCACAACAGCGCCTATGGACAACCGTGATATGTTAATATCCTGCTTCCTTTAATTAAATGCAGTTGTATTTTTGTAGACTACGAATAGCATATTGTACTTGTGTGTGAAATGTCTTTGAGTATTATATCAAATCAATCAATGTTTTGCATCTGTAAAGGACACCAGATGTTGCGCAACAAGAAATAGAATTTGATACATCTTTATTGGAAGAAAATGAAAATCTTCAAGCTAATGAGATTATGTGGAATAATTTAACAGCTGAAAGTTTGCAAACGATGTAAGTAACTTAGCCTCCTTTCTCATTTTTTTTCATCTTGCCTTATATGGCATCTCCAGGTAGACCTCTGCGTGAAAGCTGGAGAGCTGTGCCAGTCAGTGTAGATAATACTGAGCTAGATAGACAAGAGTTTGCTTCACTACAATACAGCTTCCTATGTTCCTATTTGTTGACCTGGGTGATGAGCAAAGTGACTGCAGTGTAATGATCAGCAAGCTTAGGAGAGTGGGGAATTGTTACTGGGTGTGAGTGATATATCAATATTTTGTCTCTTACCGGTATGAACTTGAGACAGCAATAAAGGTTTCATATTCTTTTTTCACCCTGTAATATATCGAGAATGCACTACCCAGCTGGCCTTGCAGACCCAGCAGGCAGGAAGCAGCACTTTACTGCAAAGCAAACCTTTACTGCAAAGTAGATGACCATTTCCTGTCTTCAGATCTTCAAAGCATAAGCCCCTGCTGCCTCTCACCTGGTGCTGCAGAGTAAAGGGCTTTACTTTGTAGTAAAAGCTCCTTTCTTCCTGCACAGTCTGCAAGGCGCAAGCCCCATGCCTCTGGCTAGAGACAGATCCAGCATAACAATAAGCTTCCTTGCCGAGGTAGGGAGATTCACTAGGCAGAACAGAGACCTAGCACGATATCAGGCTAAGCATGATATCAAGGTCTCTACTCTGCCTAGCAAGAGTGTGTGCCTTAAAGCCCCATGGATCTTATTGGCAGAAAAATAAACTTTGTTTGCTTATTGGAATCGATTCCGATCAGCAAACAAAGTTTCTTCTTCATGATAAGATCAGTGTGGCTTGGTTCCTGCTTTTGTTAAGGCAAAGAAGCAACAATTTACTTTTGCAGGAAAGGCTTTATGCATTTGGAAACCAAGGTGCAGATGATGCTGGTGAATGGGCTGTTGAACTTGCAAGTATCCCACCAGCCTGAGCCAACATGGCCAGTGGACAGGGATGGTGGGATTTATAGTTCAAAACAACTGGAGGGCTATAGTTGGTATAGAATGTATCCAAATTGATGTAATATAAGCAAATAATAACAATAGATGGATATGTGTTCATAGATATGAAAAATCTAGAATGGCTTCATATAAGTGTATATTGCTCTCTCTTACATTTTCAACTGTATTCTGATGAAAACACTAGGGAGTTGCTAAGTGTATGCAATATATATTTGTGAGATGAATATATAATTTTTTTCATTGAAACCTTAGGTTGAAAACAGTAGTAGAAGAGCTGATTCAGACACAGCAGACGCTTCTAAACAAGGAAGAGCTAGTATTGGAATTAGAAAAAAAGATAGAAGAATCTTCTAAGATCTGTGAGAGGAAATCTGAGTGAGTAGTAAAAAAAAGTCATGTAGTTTTAGTGTGCCATGATTGGATCTCAAATCTGAAAATACTTAAGCAAGCCTGTCTGTATGCAAATGGCTAGTTTATAACTTGTTAGGAACATATATTCCAAGGTAGCAGAAGACCCTCTGCAATTGCTCCAATTCGGGCATTAAAATCTCCATAAATACGTATAAATGCAGTGAGAAATTTACCACTGACCTGCTCCAGTAAGGAAGTTAAATCTGACCATATCCTGGTGGTCAGTGACTGACTATTAAGTGGAGGAATGTAGATGTTTAAAAGCAAGGTTCCTAATTGTATTAGCTCCTAACAAGTCTGGATCTATTGACCAGTTAGGTAAGCTTTCATTAGAGGAATATGTAGCAAAACCACTTATTTGGGATAAGGCATACCCAGCCCCATTTCTTGCACATTTGCCATGTAAAGAACCAGGGCTGTCCATATAAGGCAAATAAATTACACCGTGCTGCAATTGCTTTGTAGTTACCTCCATCTCCCTTGCCCTAGCTGCTCCAGTTGAGGATTTCTGGACAAAATTTCTGGACAATGGAGTCCCAGATGATTTATTTTAAGCACTGTGGGTCTGTGCTTGTGTGGTAACCATATTAAAACTATTAAAATTGCAGAATATCCCTCAGTCGAGATGAGCTTTAAAATTCCTTATCAGCAGAATGCTGAAAGCCGAATCAAAAGTTGCCCTCTCAGCGCCTTTCCCATAATTAACATATATGACTTTTAAGTCCACGTAAAAGTAAAACAGATAAGCTCCTTGCCTGCATGTTGCAATTAACATGAACAGCTGAGCCAATTGACTTTAAAACTAAGACAAATTAAAACAGACGGTGTAGCTCAAAGAACCTGTCAGCATCCTCACCCAGAAATCCATGTTTTTTGAGAGGAGAAATTAACTTCAGGTTCCCCCCCTCTAAATTAATTTTATCTCATTCATTTTCAGTGTTGTGCTTCTGTTAAGCCAGAAACAGACACTGGAAGAATTGAAGCAAACGGTTCAGCAATTGAGATGCACTGAAGTCAAGTTTGCTGCCCAGAAGGAACTTCTAGAACAAAAAGTGCAAGAAAATGAAGGGAAAGAACCGCCACCTGTTGTAAACTATGAGGAGGATGCCAGATCAGTTTCTTCAATGGTAATTCCTGTGATTATTATGGCATTAATGGTGTACTTGTATGGGGCTGCAACTAGCAGTGACTGTTAACTGGAGGATACAGCACAACTACAAGGCATCCTGTTTCACTCTAGAGTTACTTTAATGATACGTTGATGAATTAGGATCTTATTTTTTAAAATAATTTTTTTTAATTGAATTTTGGTGCAACTGTAAATACAAAGAGAACTTAAGAATGAGGATCTTACTCGATAGATTGCTTTAAAGCTGGGTTAAAATTAAGGTGGCTAGCGCATCAAAACCAAAGAGAAAACAGGTTTGCATAAAACTTGCATAAGCGAATTGATATGTATAGATTGAAATTCAGAAACGATTGTGGTAATTTAAATGAAAGGGCAGCGTTTATTAACATAGTGAGGAAGTCTGGGGCCAGAAGACCTGTGTGTCTGGTGAATCTACTGCCTAAGTTCTAATTGCAGAAAGGCAGCTTCAAGGCTTCATGGACTATGATAGCTATGACTATATCCTCTTTGTCCAGAACATTACATTTCCACTTACTAGGGCTATGCACCAGATTTGACTAAGTCCTGAATCCTGAGCCACGTTGTGCCTATTTGGAAGGATTCAGGCCTTGCACAAGTCAAGCTGAGATAGCCACAGATCCCTGTTGGTTGTGTTGAATGACCCAGAGGGATATGGGGCTGTCAATTGTTGTAAACGAAATCTGCTCTTATTCCCTTATGGGGGGACACAAGAGTCCTTATAGAGTCATTTGTAGGTTCTCCATCAGTAGGAGAAAATAACAGAGGCCAACCAGAGAATATTGGGAAGCAAAGCAGCTAATAAGCCTGATCTTTATTGAACTGTTGCAACAGGGTGCTCCCCTCACACACAGGAGAGAGGAGGAGGACCCAGAACAAAGGTGTGCCTGCCCTTATATAGACATTTTAAATTGCCCGCCCTGGAGTCCAAGACCACCCCCAGAAACCTCATACATAGATTGCAGAAGGGGTGTAGCCCAAGACCACCACCCCCCCAGATACATCATACCTACATCACAGAAAAGGCGGTCCACAACAGAAATTTGAATGTTGTTTTTCCTGTCTGCTGGTTATCTGATTGCCTTTTCCGGTAGTCTGCCATTCCTTTGAGATGGTAATCACTTAATTCCTAAGACAATGGGAAGGTTCCCTCACCCCCTCCCTCCTTGCAGAGAAACATTTGGTCAGTTTTGGGAGTCAAAATGGTTTCAGGACTGTCTTCCTGTGCTGCTTCAGACATGTGGTTTATATATTGGTGTACATGTTTGCTTGGCACATTTATGAACATTTATTATATATATGAGACCTTAATTTTTTTTTATTACACAATGATAAGGCATCAGGCAGGAAGAAGAGGCATGCATTGAGTTCCTTGTGGCTGACAGCTGCCTATTTTGAGAGCAGGCAGGAGCCTAATGCCCCGTGACTCTCCTTCCTGCCTGATACCCCACTTGATCACTGCCTCTGCATAACAGCTGTTGAGCAGAGGCATTGATCCTGTGTGGTGCGGGGTGATCCTTGCAAGTGGCTTCCCTACAGAGAAGTCACTTGCAAAGCAGCACCCTGAAGGATAGATGCCTTCAGCTCTAGTGTGGAGGAGGCACGGTATGGGTCCTGGATTTCTTGCTGACATCATAGGGTCACTGGATTGGAAGCTGTAGCTCTGCCCTGAAGTCGAGGCAGGAAAAGAAATTATTTTGGAAGAGGGCAGTTCCCAATCAGCTGGTTTATTAGTTTCTGACTATCCTGTAAGAATGGACTGTATGGATTTTGGGGTCTCAGTTATGTTCTTACCCTTTGGAGTAGGATATAAAGCTCTGGATCCCCACAGGAATTCTAATTCATAATATCTATGAAATTGTGTGGCTTAGCATTGCTTCTGTTTCATGGCAGGCAGATAAAACAAAAAAGACATAATTCATTTTATTCTAGTTGGTAACCATGCATCGATATGTGGGAGCGATTCACTAGAAATTTCTGAGTGGCTTTTCTCAACATGCAGAGGTTTGGAGCTTGTGTTTGGTGAACAAAATTTTCTCTCATTTTTTTGTTCTGCCTGTCTGCATCATGTCAACATGACATCTTGGTTTGCAGGAGAGAAGACTTCATGACATCTATATCTCATGCATATGAAAATGTGCATTTGATATAATTTATTTCTGTCTCCATTAGGGCATGCTTGTTTTCCCATAAACATGTCCAAATTTACTATCTCAATACTGGCTATTGTTTCACCCTCCCTCTCTTTTCCCATCTAGTTGTTTTTCAAATGCCAAAGTTGCATTCATTCCCCTGTCACTATTATTGGTATGCAAAACATGAGATGTACATGCTGCTCTGGACAAACTAATTTGATAAGGGCCTCTGCTAGAAAGTTTGCAATATAAATTAGGTATAGTGTAGCAGGAAAAAATATATACAGTGGTACCTTGGTATAATAATAATAATAATAATAATAATAATAATAATAATAATAATAATAATTTATACCCCGCCCATCTGGCTGGGCCTCCCCAGCCACTCTGGGCGGCTTCCAAAAAAATATTAAAATACTGTAATACATCAAAGATTAAAAGCTTCCCTAAACAGGGCTGCCTTCAGATGTCTTTTAAAAGTCTGGTAGTTGTTGTTCTCTTTGACATCTGGTGGGAGGGCGCCACTACCGAGAAGGCCCTCTGCCTGGTTCCCTGTAACTTGGCCTCTCGCAGTGAGGGAACCACCAGAAGGCCCTTGGTGCTGGACCTCAGTGTCCGGGTAGAACGATGGGGGTGGAGACGCTCCTTCAGATATACTGGACCGAGGCCGTTTAGGGCTTTAAAGGTCAGCACCAACACTTTGAATTGTGCTCGGAAACGTACTGGGAGCCAATGTAGGTCTTTCAAGACTGGTGCTATATGGTCTCGGCAGCCGCTCCCAGTCACCAGTCTAGCTGCCGCATTCTCGATTAGTTGTAGTTTCCGGGTCACCTTCAAAGGTAGCCCCACGTAGAGCGCATTGCAGTAGTCCAAGCGGGAGATAACCAGAGCATGCACCACTCTGGCGAGACAGTCCGCAGGCAGATAGGGTCTCAGCCTACGTACCAGATGGAGCTGGTAAACAGCTGCCCTGTACACAGATTTGACCTGTGCCTCCATGGACAGCTGTGAGTCCAAAATGACTCCCAGGCTGCGCATCTGGTCCTTCAGGGGCACAGTTACCCTATTCAGGACCAGGGAATCCTCCACACCTGCCCGCCTCCTGCCCTCCCAAAACAGTACTTCTGTCTTGTCAGGATTCAACCTCAATCTGTTAGCTGCCATCCATCCTCCAACCGCCTCCAGACACTCACACAGGACTTCACCGCCTTCACTGGTTCTGATTTAAAAGAGAGGTAGAGCTCCGCATACTGATGAACACCCAGCCCAAACCTCCTGATGATCTCTCTGTTTAAGAACAGTCCTGTTTAAGAACAATTTGGTTTACGAACTCCACAAAACTGGAAATAAGTGTCCTGGTTTGAGAACTTTATCACAGTCTAAGAACGGAATCCGAATGGTGGAAGAGCACCGGCGGCGGGAGGCCTCATTAGGGAAAGCGCACCTTGGTTTAAGAACGGTTTCGGTTTAAGAATGGACTTCTGGAACAGATTAAGTTTGTAAACCAAGGTACCACTGTATAAAGAAAATTAACTGAGAGAAGGAAGAAAGGGTTGCTGTATCAGTACTTAAGAAAAAGTAAATTAGTTTTCTGATAATATTGCCATGGCCATACTAACCATAGAGGCAGCTTGCAACTACTTTGGGTGCCAAAATGACTGGGGTGCTAGCCTCACCTATGTAAACGGAGAGCACCACTGTGTGTGGATTTTTGAAGGTGACACAAGAGACAGCTTAGTAGCTCTTAAACTGGGTGCTACTCCCTCCCTTCCAGGAAAGATAAATGAAAGCCTTTTGATCCTCATGGAAACACACTTCGCCAAATATGTGCCTGTTTTGATGTGGGAGCATTTCACACGCGTACCTCTAAGCATTTCCTTACATTTCACACGCATACCTCTAAGCATTTCCTTACATTTCACATGCATACCTCTAAGCATTTCCTTACATTTCCTGGACTTTACACACCCTAGTCTTGGAGACTAGCTTTCAGAGGGAAAGGGGGGCAGGGAGGGTGTTTCCAGGGAGTGTTGGGACTGGAGGGTGCTGGAGGGGCTAAGAATCCATTCCTACCTCATGATACTTGTGCACAAATGACTACTACTCCCCACATTTGTGCTCTCTATCTTTGCTTTGTAAGATGGGGTTCCCCTACCCTTAATTCAAAGAAGAATGCTAAACACATCTTTTCTGTAATGATTGTGATTGATCATCCATTTATCAGTATTTCATCGATAAAACAAAAGTATTTTATTGGTGAATTATATATAACCTTTTCTCTTATCTCACCATGCTATAATTCTTAGTCATTTTTGAATGGCTTTTCAGATTTACCACGTATAATGATCCTCCTGAATGAAAAGTATTTATTTAATTAGAAGTTAAATTGTTGTTTTCATTGCAAAGCAGGTCATCCTTTTGACCTTTTCAATTTTGTTATTTTATTCTTCTTGACTTAAACAACTATGAATGCCTTACGCATTTCTGGTTTATGATCAGCAGCATTCTTTTATGAATTTACAGTGTTGTCGAGCACAAAAATATACATTCAGCAGCATAAAAAACCCTTGCTATTCAACTATCCTTAAGTAAATTATGCAAAGCTTCTGTATGCAGATGCAGCATAAGGTTTAGTGTATAAGGTATCTGTAAAATAGGTTCTTGATCAGTTTTTTTAAATATCATTATTATAAATTAGAGTGTTACTGATTGCACGGGTTTCAGTTTGACATTCATTTAAATACTTTAAATGTTTTTAGTGAGGGTTTATTGCTCAGTTTTTACTTGCCCTCCAATACAGCATGGAAGCTAAGGAGTGAATGGGGTAGAGCTTGGTTTTGTGTTGCTCTCTTCCCCACTCCCCTCATCAGAGTGCGAGTCATTCTTTCAGATAAACACAGGATCTCCTTGTATTTCATTTCCATCTCCTCACAGTGAAGGAAAGGGTAAGAGAGAGAGAGAGAGAGAGAGAGAGAAAATGCTCAGAACCCAACCTTATCACTTCCTAGGGGGTTAATTGGACTGTATTTTGCATTACAGTGGTATCTCGGGTTAAGTACTTAATTTGTTCCGGAGGTCCGTTCTTAACCTGAAACTGTTCTTAACCTGAAGACCACTTTAGCTAATGGGGCCTCCTGCTGGAGCACGATTTCCGTTCTCATCCTGAAGCAAAGTTCTTAACCCGAGGTACTATTTCTGAGTTAGCGGAGTCTGTAACCTGAAGCGTATGTAACCCGAGCTACCATTGTAATTGGTTTTCCATGCTTCCACTTACTGATTACCCTTATGGAATTGAGAGAGCTTTGTCACCTTGCTATATGTCACCGATAGCACTGACCTTCATCTGGTAGGCTGGTTCCCACAAGTTGGTCATAGCTTGACATTTAGTGGGCTGCCCCTGTAACGCTATTTCTGCATATGGTAAAATAAATAAGTGGGTCCCATAATGCATATTTGCATTGAAAGGTGCTTCCTAGGTGTGGAAAGTTGAGAACTGCAGGTGTAGTAGTGTTGAATTTGGGCAAACCGAGGCTAAGCACCTGTTGCTTCAGCGTGTAGCTTGATGAGTGACCACTCTGACTGGCCTGTTGGGAAGATAAAATATATCAATTCCATGTATCTCTGAACTCCCTGAATACCTAAGAGGAGGGTAGGGCATAAATGTGATAAAATAAATGCTGCAGATGTCAACATTTTGATCTTGTGGGTAGTTTCTGTCAGCTTTCTCTCATAAAGTAGTCATAGCATTTTAGTGTTTATTAACCTTAAGGGCAGGATTCTGCAGGGAAGAGAAAATGTGACATAACTTTATCATGCTCACTCATGATTGCATGGTGAATGTGAAATTTCAAGATTCTTGTTAGAATCTTTGTTTCCTCTTCCAGTTTCCTCCTGTGAAATGGGATCAGGTTCCCTGTCTACCCGCTGCTCCTGATTTAAAATGGGGTAGTAACTTCATTTGTATTTGGTAACTTTTCCTTGGAAAAACTTAGTTCATAAAACTGTTATTTTGAGGTTGTGTGTGTTGTATTCAGCTAATGTACTTAATAGGAATTTTGCATGTCCAGTGAAACAAGTTTGGTGATTTGTAGTAACTGGGGAAAAGAAAAGAGAAACTCAAAAGTTGCTTAAAAACATTTTTGTCAGCATTTTTATATCAAGAATTCCAAAGTGAGATCTTAAGAATGGTTGTGATTGAAGCTGAAGTTAGAAATATTCATCTTGGCATTAAATCAGTGACTGTCTAATAAAAATATTCATCTTTTTGGAAGCTATATTTCATTGCTGCAGCAAATAAACTGTGGGAACATCAAATGTTTTATCTGTTTACAAGAAAGTGAATAAAAGCGGAATAACATTAGAACTCTGTGTAGAAATGAGGGTATGCAAATGTATGGAATGAAAACAATGTTAACATGACTTCATGACAGCATTCTGGAGGAAGTTAGGATAATTCTGCTGTTCCTAGATGACCAGGGAAGGAAACCAGGACAAAGAGGTCTAGGCACTATAAATTATTTTGGTGCTTTTACCACGAAAGGTTTCCTACATGATGGAGTAAAAAGCCTGCCAAAAGTGGGTCCCAGAACTACTATATCCAATGTCTGATCTCTTCCTTTCCCAATTCTTAAGAACACATGGTGGAGAATGGACAGATTTACAACAGGGAAAAGAGGGCTTGAAGAAGCTGGCCAGCTCTGACAACCATTGCAGATTCGGCCTTCTCTCTGTAGCCTGCTTTGCTCCCTGTGCAACTGGTCTGAAAACTTGCTCCAAAGGAGCGAAATGTCAGTTCTTCTGTCTCATAGCGGAAGAGAGACTCTGATCCATCGTTCTATAAGATTTGTAAGAGAAGTGTGTATTATAAAAGTGTGATATGGATTTAATCATATAATGGCCAGGTTTTGATGTAGTGCTAATAATCTGTGATGTTTCATGTACAAGCCTTTGACTCCTACTGCGATGGGGAGGGAATTGGAAAGTTTCACTTCCTTGTTCAACCAACTGCTGCGCTTTATGTGGGAAGTCTTAACTGTGATTTAGGGCAGCTTCCCCAACCTAGTACCTTCCAGATGTTTATGGCTGCATCCCTTATCAATCATGTCCAACATAGCATACTGGCTGGGACTGATGGGAGCGCTAGCTAGCTAAAACATGCGGAGGATACCGGTTTGAGAAAAACAGGTTTAGAGGAGTAAGTCAGGATCAGAAACTCTGCTATGAAGATAGCTGACTCAAAACCTACCGTACTTGGACACACTGTGAATCTGTATCAATGTCCAGTGCTTAAAAAAAATGTTTAGGGGTAGTCTCATTTTCCTACTTATATTGAAATACTGCCCCTCAATGAGGCCAAACTTAGATTCACAAAATGTTTAGGGCTATTCGTACTCCTGTGTCCCCCCCCCCCAGAAAAAAGCACTGTCAAGGTCCATCTCAAATTGTTCATATTATCGACAAAAAAAATAGCTCTGTCAAAAATGGAATGTTAGGTATAAAAATCCATCATATCTGGGTCAGTTTGCCAGTAGGTGGAGCTCACTGCCAGCTTAAAGGTATGATTTTTAAGAAAAACCTTTATTTAATTCACAAGTTTGTTTTTTAGAACAAAAAAGTACCCATAAGGTAAGAGAACCAAAGAGAACAAAAAAAGAGTTTCTCTCTGTACTAAAGGGTAAAGGTAAAGGTAAAGGTACCCCTGCCCGAACGGGCCAGTCTTGACAGACTCTGGGGTTTGTGCGCCCATCTCACATCTATTGGCCGGGGGCCAGCGCTGTCCGCAGACACTTCCGGGTCACGTGGCCAGCGTGACAACGCTGCTCTGGCGAGCCAGAGCCGCACACGGAACGCCGTTTACCTTCCCGCTGGTAAGCGGTACCTATTTATCTACTTGCCCCCGGGGGTGCTTTCGAACTGCTAGGTTGGCAGGCGCTGGGACCGAGCAGCGGGAGCGCACCCCGCCGCGGGGATTCGAACCGCCGACCTTTCGATCGGCAAGCCCTAGGCGCTGAGGCTTTAGCCCACATCGCCACCCGTGTACTAAAGGAGACGGCCTTAAATCACAAATGTATGTCCAAATTATAACGAGGCATACTTTTGCTACACTTCAGTAGGGAGATTAGTCAGATAAGGTCAAGCTGGGAGAAAATCATGGACTCTACCATTTGCTTAATGTCACATCACTATCCTTTTCAGTTAATACAGATAACATAGTTGGTAGGGCAGCTTTTGCCAACCTGATGCCTTTCAGATGTTTTGGACTACAGCACATCAGTGTTAGGGGATAGCTTAAGCAGCATTTTTAGCTCAGGCAGCATCTTTAGAGTTGGTGCTTGGTTTTTAGGGTCATTTTAACTGTGTGTATTATTTAATTACCACCGTATTTTTCGCTCCATAAGACACACCTGACCATAAGACGCACCTAGTTTTTAGAGGAGGAAAACAAGAAAAAATATTCTGAATCAAATGTTGTACTAAACTATTTAATAAGCTACTGGTATATTAGAATAATATTTCAACCATGTAAAGTGAATAGTAGTCAACAGTGGCATTAAGAACCATCATCACTGTCATTAACAAATGAAGAGAGACTTTATCCCCTAGTAAGAGGGGCAGGCAATGGAAATATATGAGCTTCCCACATTGAGTCTCTTAGATCTAAGGACTGTATGGTTTTGCCCTACACAATTATTTTAATAAAGCCAAAAGAAGTGGGACTTTCTTCCTTTTTGTTTATAGCAGAGAGCTCTGGGGGCTTTCATATGAGGGAGGAATGAGGGAGAAATCTGATTCAATTCCCATTTAAAGTCAAACCTACCTAATTCTCACCTTCATACACAACACAAGGACCAAACCACAGCCGTCCTTCAAATTTCACACTTCTGCAAAGGTAGGCACTACTGTCCCGGCAAGACCAGTGGCGGAGGGAGGGTCTTGCGTGGTGGCATGTCACCTGCGAGGATGTGGGACGTCGCCCACGTAAGCATCGTCCCAAGGGGGTGGCGTGCCCGCATGCACCCATCCCAGTGGGGCGGCCAAGTGCAGGGGCAGAGGGATTACAGGGCTCCCTCTGTGCTTTTTTTACACCCGTGTAAGTGGCTTCTGTCCTGCTTTGCTGCTTTAAAGCGAGCAGCGGAGGAGGGAAGGACAGGAGCCTGCTTAAGCTATCCCCTAACACTGATGTGCTGTAGTCCAAAACATCTGAAAGGCATCAGGTTGGCAAAAGCTGCCCTACCAACTATGTTATCTGTATTAACTGAAAAGGATGGTGATGTGACATTAAGCAAATGGTAGAGTCCATTCGCTTCATAAGACGCACAGACATTTCCCCTTACTTTTTAGGAGGAAACAAGTGTGTCTTATGCAGTGAAAAATACGGTACATTCTCCCCGACCTGCCCACCCAATACTACTTGTATTTTTTAAAGCCCTCAAGATAGATGCAAAGATCAACATCCCATATTGTTTGGCCCATAGACTTAGGATCTGCTGTCCTAAATCTCACTAGGATCATGCACTGAGCTCTTATGGCCGATTTTTTTTTTTAAAAAAAATTCTATTCTCCAACTGCTCTGTAATGAATTCAGTTTACAAATTTTTGATACATTATGACTCTTAAAAAGAACTCGGACATCTACTTTCGGCTACGTTGAAAAACACAACCCCCCCCCCAGCTCCCAGACCCTACTTCTTAGAAACCCAAGTTATAACCTGAACCTATGCATGCTGATTCAGAAGCACGTCTCACTTTGTTCAGTAGAAGCTTCTTCCAGATAAAGGATTACAGCCTCAACCTCCAAGTGAGTGAAATCTGTCCCTTGTCTCAAAGCAGATATAATTCTGAAGTAGGTAGGCTGCATGAGCAAAGCATTTAGGTCCATAGTTTTGGATTGCACCGCTTGGTTGTGCAAATACTTCAGTTAGTTTGTTGAGGCCATAAGAGAGGGCCTTCTCAGTGGATGCTCCCAGATTGTGGAACTTGGTTGACTGGCTCCTTCTTTGCTTTCTTTTCACTGGTAGGCAAATGTGTTTTTGTTCCAGTGCTGTTGGGGCAGGGTTTTCTAAGGTGCATCTTGTGCTTTTGTGGGTGTGTGCTTTCAAACAGTTTTAAGTGTTTTCAGTGATGTTTTTATACTTTGTCTACTTATTTACTTGGGCATTTTTAGATATTTATATTTATTGTGTATGTTTTAGTTGTATCTGCTATCTCTTGTTATATATGTTGCCTTTGGTGTTTTACTAGAAGTGTGGGATATAAATAAAACGAATAACTAGATAAATAAGAGTGACAGCCAAGTTTGTTTTAGCTGTTAAAGCAACCAGTTTCCTTGTTGATTTAAATCACCTTGAATTAAGCCAATCCATCTACTCTGCTCCACTCAGAGTCCATCTACTCTTGCTGGTCACAAGGTTGTGGTTTCAATTTTGGGCGATAATTCTTTGAGGCTCAATACTCCGTGTGACAAGATTAGCATTGCCAGCCACATGGTGAGGCCCACATCCCTGTAGAGAGCCTACTGTCAATGCTTTAAGCACCTGCTGCTGCTGCTGCTGCTGCTGCTGCTGCTGTTCTTCTTCCTTAGTTTTTTTTTGCTCTCGGCTGCCCTTTCCCAGAGAGCTGCTACTGGGATGGGTGAGGAGAAGGAGCCAGTCACCCTTGCATGATTTGTCCTCTCCCTCAGGGAAGAGGTTTGGGTTGGACCTGGTGGAAGAGGCAAGTGGATGGACAGCAAATAGAGGGGGGCACTGATAGCAACTTGCCCAAAAGCTCATCAGAACCTGGAATTGGCCCTGCTTTGTGTGTTATCCCCATGCTCTGTCAAGGCTTTCTTTCTTTTGGTATCTCCGAATAAAATCAGTGCATTTGCTTAAGTGCTATATTTTAGTTTGCTGCTGCTGTTGTTTCTAATTAAAACACACTCACCCTTGGAGACTGCTGTTTAAACATTTCCTTAAGATATATCCATGTACCATAGGGTTACAGTGTGCCGCAGCACAGCCAAATGCATGCAAGTGTTCTAAGCATTTCCAGGAGTAGAATTTTCATATCTAAAGTGACAAAGGAACTCTGTCAGATTCTGGGGCATTCTATCACCGCAGTAACTGGAAGCTCAAGAGTATAGCCTGGAACACCTGCTCACCAATGGAAGCATTTCAGTAATGCCTTAAGTACTATGAAAGTGCTTCCTTTATAAATCAGAATGGAGTTTTAAAAAACCTGTTGACTTGTATTACGGCGAGCCTATAAATAAGCAGAGCAAATGACTGATCGCTTGCAACATTTTTGTTATTGGGTGAAGAATAACCTTGTCTGGCAGCATATGGCGTGAGATGTAAACTGACTATTTTGCTAAGATTTGGAGACTTGATTTGAAGTTGGGTACAGTTGAGTTGAAGATTGTGTATCTGAAGTTTAGGAATTAGCAGAATCACAAGAGAATTATTTGAGATTCCTGATTGCTGACACACAGCTAGATTTTTTTGTTTTTGTTTGGGGACAATCATATTTAGCATACTAGAATCTACTATGGCCCGAAAATGTAGCAAATGTCCGGGGTTTGAGGAGAAACCAGACCATGAACACCATACTGCACATGGGACAGTTGAGTCTGGGGTTCCTCCAGTTTCCTCTAAAGCTCTGGTTCCTGCGGTCCCTTCTAAGTCCCTCACACCTTCTACAAATACAGGAAGCACCAAAGTTTCGGTAAGATTCTAAAAGTGTTTACCTCAAGAGAATGATTTGCACCATAATTTTATGGTGCAACGTTGAAATTTGCTTCCCACCCCCATTTGTGCTGAGTCAAGCTGTTGAAGGAGTATTAACCTGGATTTGTATTTGTTTGCCTTGCGTTCATATTATTTATAATTTCAATGGTTATGATCTGACCTGGCTGTCTTGAGTACAAAGAGTTTGGGGTTGTTGTTGTTTTGCTAATTTTATTCATGTGAGTGTTCCTTGAGCTGATGTCTGGATCCAACCTTCTCTTATTGAAGGTGTATTCTTAGGGTAACCTGTTAAAGCAGCACAGGAGTACCCCATTAGTTAAGGCCAGTAGAATCACAGAAGCAGCAAAAAAGAAAAAAGATTTCACATTTTATAAAAACAGCACCTATCTACCCATTAACCTGAAAGGTGGTAAGCATAACTGACCTGATGGGGGTGTACAGATTTGCTGAATCTCAAACTGATCCAATAAAATTTGCCACAGATACAATGCTGAAAATTAACACTGACCCTTTTTGCTGGAAACTGACATTAAACGTTGGAGTAAAAACAGTTAAAAAACAGCCACATATATCCAGTTTTATTAAAACCACTGCTGTACTTTCACCCAGGCTTTTTGGTGATAGTAGTTCCTCATTGGTTTGGTGAAGTTATGATCAAAGGTTCAAAAGTTAAACGTTTTCTCAGCAAAGCAAGGCTGGCCATGCACAAAACTGGTTTTTAAAGCATACTTTTGGCCAGGACTACAGTGTTTGCAGAGGGAGCTACCTAGTGGAAGCTGTGTGCAATGCTTATTCATTGTACAATGGTTAGATGTGGGCTTGCCAACATTTTTGGACCCACGGAAACCTGAGGAACTGTCATGAGGGACACCATCTCACACAGGGACACAGACACATGAACCCTTACACTTTGCTCCATACTAACCCCCCCTTTCTAGCACTTTCTAGCACTCAAACCCAATGTCTGCTGCATCAGACAGAAACCCTGCACCACACTGAAACAAACCGTGAGACACCCATAGGCATTAGGCACGGCTTAACTCAGGGGTCAGCAAACCTTTTTAGCAGGGGGCCGGTCCACTGTCCCTCAGACCTTGTGTGGGGGCCGGACTATATTTTGAAAAAAAAAATGAACGAATTCCTATGCCCCACAAATAACCCAGAGATGCATTTAAAAAAACATGCTGATTCCCGGACCGTCCGTGGGCCGGATTTAGATTGATTGGGCTGGATCCAGCCCCCAGGCCTTAGTTTGCCTACCCATGGCTTAACTCATAGCCATATAATAAGCCTCAGGTGCTTCATGAAAGCAGTACAGGACCAGGACAATATGGGAAATATTTTTTCATTCCAGGCACCTCAACCTCCCCATCTGAATTTGGGCCTGAAAGATGAAGGGAAAGTGTTTGTGCGTGAAAGGCAAGTGGTAAGCAACACAGTTTGCGATAGTTCATAGCTGATCATGGGGCGTGTATTCAGCTGTGGATTCCAGTTTCCCAGCTAAGGATACTTACTGATAAGGAGATGTCATTCTATCTCTTCTTGCAGTATTCATTGTTATAAAGAAACCAGTGAGCGCTGAGGATTCACCACGACTTACTTAGAAAAAAATGTAAAGACGTATAAAACGCTATTCAGGTTACTCATCTCAAGAACATGATTTTGATTTGTTTATCCTGTTTCTTGAACTCTATTAAAAGAGCCTTCTGTAAAAAATATAATCTTGTGGAGAAATGGCAAACAAATGAATGAATTAATATTTTGAATTAGGCTAAACCTTTTAGGCGTTGAACTTGGTTACAGCATGTTTGGTACATTAGTTAAATGGTTTCCTGAAAACTCATATATAATTTTAATGCTCAGTATAAAACTGCTTGCTCTCTGAACTATGATATAAGCTCATGTGAGAAACATGGAGGACAATAGACTTGGTACCCTCATTTCTCATTTTTTTCATTCTTAACTTTAGTTCTCCACATTTCTGCAGCAATTTGCTTTTAAATTTTTTTTTGAACATTTGAATGTGGATTTCTCCTAATAAACACATTTTTGTATGCAATTTGTCTAATACACAGACCTGAAAACAATTTTCCATAATACACATTTTGTTATTTTCACCAATACTTGCATTTTAATGCACAACTTCTCCTCATATAATGCATTCTTGTAGTCACTGATTGTACCCAATGTAGTGGTAAGGTAAAGTCAGTACATTTGTTCTGCTACTGAAATATTTTGTGCCGGTGAAATGTTGTTGAATGTATAAGCAGTTTGCTAGTAACTTTGTGCACCATCAGCTGCATAGTGAGTTTCTTCTAGCAGAACTATGGTTTTGGACTCTTCTGTGACACAATATTAAAATACACTCAAGAACCCTTGTGGTGATGGGCAGAGAACATTGAATACAACCCCTCTAGTTTGGTTGGAGAACTGCATTGTAAAATTTGGAGAAGTGTGAATATCAAAGGGTGGCTGATTTTCAGTTTGCATATTGGTGCATATTGTGTAATTGGTGCATATTGTGTAAAATGCAAACAAAATAAAATTTCTCCCCCATCCCTAGCTATAGGTCACATACATGGCAATCCTAGGCATGCTTACTCAGAAGTAAGACCCTCAGAGTTAATTGGATTTCACACTGAAGTACGTGTGCCTAGGATGGCAGCCTTAAGTGCTGAAGGAAAGAGATGGACTGAGCTCTGGCCCTTGGTTTTTTTTTTAATTCATTTCAATCCTGCCCTTTCTCCCAAAAAGGATCCCAGGGCAGTTGACCATTTTTCTTCAGGCCATTAGCTTATTGGTTCAAATGATGCAGGGAAAGAACTTACCGTGTTAAAAAGATTGTGGAGATAATGCAGAATTTTTGAAGAAGTTCATATACTTTGATAGGTTTGTTTCATTTGCTTCCCCCTGCGCGCGCACGCGCTCTCTCTCTCTCTCTGTGTGTGTGTGTGTGTAGTTTTTTTACTTTTGCAGGGCAGTAAGCTTTTGCTATAAGCATATGATAGCACAGTTGGATTGCTGAGAGCAACTTATGTTCCTAAGGTAGCAAGATCACACCAAAACCATCAACAGATATGTTTAAATAAATATATCTCAGCTTTTTATTTATTCTTTCTGGAGTAATGATGGTGAAATTGTGAATACCATTGTTTCTCCCTAAGGAAATGTGGGTGTAAGCAACAAACGTGCAAATACACAGAATACATATAACCTCCTCTGTGAATATTTTAGGTGATCTCGATGCCTAGAGCAATAGCTTTTCTGGGAATAGAATGGATTTCTGCTGCATAGAAACAAATCGATGGTAGGGATAGGAATGAAGGCATTTTATGTTCTAGCAAGGTAGAGTCGAAGCAGAAAATCCAAGGGTGTCCATGGCTGAGAGGTCATGTGACTGACAACTTAAAACACCAGATTTTATGAGGATATAAAATTATAACAATCACACTTTTTAAAAAAGTTACTATTAAAATTCCTATACTTAAATGAACAAACTATGTATTTATTCCAACATTAACAGACTGTACTTTCATAAAAATACAGCAAGGGGGTATACAGCATGCAAAATTACTATTGGATCAATAAATAACTAGTTTGGGGAAAAGAAATTCATGTTCCAAAGGACTGCCTGAATAACAGAGTTTTCAGGAGACACCTGAAAGTCGGCAGGGATGATTCCACAAAGAAGGGCTTGCCATCCTAAAGGATCGGTCCCTAGTACACAGGAGTAAACAAATATAGATGGGCGGCACACCCAGGTTTCTCCTTTTCAGTTCACAGTTCAAAATCTTGGGACTTGCATGTTACAGGTGATACGAAATCAGAGTGTAACAAAACATTGTACATCTAGGCGATCACAAATAGACCTCTTGATGAAGTATGTATTCATAGTCTTGCTGAGCTGACTGCCTGACAGAAACAGCCACCTTGGTTTTTAATCTGTTCATTCTGCATATCTCTTTCTGTTTCAGCATATGAAAGGGTAAGATTTATCCTTTAATATAGTTAATGTAAAAAGCTAAACTGGTTAAGAGTGCATTTCCTTCCCTATCTCGCCAAAAGCTGATCAGGGTTAATTCCGTCGGGCTTCTGTTTTACTGAGATAAAGAATTTTCAGTATCTCTCCACATGAGTTTCTAAGCAGAGGGTAGACCTGCAAGATAGTCATATCTAACTAGATTTTTAATAAACTTCTTCCTTGTGAACACCGAGGTGCGGAAATATTCACAGGGAAGGTGGTAATTTCAGGTAGCTTGGAGGCATGATGTTTGCAAAGGCACCTTAATTGGCTGTAGGTTTTTCATATTGAAAATGTAGTTTTAGAACGCAAGTAAAGAGCTCATGGAACAAAGCTCTGCTACCCCGCCTGTAACTGATATTCTGCAGTATTTGGATACTTATTAAATATTTCAGTAGTGCTAAGAAGCTGACTGCATCTTTTTAGGTTTTATTCCTCTTGCTTAAATATGCATATCTTTAAACTGTAAGATAACGGTTATGTACATCGGCTGTTTGTTGTTATTACCTAGAGTCTCGTTAGGTGATATTCAACAAAATATTTGGTATATTTGGTATTCAACACAAAAATTAGCACTGGTGCAATGGAATTTCCCCCCTCCCCACCCCCGCAATTCGGGTTCCCTTTGCCATCCTCAGATCTGCTCTGGAGGGTTGGGGACACACAGGGAGAGGAGAATGTTCCATTGTGCAAGGAGAAATTATTACGCTGATGGTATGTTCACATTAGTGCTGTGTTGAATACTATCCTTTATAATAAAGCAGGTAGTGGGTTTTCTTTCCACACTATTTTCAGTCCTTTTCTTATATGCAGCAAGTTTTTTTAAAAAATGAATTCTTAAATGTTATAGAAGGAGGCTATTCCATGGGCTAAGGAAAATGTTTAAGAAAATGGAAATGCTCCCATTACTATGGCAGATACCTCTTTTCTTGTCAAAATAAAAAAATTCCTTCCTGTAGCACACTTTTCTTGTGTTAACCACTGTGTATGTATGATATAGCCACCCACACCCATACATAAATAATACTGTAATGTGAAGGTTGTGAATGTCTATGCTCATTGACACTAGCATTAAAACATTACGGAGGCATTTCTGGTTTCTGTTGGATTTAAAAGACGTTGAAGAGATAGTTAATATGTCTTTGGCTGAAGCTTGACAATGCTCTGATGACAGAGAAAATGAAACGAAATGGCCATAGCCCAGAGAATCCTGCAACTAAGCTTAATGTCACATCATGTCTGTGTATTCATGTTTGCTGTCCAGCATTCCTCTTTGTTGCATTACAAACCTCCTTTGAAGACTTGTAGGGACAGGATTTTAATAGCAGCTTGATGTGAGATCCATGTTGTATTTAAATAAGTACAGTGGTACCTCGCAAGACGAAAAACGCGCAAGACGAAAGAGTTTTCCGTTTTTTTAGTCGTTCCGCAAGACGAATTTCCCTATGGGCTTGCTTCGCAAGACGAAACATCTTGCGAGTTCTTGCGAGTTTGTTTCCTTTTTCTTAAAGCCGCTAAGCCGTTAATAGCCGCTAAGCCGCTAATAGCCGCGCTTCGCAAGACGAAAAAACCGCAAGACGAAGAGACTCGCAGAACGAATTAATTTTGTCTTGCGAGGCACCACTGTAATTAGAAGCCTGACTAGGCAGGCTAAAGCCCATAGGTATGCTGAAATAGCCTTTTGGGTTATGGCCAATAAGTAGATTTTGAGAATCATGGTCAATATTGTGAATGACTATACTATACCCTATGGAGAATAAATGAAAATACTAGGAAGAAAATGAATCTGTATGTGGGTGAAATTCCGAACTCCCTCTGCATCTTCCTTTTTCTTTCTATCTTGTCTCCCTTTCTACAGTAGCCCATCATATTTTTACATTGGAGTTATTGGAGAAATGACTGGGATGTCTTTGTTAGGCAGTGTCAAGATAGTCCAGACAGGACAACCAGGGATCATAGAATAGTAGAGTTGGAAGGGACCCCAAGGGTCATCTAATCCAACCCCTCTCAATAGAGGAATCGTTTCCACAGCCATCCCTGGGTGGACTCATACCACCAACCTTTTGTTTAGCAGCCAGATACAGTGACCCATCGCACCACAGGATACAAGTGTGTGCACAGGCAATGCAATGTTTATTCAGTTCAAATCCAATTTAATCGCCCTCTCTTTCTCTAGGAGCTCTTGGTGCTGTGTCAGGTTTGATTTGTAGGTATCTCATTTCAACACGGTCTCCAATTAGCAAATGCAACATGCTTTTCTGCTCTTGGTGTATATGATGTACTGAGTCAACTTTGTAGTTTTAAAGCTTGTTTAGACACTTCTGCATGTGACAGACTTAAAAATTGTCAACTGTAGAAAGCTTTTGGGGGGGAAATGGCAAATTAACAATGCTATTTAAATAAAAAGGTGAACTAATTACAGATCACCTTGTCTGATAATTTTTTTTTTTTTTGTCTTTATCAGGGTATGAGCTCATTACATTAGTTAAGGACTGAAAAGTGAAGCTGGTGATAAGTTTTGAAGGTTCAGGGAGCTAGCCCTGCAAGGAAGCAACTGGTTTTAATGTTTTCATAACAGTTCTCTACTCTTCAACTGCCATGTTTGTATTTCCAGTAGATGTCAACGCCATGAACCAATGATTTCATTTCATGACTATATAATCCTTAATGTGGCCAATACGTTTCACAACTGAAACTTTTATTTGCAAGATAAAATCGCTTCAGCTTGACTTGTGAACCCAGTTGCTTTTAGTAGCCTTTTCAATCTGTTAATTTGTATCTACATATCTCCATTAAATTGTAAAGGCCTTCTCCCCTCTGTATTTCGTACAGTGGTACCTCTGGATACAAATGGGATCCATTCTGGATCCCTGTTTGCATCCTGAAGCACCCGTGCATGCGCAGGTCGCGATTCGCCGCTTCCGCACATGCACGTGACATCATTTTGACCATCTGCTCATGCATGAGTGGTGAAACCCGGAAGTAACGTATTCCGTTACTTCCGGGTCGCCACAGAGTGCAGCCCGAAAGCGCTCAATCTGAAGCATATTTAACCCGAGGTATGACTGTACTGCCGGGATGCGGTGGCGCTATGAGTTAAACCACAGAGCCTAGGACTTGCTGATCAGAAGGTTGGCTTGTCGAATCCCCGCAACGGAGTGAGCTCCCATTGCTCGGTCCCTGCTCCTGCCAACCTAGCAGTTCAAAAGCACGTCAAAGTGCAAGTAGATAAATAGGTACCGCTCCGGCGGGAAGGTAAACGGCGTTTCTGTGCACTGCTCTGGTTCACCAGAAGCGACTTAGTCATGCTGGCCACATGACCCGGAAGCTGTACGCCGGCTCCCTCGGCCAATAAAGCGAGATGAGCGCCGCAACCCCAGAGTCGGTCACGACTGGACCTAATGGTCAAGGCTCCCTTTATCTTTTATGACTGTACTGAGAAGGCACTTAAAAAAGGGACCCTGTATATCAGGGGTCCTCAAACTAAGGTCTGTGTGACATATCCAGCCCACCAGGGTTCTGAACCCACCCCGCCCGGGAAGAGCCAGCACCTCCGCCTTATTCTCAATGGAAGGAGGCACAGAATCTCCGCTGCTCCATTTCCCCATTACAAGCTCTGAAATGCGCTTGCAACCAGGGTAATTTCCAAGGGGCTTGCTCATGAACAAACGAGGTGAGTGTTCATCTGATCCAAGCCTCTACCTTGGCAGCCCCCTCCGCCACTTGCGGGTCTCCTCAGAGGAGGCACCGCGCCGAAAGCCCCACAGAGCAGTGTTTGGCGCTGACCACAGGCAGGGAGGGGACAGGAAGGAGGCAGGGGGAGGGAAGGAGAGGAGCAAAAGCTCCCTCAACTCAGGACCCAAACCCTGAAATGCATAGTGTTAAAAAAAGTGATCCCTTGTGTGCTCCTGATCGATCGCTCCGTGCCCCCCTCCCCGGTGCTTTGTCCCATTTCCACCACCTTCGCCACTGTGAAAGCCTCTATTCCCCGTGTCTGCGGCTGAATGTGGGAAGGAGGGAGGGTTGCGTATTGTTGGGTGAGCATTTTAATCAATCCCACCACCAAAAGCTCAACAACTTTGTGCTCTTTCCCCCAAGAGAAGCTTTAAAACTCCTGCTAACCCCTGCCATAAATAGCTCAACAACTGTTGGCACTCCACCCTAAAAAAAAAGTTCAAAAACTGTGGCCAATACTCCCCCCAAAAGGCTCAACAACTCTGGGCAATCACTTCCAACTGGGTGGATCACTGCCCTAGAATTATAGTATTGTAGAGTTGGAAGGGACCCTGTTGAGAATCACCTTTCACATTTGATCTCAGCCCTCATTTGCCCTCCTCCTACTATGTAAATTTACATATCTCTCTCCCCACCCCCCACCCCACGGTTGCTAGTCCTACTCGGATGCTAGTCCTACTCAGAGTAGACTTACTGAAATGAATTAAAAATCCAGACAATTATTTGCCCTAAGTAGGATTCAGTTGGATGTAGCCTGTTACTATGACCAAAATATTTTACCCAAAAAGAACTGCGCAAACCAGTTTATCTGAGTGCATTTTTCGGGGGGGGGGGGGCTCATTTATTTATATTGCATAATCATATGGGACTAAATTGCATTATGTTGTAAGGACCTTTCATAAAATCTCCAAATGTCCTCAGCCTCATACCCTTTTGCCCTAAGCAAGTTTCCAACCATTGTTCCACCTAGCTCAGTATTGCCTACACTGACTGGCAGCAGTGTGCATAGGAATTTGTTTACAGTGGTGCCCCGCAAGACGAATGCCTCGCAAGACGAAAAACTCACAAAAGAGTTTTCCGTTTTGGAGGTGCTTCGCAAAACGAATTTCCTATGGACTTGCTTCGCAAGACGACAATGTCTTGCGAGTTCCTGCTGGTTTTTTCCCCTCCCCCCCTTTTTCTAAGCCGCTAAGCCGCTTATCAGCTGATCCGATCAGCAGATAAGCCGCTAATAGTGCTAATAGCGCTAATCCGCTAATCCTTCAATGGGCTTGCTTCGCAAGACGAAAAAACTGCTAGACGAAGAGAATCACAGAACGGATTCTTTTCGTCTTATGAGGCACCACTGTATTTTTTTTCAAACTATAGTAGTCCTGCTCCTAACAGTGTCTGAGGGACAGTGAACTGGCCCCCTGTTTAAAAACTTTGAGGACCCCTGCTGTAGATTATCTTAAAGCATAGATGGGTAGGTATATATGAAAAAGAGGTGGTTCTTGATAGCAAGGTCCCAAGTTTTACAGGGCTTTCTAGGGCTGGAACCACTCCTTCTCTTAAATAGAAGATTTACTAGCCCCTGGACTCAAGACAGCTCACCCCCAGCCAGCGGATGTAATAAGCTAAAAGAATGAGGGGTACAGAAATAGTAAGATGTAAAAATGAAAAGAGTGTACAATACAAAAAAATGGATCATGCATCAAGATATA